>NC_137327.1:80165882-80817757 GCF_965287045.1 Carcharhinus amblyrhynchos
ATTCTAATCAGTAATCTGTAAACTGTGTGTGACTTTATATGCCCTTCTCTGATCAGAATCTTCCACACACTTGACGAGAGAAAAACCGTTTCCGAAAGCTTATGACATTACTATCAAATAAACTGGTTGGACTCTAACCTGGTGTTGTGTGACTTCTTACTGTGTTTACTCCAGTCCAATGCCGGCATCTCTACATCATGACTATCCCCGTGGACAGTGAGGACCCAAAGATCAAAACTAAAGGCTCCGTAATCTCATCCCTTGCCTCTCAAAGTATCCTAGGATGTATCCCATCTGGCCCAAGGGACTTATCCACCCTCAGGTTTTTCAAAATTGCTAATACATCTTCCCTCAGAACATCTACCTCCTCCATCCTATCAGCCTGTATCACGCACTCATCCTCAAAAACATGGCCCCTGTCTTTAGTGAACACTGAAGAAAAGTATTTATTCAACGCCTCATCTATCTCTTCTGACTCAATGCACAAGTTCCCACTACTATCCTTGACTGGCTCTAATCTCACCCTGGTCAATCTTTTATTTCTCACATAAGAGTAGAAAGGGTTTTCTTTTATCCGACCTACCAAGGACTTCTCATGCCCCCTCCTAGCTCTCCTAAGCCCTTTCTTTAACTCATGCCTGGCTACCTTGTAACACTCAAGCAACCCAACTGAACCTTGTTTTTTCATCCTTACATACGCTTCCTTTTTCCTCTTAACAAGACATTCAACCTCCTTTGTGAACCATGGTTCCCTCACTCAGCCATTTCCTCCCTGCCTGCCAGGGACATACCTATCAAGGACACGCAGTATTTGTTCCTTGATAAAGCTCCACTTTTTGTTTGTGCCCATACCTAACAGTTTCTTCTCCCATCTTATGCTCCCCAATTCTTGCCTAATTGCATCATAATTACCTCTGCCCCAATTATAATCCTTGCCCTGTCGTGTGACCCTATCCCTCTCCATTGTAATAATGAAGGACACTGAATTGTGGTCACTATCTCCAAGGTGTTCTCCGACAAACAAATCTAACACGTTGCCCGGTTCATTACCAAGTCCAATGTGGCCCCACCTCTTGTTGGCTTATCCACATATTGTATCAGGAAACTCTCCTGCACACACTGTACAAAAAGTGTCCCATCCGAACTATTCGACCTATAAAGGTTCCAATCAATATTTGGAAACTTAAAGTCTCCCATGATAACTACCTTGTGACGTTTCATCAGTTGTGATGGAAAGTTACTGAATGAAACAGCAAAAACTTTGTTTCTTTCTCCACAGCTGCTGCCGGACTTGGTAAGTATTTTCTGTTTTTATTTCAGGTTTGGAACATCAGCAGGGTTTTGCTTTTAGTCAAAGGGTCCATCAGCTGCTTTCAGGAAAGTTTCTGATTTGTCTTTCTCGGTTTGTAGTGGACTCCTGCTTGGCTTTCGGGCCAATCTTTACAAAGCAGCATTTTAGAAGGGTAGGACCATTCACATACAATTGCTTAAAGTAGGTGGATGCTCAGAATCAAACCAATCAGGAACTGTGGTGCGGTGGCACAGTGATTAGCATTGCTGCCTCGCTGCTCAGCGACCTGGGTTCAATTCCCAGCTTGGGTTACTGTTTGTGTGGAGTTTGCACATTCTTCCTATGTCTGTGCGGGTTTTCTCTCAGTGCTCAGGTTTCCTCCCATAGTCCAAAGATGCGTGTGTTAGGTTGATTGGCCCTGCTCAATTGCTCCTTAGTGTCCTGGGATGTATAAATTAGAGGGATTAGCGGAGTAAATGTGTGGGGTTAGGGCATGAGGTGAGATTGTTGTTGGTGCAGACTGGATGGACTGAATGGCCTCCTTCTGCACTGCAGGGATTTTATGAAATTCTATGAATAAGCATTTATCTCAACGTAACAAGGAGCTTTTGTGACTTTGCTTTGGAAAGACTGCTGTAATGGAAAGTAATTAAACCACATATTGTAGCACCAACTTAATCAAATGAGGCATCAATTTCATTTATGCAGCTACCTTGGCTGATCAGGTGTGCAATAACAACTCATATTTAGGTAGCGTCTTTAATGCAATGAAACATCGCAAGGCATTTCACAGAGGCATTACGAAACAAAGTATGGCCACAGCACATAAAGAAGATGTTAGGTCAGATGAGCAAAAGCTTGGTTAAAGAAGTAGATTTTAAGGCATGTGCGGAAGGAGGAAAGTGAGATAGAGAGGTTTGCAGAGGGCTTTCCAGAACTTAGAGCCTGGGGAAGAAAAGGAATGATTACCGATGGTGGAGCAATTAAAATTGGGAAAGTTCAAGAGACCAGCCTTTGAGGAGCACAGAGATCTCAGAGAATTGTGCAGCTGAAGGAGATTACAGAGATAGTGAGAGGTAAGATCATGGAGAGATATGAAAACAAAGAGAGTTCTTACATTCAGATTTTGACTGACTGGGAGTAAAGTCTGACTCATTGCCTATTTCACAACAGGTTCCAGCTCTACTCAAACTTCCACTGCATTGTTTTCACATAACATCCACCAGTGTGAATCCAAAATAAATAATCTGTTACACAAATTCATCTTGAATTCAGCATTTGCCCATAATTGCAAACTGGAAACTACTCAGTTTTTTTTACAGTTTATTTATCATCTGGTCATTGGTCCTACATAACCATTGATGACTTGTTAAAGCGATGTGTAAAATTAGACTTTGGAGAACACTTTCCAAACTTATGTTGGTGATTAAGAAGATGGACGTTGTTAACCTTGTGTTAGCAAGCCCTTTCACAATTCCCACCATGATGTGCTATGTGCAATTTGGAATATTAATTATTAGTTTCAAAGGCAAGTGTATGGACATGGACAGAGTGGACAGTCAAAGCTTTTTCCCAGAGTGGAAGAGTCAATTGCTAAGGGGCATAGGTTTAAGGTGCGAGGGACAATGTTTAAAGGTTATGTACAAGGCAAATTTTTAAAACAGAGGTTGGTAGCTGCCTGGAACTAGCTGTTGGGGGAGGTGGTGGAAGCAGATACGGTGGAGAATAGGAAGGGAATGGAGGGACATGGTCCCTGGAAGGGTCTGGGGTTTTAGATCAGATGGGCAGCATAATCGATGCAGGCTTGGAGGGCCGAAGGGCCTGTTCCTGTGCTGAAATTTTCTTTGTTCTCTTTGTTAATTCCTTGGATTGTGCTTTTTTCAAAGGAAAAGAAACAGCTGGAAATACAAAAACAGTGTTTTAAAGTAACTGCAGCTGTCACCAACCTACAAATTGTCTTGGCTTCTAGAAGTTCTGAACATGGATCACCAGGGGACTTGGCTAGATAATTCACCCGATAGACTTCATACCTGCCATCATTTGAACTCTCTGCAAAACGTAAGACAATAAGCCACCAGATTTCCTCATTCCAGAAACTGCCAGCAACAAGGAAGGACTAACAAAGCTCATTATGCAAGGAGGGTGCTGAGGAACTTCCATCTGTTTTGATGGCAACTAGGCAGCTTTGACAATGGGACATCAATGCTCCTTTGCCAATATGGATTGTCCTCCATTGTGTGCCAATAATAATGCAACAATATCCAGGCTTGGGCTGATAAATGGCAAGTAGCATTCATGCCACACAAATGCCGGACAATGACCATTACCAATAAGAGACACTCTAACCACCGCCCCTTGACATTCAACAGTGTTGCCATCACTGAATCCCCCACTGTCAACATCCTTGGGTTACTATTGATCAGAAACTTAACTGGACTCGCCGCATAAACGCAGAGGCTACAAGTGCAGATCAGTAACTCACCTCCAGACTCCCCAAAGCCTGCTCACTATCTACAAGGCACAAGTCAAGAGTGTGATGGAATACTGCCCACTTGCCTGAATGGGAGCAGTTCCAACAGCCCTCAAGAAGGTTGACATCACCAGGACAAAGCAGCCCACTTGATTGGCACCAGATCCACAAAAATCCACTCTCTCCGCTACTGGCGCTCGGTAGCAGCAGTGTGTACTATCTACAAGATGCGCTGAAGAAATTCACCAAAGTTCATTACACAGCACCTTCCAAACCCACAACTACTTCCATTTAAAGGGGCGACGGCAGCAGGTACATAGGAACAGCATGGCCTGCAAGTTCTCCTTCAAGCCACTCACCATCCTGACTTAGAAATATATCACCTTCACAGTCGCTGAGTCAAAATCCTGGAATTCCCTCCCTAACAGCACGTGGACTGCAGCGTTTCAAGAAGGCAGTTCACTACCACCTTCTCAAGGGAAACAAGGGATGAGAAATACATGCTGGCTAGCCAGTGATGTCCATGTCCCACGAATGAAAATAAAAAAGCTGCCACCTGATTGGAACCCCTCAAGTGAAAATCTATGATTATAAATCTATGATTATAAGTTTGTCTGGTTGTTGCAGTAAAAGAGGAGTCTGCAGAATGCACCAATAACACCCAGGCGAAGACTGAGAAATGTAGCATCATTCCATTCTCCCTGCTACCTTCATGGTCAGATGATGTCTCTGTTACATTTGGAACACATGATAGAGATAGAGAAATTTAATCAAAAGAATTTTCAAGTGTCATAGCATTCACTTTGGAAAAAGACTGGTTACAGTTTCAAAGAGAATATGTCAGCTGCAGCACCCCTGGAATTTCAAGAACAGAAAGAATATTGGAATGTATATTTCTGTTTTTTCTTATAGTCATTAACTCTTATCAATTCCACCTCCTTCACCTTGTTACTTGTTCTGTTTTGCATGCTAGTGTGCATGCCTGTATACTATGTGGGATTACCTTTTGAATGAGTCCTTTATCTGAGCAAGTTTGTAACAATAAAATGAGGGGCACAATCTTACCTGCCGTTCACAATACACTCACGCTGCAACAAGGCCGGAGTATTTGATGGCCAGCCAAATCTCCATTCACTGCAGCAGGATGGGAAAATCCCATCGGCATGATAAGATTCCGACATAAGTCTTTACATGTTAACTCAAGAATTCTAGTTGGTGTATTTCTCCACATGGCTTTACGTGTAGTCAAGTATATACTGAACAGAAAAAAAATCACAATCTTTTAAAAAATAAAACTTTGTTATAACCAATTTCAGGAGTGAATGATTAGGTTGATTGGCCATGCTCAATAGCTGCTTAGTATCAGGAAGACGTTGCAAAACGAGGAAAGACTGCAGGTTGATTCTTTCTAAAGCAGATCAATTTCTCAAGTGTCAGAACAAAACTTTTACTAGAATACAGAAGGAGTACTCCCTGCAGTACAGAAGGAGGCCATTCAACCCATCAAGGCAGCGCCAACCACAATCCCACCCAGGCCCTATTACCATAACCCCACACATTTCCTCTGCTAATCCCCCTGACATTAGTATCAATTTTAGCATCGCCAATCAACTTAACCTACATATCTTTGCACTGTTGGAGGTAACCGGAGCATCCATAAGAACATAAGAAATAGGAACAGGAGTAGGCCATCTAGCCCTTCGAGCCTGCCTCGCCATTCAATAAGATCATGGCTGATCTGAAGTGGATCAGTTCCACTTTCCCACTTTCTCCCCATAACCCTTAACTCTCTTGTCTGTCAAGAATCTATCCACCCGTGACTTAAGAGGAAACCCACGCAGAGACAGGGAAAATGTTCAGACTCCACACTGGCAGTGACAAAGGCCAGAATTGAACATGCGTTCCTGGCACTGTGAGGCAGCAGTGCTACCAATGTGCCACACTGCCACCCCTGTTGGGTCTAATGTTGGATCCACACCGAAAACATTGATTAGACTTCCCTCACTTTGCAGATGCTGTCTAATCTGTTGTATATTTTCAGAATATTTTACTTTTATTTCACGTTTCCAGTATTAGCATTTTGTCTTATTAAGGTAAGTTCACTAGTCCTGAATGAGGAATCATATGCAAAGGGAAATAGGGGTTAAATAATTGGCACTACAGTGTTATATCCTCCAATGATAGATCTCTGATTTATCATCTCTTAGAGGGTGGTTTATGCTGTGAGCATGTGAGTGGTAGGTTGACCCTGTTATCACTTTGAAACTGATTGTTTCTTCATTGACATCTACATACATGCACCTTCCAATACAGATGATGATTGGAAGTATGAACGCCAGCTCATTGCTTCATTCTTCAACATATGGGAAAAACAGGCAACTGTAGCTCTCTAAATTCCTACTGATAAGAGATAAGCTAACCAAAAAATCAAAATTGGAAGTATGGAATAGTAGATTTACCAACAGGAGAGCCCAAATTCAGAATTTGTTAAAATAAATAAAACATGTTAATTGGAACCAACAACATTTTGTCTATTTATTGTAATTTTGTTCACATGAAAGTTATATGGTTTGGTTTTAAGGTCAAGTTGTTCCATACATTTGTGACTTCTTTCATTCCTTTTGGCTTTGGGATTTTGATTAAGATTCCTCTTCTCATAAAGCTTCCTTTGGAATTTAGTCTGCCAGGAGGATCATTTCCCTCCCCTGGCAAGCCTGGATACTGGTAGGGCTGGTGAACGCTGATTCATTGCTCCCTATGCTCAGTGTCACTCCTTTGGCTCCCTGCCCTGGTAAACATCACTCCTCTACATAACCGTCAACTTGCAATAATCCACAGAACGATAGAAAATGTTTGCAATACCTCCCAGCTGCCACTTCATGCTAATCTATTCAGCCCACCCAAGGTGCAACACCCATCAAGAAGGCCAAGCTGGAAAAACCCTCCCGCACAGGACTTCAATGCAAACTCCACCTGGACAAATGAATGGGAATCGCTGGACATTACAAACAAGTACCTGGTCTCCAGCTCAACCCAACAGTTTCCTGGTTACAACCTTCCAAGGAAAGAGTGGTCCACCCTCAACAGGATCAGGAACAGCCACCACCCCTGCTTGGCCAACCTCCATAGATGGGACACAGCAAACTATGTATCACATCTGAGTGTCCAATCCACAGACTCAACAGAGGCCTATCCACACTCAACACAGCAGAACTGGAAGGAACTGCTTGGCTTAGGGATTTTGTATTCAATCAACAAATCAATTATTTTTTTCCTATCCCGCATCTAAGATTATTATGAGCAACATTAATAGAATCAATTTGATTATTAAGATTTTAACATTGCCTGTTAGCAGTTGATCTTTCAGGTAATAGTACTGCAGACTGAGAAGGAATGGATACAACAATGAGTTAACAGCAATAATGGCAATAGTGGCTTTAAAATGGCTATTCTGGCTGAGAGTTAAGCATGCCAGGATTTTTGGTCAACTTATAATTAAAATTAGATGCAAGTCGTCAAGTTGCTCTTGATAAAGTTACCCTGGTCTGGGAGCTGTGATTTGAAGCTTCTGGTGTTGGTCAAATAAGGGAAGTTGTTTACTGACACAGACACAGTGGTCTTGAATGAAATTGCTGTTATGTGTGGTACATATCATGTGAACTATGCATAATGGCGACATACACAAGTAATTTCATTGGATGCTCAAGCTGTCTGATCACTTTCTGATTACACGGTTGACTGAATGACAGAGATTCTTGTGGAAGCAAATAGAAGATTTGTGGATAAAAGTCACTGCAGTCCTTTGTTTGCCAGTGATAACTCTATAGAGACTGACCATCATAAGACATGTGTCCTGAAGGAATTTTCCTCAAAGAAAAAGATAGATGCTACATTGGGGGTATTTCTTGGCCAAGATTTTCCCTAAGCTCGGTTATATCTATTTTCAGTTAAATAATTAAAATTAATGTTCAGTTAAATAGAATCCCTACAGTACAGAAGGAGGCCATTCAGCCCATCAAGTCTGCACCAACCACTATCCAGGCACTATTCTTGTAACCCACATGTTTACCCTGCTAATCTCCCTGATATTAGGGTCAGTTTACCATGACCAATCTTTGGACTGTGGGAGGAAACCCACGCAGACACGGGGAGATATTCAAACTCCACACAGACAGTGGCCCAGGGCTGGAATTGAACCTGGGTCCCTGGTGCTGAGGGGCAGCAGTGCTAACCATTGTACCACCATGCCATTAGTGTGCAATTAAGGTTCAGTTGAGCATTGATTTTCAGTTATGTGTCAAAGTTCAGTAAAACAGTTAGCGGGTTCAACAGTTTAAGTTTGAGTTGGTATCTGAGGTATTGAATGAATTACAGAGTCGATTACTGTTCTTGTCTCACTGAACTAGAATGCATGCAAGGTGTTTAAATTAAAAGCTGAATAACAGTGCACAAATCCTAATAGATTACGGATCTAAGTTCTCAGGAATGATCTCAACTATATAGCAAGCTCAACAATTTTTTTTTAATTGCGTAGGCACTTAGCACAAGATTACAAAGAATAGGAAAGAAAGATAAGATACATTAAGTGGTTTTAGGTGCTGGTGTTTTTCATGACATTATTTAAATCTTCGAGAGGTGATGGGGAAAAGTGCTGAGCAGCCGAGTGTTCTCTGTAAGAGATGGTTCAAAGTGACTTGTTGAAATACTGCATGCAAACCTACACACAGCAGAAAATAAATGTGAAGTTTTCATTCATGAGGGATTTGCAATGCTTGTGGAAACTGCTATTGAGCCAAGAACATGAGAAGCTTGGAAGGAGCAAAGATTGTAATACCTGAGTCGCTGTCTACAAAGTCAATGATACTGCCCATGTTTTATCTGTATTAGTTAATTTGAAATGAAAGTTTCATTAAAGTGAGTTGTTTTGCTTGGGTCCCTTGGAATATAAGTTGACACATTGTTTTAAAAACAATTTTAATGTACCTTTACCTTAATAGGGGTAATGTACTTGAATAGTCACCAAATATTTCACATCTGACTGAAGAACTATTTAGTATCATAACACAACTGCTGTATGTTTTAATATGTGTAAAATTGCTTTGATCATGAGAATTGTAAAATAGAGTTTAATAGCAAACCACTATCAATTACATTTTATTATCAAAAAATAAGAGGGATGTAAAAAGGCCATGTGGTATCTGAAAACTCATTCCTTGCATCCTCACTCTTCCATTTTTGCATTCAGCTACACTTTAACATCCCAGTAACAATGCCTGTTAACTGACTATTCCAGCCATTAATGACTCATAAATTTATGCTCTCTGATTCAGCTTAGTTTAGTTTATTTATTAGCGTCACGAGTAGGCTTATATTTACATTGCAATGAAGTTACTATGAAAATCGCCTAGTTGCCACACTATGGTGCCCGTTCGAGTACACCGAGAGAGAATTTGGCATGGCCAGTGCACCTAACCGGTATGCCTTTCGAACTGTGGGAGGAAATCAGACCATCTAGAAGAAGCCCATGCAGGAACACAAAGAATGTGCAGACTCCATACAGTCAGTGACCCAATCAGGAATTGAACCCACGCCCCTGGCGCTGTGAGGCAGCAGTGCTAATCACTGTGCCACCGTGCCACCCATCTTAGATTAAAATAATATTCTGAGTTTACCTGATCTTTACTAATCAATCTTATATGTCCTTCCACGGCCTTAGCTCCCTTCTTCCTACAACAGAGCTTCAAGCTTTAATCTTTCTTCATAATCCCAAATATTTGGGGATGTTCCAAAATCAAATCAGCCATAATGTGCAATTATTCTTTGAGTTCTTGGCTCCTATACAGATTTCATGTGTTTTCCTTTTAATTTTTGAGGTTGCTTCATTCTGAAGGAAAAATTGAAGAAGATGTTTGTTGAATCAGAAACATGCCAACTATAGATTGTCAAAAAATCATTCAAAATTAATCCCTCTTTATCCCCAAAATAATTTATTTCTGAACAAAATAGCATGTGCAGTTGGCAATGAAAGCAGTTATGAAGTTGAATGGAAACATGATGAATGAGCTGTGAAGCTAGAATTTCCTTTCATACTCATGCAAGATAGCAAGCAACCCATACTGAATGTACAGTTAAGACAACTATGGGGATTGTATTTATTAAAATGATTATGCTGCTGGCTTCATTGTTTCACTTGAACAGTTCCTTCTATCATGACACTCTGTATCTAAATTAAACAGTGTCGGATAGTGCCATTTAAAATCCAGGTTTGGAAATGAAACCTGCTATTTAAATAGGATTTGGAAAGGTTTTGCATCACAGATTATATATTATTGACAATTCTATGTCTGAATAATTCATCCCATGAATGATTGAAAGTTAAGAGCTATGTTCACCCAATATTTTTTTTCCATCAGTTGAAAAATGCCATTATAGCCCGATAATTTTTCCAGTTAGAATACATCATTAATTGTGCGTAAAAATAAGGACATTTCAGAAATGCGTTTTAATATTATTTTTCCTACTTTTATTGAAGCTGCCAAGAAAGTTTCCCCATGTTGAATATCTGCACACATAAAAACATTGAGTATGCGAATGACTATTGGCATTTTAAAAATTGTTTTTTTTCGATTATTTCTTACTCACCCTTCATCACATATTTTGTGCAGTCAGAAGGCAATATCTGACCCTGCACTGATGACTGCAGTTAACTGACAGACAGTAGAGTGGTGACTGAACCTCTGTGGGAGCAGCATTTGTTTGACAGAAATTGATGTACATGCTTGCTTGGTTGAATCAGACCTCTGTGGCCTTAGTAATGCTCAGGAAACAGGGTGAAACAATACATGCAACCACTGGGTGACCGCATGACCCGATTGCAGAGAAGTTCAGCATGCAGCTCTACACTGCCTGCAGCAAGAGGACACTGCAGCATCCATATAACTCTAGGAACAGAGAAAATCAGTCTTAACTGTGCACTAAATCAGGCAATGGGTCATTGCAGTCAACTGCCAGGTATATATATTATGTCACTCAGTTTACTAGTCACGGCTACCTCACTTAAGGTCACAGATATCTTATTCCGTCATGTAGGCACATACTACCAGTTTGGTGTGGAATTACAGCATCAGGGAAAAATGTTTACACTGGTACTTTTTCAAGGAATTATTGATTGCACCCATATTGTCATTCACACCCCTGTGTTCAATGGCATGCCATTCATAAACAGAAAAGAATTTTACTCGATTCATGGCCATGTGCCAGGTGATCACTGGCAGAGAACAACACTATTTGCTGCAGTAATGCTGTAAACTACAGCATTTATAATCTCTTTTTCCACCTTGTGAGGCAATTCTGATCTCTGCTTATATTTCTGACAGCCAGAACTATGCAGGACTTGTGAAAGCCTGGCAAGAACTGTGCATGTACTGGTGGGAGGGGGTGTGTATGTGTGTGTGGAGGGATGGGGGTAATTTTATGACCCCAGCTGGTATATTTGCGGGTTGGCACGTAAAACAGAACCACCTTGCCACTTTGAGCTGTTCCCCCATAGATTCAGAAAGAATGTTCCCAGTGATGGGGGAGTCCAAAATTAGTGGTTATAGTTTCAGGATAAGGGGCAAACCTTTAGAACTGAGATGAAGAGAAATATCTTCACCCAGAGAAGGGGAATCTGTGGAACTCATTACCACAGAAAATAGTTGAGGTCAAAATGTTGGTGTGATTTCAAGAAGAAATTTGATATAGTACTTGGGGCTAAAGGGATCAAAGGATATGAGGGGAAGGCAGGATCAGGATATTGAACTCGATGATCATCCATGATCATAGTGAATGGTGGAGCGTGCTCAGGGCTGAATGGCCTACTCCTGCTTTTATTTTCTATGTTTCTGTAATCCAGTTGGTATCAGCCAGCCTGAACACCCTTAGGTCTATTGAGACTGTTAACTGGCCAATTAATTGTTTTGTGATTGGATTCTTCTCATTTAGGATGGGATTTGGTTCTTAGACAGACGGTAGACATACTGTGATAAAAGCAAAATACTGCGGATGCTGGAACCTGAAACAAAAACAGAAAGTGTTGAAAAATCTCAGCAAGTCTGACAGTGTCTGTGGAGAGAGAATAGAGCCAACATTTCGAGTATGGCACTTTGTCAAATGCCTTCTGGAATCCCTGCCCACTGATTTTTCATACGATTTATGCTAGGGCATTCTGTGATGCACAGAGATTCATTCTGAAACTCTGGTTGAAAAACTCCAGTTTTTATGCAAATTCAACACTTAGTTTTTTTGGCAGAATTGCACTTCCTCCCCCCCTACTATATTTTCAAAAATAAAGGAGCTTAGCCTTGTGATATGAATTAATAATATGACTAAAGCAAGTTATTGATGTAAATTTATTTATGCCCATCATTAAGCCTATATAGTATACTGTTAGTTGACTCTGAATCTGTACATGCGTAAATGATACAATCTCAATCTCCAAATGCTTTATAATGAACTGTAAAGTATTTATTTGTAACAATCATGTTACGAGATAATGGAAGGAAGTGAAGTTGTTTTAATCCCTTGTTGATGTTCGGTTCATTATTGGAAGAGATCAGATTTATCTTAGGTAGGCCATTGTAGGCAATGGATTCTGGCTCACTTTCAAATAAAACTGGTTGTGCTATTTGCTGTCAATCTTAAAACCACAATTGTTTTTCAATTTTGTTTCCCCTATAAATTCTCTCCTCCTTTCCTGTGACATTACTTCTTACCCAGTAACAGCTCTGTAGATGTCATTGGTCCTTTGTTATTTATCCCATGTGGTCCTTACTTCCATGTCAAGCTTAAAATGTCAAAGTTGTTGGGTTATGTTAACACAAGTTTTCTGTTGTAACTTAAGGCCGAATCTGATCCTGGTCTGATCTGTGTACATTCAATTGAAATTGATAGATAATTGCTGTTGTTTTCAGATTTTCCCTTTTTTGCCTTTGGAGAACAATCTTGGAATGGAAGAAGTCCAATAGGACTCTGCATCTAACAATCTAACAGGACATGATATCAGTTTTTAAAGTTTATTTATTAGGGTCACAAGTAGGCTTACATTAACACTACAATGAATTGATTGTGAAAATCCCCTACACCACACTCCGTGCCTGTTCGGGTGCACTGATGGAGAATTTGGCATGACCAATGCACCTACCAGCATGTCTTTTGGACTGTCAGAGGAAACCGGAGCATCCGGAGAAAACTCACATAGACATGACGAGAACATGCAGACACCACACAGAAAGTGACCCAAGCCAGGAATTGAATTCAGGTCCCTGGCACTGTGAGGCAATGGTGTGAACCACTGCACCACCGTGTCGTGTCCACAGTCATCATTGTGCCAGTGGATAAACTGCTTAGTCCTATATAGTGGGATGGTTTTAAAGGCTGCCACAGTTCATACAGTGAAGCTATTCTAAGGTCCCTGTTGATGTTTGATTCACAATGGAAGAGTCAGGGCAGGATTTTCCAGCCCCTCCTGCCAGCAGATTGATTGGTCCTGCCAAAGGTGACCCCCCGAGGTGGGGTCCCCGGCAGCAGGGTGGGCAAGCCGTACAAAATGCCGTAAACATCAACGAGGCCTAAAGATCCCACCAGTGGTCAATGGCGTACCGCTTCCACTGCCAGAAAACATACCATGGCAGTGGGATGAGTGATGCAGAAAATCACACGCTCAGACATACCATTGCTGGGTTCTGCCTCACTTTTAAACAAAAGTACTCATCAACCGTTCTCTTTGATATAACGAAACACAATTTCTGCTTGTTTTAGTCGGACTTGCTGGACTTAAACGACCCCAGATAAACCTCCTGTCAGAGACTTCTGGCAACAGAATTGTCGATCTAAACACTGTAGCCTAACATCAACCTTCTTCCTTTTCATCCTGCAACAACAAGTCTGAGCAAAAGACATCAATCAGTGAAATTCTTTCATTAAATAGGCAAGCTGCCACTTTGTAGTATCTGGAGACGACTGAGGACCAGGTCTGTAGCCTAATGTTTCAGAAGCTCCAAAATGAAAAGTTTGCCTATTTAAACAATGAACATTTTAGCTCTAATGTCTGGGAGGAAGCAGAGCTCAAGATGCACATTAGCTGACATTGGGACCGTCTGAGAGAAGTACACATTCTTGTACCTTGCAGTTAACAGAAACCACTCATATCCACTCTGACCTTAACATTAAAGAAGCCTATCAATAAACTAACAGAAACAAAGATATTTCATTTTGGTCACACTTGCCCAAGATCAGGACATTCTTTTAAAAGAAAATCATTTTTGTACATATTAGTGCGAATTATGGATTAGAATCAAAGTAAAGACATTTTACCTGGGGTAAAAAGCAGTGTTTTTTCAAACTTTGCAAGAAATCTGTAAGATGAATCAGAAATATTAATGATGACAGTTCACCAGCACCACTGTTTTCTGCAAAATTGCTCTGAAAATAGATTGAAAGGAAAAACATCCATTCTACACTTAAAAACTGAACGATCAAAACACACCATTAGCTGCATTCAAATTTGGAAGTGAAATGCCATAGCCTGAGCATTTTTTAAGCATACCCCCACTTTATTAAGCACTTTTTTGTTCAGGACTCTCAAGTACCATAGCAACATCCTACCTCCTCCCCACAACCCCCGGTCCAAGAAGGCACGACACTGATAACACAGGACGGCCCATTTAAGTTAAAAAATATGTAGCAGCAAATTAAAATTCCAGTTTGGTAATTTAAATCAATATCCTGCAGTGCCCATCATTCATAGGAAGTTTCAAGTATTGCTCCCTGCCTGGCCACACTCTGATTATCTTGGTGCAGAGTGAAGATCAAAACACAGACAACCAGTCAATGATTTCCTTCAGGTAAACTTATGCATTCTGAGCCTATGATTTCCATAGGTATCAACCTCTCCTAACATTCCTCCTAACAGTGTGAACCTGTAATTCGTAGATCGTATCCAGAAGTAACCTTTGGTGCTAAGTGCTTTGGGATTCACACATTGCTGCAGAACAGCATGTCAACACCCCAGGCCTCAATGCAAATTAGCTTATGGATGACGCTTCTCTCTTACACGTTTTTTTCCCCAGTTTCTCCATTTCATTAAATGTCCCAATCAATTCAGCATATCATAGTTATAGCTAACCTATCCAATTCACTGCTTTGGACTGCATCACCCATTATCACTCTGCCACTCCAACCACTTCCCCCCCCCACAACACTACAACCTCTTCATCTCTTCATCCACCAAACCCCGTGGGTGAAATTTTCCCATCCCACCCGCCACAGGAATCATAGCGGGCAGGACACACACCGTGCAAAGGTCCATTGACCTCGGACAGGATTTTCCGATCTTGGGCCGAGTGTAGCCAGAAAATCCTGCCCCATGGCTGGAATTTTACTTCTCACCTGCCATGGAAATTGGTGCGGGTGAGGGGCATAAGATAAAGGTGCACAGTGTTAAGGGTAATGTATTAGCATGGATAGAGGATTGGTGAATTAACTGAAAGCAAAGAGTGGGGGTAACTGGGTGTCTGGTTGGGGATCAGTGACTAGTGGTGTGCATCAGGGATCAGTGTTGGCACCGCAATTGTTTACAATTTACAAAGATGATTAGGACTTGGGGACCAAGTGCAGTGTGTCAAAATTTGCAGATGACACTAAGATGAGTGGTAGAGCAAAATGTGCAGAGGATACTGAAAGCTTCAAAGGAACTTTATCCCTTTGTCAAGAGCCTGGCAGATGGAGAACAATGTTAATAAATGTGAGGTCATCCATTTTGGTAGCAAAATGGACTATTATTTAAATGGTAAAAAATTGTAACAAGCCGTTGTGCAAAGGGACCTGGGTATCCTTGTGCATGAATCATAAAAAGTTGGTTTGCAAGTACAGCAGTTAAATAAGAAGGCAAATGGAATTTTATCCTTCATTGCTAGAGGGATAGAGTTTAAAACAGGGAGATTATGTTGCAGTTGTATGAGGTGCTGGTGAGGTCACATCTGGAGTCGTGTGTACAGTTTTGGTCTCCTTATTTGAGAAACGATACATTGGCACTAGAGAGGGTACAGAGGACATTCACTATGTTGGTTCCAGGGTTGAGAGGGTTGAGAGACGAGTAGACTGGGACTATACTCATTAGGATTCAGAAGAATGAGGGGAGGGCTTATAGAAACATATAAGGTTATGAACGGAGTCGATAAGATCGAAGCAGGGAAGTTGTTTCCACTGGCAGGTGATACCAAAACTAGAGGGCATGAGCAGATTTAGGACTGAGTTGAGGAGGTTTCTTCACACAAAGGGTTATGAATCTGTGAAATTCCCTGCCAGTGAAGCAGTTAAGGCTACCTCATTGAATGTTTTTAAGGCAAGATTAGATACATTTTTGAACAGTAAAGGAATTAAGGGTTATGGTGAGCGGGCGGGTAAATGGAGCTGAATCCATGAAAAGACCAGCCATGATCTTATTGAATGGCGGAGCAGGCTTGAGGGGCCAGATGGACCACTCCTGCTCCTAGTTCATACGTTCTTATGTTCTAATGACTACAAGTCAGGCAATTAAATTTTCTGGATGCTTTGTTTCAAAGGGAGAAGTTTTCACTTATTCCTCCAACAAATTAAATAAACAAATTAAAATTTTGAGACATAGAGGGGCAGACTAATCATTGATAGTGGCTAATGATGTAATTTATGTTCCAGATAGTTTTATGAAGGAAAAGGTGTTAAAAAAGGATAATAATGGAATTTATAAATCTGTGTCTTTGTGTAAAGTCAATTTAGGAAGTGACTTCATAAACAGAATTGTTACAATGGGAATTATTTCTAAATCACCAGTTAAATGGATAAATTTTATTCGGGTGATGATAGGAAAATTGGAATAGGAGTAGACCATTCAGCCCATCGAGACTGCTTCACCATTTATTATAATCATGCCTGACCAGACACTTCAATGCCTTTTACGCACATTATCCCCATAACCCTTGACATTATTATTAATCAGAAATCTGTCAATCCCTACCTCATACATACTCAATGACTGAGCTCCCATAGCTCCCTTAGGTAGAGAATTCCAAGGATTGAAAAGCTTCTGTGTAAAGAAATTTCTCCTCCTTTCAGTCCTAAGTGGCATCCCACTTATTTTGAAATTATTTCCCTTGGTTCTGGATTCTCCAGCCAAAAACAACATCTTACCTGTATCTCCCCTGTCTATTCTTTTAAATATGTTATAGGTGTCAATGAGATCACCTCTCTTTCCTTGAATTTATTGAGAGTACAGGCCCAGTTGCTCAAACTCTCAAGTCCCACAATCCCCAGAACAAGTCTGGTGAACCTGGATACTTTCCCTGTTTGGCAGTAATATCCTCTGTCAGATAAGGGGACCAAAACTACACACAGTAATCCAGGTGCAGTCTAACCAACTTCCAATACAACTGAAGCGAGATTGCCCTATTCCTGTACTCAAATCCTCTTGCGATAAAGACTAACATTCCATTCACTTGCTGTTAAGCTTCAGTGACATATAGACAAGGATACTCAGGTCCTTTTGATGTCTGCACTTCCAATTTCTTATCATTTAGGAAACACTCTGCACTTCTGTTCTTTCTACCAAATTTTCCATTCCATCATTTGGCTAGTAGAGACAATAATGTGACAACAACATTATTAGTAAAGGCAGGTGATCTCCATGAAATCACCATCTTTACAACAATCTGAGGTTCCTATCTGCTACAAAAAGACGACTATCATCCCATTACCAAAGAAAAACCAAGCAGCGTGCCTTAATGACTATCAGCCAGTCACTCTGACACCCATTGTCATGAAGTGCTTTGAAAGGCTAGTCATGGCACAAATCAGTTCCAGCCTCCCAGACTACCTGGATCCACTACAGTTTTCCTACTGCCGCAACAGGTCCACAGCTGTTGCCATCTCCCTGGCCCTGCACTCAACCCTGGAACACCAAGATAACAAGGACACCTATATCAGACTCCTATTTATTGACTACAGGTCAGCCTTCTACACCATTATTCCCATGAAACTCATCTCCAAGCTCCATGGCCTAAGCCTTGCACCTCCCTCTACTACTGGATCCTGAACTTCCTAACTCATAGACCACAATCAGCAAAGATAGGCAACAACACCTCCTCCATGATTATACTCAACACTGGTGTCCCACAAACCCGTGTTCTCAGCCCCCTACTATACGCTTTATAAACATATGACTGTGTGACCAAAATCCCCTCCAATTTGATTTTCAAGTCTGCTGACAACACAACCGTAGTGGGTCGGGTCTCAAACAATGATGACACAGAGTACAAGAATGAGATAGAGAATCTGGTGAACTAATATGGCAACAATAATTTCTCCATCAATGTCAACAAAATGAAAGAAATTGTCATTGACTTCAGGAAGCGTAAGGGAGAACATGCCCCTGTCTACATCAATGGGGACAAAGTAGAAAGGGTTGAGAGCTTCATGTTTTTAGGTGTCCAGGTCACCAACAGCCTGTCCTGGTACACCCCCACCACCGACACTATAGTTAAGAAAGCCCACCAATGCCTCTACTTTCTCAGAAGACTAAGGAAACTTGGCATGTCAGCTACTACTCTCACTAATTTTTAGAGATGCACCATAGAAAGCATTCTTTCTGGTTGTATCACAGTTTGGTCTGGCTCCTGCTCTGCCCAAGATTGCAAAGAACTACAAAAGGTCGTGAATGTAGCCCACTTCATCACCCAGACCAGCCTCCCATCCATTGACTCTGTCGAACTTCCCGCTGCCTTGGCAAAGAAGCCAGCACCATCAAGGATCCCGCACATTCTCTCTTCCACTTTCTTCTGCCGGGAAAAAGATACAAAAGTCTGAGGTCACGCACTAACTGACTCAAGAATAGCTTCTTCCCTGCTATGTCAGACTTTTGAATGGACTTACCTTTCTATGACTGTAACACTACATTCTGCACTGTCTCATTTCCTTCTGAACGAACGGTATGCATTGTCTGTATAGTGCACAAGAAACAATACTTTTTGCTGTATGCTAAGACATGTGACAATAATAAATCAAATCAAATCAAATCAACCACTAATTCTGAAAGCTACTGTGGACAAAATGAAATGCTTATTGCTGATTAACAAGCAATTGAAGGAAAGCTTGTTCAACATCGGAAACCAACTTTTATGCATGAAAGAGGAGATTGCGAATTAAAAATGAGATTTGGTAAGAACCATTGAGAATCAATCATGGAAAGTGGAACACTTGACTGAGGAATTGAACTGTTTAAATTAAAAACTTGGAAACAAATGTAGCAAAGGTCAATCTTCAGTTAAAAACTTGATGAACTTCAAGTATCAGAAATGTCTATGAAATATTGTGGGAAATAATTTGAACTAGGAAAAGGAATTGCTGGTAAATCTGAATAACTGATTGAATGTATAATTGAAAACCAAAACTAATGAACAGTTAGAACTTTGCCATGTGAAAAGCAACAAGATGCTTGAACTGCATCTGGATGCAAACTGGGATAAATAAAGGGAAGATTGGTGGTATGGAGTACAACAATTCTAAAGTTGTCCCTGTGAATAATAACTTACTATCAAACAGTGATCCAGTTGAGCACAGAACTGATCCAGGCAATATTACTGTTCTATCAACCTCAGTAATGGACAAAAAGAGTTAGGTTGTATCAAGCCAGGTTCCATCCTGAGATCTGACATGTTTAGTAGTAACATCAGCTGGAATCATAACACTTGTTACAGCACAAGGCTCAAAACTACCAAGATTTCTTTCATTGTTAGGGCTATTTAAGACCACTATCTCATTTCCCTTCAACTCCAATGCACATATCAGTTTAAAAATGCCAATCACCCCAAAGGCTCTTGCACTTCCTGCCTCTTCCTCACCTTCTAGGTGGTCATCCATCTACTATCCTGATTTCTACTGTCCATGGAATAAGCACTTCCTGGGAATTGTGATCGAGGAAACACTTACCCTCCCTGTGTGTTGACAATTATAGTATTATCCTTGTCACTCCCCCAGTTTAACAGGCATCTCAATGGTCCTAAATCCACAGGCCACAAGCTCAAATATATCTCGAGTGCAAATAACCTGACAGGTTTTAGGTGCGTAATTAACCATAGTCCACCAAGGACTATGGTCATCCCTCTCTATTAGAAAGAGACAACTGGTCATGGATAGTTAGAGGGATACAGCTCTGCAAGTGTGGGTCAAGACAAGGAGGCAGGACTCTGTGAACTACCATAACCAGTTTGGGAATTGAATCTGCAGTCTTGGCATCTTTCCGCATCAGACTTTGGCCACCTAGTTAACTGACATCCCACAAGTAATTCTACTTTTTTAAAAATATCTTTATGTAGCTCATCTGAGTAGTATCAAAGTCAGCTGTTGATACAATAACTTCACACTTCCACTTAAACATTAAAAAGCAATTAAGAAGTGAAATATTGTCAGCAGACAAGGCACCCTTGAACATTAGCTGAACAAAGGAAAATTGCATGTTCTTGAATAATATTTTGTTTATCCAACTCGAGCAAGCAGTCTCTTACATGATAGTCCCTGGTCTATTGCAGAATTCTTCATTGCATGCTATCCATACACACTCTCATCTACATTTTCCTACAACTCGTGAACATCAACATTCTTTACACATTGTCAGCAGGTTGTGTAAGTTGCAGTGACCTTGTTATCCTTCAGAATATTTCATTGACAGGAGTTTAAGTTTCAGTTTGAAAGCTTTGCTTGAATTTTGAAATATAACTTCAACAATTGATTGTTGCTAGGCTAGGGTAGCTTTCTCTTTCTCTCTCTGACTGACTGTTGCTAAGATAGGGTCACGAATCAAGTAGATCACTGCCAGATTGGGTTTGAACGCTTCAAGATTTGTCATTGTTCCCTCGCCCTAGCTACATTTTGCAACTATTTTAAAATTAGTAAATTAGTTTCAACTTTAAACACCACAACTAACTGTGTCCCCTGCCAGCCTCCTCTCCTCCCTCCACCTTAAACTCACATTTAATTTTAAAGATTCCAAAAATAATTTAGAAGTACGAATGGCTGAATATATCATTTGGGGGCACAAGGAGCACAATATGTGATCACCCCACTGATTAAACATGACCTGCCATTCAAATTAAATATGTATCTCTTCTGCCATTTTTGGACAGTATGGAATTTCTGATTTCTTCCATTTACACACATTTAAAATAGCCTTATATTCCATCTCAGATTTATCAAACTCTTATCAGGCAACAGGGAGTAAATTTCATGAACCTTGCCTGTGAGCTTACTTTGCAGCAGCAGGATTCAGCTTTCTGCTGACCACTGTTTTTGCTGAACTGCTCCCTCAAGAGATGAGGAAGACTTCCACCTCTTCCTCATCAAATTTAGGGAGTAAATGGGCAAACTTAAATGACTCAGTACTCAGACATGAGCTGGGAATGCCATTAGTGGGGCCAGTTCCAATGCAGTTTAAGCACCCTGTCTCTCTTTGAAAAGTGTGTTCTTTCTCCCTTACCTCTGGGCGGCATGGTGGCACAGTGGTTAGCACTGCTGCTTCATAACGCCAGGAACCCAGATTCAATTCCCAATTTGGGTCACTGATTGTGCAGAGTCTGCATGTTCTGGTTTCCTCCCACAGTTCAAAACACATGCTGGTTAGGTGAATTGGCCATGCTAAACTCTCCCCCAGTGTACCCGAATAGGTGCTGGAGTATGGTAACAAGAGGATTTTCACAGTAACCTCATTGCGGTGTTAATGTAAGCCTACATTAAATAAATTTCAAACTCTTTCTCCTATCCCCTCTCTTTTCTTCTTTCTCCCTTGCTGCTTTACTTTCTTCGTCTCTCTCCTTTTCTCCGGTTTGGAATTCTAGCTCACGTCATTTTCATTCTATCTGTAATTTCACAAATGCTAGGCTGTTGGTTGCAATTGCATTTCTCTTTGTCAGGCTGTGAGTTTTAAAAGTCACATTTCCTGGCTTTTGGGTAAAACTAACTCCAACTCTTTTAACCTCTCGAGGGACAGAACCTTAAAATTGTCAAAAATGATTTCTGTTGACTTCAAATGTGAACATTTTGCATTTTAGTATTGTGTGCCCAAGAAAACCTTGCTTCTAGGGAACAATTTACTTTCCCCATTCTAAATCTTCTGTACGTCAATCGGGTCAAATCATAGACATGAGCCCCCAAATTTCTGTTACAACCATGTGAGAAAGGGTTAAAATGTCTCCCCTATTTTCCAACTCCAGATCTGACCATAATTTTTTTAAAAACTTAGGTAAACTGCACCAACGCACATTCCTTGAGCCCATACACCCACGCGTGCGTACACACACACACACACACACACACACACACTCCCACACACACACATGCGTACACACACACACTCCCACACACACACATATGCGTACACACACGTGCACACACACACATACACTCACACGCACACACATGTACATGCATGCAAGCATACATACACACACACATGCACACACACACTCACACATGCACACACATACACGCATGTACGTGTATACACACAAGCATGCATACACACACATGCACACACGCACATACGCACACACACACATACACATTCATACATGCACATACACTCACACACTCGCACACACACATGCACAAACACACACATCAGTGCAGATAGTAGAATAAGAGAGGCTTTAAAAAGTTCAGTTTATGAAGAAGATAAGACAACGGAGTATGCACTATTTGTTCATTTCCTGACCTCAATGTGGTGATTCCATGTTGTGTCTATTTTGTTCAGTTGTCTTCTTGTGTGTTGTTGTAGAGGTAGAGAGATTTTTCCCACTTAGAAAGGATAGCAGAACTAGAGGGCACAGCCTCAAAGTAAGAGGGGAGGCAGTTTAGATCGGAGTTGAGGAAGAACTTCTTCATTCAAAGGGTGGTGAGTCTCTGGAATTCTCTGCCCATTAAAATGGTGGAGGCTACCTCACTGAATATATTTAAGTCATGGGTAGATAGGTTTCTGATAGACAGAGAAGGCGGGAAAGTGGAACTGATCCACTTCAGATCAGCCATGATCTTATTGAATGGCGGGGCAGGCTCGAAGGGCTAGATGGCCTACTCCTGCTCCTGTTTCTTATGTTCTTATGTTCTTATGTTGTGTGGGGCAAATTTTCACAATATATTCTCAAATGATCTTGCAGTAGATCTCTCTTTTCAGGATGATTACTTTGCATATCCAGGCACAATACTTGCAAGAGAGAAGTAGAGAGGCCAGGAAGGCAAACATCTTCAGCCTGTTGTCAGTACAGCATTCTGATCTCTGATCGGTCTGGCTTGGTTAACGGTCTGCAAAGTATCCAGTTGTTTATATATTCCAGCGGAATTCAATTAAGCCATTGCTTTTAGAACAAATAATTGCATTTTGATATCCCATCTCAGGAACTTTTGAAAGGTTTCAGGAGATTGTCAAGTCACAGGGGATGGGAACTTTCATGCTCCGCAGTGGGTTAGAGTGTCTGTTCCTTTTCATCCTATTTGACGAAATGCAATCTGGTATATTGTAGCTAGTTGGCAGTGCTCCAGTGTCTTAATAGGATTTCAGGTTTTTTAAATCCAGCTAGATAAAGAAGAATTCTAAACTGTATTTATATTTTTCAATAAAAAGCACACCCTCATAATACAATGAAACTCCTGCTATCCTGTTGAAGCTATATGCACTCACCTTCTCCTTCTTAGTGCTTAGAGAGAAGACGATAAAACTCTCACATAGAGGGCCAAGGCTCCCTGATAGAGTAAGTACATAGAAAACTGAGATTTGTTTGTACTTTTAATAGCTTCAGCCTGGAATGATTTTGAGGCATAAAAATTGAGGGCATTAGTGGCTTCAATGACTACGAGGAGCAGTATCCTCTTATCTTCTTCCAGCTGTGTGTGTGCAGATCCAACTGAAAGAAGTGGCATAGTTCAGTGGCTAGACTTGCTCAAGGCTGAGGTGGCCCTTACCTCCCTTTGTCCCCATTGCAGCCTCACTCCCAATACCCTCGCACCGCCCCTCCTGGAGCAGGAGGAGGAGCAGCGAGGAGGCGAGGTGGATGTCCCACCATTTGAGGAGCCGGAGGAAAGAGGATGGGTGGCAATGGCAGGTGTCCGGCAGGGAAGGACAGCGAGGGAGGCGTTGATTGCAGCCCACTTCACCTCGCTGGTGCTGTACATTGAGGGGGCTGCAGTCACCACACATCCACCACACCCCAGGAGCAAGTGTAGCTGCTATTCCCCCTCCAAATGGACCTGGGCCCTGAAACCACCACATCATCTTCCCCAGCCTCTCTCATCCCACCACCCTATCCCCCAGAAACATCCAACCCTATTACTGTGCCTGGGCTGGCAATGGCTGCGAGCCTTGGTTGAAGGCTGGAGGATGATGATGACTTGCTGTTGTGTACACTGGGATCCTGCCCCTGGTGCCACTCAAGTCTGACTCCTACCTGTACTCCGAATGTACGCTGCCAGCCTGGCGAATGTAGCTGCAAAGATTGGTGACACATGTTTGTTGGCTAACTGGGAGGTGGGGGGGGGAGGGGGGGCATACTTGCACCAAATGTTGGGGAAGGTCGGGCAGGGACTCTGTAACATGTGGTTGGGTCTCCAAGGCACAAGAGACAACACCTCTATGCATGGGAACGGGGGTGACTTGGGAGGGGGGGGTGGTGTGGGGGAGCACTGGGAATCAGAGACACATTAATCACAGCTGTGAGCTGGAAATAAAAGTTTATTCTG
Source organism: Carcharhinus amblyrhynchos (assembly GCF_965287045.1). Classification (NCBI taxonomy): domain Eukaryota; kingdom Metazoa; phylum Chordata; class Chondrichthyes; order Carcharhiniformes; family Carcharhinidae; genus Carcharhinus; species Carcharhinus amblyrhynchos. Next base: position 80,190,437 of record NC_137327.1, read on the forward strand.
CTCTTAACACTCGTGACAAATAAACCCTGACGACTGGTGATCTTCACCCATGCTCTCTCAGTGAACTACAACTTCCTAACTTTATGTGCTTCTTCTCAGTGATATCCCAGGATGCACATCGGAAGTGGAGATGTCCAGCCTCCGATTCCTGTGATGCCCTTGATGGACATCGTCTGGGTAGCCGGACTTGGAGACCCCAGCTGACTTGCGGGTGACGCTATTTCAGTGCCACCCTGTTTATCTCGCTGGTCCTAAGATGCCCTGGTGTGAGGAAAGGGGGAATCAGAAGTTCTCAGGAGATCTAGGATCTCCTGGGTGGAAGGCCCCGGCATGGGCTCAAGCCCTTCCTCCTCCCTTGGGGTACTGAGAGGCCCCGGGGACACCCCATGGGACGCCCAGATAGCTGGACTGATCTCCAGAAGCTCTGGCATCACCTGGCTCTGCCAGTCCTGGAGGCCTAAATGCGCCTGCCCCATGATGTATGATCCCTTAGCCCCTGCCTTCTGAGACAGAGCCAAGCTCTGAAGCCCCTCCGCTACACATTCTGTGAGCGAGCCAGGCTCTGCAGCTCCTCAGCAGTAGCCCTCTGAGGCTGGGTTACGTTGTTGAGGCTCACAGCCACAGCCTGCTGTATCTCCAGGATCCCAGTGAGAGTCCCAGCAGTGGCCAGCAGTGTCTCCCACATGTCCCCAACATCCATGGCCATCGAACGGTGTCCCTTGGAAGCCAGAAACACACGCGCCCATGACCCGCTGTGTCTCCAGGATGGCCTGGACCCTGTCACCCATGATGACAGACCCTTGAGCCAGACTTTCCACTGTGGTTGCCACCCTAGCAGTGTTTTCCTGGTTCGCACGCTGTGTCAGCACCACCTCTTGCACAGCACTCTGGTGGACTCCCCAAAACAGCTTTGCATTTGCAGTATGGGTGTCTGCATGTTGTGGGGGGGGTGGGGTTTCAGCAATGAGGCCGGCAACGTGTGTGGCAGGGTTGTGGGGACCAACAATGAGGCCAGTGATGTGTGTGAAGGGGAATAACAAGCGAGGTCTGTGGTGGGGGCGGAGGGGGGGGATGGACAGCAATGAGGCCAGCGATGTCTGTTGGGGAGATTGTGAGAGCCAGTGATAATGCCAGTGATGTCTGTGGGGGTTGGATGGCAGTGATCAGGACGCAGGGAAATCTTTTCAGTGATCTCCCGGTGATGTGTGCATGTGCGGGTTCCCACTCATCCTGCCGATTTCAGGCTCTTTGGCATGAATACGCCCCACCCTCGAGCATTTAATGACATTCAACGTTGTGCATTGCACAGAATGGGGAGATTTGGGTCTGAGCTTGCACTGAAAAAGCAGTCATGATCTAGACCAGTTTTCTCACCAATTCAGCAGTTTTGGGAGAATCACCCCCAAAATCACTAAATTGTTGACCTGTGAAGTTCAAAGAAATGTAATTTATTTGGAGTAAAATAGTTATGGTGGAAAAGTGCCATTTGTCATATTTTGTGGTGTGAAAGAGTCGGATATAGTCAATCATAGTCCTGTCAGCATCTGAGATTTGACAAGGAGATGTGGTCAGGTGGTCCTGCAGCACTGATGATCCCCAGCAGATTAGAATAGCTCCTTATTATCTGTAGACGGGCCAAATGTATTACCTTGCTGTGCAATTTGAGCATTTCCAATGGGGCTTTGCTCAAAGGAGCATAAGAGAGGGTGACCCCAATCTGTCGAGATTCACTGGAACTGCATCTTGAGGAGACCAATAGTTTGTTCAGTTTGAGCAGCACATGACATAATGGTTAGCACTGCTGCCTCACAGCGCCAGGGACCCTGGTTTGATTCCTAGCTTGGATGACTGTCTGTGTAGGGTTTGCACATTCTCCCGGGCCTGCGTGGATTTCCTCCAGGTGCTCTGGTTTCCTCCCACCGTCTGAAAGACGTGCTGGTTAGGTGCATTGACCGAAGAGGCACCAGAATGTGGTGACTAGAGGAATTTCACAGCAACTTCATTGCAGTGTTAATGTAAGTCTTACTTGTGACAAATAAATAATCTTCAACTTTAAACTTTTCATGTGAAGCATTCCTGCAACAGGGCATTCCCAACGTCCTGCCATCATTGTCAGTCTGTTTCCACATAAATCCAATCCCTTGAAGCATCTCCAGCTGATCTTCATTTAAATCCTCCACCTCTGACAAGGCATCATGTTCTACATCACAGACCTTCCCCAGTTCCACTTCTTTCTGGATGGCCAGATTGTGCAGGTCGCATCAGACCACAACAACCCAGAAAACCACTGCGGGGCATAGGAGAGGGTGACCCCAATCTGTCGAGTTACACTGGAACTGCATCTTGAGGAGACCAATAGCCTGTTCGGTTGTTGCTCTTGTGCTAAAATAACAGCAGTTAGGGCTCTTCTATGCCTCAGGCGTAGAGCTCTGTACAAGGGACAGCAGCAACCTATTTTCTGGGTGCCTCTTGTCCTTCTTGAGCCATCTATGTAACTTGTGTTGTAGAGTGAACTCTCGCTGCCTCAGAATAAATGAATCATGATATCTGCCAAGAAAGCTTATGCAAATCTGAAAAGTGCTGCCAATGGTTGCGCATCAGCTGAAGACTTACGGAGTGGAAATCTTCCTGTTGACAAATAATCCTGGTTGACATGATGGGCCTTAATGGCAGCATGTGCGTGTTCAAACATGCCCTTCACCTGAGAATATTCTGTCACCGAGACAAACCCTGTGGCTCTCTGTGCTCGACTGGAAAACATTTGTGTCTAAGACGGGAAAGTCAGATGCCGGCAAAAAAAAAAGTGCACCTGCCACTTCAGATCTGCAGCTACTGTGAGCTGCACGTTGTGTAGTTTTACATTCACCCAGTAGTCGTCCCTGAAGTGAGCCTCAGGCTAACAAGTTCAAGGTCACTGCCAGATTGACAGCTACTGGCATAGGGTGTGCCCCTGATTCTTCAGGAAATTGGCCATGATGCTCAGGAAGCTGATCTTATGATGATACACTTGACTCTCTGGGTATCTCGCATTCTGCCCCACCTGCCTCTCAACCAAACACATCTGCATTCACGGGGCACCAGGTGGCTGACAGCCTTTGTTGCTGGGGATACTGCTCCTCCCCACTGCTCCAGCCCATCCTCTGAGTAAGTGGCTTCTATTATCAGAGAAACTGCCAGTCACTTGGATCTGGGAGGCCAAACTTCCCTGCCAGAAAGTATTCTCCGAGACATTCTCTCTCCACCACCAATTTCTGCTTCAAGAATGGATGTGCAAGAGTTCACTGCTTCAATCCTTGTATCCAAATCCAAAACATCCATGAGTTCAATCAAATGCTTCCCACCTCGCCCACTTGAATGAGGTGCTGAGTCAGCATGATGCCCCTGCACCTTTGATAAAATTTCACTGCCTCGTGTGATTGCCAATCAAGTGTTTCCTGAGCTACGTTAACCGCCTGCCCGCCTCGACTGGGTGAGGGGTCCCAATCCCAGAGAAACCAACTCTGATAAAATGAGGTGGCGTCCCCCACATCTGGGAGTGACATTCCGTGCTGCAGTGTGAATCTTCTGGCTCACCTGCCGTCAACCCCATCATCACCGCCTTGACAAAGTTCAGCCCATCCGGAAGACAAATCACCTTCTTACTGATTGCATTCTTATACTTTCGGATTTATTTTCTAAGAAAATAATTTGTGTCTGTATCTGCATTTCTGATGAGGCAAATAATACTGAGAAATGTTACTGCCTCTCAGCATGGTAAAATCAATGATTATCTTGTCATGTTTTGGAACAGCAACACAATAATGCACAATTATTGTGCATTGCAATAATTCACAATAATTCCTTTGCAGTTTTATAAAGTGACTAACATTCAGTGCATGCCTATGTTACAACCATATCACTTTAGTCTTCCTCTTGTAAGCAAAAGGTGTTTTAAGTTAATTGTTTTAATTTTGCTCATTCAGTTCATTAAAAAAATCAAATTCATGCCTTCAGGCTGATTGTCTTGTCCTTATGTTCCCAATGATTCTGAAATTCTTGTACAAATCTCTTCATAATTCAACACTAGCTTCCCACTCCCGCCCACCAGCTCAGAGATCAATCGCCAGTTTTATGCGGGTGCAGTATTGAAATATTTAAATGATACCTTGGTGTTAAAATAGTCCATCCTCTCTGCAGAGCTCTCACGCCCACCCGCGTTCAAATTCACTACCGCATCATTTGCTTGATGATTTCCTTTCTCAGCTTTCCTGATTCTTTTCCTCCCACCTCCCGACCAAGAAAAGCTTCAGTAAAAAGAGGAAGCCTTCCAATTTAATGTTTTGCTTCTACAACGACAAAAATACTTAAAGGAATTCTGATGATGCTCTTTCAGTTTTAACTCAGTGAGATGAACAGTGGGTGGCACAGTGGTTATCACTGCTGCCTCACAAGCTCCAGGAACCTGGGTTTGATTCCCGGCTTGGGTCACTGTCCGTGTGGAATTTGTACGTTCTCTGCGTGGGTTTCCTCCGGGTGCTCCGGTTTCCTCCCCCCGTCCAAAGATGTGTGGGTTAGGTGCATTAGCCATGCTAAATTGCCTCTTAGTTTCCCGGGATGCGTAGATTAGAGGGATTAGTGGAGTAAATATGTGGAATTATGGGGATGGGGCCTGGGTGGGATTGTTGTCTGCGCAGACTTGATGGGCTGAATGGCCTCCTTCTGCACTGATTCTATGAACTTGCATTAATTTCTAAAAACCTTACATTGCAAAGTCCCAGGGAAATATGAAGTGACATAATTAAGTATGTTTATTTATTAGTGTCACAAATAGGCTTACATTAACCCTGCAATGAAATTACAGTGAAAATCTCCTAGTTGCCACACTCAGGCCAGCACCTATTCAGGTACACTGAGGGAGAATTTAGCGTAGCCAATGCAGTCTATAATTTATGCTTTTCTTTGGTGCTATTAGTGAGCCACTAATCCACAAAGCAGTGAGAAACTAGGGAATTTTGGGCCAATATTTTGTGTTTAGAACTCGAAGCAGGAGTAGGCCATTCAGCCCTTTGAGCCTGCTCTGCCATTCACTTTGATCATGGCTGATCATCAAATTCAATGTACTGGTTCCTCACCTCTCCCCATATCCCTTGATCACTTTAAAACCAAGAGCTACATCCAATTTCTTTTTGAAATCACACAATGCCTTGGCCTCAATCATTTTCTATGGTAGTGAATTCCACACATTCACCACCCTCTGGGTGAAGAAATGTCTTCTCACCGCAGTTCTTAAAGATTTACTCCTTACCCTCAAATTATGGGCCTGATTTTATCATTAAGTTGCACCCATTTTCGGCCGTGACAAGTTGGTAAAGTCAGGAGTGAGGCAAGTAGCGTAATCCACATCCGCCTCTGCGTGGTACCCCCTTTACCAAGGCCTGAAAATGCCCACAATCGGGGCCGTGCCCAAAATGGCTACGATGACCATTTAAATGCATTTGCATGTATTTAAATTGAATTAATGAGCTGCATGTCCAAGTTTACCACAGTTCCCCCTTTACCACAACGTTCGCCCATCCAGAATCAGTGTGAAACAGACCTGCTCCACAAAAGCCCGACTTGGGCACTCCAGTTAGTGAGGAGATAAGTGCAGAGTGCCCAATGACTCTTTGCTTGAGATCGGTGCAGCGGGGGGAAAGGAGTTCCACTGTCACGCTACCTGTGATCAGTAAGAGGAAAGGGGGGTGGGGTTCCACCACCACTCTGCCTGAGATCAGTAGAGGGAAGAGGAAGTCTGCTGGCACTCTGCCTGAAATCAATGAGGGGCAAGGAGGAGGAGGAGCCCGCAATCGGTCTGGGTGGCAGAGGGAATGGGGCGATAAGAGGACCAGTAATGCTATAAGAGTGGACCAATGCCTGTGGGAGCCAGTGGAAGGCATCATCTGGCCCATGTATGATGTAAGAAGTCTCACAACAGCAGGTTAGAGTCCAACCAGTTTATTTGATAGTAATCTCAGAAGCTTTCAGAAACGGTGTTCCTTCATCAAGCATATAGAAGGTTCTGATCAGAGAAGGGCATATAAAGTCACACACAATTTACAGAATACTGATTAGAATGCAAGTCTTTACAGCTAACCTGCAATTCAAGTCTTAAAAATGCAGACAATGTGAGTGGAGATAGCATTAGCATAGGTTAAAGAGATGTGAATTGTCTCCAGACAGGACAGTAAGGGAGATATTGCAAGCCCAGGCAAGTCATGGAGGTTACAGATAGTGCGACATGAACCCAAGATCCCGGTTGAGGCCGTCCTCATGTGTGCGGAACTTGGCTATCAGTCTCTGCTCAGCGACTCTGCGCTGTCGTGTGTCGTGAAGGCCACCTTGGAGAACGTTTATCCGAAGATCAGAGGCCGAATGCCCATGACCGCTGAAGTGTTCCCCAACAGGAAGGGAACATACCTGCCTGGTGATTGTCGAGCGATGTTCATTCATCCGTGTTCGTAGCGTCTGCATGGTCTCCCCAATGTACCATGCTTCGGGACATCCTTTCCTGCAGCATATTAGGTAGACAATGTTGACCGAGTTGCAAGAGTATGTACTGTGTACCTGGTGGATGGTGTTCTCATGTGTGATGTCATCCATGTTGATGATCCATCATGTCTTGCAGAGGTTGCTGTGGCAGGTTTGTGTGGTGTTGTGGTCACTGTTCTCCTGAAGGTTGGGTAGTTTGCTGCGAACAACGATCTGTTTGAGATTGTGTGGTTGTTTGAAGGCAAACGGCACATACTCTTGCAACTCAGCCAACATTGTCTACCTAATACGCAGTAAAAAGTCTGACAACACCAGGTTTTAGTCCAACCGATTTATTTGATAATAAACTCACTAGCTTTCGAGGGGTTTCCCTCGAAGTGGCAATTCCCTCGAATGTGGCATTGTCGGCCACTTTAGGACTTGAACAGCAGGTTAGGTGTAAAGATTCGCATTCTAATCAGTAATCTGTAAACTGTCTGTGCTTTATATGCTCTGTCTGAGGCCAGAACTCTCCATTCACCTGAAGAAGAGGGAAAACCCTCGAAAGCTTGTGAGTTTACTGTCAAATAAATTGGTTGGACTAAAACCTGATGTTGTCAGACTTTTTACTGTGTTTACGCCAGTCCAACACCGGCATATCCACATCATACCTAATACGCTGCAGGAAAGGATATCCCAAAGCATGATACATTGGGGAGACCGTGCAGACGCTACGACAATGGATGAATGAACATCGCTCGACAATCACCAGGCAAGACTGTTCCCTTCCTGTTGGCGAACACTTCAGTGGTCACGGGCATGTCACACTATCTGTAACCCCCATGACTTGCCTGGGCTTGTAAAATCTCACTTACCGTCCTGTCTGGAGACAATACACATCTCTTTAACCTATGCTAATGCTATCTTCACTCATATTATCTGCATCTTCAAGACTTGAATAGCAGGTTAGCTGTAAAGACTTGCATTCTAATCAGTAATCTGTAAACTGTGTGTGACTTTATACGCCCTTCTCTGATCAGAACCTTCCACACGCCTGTCGAAGGAACACTGCTTCCGAAAGCTTGTGGGATTACTATCAAATAAACTGGTTGGACTTTAACCTGATGCTGTGAGACTTCTTACTGTGTTTACCCCAGTCCAATACCAGCATCTCTACACCATGTATGATGTGGCAGAGGAACCATTTTCTATCAGCTTTTTTTCTGCATATATGCAGTTGGAGGTGCCGGTCAAAGCTGCAGGATTTCGGCTCCGCCAACAGGCTTGTGCAGCGTGATTCAGAATCGCTGATACTTTTGCAGACAGAGTGTGTATGGGGGTGCCTGAGAACAGGTCTAAAAGTCAGATCTGAAACACTCTTAGTTTCAAGTCTGCCCAGCACTTAGAATCAAAATGGTAAAAGAGTGTCCATTGACTCCTAGTTCTGAACTCCCAAATTTGTGGTTGAGGAGATAATCCCACCCTGAAAGCTAACTTTCCTATCTTCCTTATTGACTTCCCTAAGCTCTTGCTTCTTTCCCAGGTTTATAATTATATGGTGGAGAGTGTGAATGACACAAATAGTGTGCCTAACTCATGGCAAATGTTCATTGCTTCCTGCTTCCTCAGGGAATGTGTTGGGAATGACTACACAGATTATCATTGGTCTAATGCTTTCCTAATAGTAGCTACACTTTTGTGTAGATATTTCTTTCATCTACATTTCAACATGCTGATTCACAAATGGATTAGTTCTTGATGCTCAAAACCCAACTGGATACTGCATTAGATTGTGAAATGATCTATGTTCACTGCTCAGAATAAGGTTGTTTGACTCATCAGCAAAAGATAATCTGCATCAAGATTGCATATTCCTCCCATCGTTTGCCAAATCAATATTGCAAATATTCCAATTCACTGCCAGACCTGAATACACATGTCAAAGTACTACTTTTGTTAGTTGTTTACCATAAACAAAATAACAAAGTTTTCTCCAATGAATAAAAATCTGTTGTATATGGCCCAATGGTATTGACTAATAAAAAGAGTGTTTTGCCAAAATATACCTGACCATTTATAACTGGAAATTTTAGTGCTGCAGCAGACTTAGGGTCAAACTTTATCTAGGTAAGGGAGGCAAGTTTCCACTTGCACCATCAGCGATCCCAACAAACAAAGTTAATTCTAAGATTATTATGGATGCTCAATAATTTGAGTGGCTCTGTGGCACAGTAGTTAGCATTGCTGCCTCGCAGTGCCAGGGACCTCGGTTCGATTCCTAGCTTGGGCCACTTTCTGTGCGGAGTCTGCACGTTCTTCCCATGTCTGTGGGGTTTCCTCCCACATTCCAAAAGTCATGCTGGTTAGGTGCACTGGCCATGCTAAATTCTCCCTCAGTGTACCTGAACATGCCCCAGTGTATGGCAACTCGGGGGTTTTCACAGTAACTTCATTGCAGTGTGAACGTAAGCCTACTTGTTACACTAATAAATAAACTTAAACCTAAAATTAATTCAAATCCAGCTGTTTCCCTGCCTTTGGCCGACAGAAATAACAATAGGTTATAGCACTCATCACGATCTGTTGGGTCATCAACTGACGGATTACATTCTAGAGTTTTAGATACTCTCAGTATTTCCTTGAAACAGAGAATCACATGAAAAACTACATTCTACTCAAAGCACACCAACTTGAATTTTGAGTTATCATTTTTTGATAAAACTAACCAAGTTTTTTAAGGTTCTAACTGGACAAAATACCTAAATCTGATGTTCATTTTTTACTTCTGAAGTATGTCCCAGGTGACAATCATTGCACATACATGTTGATCCCCTTTGTAAATGGGAATTATTGCAGTCTCTCCCACCCAACATTGTATAATAAACAAAGAATAAGGAAAAGTACTGCACAGAACAAGCCCTTCAGCCCTCCAAGCCTGTGCTGATCATGATGCCCTAACTAAACTACAAAAAAGAACGTCTACCTCTACTCGGTCCATATCCCTCTATTCCCTCTCTATTCAAGTTCCCATCCAGACGCCTCTTAAATATTGCTAGTGTTACCTGCTTCCACCACTTCCTCTGGCAGCATGTTTCAGGCCCCCACCACTCTCTAGGTGAAAAACTTCCCCATGCATCTCCCTTAAACTTTCCCCCTCTCACTTTGAACTTGTGCCCCCTTGTACAAATTGACACTTCCATCCTGAGAAAAAGCCTCTGACTATCCTTTCTGTCTACGCCGTGGATAGTGTGACATACCCCTTAGTGTCCAACCTCATTATTTAACTGAGACTCCAACCTGTTAGCTAAATCCTGGCCAATAGGTTGTGAAGACATACCATCAGAACTGTTCCTTTACATTAAATGGACGTCTTTTAATACGACAGTGACAATCACCACTGGGATTTTGTCCCCCAAATATGATTTGGACAATTGCAAAACGGGCATGGCTGTTATTTATTCCCATAATTGAGCTGCTAGAGGCTGTTATTATAAGAAACTGAGATTTTAAGAAATAAAGCAACCAGAACTGGAGAACAAAGTGCCACTTCAAGGTTGCTTCAAATCCTTTCAGATTATTTTCCAAAACATTCACAATTCAGATCAGGCTTGATATTAGGGTTAAAAATCAATTATATTTCAAAAATAGAAACTAGGTCCATGGCAACCAATCACACAAAACATCCATGAAGAATCTCGTTCCTAATAGTCACTTAAAATGATATAAATTCCTGGGAGTGCGCATGGTAGATGTTATCTACAATTTGGTGGAAGCAAAAAAGATTTTAAAATTCCATTTGTTGATCCAATTATCTTGCTACCTTGCTAGTGAGAGCCATTATCCTAAAAGTGAAAGATTTTGCCGTGCATCACCAATTATTTCTCAATACTGCTGATGCAAGTTGCTAATTTTGGCAAGGAGAGTAAGATCAATGCATAGGAAACTTTAATTAAATTTGTCAACCTGGAATTTGACTTGAATTATCATTGCCACAAAAGCACAGAGGGTAACTCTCTCCACCTGCAGCATTGCTATTGTGGAGCCTGGTTTTAAGTAGCTTAAGCCAAAATAAACTTTGTCTGACTCAATAAACTAGAAGGAGTGCAGAAAAGATTTTCTAGGATGTTACTGGGACTTGATGGCTTGAGTTATAAGGAGAGGCTGGATAGACTGGGACTTTTTTCCCTGGAGCGTAGGAGGTTTAGGTGTGACTTTATGGAAGTTTATAAAATAATGAGGGGCATAGATAAGGTAGATAGTCAATATCTTTCCCAAATTTTGGGGAGTCTAAAACTAGAGGACATTGGTTTAAGGTGAGAGAGGAGAGATTCAAAAGGGTCCAGAGGGGCAATTATTTCACACAGAGGGTGGCGAGTGTCTGGAATGAGCTGCCAGGGGCAGGAGTAGAGGTGGGTACAATTTTATCTTTTAAAAAGCATTTAGACAGTTACATAAGTAAGATGGGTATTGAGGGACATGGGCCAAATACGGGCAATTGGGATTAGCTTCGTGGTGAAAACTGGGCAAGAAGGGCTGAAGGACTGTAATACTCAATGACTCTATGGGCCCCATTTTACCAGTTTGATTGTAAGTGCTGGGTGGACTTGAAACTGGGAATGTTTCAGCTCCGCCGCATATGCACTCTACCTGCAAAAATATCAGCGATTCTGAATCACGCTGCACAAGCCTGTGGGTGGAGCTTAACGCAGGTGAAACACTGCAACTCTGACCTTACCTCCAACTGTGCACGTGCATGCTGCTCCCCTGCCACATCACTCCGGGCCAGATAATGCCTCCCCCTGGCCCCCACAGACATTGCCCCACCCCACAACATTCTGACTCCTTACCCCCTTACCGCTCTATCGACCGCAGACCCCTCCCCCCTTTCCCCCCCACCAATCTCAGGCAGAGTGGCAACAGACCCCCCTTTCCCCACTGATCTCAGGCAGAGTGACAGCGGGCCTCCCTTCCCCCCCACCCCCGATGTAAGGCAGAGTGACAGCGGGCCTCCCTTCCCCCCCCCCCGATATAAGGCAGAGTGACAGCGGGCCTCCCTTCCCCCCCACCCCCGATGTAAGGCAGAGTGACAGCGGGCCTCCCTTCCCCCCCCCGATATAAGGCAGAGTGGCAGCAGACCTCCCTTCTTCCCCACTGATCTCAGGCAGAATGGCAGCGGACCCCCCTCCCTCTCCTTTAATTTCAGGCACAGAAGCAGCGGATCCCCCCCCTCCCTTCCTCATCACTATCTTCAAGCAGAATGGCAGCAGACCCCCCCCTTCCACCCAACGATCTCAGGCAGAGTGGCAGCAGACACCCCTCCCCCCAACCCACCAGTCTCAAGCAGAGAGCCATCGGATGATCATCACTTACCTCCTCACTAACCAGAGCGCCCGAGTCGGAATTTTGTACAGCATGCCTGTTTCCCGCCGATTCTGGATGGGTGAATGCGGTGGTAAAGGGAGAAGTGCCAGTAAGGTTGGGTAGGGAGCCCATGAAGTCAATTTAAATGCATGTCAATGCATTTAAGTGGCTGTCAGACTCATTTTGGGCATGGTGCCAATCGCAGCCATTTTCAGGCCTTGGTAAAGGGGGAACCAGTGTGGAGACAGGCGCAGAATGGGCGCAAATGATCCATTTCCTTGGTGTTCAACTATTTATCTTAAGCACCACCGACACTAAATAAAAGAGCAGCATGGGGGCGGCTCAGACACGAGAGAAGAAAACGTAAGTGATCAGCACAGAGCCAAGAATATAACATCGCAAAGAGTACCAGCACGGGGGCAGCATGGTGGCACAGTGGTTAGCACTGCTGCCTCAGAACGCCAGTGACCCAGGTTCAATTCCAGCTTTGGGTGACTAAGTGAAGTTTGCACGTTCTCCCCATGTCTGCATGGTTTCCTCTAGATGCTCTGGTTTCCTCCCACATGCCAAAAAAATGCATATTAGATGGATTGGCCATACTAAAATGTCCCTTAGTGTCCCAAGATGTGTAGGTTAGATGAATTAGCCATGGTAAATATGTAGGGTTATGGGGATAGGACAGGGGAGAGGACCTGCGTAACATACTCTGCCAGGGAGTAGACGTGGATTTGATGGGCCAAATGGCCTCCTTCTGCTCGGTAGGGATTCTGTGAGACCAAACAACCAGATAGGAAGGTTAAAGGGCCAAAAATGAAAATTAGATGTATGTGCACAAATGTCAGAAGCATTAAAAAATAAACAGACACATGATGGCAGGCAGTAATTATGATGTCCTAAGAATCTAATCAGGATGATGGAATGATTATAGTTGAAAATGGTGCAGGGTATTCATGCAGGACACATGGACGAGGAAAAGTGAATGGGTTGACGTTAAATGTCAGGAACATCTAAGAGCTTGGTGTTTGTGAATCAGATTGACAAGAAACACTGTTGGTTGAAGACCCTGACAACATCTGGAGTTTATAAAGACTACCATCCAAACCGATGACAAGATGAGTACTACTGATCAAGGTACAACAGATGAGCTAGAAAAGACTACTCAAGGAGTACACTGTTGAGCACAATTGGATAACCTTCAAAACCTTATCTGAATGCAGCAAAGTAGATAAAACTGCGTTGAAATGGGAGGAAGATGGAAATTTAAAAAAGCAATAAAGAAAAAGATTTACCAAGCTTTTAGGGAGAAAGCAACAACTGAATACAAATCTACAATGAAGCACAATAGAAAGAATTAGGTGCCATTACAAAAGGGAAAGACAATCTTCTGCAAAAAGACTATGGTCAGAATCATAGAATCCCAAGAGTGCAGAAGAAGTCATTTGATCCACGGAGTCTGCACCGATTCTCTGACAGAGTATCTTAGATATGATGTGGAGATGCCAGCGTTGGATTAGGGTGAACACAGTAAGAAGTCTCACAACATCAGGTTAAAGTCCAACAGGTTTATTACAAAGACTTCTTACACAGTATCTTAGAGTCATAGAGGTTTACAGCTTGGAAACAGCTCTTTCGGCCCAACTTGTCCATGCCGCCCCGTTTTTACCATTAAGCTCGTCCCAAATACCCACATTTGACCCATATCCCTCCATACCAATCTTACGCATATAACTGTCTAAATTCTTTTTAAAAGACAAAATTGTACCCATCTCTACTACTACCCGTGACAGCTCATTCCAGGCACGAACCATCCTCTGTATGAAATAATTGCAATGTGAAGATGCCAGCGTTGGACTGGGATAAACACAGTAAGAAGTCTCACAACACCAGGTTAAAGTCCAATAGGCTTATTTGGTAGCAAAAGCTACCAAAGTGACTTTTGCTACCAAATAAACCTGTTGGACTTTAACCTGGTGTTGTGAGACTTCTTATTGTGAAATAATTGCCACTCTGGACTTTTTTGTATCTCTCCCCTCTCACCTTAAACCTATGCTCTCTAGCTTTAGACTCCCCTACCTTTGGGAAAAAAATGTTGACTACCTACCTTATTTTTGCCCCTCATTATTTTACAGAGCTCTATAAAATCACAACGAAGCCTCCTACATTCCAAGGAAAAAAGTCCCAGTCTATCCAGCCTCCCCTTATTACTCAAACCATCAAATCTCAGTAAATCCTTAGTAAATCTTTTCTGCACTCTTCCTGGTTTAATAATATGTTTACTATAATAGGATGACCAGAACGGTACACAGTATTCCAAGTATGGCCTTACCAATGTCTTGTACAACTTCAACAAGACATCCAAACTCTTGTGCTGACAACTGAAACAAAACATGAGAAAAGCATGGGTGTTAGGGAACTTGGGGAAATAAATAGTGATATGTTGAGGAGTGTACATTCTACAGAGAAGGAGGTGCTGGAAGCCTTAAAGCACATCAAAGTAGATAAATCCTCTGGACCTGCTGAAGTGTATCCCAGGACATTGTGGGAGGCTAGGGAGAAAATTGCCGGTCCCTTTGCAGAGATATTTGAATCATTGATAGTCATAGTTGAGGTGCCTGAAGATTGGAGAGTGGCAAATGTTGTGCCTTTATTGAAAAAAAGGGCTGCAGGAAAAAACCTGGGAACTATAGGCCAATGAGTCTCATATCTGTGGTGGGTAAGTTGTTGGAAGGTATTTTGAGAGACAGGATCTACAGGCATTTAGAGATGCAAGGACTGATTAGAGACAGTCAGCAATGCTTTGTGAGTGGAAATCATTTCTCACAAATTTGACTGAATTTGTTTAAAGGGTAGATAACCAAGAAGGTAGATAAGGGCAGTGCAGTTGATGTTGTCTACTTGGACTTTAGCAAAGCCTTTGACAAGGTACTGCATGGTAGGTCGTTGCATAAGGTTAAATTTCACAGGATTCAGGGTAAAGTAGCTAAATGAATACAAAATTGGCTTGATGACAGAAGCCAGAGCATGGTTGCAGAGGGCTGTTTTTCAAACTGGAGGCCTGTGACCAGCGGTGTGCCTCAAGGGTCAGAGCTGGGTCCACTGTTATTTGTTATTTATATTAATGATTTGGATGAGAATATAGGAGGCATGGTTTGCAGATGATACCAAGATTGGTGGCATAGTGGACAGTGAAGAAAGTTATCTCCAATTGCAATGGAATTTTGATCAATTGGGCCAGTGGGCTGACAAATGGCAGATGGAATTTAATTTAGATAAATGCAAAGTGATGTGTTTTGATAGATATAACCAGGGCAGGACTTACTCAGTTAATGGTAGGGCACTGGGGAAAGTTACAGAGCAAAGAGACCTAGGGTTACATGTTCATAGCTTCTTGAAAGTGGAGTCACAGGTGGACAGAGTGGTGAAAGAAGCATTCAGTATGTTTGGTTTCATTGATCAGAACATTGAACACAGGAGTTGGGATGTCTTGTTGAAGTTGTATAAGACATTGGTAGAGCCGTACTTCGAATACTGTGTACAGTTCTGGTTACCCTATTCTAGAAAGGATATTATTAAACTAAAAAGAGTGCAGAAAAGATTTATTAGAATGCTACTGGGACATGATGGTTTGAGTTATAAGGAGAGGCTGGATAGACAAGAACTTTTTTCTCTGGAGCGTAGGAGACTGAGGAGTGATCTTATAGAGATCTACAAAATAATAAGGGGCATAGATCAGCTAGATAGTCAATATTCTTTCCCTACGGTAGGGAATCTAAAACTAGAGGGCATAGGTTTAAGCTGAAAGGGGAGAGATACAAAAGTATTCAGAGGGGAAGGTTTTCACACAGAGCGTGGTGAGTGTCTGGAGCAATCTGCCAGAGATAGTAGTAGAGTGGGTACAATTTTGTCTTTTAAAAAGTGTTTAGACATAACATGGGTAAGATGGGTATAGGCCAAATGGGCATCTGGGACTATATTCAGGGCTTAAAAACAGGGCAGCATGGACAAGTTGGGCCGAAGGGCCTGTTTCTATGTTGTAAATCTCTATGACTCTATGCAGAATATCTTTTTCATCTTCCTGTCCACCTGTGACTCCACATTCAAGGAGCTATGAACCTGTACCCTTACGTCTCTTTATTCTATAACTCTCCCCAATGTTCTATCATTAATTATTCCTGCCCTGGTTCAATCTACCAAAATGCATCACCTTGTTTTTATGTAAGTAAACTTCAACTGCCACTTGTCAGCCTACTGCAATCCTAGATAACTTTTTTCAGTGTCGACTATGCCAGCAATCTTGATGTCATCTGCAAACTTATTAACCATGCCTCCTAAATTCTCATCCAAATCATCAATATAAATGACAAATAATAGTGGACCCAGAACCGATCCCTGAGGCACACCACTGGTTACAAGCCTCCAGTTTGAAAAACACCTCTCTACAAACACCCTCTGTCTCTATCATCAATCCAATTTTGTATCCATTGGCTACTTCACCCTGGATCCCATGTGATTTAACCTTATCCAGGCCCTCTCCCCCACCCTTTCCTCATAACCCCACATATTGACCATGGCTAATCCATCTAACATACGTATCTTGAAACAACTGGGGCAATTTAGCATGGCCAATCAACCTAACCTGCACATTTCTGGACTGTGGGAAAAAACCAGAGCACCCAAAGAAAACCTCCCAGACACAGGGTGATTGAGCAATCTCCACACGGTCACCCAAGGTGATCACCTAAGCTGATCTTTCTCTACACCCTAGCTATGATTGTAACACCGCATTCTGCAACCTCTGCTTTTCTTCTGTATGAATGTTATGCTTGTCTGTACCACGTGCAAGAAACAATATTTTTCATTGTATACCAATGCATGTGACAATAATAAACCAAATCAAATCAAAAGAAGAGAAGATCATAACCATGCTTACAGAGCCAAAGCATCAAATTTAAATATCAGATTTAAGTATGTATGTTTATAGAATTTGGTAGTACAAAGATATGGAAATCAATAACACTTGTATAATATACCAACATACAAACAAACAAATGAGTTGAAGAGGCAGGCTGCTTAGCTCCTCATTCTGCTTTGCCATTCAAAGAAATCATGGCTGTTTTGATTGTAACCTGAATTCTGCATTCCCACCTACCCCAAAAACCTTTCACCAACCCAGTTGCTTAACAAAAATCTATCTGCCTCTGACTTAAAAATGTTCAAAGACTCTGCTTCGACCAACTTCTAAGGAAAAGAGTTCCAAAGACTCATGACCCTCTGAGAGAATAAAATTCTCCTCATCTCTGTCTTAAATGGGTGACCTGCCATTTTTAAACAGTGATCCCTAGTTTTAGATTCTCCAATAAAAGAAAATATCCTTTCCATATTCACCCTATGAAGACCCTTCAAGATTTTATATAGATCAATCAAGTCACCTTTTACTCTTCTAAATTTCAGTGGATGCAAGCCTAAACTGTCCAACCTTTCCTCAGAAGACAGCCAACCTATTCCAGATATTAGTTCAGTAAACTTTCTCTGAACTGATGCTATTGCATTTACACCTTTCCTTAGATAACAAGGCCAATATTGTCTTACCAATGTCCTTTTTCTGTTATTTGTGGATGAGGGCATCACTGCCTAGGCTAGCATTTATTCATCATCCCTAATTGCTCTTGAGAAGGTAGTAATAAGCTGCTTTATAAATCCACTGAAATCCATGTGGTTCAGATACATCCATAGTGTTTAGGAGAAATTTTCAGGATTTTGATTCAGTGACTTTGAAGGAAGAGTGAGATATCCCACGGTCAGGATGGTGATTGGCTTGGAGGAGAATTCCTTGGTGGTGATGTTCCCATGTGTTAGCTTCAGACCTACCCTTCCCTCCTTCAAACTGGATGAATAATTCAATAATATTGTGATCACTGTTTCCTAGGGGCACCTTTATGACAAAGATGTTATTAATCCTAACCTGCTTCACAATAGCAGGTTTAGGAAAGCTTGCTTTCCAGAACATGCTGTTCAAAAAGACATATTGTGAAAACATATTATGAATTCCTTCTCTAGGTTATCTTTACCCATCTGAATTCCCCATTTAATATCCCATGACTATCACCATAGCTTTCTGACAAGCTCCCCTTATTTCTTCTTTTGAACCCTGTGCTAACCTCTGGTTACTGTTAGGAGGCTTATATGCCTCTCCCACAAGTAACTTCTGGCTTTCATTAATTCTTATATCTACCCAATCTGCTTCTATGTCCTGGTTTCCTGAACTTAGGTCATTCTGTCCATTATGTGAACACTTTTTATTAGTTAACAGCTACTTCTGTGCCTTTTCTTACCTTCCTGCCCTTCCTAAATGTTATGCATTCTTAGGCACCAGGTCAGAAACCTAAAGTATGTTATGAAACCCAACTAGACCCCAACTACTTTTTTTAAGTTGGCATTAGTGTGAGGATAAGATGTTTCACTCCAGGTGTAATTCTATTGACCCACTAGGAAGACTTTGTTAAAACAAACTTTATTTAGAAATACAGTTTAATTATAACAAAAAGGATTAATGCATCTTTTACCAATTGAAATATTTAAATGTGACAAGATACAATTCTCAGCCCATCTTTATTAGTTTCAATTTAAGCGATATTTCTCATAGATGTAAACTCCTCTTCAGAATCAGTTAGCAAACAATAGGCTTATGCACTGGTATGCTGGACTCTGAATACCTCTGGAGGGAGGTATCTATTTTCTAGCAGGTCCCTGACTTCAATCTCCAACGAGAGAGGGACAAGTTTCTGTTCCTTTCAAATCCAAACAGAAATGCCTGTTTTTTCCTCTGTAAGCTTAGCTCCTCTTGTCAATCAACCTAATCAAAGTCTATTCTGAAATACCAGGGGACAACTCAAAAAAATAAACAAAACTGCATGAGCTCAGATTAAAACAAACACCCCAATATCTAGGAACAACTGCTCTTCTGAATTCTCAGCAGATGGGCTGCCTGGAGCAGATAAAGTGGCACCATTTAAACAGAGTTGAATCTTAACATCTACACAAGAAACATGACACAAATATGTTTCTTAAAGGCACAGTATCATCACAGTTTCCTCTAATATTCAGGTCCTTATCTGTCATCCTGCAGCCATGTTTCTGAGATGGCTATCAGATCATTCTTATCAAGCTATCAGCTCATCTGTTTTAATTTGGTTTTGTTTTGTTTTGAATGCTACGTCCATTCAGAACTAACTCACTCATCCACCACATTTGCAAAGCTGCATTCACACCTCTATAATAACTCCAGGACTCAACTGTAAAGGAACAATGCTTTATTACACAAAATAAAGTAAAGTAAAACAAAGCAAACCCATGAACCTGTGGTGAACACAAACAGGTCCCAACCAATGGATCCACTCAGGGGCCTGTTCTATAAAGGGCTAGGTGTATGAGATAATTACTAATCACCAGGGAACTCATATTCTATGAGTCCTACAGAAAGGTCAATCAGTGATTCCCTGTGCAAGTCCTGGGAGTTATCACACCCTCTATATGTATAGTTTTTGGACCTGAGACTGCAACAATTGGACCAGGCCAGTTAGCCAATTAACTAATCAGCTGCTCCTCAGTAGATATTGTTTATCCTGTGCCTAAGGCACTTGCTTATGTAAATAGCAGTTAAATAAGAGCACATTTTTAGAAAGTTATCATCAATGAAAACTCACCAAACTTATATCAGCTCAATTTGCTTACAATCTGCGCTCCACAGGTCATACATATTATGCTGCAGCTTACCAACAGATAGGATTTGTGAAGCAATAGATGCCATGTTGAAGATCTAGGGGCTTTCTTAAATACAGAAAACAAGCAAATTGAAGAAACTAAATCAATAACTGGAGTAGAATTAAAATGGACCGATATGAAATTAATTCAACAATTTACAGCCAAGATGTTTTGGTTTCGCCAAACAAGCTCATTGATCTTTCTGAGGAAGTGGCATCCCAAATTTATGTGGGAAACTCGTCATACATGATGTATTATTTCATGAGACAATTCCCTCCAAACTTAGGTCAGTATATATTAAAATGAGACGTTTTTTTTATTGGCAGCTGGACAGAGGAAGAGGAGGCATAGTGTGGTCATAAACAGAGTTGTTATTATGAATGGAGATGCTTGGGCATTCCCATGGCAGATAACATGCACGTGAGCTGTGTCCAGTTTTATTGCAAGGTTGTTAAATTCTCAGTTATCAATCGGTTAGTGAGATCGTGCGCAAAGGATTTGCAATTTGTCAAATCAGTAGCAAACAGAACTAAATGTGGACAAATATAAGATATTGCTATTAGTTATTTTTTAAAAAGATGCATAGGACACTATCACTGTGATTAAACTACAAAGGAGGAAGATGAGAGACCACGAGATGTTGGTTGACTAGTTGTTCACATGTCCAAATATAATGCAGGTAAAATATGCTGGGCTGTATTGTCCAGAAAGCATGCTTAATCCACCCAGAACGTAAGTTAAGAATTCATTACTGATTATTGAAATATAAAAGAAACGTCCAGGCCCTAGAATATGCCAGAGAAAAGCAATTTTACCTATGTTTCCAAGATTCCCTGCAACCTCCCCATTGCACTTTACACTCATCTTATTCTGATCAACTGCATTGAACTCTTTCCTCCTACATGGCCACCATCACAGCTGTAAACAAATTGTTCCCAAATGATTGAGTCCCCTTCCCAAACTGTCCTACACTTGCCCAACTCTGATTTGCTCTTTGAAGCATCTTCAGGTTGCATTAAGCCTCCGAGGTGAAAATTTGTCAGGGTCCATTTTCCAAGTTGTGGGGACAGGCAATCAGTTGGACTTTAGCAAAGTTGAAGTCCTCCTGTTCCTCTTGGTTCCAGAGGAAAGTTTGTTTTAATGTTGATTGGCAGCTGATGTTTAGGACACATACAGGACATTCTGCAGCAGGATAGATTTGGCCCATGTCCTGCTTAGCAATTTCAGTAAGGGGACCTAAGTGAGGTCATAGCCCTCTAATGTAGAAGGGCTGCATTTTATATGCCAAAGGGGTCTATCATAGTTCCACAGAAGCATAATCTCTAGTGTGGTAATGTCAGGATGTGGACTTTCAGGCCAGTCCATAATAATATGGTTGATGGGTGGGCTCTGAAATCAGCAGTATACCGCCATTTTGAAATTATTAATTAAGCTAGTTAGAAGTTGAATTAACTGCTATAAAACATTCCCCGTGCTATAATAAAGAGGGGGAACTTGGAAAATGCTCTGTAGAGAGCACTTTTTAAAAGAATCTCATGACAGGGTAAATATATTGGCTGGAGGTGGGTCTACATTTGATTATAGCAGGAGATACTGTTGAGAGTTACTTGTTTCAGGAAATGTTACTGTTCACAAGCCCTGATCATAATCAGGATTATTCCTCGGGAGGAGGTCCAACAGGTTGCTGCTCTGCCTATCTTTGAGCAATGCACCATTTGTGGTGAGAAATGGTGTCCCCTCTGGGCATTGTATATTCTTTGGTGGATACCATTAGGGCAGCATGGTGGCTCCTTCACAGCTCCAGGGACCCGGCTTGGGTTATAATCTGAGTGGGGTCTGCACGTTCTCCCCATGTCTTCATGGGTCAGTTTCCTCCCAGAGTCCAAAGATGTATGAGGCTGATTGGCCATGCTAAATTGCCCATTAGCGTCAGGGGGACCAGCAGGGTAGATACATGGGGTTACAGGAATAGGGCTAAGTGGGATTGTTGTCAGTCAGTGCAGGCCCGATGGGCCAAATGGCCTCCTTCTGCACCGTTGGGATTCTATGATTCTATGATTCTATACATGTACTAGGACACTCAGATCCACCTGGGATGGGCTGCAGACTGGATATTCCCACTGGGTCTCCACTGGTGACCCGAAATGACCTGGGGGCAAAGTTCAACATTGCCGTCACTTTCAATGCCAAAGGGACAGATGACCAGCCGCACAATATGGGATAACAGAGGGAAAGAATAGGAGGAGGAGGAGGAGGGGGAGGCCTGCTGTGTTGGGTCACAAGTGACATAAAATACAGGAAGATGAACAGGCTGCTGAAGAGTGAGGGACTGTAGAGGAGAGAAAGTAGAAGATGCACATAAAGGCCGCAGTGAACGCTGCCATCACATTTACCAAGTCCAAATGTCATATCTTCAGATGCGAGAGTAACAGTTCTCCACATGCTTCACCTTCCATGAGAGAATGTCACATTCTAATGTGGTATGCTTGTTCTTGAGATAGGTTGGTCACCTGTACCTATGGCATTAAAACTGACTACAATATTGAACTTACTTGCTTCCAGATCATCTTGGATCACCAGTGGAGATCCGCTGGAAATATCCAGTCTGCAGCCCATCAAGGAAAGATCTGAGTCACAGGACATGAATAATAAAAGATTAGTATGCAGGTACAGAAAGCAATTAAAGTTTACTTATTAATCACAAGTAAGCTTACATTAACAATGCAATGAAGCTACTGTGAAAATCCCCCAGTCACCACACTCCAACATCTGTTCGGGTACACTGAAGGAGAATTGAGCATGGCCAATCCACCTAAACAAGCGCGTCTTTTAGACTATGGGAGGAAACCGGAGTATCCATAGAAAACCCACACAGACACAGGGAGAAAATGCAATCTCCACACAGATAGTGAGTCAAGCTGGGAATCAAATCCGGGTCCCTGGCATTGCGAGGCAGCAGCGCTAACCATTATGCCGCCATGAGTGGGAAGGCAAATGGAATGTTGATATTTGTTCCAAGGAGAACAGACTATTAAAGCATGGATGATTTGCTACAATTGCATAAGGTAATAGTGAGGTCACATCGGAAGTTCTGTATAATTTAGTCTCCTTATTTAAGAATGGACATAATTCATCAGAAGCAGTACAGAGAAGATTCACTAGACTGATTCATGGAATGGAGTGGGGGGTTTGGCTTATCTTATGACCAAAGGTTGGACAGGTTGGGCCTGTGGCCTTTGGAATTTAGAAAAATGAGAGGTGATATATTGAAGCATAAGATCCTGAGGAGACATGACAGGTTTCATACTAAAAGGATGTTTCGCCTAATGAGAGACACTAGTACTAGGAGAGTCAATTCACGAATAAGAGGCCTCCCATTTAAAACAGCGATAAGGAGAAATATTTTATCAGTCTTTGGAACTGTCTTCCCCAGAATATAATGGAGGCAGGGCCATTGGATATTTTTAATGGATATTTCACTGACAAAGGAGTCAAAGGAATTAAGGAGAAAGGAAGAAAGTGGAGTTGAGGCCATAATCAGATCAGCTATGATCTTATTGAAAGATACAGTGGACTGCTCAGGTGGATTGTTCAAATAGAAACCTGCATAATTTAGAAGCCAGCAGAGAGGCAGGAGGTACCAACAGAAGTAGATTGCTGCCAGGACTGGGAACAAGGGTAGTTTGGGCGTCAGCTTGTCTGAGGGTAAGGTGATACCTATCTCTTGTTGTTGAGGACACAGCTCAGCACTTCAGTGAGACAATCTAGAAGAATGTTGATAGATATGCATTGTTGCAATGGCAAACCTACTTGAAATCCCGCAGTCAGGGTTAAGGAGCACGGAGGATTCTGGCACCACCTTGACTTAGGGATTTGTACTTGGCTTGGATGCTATCTTTTCCAGCTTGGAAGTAGTGGCCAACTCCATTTACACAGCTGCGAACCTAAACATAATGCGGCATCTGATGTCCAATATTGAAACTTCTACTGCAGCTCAAGTAGCAGCTACACAATGTCTGAGCACTGCAGTGGAAGCTCAGATTACTGTCACACAAGGTCAGCTTCTTTCCATGCAAGCTCAGGCTGTTGCCATCATGGCAATGCATTGCAGGGTTCAAAAGGTATGCAGGATGTCGAAGCAAACAATCTGTCCTGTCACAGGTATTAGGATTGATGCAGCATTTCCTTGGGCACCACTCCTTTTGGATTTGCTTGGACTCCAAGAAAACTCATAGCCTCCAGGAAAATGGATGCAGCTGCTCCCAATTTCTCACCCATTATATGGGTTCTACGTAGTCATTATGTGTATAGGGCTGATTTCTAACTCTGCCTGTGCAGGATATGAAACTTGATACAATGCTTTATGGCCCTCAATAAAGTTAGACATAGATGAAAATCAAATTTACGCGCTTCATGAAGTGTCTATCAAAATTCATTTGGCATTTAAACCATTCATTCATGTGTTTTTCTATTTTCCTGTATATCTTTACTCTGTGAATTCCATGCATTTTAAAAGCTGTCTAGTGTTTACAAGCTTCGTGGTCTATTTTATAAATTTAGAATAATTGCTTGCATGTTCATTGGTAATAGTGTCTTTAGACCCTTTCACACCTCCTAATGAGCACACAATCAACAAACGGAAGGGAAAAATCACAAAAATTGACTGAAAATATTAGCAGCAGAGACAGATGAGGGATATGTTTTGCCTCACTAGTTTTCATTATTCTGGAAAGGTCTATCAGCCCACACCTAAGCACATGACTGCTTCATAAATGATCCCAGCATTTTGACATTCACGTCCTTTTGGGGAAAAGTACTTCCAGGTTAATATTTTGCACTTGCTTTTCTTTAGTTTCAATCTGCTAACCTCCAGGAGCATATTGACTTTGCAAAACAAAAGGAAGCTTTCGATTAAAATAAACTTGAAGAAAATATGAGCAGGAAGGCAATATTCCACTCAAGCCTGCTCCACCTTATTATAACATCAGGGCAGATCTGGTCTGAGATCTCAACTTCATTTTGCTTCCTGTTTGCCATAACTCATGAGAGTCCCTTTAGATCAGGAATCTGTCAAACTCAGCTTTGAAAATTCTCAATGATCCAGCCTCCACTGCTCTCTGAGGTTGAACATTTCAAAGATTAATCATTTTCTTGAGAACATACAAATTTGGAGCAGGAGTAGGCCATTTGGCTCTCAAGACTGTTCTGCCATTTAATAAGATCATGGAAGATCCAACTGTGGTCTCAACTTGACTTTCTTATCTAGCCCCTACTCTCTTATTGTGAGCCTCAAAAATAATCAATGATCCAGCCTCCACTGCTCTCTGGGGAAGAGAATTAATTCCAGAGACTAACAACCCTTGAAAGAAAAAATTCTCCCCATCGTCACCTTAAATGGGAGACCCATTTTTAAACTGGGTCCCAGATTTTCTGACCGCATGTTTTCTGGCGGTGGAGGGAGGCTCACCATGGCCAATCCACCGAACCTGCACATCTTTGAACTGTGAGAGGAAACCAGAATTCCCAAAGGGGATTCACGCAGCCACAGGGAGAATGTGCAAACTCCACAGTCACCCAAAACCAGAATTGAATCCTGGTCCCTGGCACTATGAGGCAGTAGTTGCTGACCACTGTGCCAGATCCCGTGCACCAGGCGCTGCTTGAATCTCCTGGCCCACTGCACTATAGAGAGTGAAATTCACCAAGGTACAGTCGAATGAAAAGAGCAATAGTGAATTGGCAGCTCATTTCAAGCTCTGACCAATTGTCTTTTCAATTATGGAAATGAGAAAGAGAAACAACCAAAACGAAAAACAGACTTCCAATTTGCCGTGCCAGTTCTGCATTGCTGCTGAGATGTCCAATTTAAAGTTTATTTATTAGTCAGCTTACATTAATACTGCAATGAAGTTACTGTGAAAATCCCCCAGCTGCCACACTCTAATGCATCTGTTCGTGTAAGCTGAGGGAAAATTTAGCATGGCCAGTGCACCTAACCAGCATATCTTTCTGATTGTAGGAGGTAACCGGAGCACCTGGAGGAAACGCACACAGATACAGGGAGATTGTGCAAACTCTGCACAAGGACCCAAGCCGAGGAAATCAAACCCAGGTCCCTGACACTGTGAGGCAGTAGTGCTAACTACTGTGCCACCATATCCTTTTACCACTTCAATTGCATTGAAAAGACAAGTGGTGATCATTGACTCAACCTTTAAAAGAGTATATAAATGGACACAACTGGAACAATTGAGTGTGGGGAACCATAAGGAGTTTGTAACGTTATTGAGATGCATGAAGAATTAACTTATGAAGGTTAAAAGACATGCCACTGTATCATTCCTCCAGCATATACTATTATTGATTGTAACATGGTGGCAAAGAATGAACATTAAACCTTGATGATTGGTTGCTGCAAAAGAAGATTTTTGTCTTCACCTTCTGTAGAAAAACAAGCATTCTGATGCTGACAAATTTGAGTTACAAGAAGGCAGAAGGGAGATGCAAAACATCAAGGCATTTCCAGTAAATGGAGTCATGTCAGCAAGGGAAAGCTGAAGTTGAGGTGGGAGCATGGATTACTTCATCACCAAAAAAAAAGCAAGGTATGGCTTTTGCTATATCATTACTGAGCAAACAGCAACATTAGGAGTAAAATGCTTTCGAGTGGAATGCGAATGATTTGGGTAACAAAGCAGGATTAGACCTCCTTCTGGATACATTCTACAATATGGATTTAAGAATTAAGAAAAATTCTACAATATAGATTTGAGATTTAAGAAAACAGATGATCAATCCATAGTGGAATATATTGTGGACTTTGATAGATAGTATAAGAGACTGAAAAAATTTGAACATAACATTCTGGAGTCTGTATTGGCATTACAGTTATTTGATTGTGCACGCATTTCTCATCCCCGTAGATATTTAGTATTGACAGAGGTTCAACTCTGAAGTAAAGACTCTCCTTTAGGCCAAATGGTGGCTGCCCTAAAAATACATCTCAGAAGAAATTTTTTTCCAGCTTCTTTCCTCTCAAATACAGGCAACTCTGTGATAAAACAAAGGATTTGACAGTGGCCGAGTTTTGAGATCAACAAAACGTTACATGCAGATTCCAGTAACATGCATGCCAGGAAGGGCCAATGTGTGACAGGATGCCACCATCACAGGTAAAACAGGAAAGGCCTCTGGTAAGTATAAACCTTGGATAAATGTAGAGGGTGAAGTTTATGAGATAGGAACCATGGATTACCAAAAAGAGATTACTATTTCAATTTCAATTTCAATTACTAGGAGGCATAGGTTTAAGGTGCAAGGGGCAAGTTTTAAAAGAGATGTACAAGGTAGATTTTTTACACAGAGAGTGATGGGGCCTGGAACTCGTTGCTGGGGAGATAGTGGAAGCGGATACGGTAGTGACTTTTAAGGGGCATCTTGATAAGTAAATGAATGAGATAGGAATAGAAGGATATGGTCCCTGGAAGCGTAGGGGGTTTTAGTTAAGTCAGGCAGCATGGTCAGTGCAAGCTTGGAGGGCCGAAGGGCCTGTTCCTCTGCTGTAATTTTCTGTGTTCTTTGTTCTTTGAAATAAAGATGCGGAAGGCCAAAAAGCACGGGACAAAATCTAATCAAAAAATGGCAGACTGTTGGTTCTAGCGTGTAAAATTGAGGGTTTCCCACTGATGGCGCTGACATATTTTTGGTTCAAAACTTGCGACTTATTAATTTTTATGGGTTTCACATCACTCCAGTGGCACATTCCCTCTGATTCACCCATCGCGTAACGAGCTAACTGCCACAAGCACTAGGGAGATCCATGTAAACAGCTCCCCAGCACTTGTTCTACAACGGCTGCAGGTGTGGCAGTCAAGTTGCCAGAATCGCACTTTACAGAAGGGGCCTTCACCAGACTGCTTGATGGGGTAGCACAGAATGGGATACCCTCTACTCATCCTCCAGGAGGAAGCCACCCAGCAGCTTACCACTTTGTGGGACAACGCCCCTTCAACATATAGTGTGACTGAAAAAGGGTAAAGAACAGACCTAGCTAGCATAAATGAAATATCAGCAAGAACAGAGATTTCTAAGATACAATGGGCCCTATTTTACCATTTTGATTCTAAGTGGTGGGTGGACTTCAAACTGAGAGTGTTTCAGAACTGACTTTTAGACCTCTTCTTAGTTGCCCCCATATACACTCTGCCTGAAAAAATATCTGTGAGTCTGAATCGTGCTGCACAAGCCTGCGGGTGGGTCTTAAGCAGCTCTGATTGGAGCCTCGAACTGCGCATGCGCAGAAATAAAAAGATAGAATGCTGCTCCCCTGCTACATCCCTCCCAGGCCGGATAATGCCTTCACCTGGCCCCCACAGATATTGCCCCACCCCCGCAACATTACGGACCCCCTTATACCCCACCACCCAGACTGATCGTGTGCCCCTCCACCCCATTCCCCCCAACTGTTCTCCGGCAGAGTGGCAGTGGAGCTCCCTTTCCCTCCAGTGATTTCAGGCAGAGTGGCAGCAGACCCCCCTTCTCTCCCCTTCACCGATCTCAAGCAGAGAGCCATTGGATACTCAGCAATTACCTCCTCACTAACTGGAGTGCCCGAATTGGAGTTTTATGGAGCATGTCTGTTTCATACCAATTCTGGATGGACAATGCAGTGGTAAAGAGGGAAGTGCCTGTAAAGTTGGGGGTGTAACCCATTATATCAATTTAAATGCATGCAAATGCACAAAACGCTATGGGCCCAATGGATTGACACAAATCGCCAATTATCAGACTGTTTTATGAAAAGAAATGGCTACTACAGGAAATTGCTTAACGTATTGGGATAGGGGCATCTTTTATGATAGTAAATGGAAAACTATTTTTGCTCTGTAGTTATGTTTTTATAAGTGTGGTAATGGGAATGTGAGATCTATAATGTTAAAGGATGTGACTTTGTTTCCATTTGTTTGAATTGAGAAAAATATGTTATTGGATTTCTTATTTGTAAAGCATCAATTTAAAAGGAGAGGGGAATCTGTCAATATATCAGCAATTTCATCGTTATGCCAAATGCATCATTGAAGGCAGGTGATACTCATTGGTTCAACCTCCAGAAGAGTATACATGGAGACTGCTGGGATAGTTGGTGTGGAGGAAATTGAGGAGTTTATAATTCCACTGATCTGGTTGAAGAATAAACTTGCTAAAGGTAAAAGGTAAGCTGCTGTATTATTCCTCTACTGTACATTATTACTCTTAACACAATTTGTCTGCTCTGTTTCCTTAGAACACAGCTGGATTTCTATGGAACGCTGGATCTTCACTTGAAATGCATGCTAATGAGTCAAGAAAGGGGGATCTTTCCTTTTTTTTAATTCACTTCCACTGGCTGAATATATTATGAGACAATTTACATCCTACTTAAGCCTTGCGTGTGACTGGCAAATGTACAAATACTTCAATGTAAGGTCCATCAACTGGGGAAAAATTGCAAACATTAATTCTGTGTGTTTCTGTATCATTTTAATCTGGCAGTTCAGATAACCTAATGTGCTAACAGGAGATCACCTAAAGCCAAAGCAAGTAAGTAACTGAGGAAATTATCCTGCACCTTATTTCCATTCAAATGGGAATTATCCATTAAAAGATTTTAGCAGGTGTCACAACTTAATTACGTGTATCTTTTAGAATAAATAAATAACTGGAATAATTCAAGAGAAAATTAGACCGAAAGGAAACTTGTAAAACAAAAATGTGATTTTATACAAATAAACACAGGTAACTTGAACATATCTTTCTAAATAAATCATGGATGTCAGTACAACTGAAGTGAAGATGAAATGGGTTTGGAACTTTTAAAAGCCAATTCAGTGTGTTACTTTATCAATTTGAATATATTTCATTAATCTTTTAATGTGTACCTGCTGGTATTGTAGATTTTGTCACAACCCTACACACCTTCAGTCACTCAGTGAAATCTTGCTCCTGTTCATGCTGGTGGGATATAATGGACCTGCCATTAATACATCCCTGCCATGAATTTCCTGACAGTGAGAGTGAGGGGTGTGTTCATTGGAAAGCCCTATTGACAATGGTGGGACCATAACAACATCTTGCTGCCAGTGAGTATATGCTGCCTCTGCTGCTACAAAACATGTTATGGAATAGAAGAAAAATCCCACCCACTAATTTGAATTCAAGCTTGATTCATAATAATTTTTGTTAGCATCTTTAAAATAATTTAGTTTCCTAGAATTCACACATTAGATTTCTCACTATTGGTTGGTTAACTGAAGACTTATGGTAAGTTAGTTTGGAGATTCCAGTAAACACTTACTGTTATCGAGGTAGGGAGTTTGTCTTCACTCAGTGACATGGTCTAAGTGCGATCCTTAGGCTGAAAGATGACTTGCTGCCACAACTGAACCACATGTGACCAGCACTCACTGGATGAGAATGTAAAAAAGTTACAGATGAAAAGGGTTCATCGGACCTGATGGGGAGGTGGTGACATAATGGTATTATCACTAAACTAGTCATCCAGAGGCTCAGGGAAAGATCTGGGGGACTGGGTTTGAATCCCACCATGGGAGATCATGAAATTTGGATTAAAAATCTGGAATTAAATGTCAAATGATGCCCACAAAGCCATTGTTGATTGTTGGAAAAACCCATTCAATTCACTGATGTCCTTTAGGGAAGGTAATCTGCCGTCCTTACCTGGCCTGGCCGACATGGGATTCCAGACACTCAATGTGTGTGGTTGACTCTCAAATGCTCTGAAGTAGGAGGTATTTAAGAATAGACAATAAATGCTGGTCCAATCAACAACACCCACATCCCACAAATGAATAAAAAAATCTGATGTTAGCTCAGTGCAATTTAGCTTGTACCACGCCCCCATCCTTTCCTGCAGCCAGACAGTATTCTGCTTTTAAGAGGTGCAGTCTATTTGTAGATGGTACTAGTCTTGCATTAATTTGAATCTCACATTGAAGCAATTAGCAATTCAGTACGGTGTTCACTACTGAGCTGCGTGTCAAGATCATTACATACATAGGCAGTGCAAAGTTTGCATGCTGTGTACATTGTTACGTAGGGACGCAAGATAATTACACATCATGATCACCTGTCTGGATTCTGGGGGCTGTCCAATTTGTTCGATGTCTCCTTTTTCTCATTCCTATTATAATTTTTCTTGCCTCTCCCCATAAGGAATCCACATTTATAGAGTCAGAGGTTTACAGCATGGAAATAGGCCCAACTTGTCCATGCCCACCTTTTTTTTTTAAATCCCTAAGCTAATCCCAATTGCCCACAGTTAACCCATATCCCTCTATACCCATCGTACCCATGTAACTATCTAAATGCTTTTTAAAAGACAAAATTGTACCCGCCTCTACTACCAATTCTGGCAGCTTGTTCCAGACACTCACCATCCTCTGTGTGAAAAAATTGCCCCTCTGAACACTTCTGTATCTCTCCACTCTTGCCTTAAATCTATGCCCTTTAGTTTTAGACTCCCCTAACTTTGGGAAAAGATATTGACTATCTAGCTGATCTGTGCCCCTTGTTATTTTATAGACCTCTATAAGATCACCCCTCAGCCTCCTACGCTCCAGTGAAAAAAGTCCCAGTCGATCCAGCCTCTCCTTATAACTCAATCCATCAAGTCCCGGTAGCATCCCTAGTAAATGTTTTCTGCACTCTTTCTAGTTTAATATTATCCTCCCTACAATAGGGTGACCAGTATTCCAAGTATGGCCTTACCAATGTCTTTGTACAACTTCAACAAGACGTTCCAACTCTTGTATTCAATGTTCTGACCAATGAAACCAAGCATGCCGAATGCCTTCTTCACCACTCTGTCCACCTATGACTCCACTTTCAAGGAGCTATGAACATGTATCCCTAGATCTCTTTGTTCTCTAACTCTCCCCAGTGCCCTACCATTAACTGAAAAGTCCTGCCCTGATTCAATCTACCAAAATGCATCACCTTGCATTTGTCTAAATTAAACTCCATCTGCCATTCATCAGCCCACTGGCCCAATTGATCAAGATCCTGTTGCAATTGGAGATAACTTCCTTCACTGTCCACTATGCCACCAATCTTGGTGTCATCTGCAAGCTTACTAACTATGCCCCCTATGTTCTCATCCAAATTATTAATATAAATTACAAATAACAGTGGGCACACCATTGGTCACAGTCCTTCAGTAAGAAAAACAATCCTCTACCATCACTCTCTGGCTTCTGTCATCAAGCCAATTTTGCATCCATTTAGATACCTCACCCCGCATCCCGTGAGATTTAATCTTATGCAATAACCTGCCATAAGGACTTTTGTCAAAGGCCTTGCTAAAGTCTATGCCATTTACATTTGCTAATCTCAGCTTTTTTACATAACTTGCAGAAGTTTTTTTTTTAACTTTCTTTGATTTGATTTGTTATTGTCACATGTATTGGTATATAGTGAAAAGTATTGTTTCTTGAATGCTATATAGACAAAACATTCCATTCATAGAGTACATAGGGGCAAAGGAAATGAGGAGGTGCAGAATGTAGTGTTACAGTCATAGTTAGGGGTAGAGAGAGATCAACTTAATATAAGGTGGGTCCATTCAAAAGTTTGATGGCAGCAGAGACGAAGCTGTTCTTGAGTGGGCGGGTATATCATCTTAGACGTTTATATCTTTTTCCTGATGGAAGAAGGTGAAAGAGTGTATGTTTGAGCTGTGTGGGTCCCTGATTGTGCTGGCTTCTTTTCTGAGGCAGCAGTACAGATGGAGTCAATGGATGGGAGGCTGGTTTGTGTGATGGACTGGACTATATTCACAGCCCTTTGTAGTTTTTTGCAAACTTGGTCACAGCAAGAGCCATACCAAGCTATGATACATCCAGAATGGTTGCTTTCTATAATGCATGTGTAAAAATTGGTTCTTTGTCTCTTATCTGTTTACAGCAATATCCTATTGTCTTTCTCTTTTTTTCTTTCAATTTCTTGCTCATCCTTGGCTGAATTGTAAAACCTTCCCAATACTTAAGCTTACTATTTTTCTTTCTTTTTGGCAACATTCTAATGGAGCCACTTTTCCTGTCGGATTTTTATTCCCTAAGGAAATGTACAATCATTGCAAATTGAGTTAATGCTTCAAGCGTTTGACATAGCTCATTTATTGTCAATATATTTTAACCTAGTTTTCCAAGTACTTTTTCCAACTTGGCCCCCATACTGACATAATTTGAATTACACTGACAGTGAATTTAAGCTCATCAGTTGGGCTCACAGTGTGACACATTTGAGTGTACTGGAAGCTACAGAAAGAACATCACAGAATCAAATCATTTTATGGCGCAAAGAAGGCCATTTGGTCCATCGTGTCTGTACCAGTGCTCCAAAATGAGCATCAGGACTTAGTACCATTTTCCTGCCTTTTCCCTGCACCCCAACACATTGTTTCTATTCAAATAATCATCGAATGCTCTCTTGAACCTTCCTCCACACACTTCCAAGCAGTGCAGTCCAGTGCCGATCCAAACCATTGGTGCGCAGCAGCAGTGAGTGGCAATGGGGACGCAAGATATTGCAAGAGGTCTAAAACATGATTTAAGCAGGATTTCCCCGAGTGAGTCCCCACACCTCACTCTCACCACACCAATGATGTAACAGGTTCCTGCCATGCAATGTCAAGAACTCTATTTTAATACATTAGCACCTCATTACAGGACCTCCCTAGGTGAATCATTCCACCACCTCCTACCCACCTAGTGTCCAAAGGTCCGTCGTCCACAGCTGTCATGAGGGCTCCATTTACAAAAGCTTTTTAAAAATGGGAAACTGGCAAGCTCACCTCCAAGGCCAGTTCGGAGATAAGTGCAGCTCACCACAGGCCACTATCACTACATGAGGAAAAAGGCTACCTGCAAGTTGAAGAGGAACCAACAAAGGGCTGAATGGCGAGGTGGGGGGGGGGGGGGCGCAGCAAAGGGTTGAAGGGTACGGGAAGCTAACTGGCAAATTACCTCAGGGTACGGATAGTTAACTAGCAAATGGCCAAAAGTGTGTGAGGAGTTAACTGCAAGAGGTTCAAAGTATAAGGACGGGGATTCAGGGAAATCAACAGTGGTGAGAGAAACCAACCAGCAGAAAGAAGTAAACAGACTAGGCAACTAAATTTTCTTAACCATTCTAACGTTGCCGTTATATCTTGGCATATCCTCAGGATCCACTGCAGAGATAGAGGCAGCCTATGGTTTGTGATGACCTTGGCAGGCATCCTCTGGTTGGATGAGACCTGGAGTGCCCCAGCCTGCTTTGGGGTGCTACTGTGTAGTAGTGCCACCCTCTTCAGCATGTGGGCCTGGTTTGTTTACAAGAAGAAGTCACCTGGGTAAATGGCTGTTGACTATGCACCAGCTTCTCCTCCTCCCTAAGGGTGCAAAATGGCTTTGGCATCCTCCTTGGGAGAGAGGAGGAGCTGGAGTGAGGGCAAAGTCCTGCTGTCCTCTGGCACGGGCACATGTGGATGCCTTATGTCATGGAATTCATCCCCTCTACCAGAATTCTTGCACCAGAATGTGACTCAGGGTGCTCTAAAACTGGGAACCACCAAGGTATGTGCCTCTGCACTGGTGGAGGGTCTGACAAGTCTTCAATGTCGGGTCTGTGAATTCCTCTTCTGCATTGCTCTTGGGGCTGGAGTTGAGGACCTGACTGGTAGGCTCTGCTTCCCAGATATGCTTGAACAGAAAGTCGGTCATTAGTCTGTGACATGGACCTGGAAAACAAGAGACACAACTCACAGCATTGCTGTCTGCTGGGTGACACAGTGTTAGATCCTCGCTTGGTTTACTACTGCAGACCTCACCCTTAGCACAGGAGCAGTCAATCTCTTCCCCAACCAGTTGGATGACTCTGTCATCAAAGTCCATGTGGATCTTCAGCTCTGGCATCCCTCTGCCCATCTGTGATCTCTCCCTCTTGTTGTGAGTCAACTTTTCCTGCATGAAAACAGACAGTATTAGAAAAGGGTGAATGGTAGGGCAATAAGTAAAAAGGGCAGATGATAAGGAAGCCTGGAGCATATAGATGATGAGTGGGAGCACAAGGTAATAAGGAAATGACCCATAGAGATGATAAAGATGTGAGAGGCAGGGTCCCTTCAGTTGGCAGTGAGTGAGCCCCTGTGGATGTTTGATCTATTTATGAGTGTGTGTGAGTTGAGTGATGAGAAGAGTGACTTACCCTTTTCCAACACTGGGTGACCATCCTTCTTTGCAGGGAGCTGGTGCTTTCCAGTGCTGCCACTGCCTCATGCAGGATTGGTGACCTTAATTGAGGGTCTCCACCCTCTGCGTGGGTACAGGATGTGCCGACACTTGTTGACGGCATCCAACAATCTGCCCCACCTCCATAAAGTGAGGGGCTAAGTTCTTTGCAGCCATTCTCTTGGAGCATGAACAGGTGGCTGGTGACCACTGGGGCAGCCTTTGAATGAAGTACCCTATTTATTTAAGTGCTCAGCTGATGGTGAATTAGAGGCCACTCACCATGGAAGTGGCACAAAACTTGGGCAGAAATTTATTTTCTCTAAAGTCCTAAGGTACAATGGGAAAACCCGTCACCACTGCCAGAGGCTAAGCATCACTTTTCCTGCCTCTACCACACTCTGCCAAAATATGGGGAAATCCCATCCATTGTGTGAAAAAGTCTTTTCTCAGGTCACATTTGCTTCTTTTGAAAATCACTTTAATTCTGTGCCCCCTCATTCTTGATCTTTTTATAGACAGGAACAACTTCTCTCTATCTACTCTGTCTAGCACCTTCATGATTTTGAACATCTATATCAAATATCTTTGCCTTCTCTCGAAGAAGAACAGTCTCAAACTCTGATCTATCCTCATAACTGAAGTTTCTTATTCCTGGAACCATTCTTGTAGACCTCTCCTACATTCTCTCCAATGCATTCACATCCTTCCTATAGTGTGGTGCTCAGAACTGCACACAATATTCCAGCTGAGGTCTAACTGGTGCCTTGTAACAGTTCAGCATATTCTCCTTGCTCTCGTACTCTATGCCCCTAATAATAAAGCCCAGAATACTATTAGCTTTATTGACTTTTCTCTCCACTTACCCCTTATTTAACATTGCTTCCCCATGTTCTCCCTACAAAAAGATATCACCTCATACTTCTCTGCACTGAACTTCATCTGCCACCTAACCACCCACTCCATCAATTTGTCTCTGTTCTTTTCACATTCGACACTGCCCTCTTCACAGGTTACCAAACTTTTCAAGTTTTGTGTCATCCGCAAAGTTTGAAGTTGTTCCCTGTGCACCAAGATCTAGATCATTAATGTTTACTGGGGAAAACAAGGGTCTTAATACTGAGCCCTGGGGAACATCATTACGTACATCCCTCTAGCCCAAAAAATATCCATTGGCTATTACTCTCTGTTTCTTATTATTTTATATCCACATTGCAACTGTCCCTTTTATTCCATGAGTTATAACTTTTCTCACAAGTATGTTGTGTAGCATTGAATCAAGTGCCCTCTGAAAATATATATACACCACATAACTCTGTGTATTTTGTTTTCTCCTCAAAAAACTCCAGCATGTTAGTTAAGCATGATTCCCGTTTAAAAATCCATATTGGCTGTTCCTAATCAACTCAGATTTTTCCATGTGACTACTAATTATTTCCTCAATAATTGCTTCTAGAAGTTTGCCCACTACTGATGTTAAACTGACTATCCTTACAACCTTCTTTGAACAAGGGCATAATATTTACAATTCTCCAGCCCTTTGACACTTCTCCTGTGTCTAGAGAAGATTATGGCCAGCTCCCCCTACAATTTTCACTCTCACTTCCTTCTGTATCCTTGGATGCATCTCATCCAATCCTGATGTCTTGTCAACTTTCAGTACCAACAGACTATTTAACACTTCCAATTTTGAACCCTTCTAGAGACAGAGTTTCCTCATCTGTCACCATGTCTTAGGCAGCTTTGTCTGTCACGACATCCATGCCCTTAATTAAAAAGAAAAGCCAAAAAGGGAAATTGAGAAAGGGAACTGCCCCCTCCCAGTTTCTAAGGAAAGTAAGACTTAAACTGCAACTGGAAACGAAAATTTAATTGCAGGGTTAATGTAAGCCTACTTGTGACACTAATAAATAAACTTTAATATTCATTCCACGAACTTGCCCTCCACACTTAATGAAAACTTGTTTTACCCTGCCTAAATGAAGATTACTTTCTTCAAGATGATTATATCAACCTGCACATTAAATTTCCAGGTTTATACTCTGCCCAATAGTACAGGTATTGTTAATGAGGTTCTAACTCTGAAATCTTTCCAACCCTTGCAATTTAGCTCCACCCAAATTTATTCCACATCTTGAATTTACAAAACAAAAATTCTTTCTCTTCTCTGTCTTTAACCCACACATTGTTAACTGGAGTACCAACCCTTTTTACATTATGTTCATCCCCTCTGAGTAACAGTTTACTCTTGGTCTCCCTCTGAAACCATGAATTTTATAATATCATGGGGCAGCACAGTGGCACATTGGTTAGCCCTGCTGCCTCACAATACCAGGGACCTGAGTTCGAATCCCGGCTTGGGTCATTATCTCTGTGGAATTTGCACGTTCCCCATGTGTTTCCTCTGAGTTGTCTGGTTTCGTCACACTGTCTTAATTCGCGCTGGTTAGATACATTGACCCGAACAGACGCTGGAGTGTGGCTACTAGAGGAATTTCACAGTAGCTTCATTGCAGTGTTAATGTAAACCTTATTTGTGGCTAATAAATAAATCTTAATGTTTTTAATAAAAAAAATTAGTCCTATCTTTGCTGTTAATTTATTTTGTTGCAAACACTTCACACATTTAGATGTAATGCTTTCAGATTTAACCTTTTTCGCTATTTTCTTTTCCTTGCTGTCACTTTAGTCACAAAGCTCTCTGTGCCTTCTCTATTATTTCTGTTTATCTTTATCCAGACCATGGGGGCCATTCTCCCATCCCGCCATGCTAATTCTTTAGCCTGGCTGGCCAGGAGAATCGCATGTCGGCCCATTTGTGAGATGCGTTCCCAACGCGCGCCCATCTCCCAGTGCCGGATATCTGGCGCAGTCGGGGCCACACTGGAACCTGGTGGGAACAGCAGATAAGTCATTTTAATCTATTTTTAATCTTATTTAAATTATCGGTCCTGGGACTGAAGTCCCCGGGCCTGCGAGCATCTCCATCCTGCCAGTACAAATTCAATCCGGCAGGATGATCCTGGATAGGGGCGGGGGGCGCTGGTGGTTTTGGGGCTAATGCAGGAATGACCATGGAGGCCGCAATCGGGCCATGGCAGTGTTGGGAGAGGAAGCACTGCGAGGGGCCTGGGCTGTCCCCCAAACGGGGAGACTGACAGTTTGAGGCCACTGCGCATGCGCAGAGTTGTGGAACTGTCAGACTGTGGCTTGAATAGGCCTCACCCTCCTCCCAAGATTTTAATGATATTCACAATTGTGACTTCCGTATGACAAAGTGTGAGAGATTCTAGTCTGAACTCCCACTGAGAAAACAATTGTGATTTACACCAGTCTTCTCGCAAATTCAGCATTAAAACATTTTTTTGGGGGGAATTGCCTCCACCACTTCCTCCTCCCCCCACCCATCTCTATTCTTTTAACGGTAACTTTTCTTCTACTCCTTCTGAATTCTCCTTTCCTGAATGCTTTCACCATCACCAAAAGCCCCCCCATACCCAACCATTAGTTTATAGCCCCATCTACTGCCCTAGTTATTGGATTCCCCAGGACAGTGAATCCCCCCTGGTTTAAGTGGAGCCCATTCCAGATGAAGTACATTTGTCCTGGAAGCTTGCCATCAATACCATTCTTACAGCCATAAATTCAGGTATGCCTATCTCGATGCCAATTTGTACACAGCTCAAATAACAATCCAGAAGTTATTACCTATGAGACTCTACATTTCAATTTGGACCTTGACGCCTCAGATCAGATGATTGACGCCATCCATTTTATACCATGCACTGCTCAAAACAAATTTCAACTTCTATGTATCTAATAACTTGGTGTATGTGTTTCTTCCAAAGTATTTAATTTATTTTACATTATAGATGGGTTAAACTAAATGTTGAAATTAAATAGAGTGCTGCACTCCCTTTCGCTTTGCAACTTCTCTTTTTTAAGTTTAGATTTATTTATTAGTGACACAAGTAGACTTACATTAACATTGCAATGAAGTTACTGTGAAAATTCCCTAGTCACCACACTCCAGTGCCTGTTCAGGTACACGGTGGGAGAAGTAAGTATAGCCAATGCACCTTACCAGCATGTCTTTTGGACTGTGGGAGGAAACTGGAGCACCCGGAGGAAACTCACACAGACAGGGGGAGATTATGCAAACTCCACACAGACAGTGACCCACGCTGAAAATTGAACCCAAGTCCCTGGTGAGGCAGCTGTGCTAACCACTCTCACAGATTCAAAGCCTCACTTTTCTATACCACTTCACTATAGGCCTTGCCCTTTCCATCACACTGCTCTTAGCCTCAACCTTTTCCACCACACTGTTGTCAGTCTTGCCCTTTGCAAATACTTCTGTCTCAGCTTTGCCCTTTTCTACCACTCTGCTTTTGGACTTGTCCTTTTCTACCAGACCACTCTAGCCATGCCTTTCTCAGCTCTGCTCTCAGACTCGCTCTTTTCTGCTGCTCTGGTTTTGGCCTGGCTCTTTGCTTCTACTCTGCTCATAGCTTCACCAAATTCCTCAGCTCCTTTGTTAGCCTCACATCTTTTTATCGTGCCACTCTTGACCTCACTCTTTTTCCTGCAAATACTGGGAGTACAGGATAACATGAGGGCTGTCGGTCAGACCAAAGGAGACTCTAAGGGGAACAATTGGTACTGAATTGAAATGCCAGAGGCTCCTTTTGCAATCGGAAGACATCAAAGTACATCAACCCATTAAAGGAACAGTAATGGCGTTGATTATTTTTCTCATTTTCTGAGGCTAGATATGCAAATGAGTCAAGGAAAGTAGGATTTATTTTGATTCTGTGTGTTCACTAATTGTGCATAAAAACAAAGCAGTTTGACAATTTTCATCAAGAAATTTCATCTCACAGAAATGTTGCTCAGTACCAGGTTTTGGAAAGATTGACAATTACACGAGGATCTATGCCAAAGACACAGATTTAGAGATTAGACAGTGCTACCCCCATTTGACAAGTGCTGAATTGAATCCGGAGGCCCAAGACAGGTGCACAGATTTGGAGAAATTGCACAGATCATCATATCCACATCTTCAAAAAGAGTCAAAGCATTGAATGTAGTCAAGAGGCAGCTGGATATAGCACTTGGGGCAAATGGGATCAAAGGTTATGGAGAAAAGGCAGGATTAAGCTATTGAGTTGGATGATCGACCAGGATCATAATGAATGGCGGAGCAGACTTGAGGGGCCAAATGGCCTCCTCCTCCTCCTATTTTCTATATTTCTATTTTGGCATCCATGTCCTGGGGATGTGGTTGTGAATGGAGTTGGTCTGCTACTTTTGAAACAGTTTGGAGGCTGAGGTTAGCTGGTTAAAAACCCTTCTCAATTCTCTGAGACTTTGTCCCAGTTGTTTTATTCAATATTTGGCCCTTTAGCCCTGGCCCCTCATGCCCTTTCACAACCTCACACACTCCCCATACCCCATCCACGCCAACATATGACTCCACACACCCCCAATCACCTCTCATATCCTCCATGCCAACCCACGCCATTCCTCAACCCCAATGACCCTTCATAAACTTTTGTTCCTGAAAGCCCATTCAATACATTTAAATCCTCTCAAGTACTTGCCCTATTATAAAAGCAAACATTTGTCATTTATAGCACAACGTCAAAGACCACCAATCTCTTAATATGTCTTGGAGCTGTCAATCAAATTGTAAATTTACAGCCTATTTGTGATAATGATAGATTTTGAAAGTAGTCAAGCAGTGATGGCATTCATCTATCTCAGAAGATGATGGACTCTGATCTGACAAGAACATAAGCGCTAAGAGCGGGATTAGGCCATCTGGCCCCTTGAGCCGACTCTGCCATTCAATAAAATCATGGTTGACTTTTTTTCATGAACTCAGGTCTACTTACCTGCCTGCAAACCATAACCGTTAATTCTTTTACTGTTCAAAAATTTATCTATCCTTGCCTTAAAAATATTCAGTGATGTAGCCTCAACTGTTTCACTGGACGGGGAATTCCACAGATTCACAACCCTTTGAGTGAAGAAGTTCTTCCTCAATTCAGTCCTAAATCTGCTCCCCCAGGGTGCATGTCCCTTCTGGATTAAACATAATGGCCAGAACTCTACCAGCTCGCCTGTACTGAATCGACACTGGCGAAAGTCCAACAACAGAAATCTCCGTTGACCTCGGACAAGGATTTCTGGATTTGCCTGAGTGAGGCTGTAAAATCACATCTCAGCTGTTGTCACTGTAGAAGCTAACTGATGAATGGCAGTGCCTTCCACAGCTGGCACAGGTGAATAACATTGGCCTGAGATTGACTGACGTTTTTTCTCCATCCAGCAGGCTCTCTTTTCTAACAGCTGCTTATTCCTTTTGTCCTCAACTTTTTCCAGGCCTTACTGACTGCTTGTCTCCAGGAACTATGGTCAGCCATTGGCACAATCCATGTATCAACTCTGATCTTTCAGCTGTAGGCATTCTTGTATCATGAACATGGGCAAACTGTTAGTGTCACTCTAATAGCAAGTTACAG
The DNA here is from genome assembly GCF_965287045.1 of Carcharhinus amblyrhynchos. Taxonomy (NCBI): domain Eukaryota; kingdom Metazoa; phylum Chordata; class Chondrichthyes; order Carcharhiniformes; family Carcharhinidae; genus Carcharhinus; species Carcharhinus amblyrhynchos. Next base: position 80,231,838 of record NC_137327.1, read on the forward strand.
TGTGTCTTTGGGGAAGCAACCACCTTCCCTTCAGCTCACACAACTCAGCCAATGCAGTCACTACTGATGCAAGAGAACAAACCTGCTAGGGATCCTAACATGGTGTAAAGATTGTGTACTTTCATGTTCAACATCCTGTATTGCCAGGAGATCCAAAGTATTTGCCTGAGGTGGAAACTCTTCAGACACTTTTCTTGGCCTGCATATGTTGTCTATGCTTCACTAACGTAAGTGTGCTGAGAATACAAACCTGCTACAACAAAATAACTGTATTTTCAGTTAGCTTGTTGTTGATCCACACTTGACTTCTCCACTGCGACATTGTTGTATGATGCCATGTGTAGTTTGCCAGGTCTCACAAAAAAGTTCTGAGTCCTGTACGGTTTAACGATGAGTATTGATTAATTATAAGTAATTATGTGCATATAGACAGTACAAGTTGTAAGCTAGGATCAATCTCCATGCTTGACATTGCACATGCCCCTGACCAGTAGGCCTAGATAGAATGGACATGGAAAGGGTGTTTCCACTTGTGGGAGAGACTAGAGCTCCAGGGCACACCTCAGAGTGAAGGGGCACTCCTTTAAAACTGATGTGGAGGAATTTCTTCAGCCAAAGGGTGGTGAATCTGTGGAACTAATTGTCACAGAGGACTGTGGAGGCCAGGTCATTGAGTGTCTTTAAGACAGAGATAAATAGGTTTTTGATCAATAAGGGGATCAAGGGTTACAGGAAGAAGGCAAAAAAATGGGGATAAGAATCCTGTCAGCCATGATTGAATGGCAGAGGAGACTTATATCTTATGGTCTTATAGTACAAGATTTCCCTTTGGACTCAGATCATGTGTTTCTGTACATCTCACTGCGGGCAGAACTGTAACCAGTTCCATGTTAATCCTTTCACACCAGACACTTATACTATAGACATGACAGCTGCAGCATTGACAATTCTGGTGTTGATTTCAGCATCAAGTGGCAAGTTGATGGAAATTGCTGATTCAAGTTATGTAAAGCTATTGATGACCCCCAGAGTGAAGTTACCAAAGCTAATAGACAAGTAGTAATAATACTACAATGATAACCTTCAGGTTTATGTCAACCATTATTGAAACTGCAAACACTAATTGTTTTCAAATTAAGAAACAGAACAGAATGGGTTTTTCTAAATTTAAAGGGCAGGAGATTTAAATAACTTGACAGCTTGATAGTCCCACAGATCTTATCTACCTTTTGCGAGCATTCATATCTACTCTTAAAAATCATTAAGTCAAATGCTATGCAAAACGGATTGTGCTCCAGCAAAAATGGGGTCTGTTTGAACTTAGTGTTGAGGTTCTGCTGGGTTTGGATTTCCTCTGTGAGTGAATCATATCCTTCCTTGTTTATCATACCAATGAAAATGGGACTTGGTGGAAATGAGGGGCCTTTGTGATCCAGCATTCTGGCACCATTTTGGGTAAAGTGCAGAGTCTCCATAACAGTAAAAATCTAGCCTAAAAATCCACAAAATGGTGCAACACTTCTGGCAGAAAAGTCCATAGCTGATTATATTGCAACCTTGTGCTCCTTAGGCATCCAAGGCACATGCCGGAACAATTCCAAAAGCTCGTTATATTTGAATAAGGCTGTTGTGCTTGTTATAGGACTCTCTTGTGCAATCAATTCATCCAGTGATTTTTCACTACCTAATCCAGCAGTCAATAAGGACCTTGCAGGAGGGCTTTATAAAGGGTTCATCAATCCATACATGTTAGTCATTGACTTGACCCATTAGGCTGCTGGTTAACCTTTGGGTCTTTCCAATGAATCCTAACTTCTGGGAACAATTTTGCTCTTGCTGATCAACTACTTTAATTTGCTTAAGAGAAAGTTGTGTGTCATTGTGCATGGTCTGTTCTTTAGAGCACGTGGACAAAGGGATCAGTGAAAAAGACTAAAGAGTAGCTAATGGAAAATTGCTGAAGAAGGCACAGCATGGAAGAGCATACTCACAGTGAATCTTCGGGCTGCAATTTATGTACATCAGCTTCATTGGTGGGCAACATGTGAGGTAACTAGTTTACACGAAGTAGACCTATCAAGTTGGACATTTATTGTTATTTCCTGCACCATGGACACTAACCTTTGTGAAATAGGTTGGGTCCAGGTTGCAGAAAGCAATATCTGGGAGATCATTGAGATTTTCCAATGCAGGAGAAAAAATAACATTATACTCTCAATAGACTGAGTGGAGTGTGGTTAGTTCAGTTGGCTAGATGATACAGAATGATGCATCGGTTCATTCCCCATACCAGCTGTGACCTGCCTCTTTACCTTGCTCCATGTTTGATATTTCATGCCCCTCAATCTACATGCAACCAATTCTTTCTTCAATGAGCAGATATGCCTGTGATTCTTAATGGATTATAACTAACTGTCAAATTGCCAATGGGCAGAGCAATGCAAGATGAAGGGTAATATGTTTGTCTACATTTCTGATTTTCCCAGCATTCAAGGTAACATCGACTTCATTCATTTTGCCTCACATTCTCCCTATCACCACCCTGCTATCACTCTCACTAAAAATGGATTCAACTTTTTAATATCCAACTTGTTTGTGGCCAAGTCCCCAGTGCATCATGAAGACTTGTGCCCGATTTTCAGGCAAGAATTCTGATTCATTCGTGTCGGATCTGTCGCCTGTGTTGCTTTTATTCCATACAGATTTTCAGTCACAGGCTGGCCATTGGGTGACAAGTGTTATCAGTCACTGACATAGCTCTTGACTCCTGACAGGCATAGCTATAAAGCTGGCCTTTAATCAGAGGCATACCTTCACCAGATATATTGATGAACAGTTTGCCGAAGGATCAACACTTATCAACAGCTGGATAGCAAGAAGTGGAAGGGAAGTAGGAAAAAAGTAGTCTTAGAAAGTAACTCATCCGAGAGTTACCGTACCTCTAACCTCCAAAAACCAATAACTTAGCAATCCTTATCAAAAGACAGACCAAATCCAGAGATATCTGGCATTAAAGTATGCTTATTTAACAATTTTCAATAAACCACCCTTATATCCAGGTAGCTTTAGGAAGGATAAAGAATGGTTCAATGTCATGTTAGAAATGAATTCTGAGACAAGACAGACTGAAATATTAATTTCTTTCTCTTTTAGACATCGGGTAAATTGCTGTGCAGTCCAAACATTTTCTGGGATAGAACTTGGATCAGTTCCACCCAAAGCATGAGTGGAAAACCAGTGGAATCACTTGAGGAGCTGTTTATCTATGTTTACTCTGTTTATCTAGCTCTCCCATCGATCTCTCATCAACATGTTGGCAGTGGATTGAGAAAACCCATGCGGACATTCCAGGTGTGTTTTCAAACACATGAAAGAAAAAATTTATGTTGGTGATGAGAGTGGATGAATACTTAATGAATAGCACAGCAATCTTCACTAATATGTTAAACTATTCATATGATGGCATTAGGCTTTTTCAGCAGTTACTGCCGACACTCATTTTTAGTTTATATTCAGATGTTTTCTTGCATTGGGAGTAAAAATGATTGCACTTTATAAACATTAAGATGAAAGTAAAAAAGCATAAAAGCATGGTTTGTAGGGGCAATCACAGAGTACTGAATTTTGTGTTGTCATATGAACCTAACTGCCTTACTTCTGGAATTTGCCATCAATTATACTTCTATTGATTCCTATCAGGCTTTATACCTGTCCCCACATATAATGGCAGTTCAAATACAAATGTCAAGGATTCTTTCCCTGGCTAATGTGTGGAAATAAACAAATATCACCACATACAAGCAAACAATGGGAAACAATTTTGAAAGTAGCAGAGTAGGTTACGTTGCTGCAAACATACATCCAAAAGTAGGGCTCTTCACATGTCAGAGTAGTACACTGGAGTAAATCCACTCGTAATGTTTAATTTCTAAACCCAGGCAGTTCCACGATATAGTGACAGAAAAACAGAAATCAAAAGTGGAGTGGCAAAGCAGAAAAATAAAACAGAATTTGGTCTTTTTATTAACATAGCCTGTTGGTGGGATTTGAAAAACTCTATCAGAGTAAAAGTAGAATTGAAAGGGTTTTTAGAAGTTTATTAGTGTTACAAGTAGGCTCACATTAACACTGCAATGAAGTTACTGTGAAAATCCCCTAGTCGCCATACTCAGGCACCTGTTGGGGTACACTGAGGGAGAATTTAGTACGGTCAATGCATCTAACCAGCACTCCTTTCAGACTATGGGAGGAAGCCAGAGTACCCGGAGGAAACGCATGCAGACGCACGGAGAATGTGCGGTCTCCACACAGAGAGTGGACCAAGCCATTAATCGAACCTGGGTTCCTGGTGCTATCAGGCAGCAGTGCTGAGCACTGTGCCACGTGCCACCTAAAGGATGTAGATAAAGGTTTCCAAAAGAACGGCGAGTGAGCAGAGGAATGGTGAAGTGAACAGCTCTTAAAGAAAGACAGGGGGCGATTCTCCCATGTTTGGGGGCAGTCCCGACCATCCCCCTTCCGCAGCCCTGACCACCCCCCTCCCACCCCAGCAAGCTGCCTCTCCCCCACTCCAATGGCCAGTCCTGATCGTTGGCCTCTTTCCCTCTGTCATTCAGCCCCAATGCAGAGTGGCAGCGGGATCCCCCAGCCCCCACAGATCACCCCATCAGGCCCTGTCCCATTAGGTCCCGCCCTCTTGGCACTGCCTAAAATGCCTCCCTGGGTATTGGCACTTTGCCTCTTGGGCAGTGCTGGGGGCCCAGTTTGGCACTGCAAAGATGCCAATGCCCAGGGAGCACTACCCCACCGCCTGACTCTCTGGGGGTTGGGGGGTAGGGGGGGATCTCGCTTGCTCTCCGCTTCACTCCAGCGGGGTCAGGCTGCCAGCACTCTGCAAGTGGGGTGCTATAGTAAGCCCCGTTGGATAGAACCACTCCTGGTGGGAGGGGGAAGACACTAGAGGATCTGGAGGTTTCAGTCCCAGGCCTGCTGATTGGATTTAAACTATATTAAAATTAAACTCTGCATACATATTGCAGCTCTGCACAATTTCTGGAAGCCCAGTGCAAATCGCACAAATTGGCTGCCGTTAGTATCTCCTGGCTCACTGCAGTAAAATAGCAGCACAGCGGGATGGGAGAATCGCCCCCACAGTGTAGGCACAACAGTCTAAATGGCTCTGTTCTGTATTGCAAAATTCCACAGAGGGCAGAGAAATTATATGAACAATAGAGAAGCGGCAGCCTATTTCATACTCTGCTCAATTTTCATTGAATGTGAAGGAAGGTAAAATTGAGTAGGGTGTGAAATGGGCCACAGATTCACTATCACTCCTTTGAATACTGCCCAAGTGCAATTTCACCCTCCGTTATGCTGTGGATGACAATAAAATCCATTAAGATACCTGAGAACAAAATCTCCCTCTCAATACGTTGGTGTCAGTCGTGCCAAAGAGAACAATTCTTCAGGTAAGTGTAAGGCATATGTCCAATGTTTCTTACAGGTAAATAAAAGTTGTATTTTAATAGCTTTCTTTATTACATCTCACCCCAGAGAGACAAGTGAATAAGAATGCCCCAAAAAGATCAGCTCACCTTAAAACATTCTGGTGAATGATAGCAGCTCCGGGCTGTGATCTATATTATAATCAGAAATGGATAGCCATGTAGGTCTATTTCACATTCAGATCATTGTTATTTTTGCATAGTTTGATTACTTTATGCATCAATGATTTTTCATAAATGTTAACAGTCATTCTGATGTGGTTATGTCGGCTGTGATACTGGCTTCCTGCAACTGAACGCACATTAGCTGTCACGCTGCGGAACTGGAGCTGGTCTATTTGACGTAAAAAGGTTCTGCATGCCCTTCTCAATGAGGTATGAAGAAACTGAGCAAGTCTTATGAGAGAGAACGAGAACCATCAAACCAGCTAGTCAAATATGACTTGGATGATTATGTATGGTTTTAACAATGTTACCTAGAAACAGGTCAAAAGGATTTTTGAAACATTTAAATTGTTCCTCATCTTTGAAAAAGCTTTGTTCATGGATTGTGGAGTTCCAAGGGGCTCCCTGCAGCAAATGCACTGAGGTAGATCCTGGGTAGCACCATCTGGAGATTGGAAGTTCTGAGCCAGTGTGTCACTATAGGTCTGGTGTAGCTCATGAGATTTCACTGGTTGGCCAAGCGATGCTTTTTCAGTGTCCGTAAGCTGCAATGCAGAATGGGAGGGATGGGGGCGGGGGAAGTGGGTGGGATGAAAAACAAAAAGTTCACAGGCAAGGACTGCGTGGGAAATGCTAGGGAAGTTCAAACGTCCGATGAGCAATTATCCTGCACCAGGAACTATCCAGAGACTTTAAAACAGAGATTTTGGATGGATCCAACTGTTTTAGCAGCATAGTTCTACAAGAAATGTTAGCAGAATTAAAACCAATTCTAACTCCTGGGCAGCCATTGTACTGATCCCTTCTACTACCCACATCACCCCCCCACCCCTCCCACTTCCTCACCCTCACTCGATCCCCCAACTAGCCCCCATACTGGACTCTCTAACTACACCCCTCCCCAACCTCTGGACTACACCACACACTCCTACTGGACTCCCCAGTTACCACCCCCACCCCTCTCCGCCATGACTCCTAGCTTCACTTCCACCCAGTCTGAGTACACCCCACTCTCCCATTGGACCCACTGCCCACTCCATCCAACTTTGGGTCTACCCAAAAACAACTACTCCAACTATCCTCCCAACCTCCAACTGGCCATCCAATAACCCTGACTCACCACTCGATCACCCTCTGACCTCCCCCTCTCCGACCCATCCTATCCTGTTAACTGATCAGTTGAATCCCTAACACAGCCCACCTCCTCATTCCAACACCCACCACCCAAAACCCCTCAACAGAACAGACTCTGCGAGACCCCTGTTTAATATGACGATGGAGCAAAACTCTGAATTACATACAGATATTTTAAATAAGACCTGTTTATTAAAAATGGACACACAAGGCAAAGATGGCTGAGGGTATAAATTCTAAGATTGTAACTTCAGTGACTGTCAGAGTATTTCTTGTGTGGATGACAGTAAGTCCTGGGAGACAATGGAATATCACACTCATTTTCTGGAGGTGGATTTATCAAAGACATAAAGCAATTGACTGTAATCGCCTATGGAGATAAGTGGGAGTTGCTTATCATCTCAGCAGAAATCATGTCCTGTAAATGATATCCCAGACCTATTGTGAGTTCTCCCCTTTTTCCAGGAATACCTGGACACTGGGATAAAACACCAGCTGAAAACTCGATCTGGATGGACTAATGCTGGATATGTCAGAGTATGTCACACACCGAAGCAAGAAAAGGCAGTAGGAGTCAGCCCTGCAAAGCTTGTAGCTAACAGCCTCATCCTCTCTCTGATTGCTGAAGGAAGCAAAATCAAGCAGGACAACGTCTGTCAATTAATGTGCGGAACCAAAGAATCTCAAAACCAATGATTCAATCACTAAAATCGGCACAACTGGAATCATGACCGTCAAACAAGGTTTCACTAACTATTCCTCATGGACAAGTCAAGACTAATTCGTATATCTTTTTCTTATTTCTGGACTCAACTCTCATTTCTAATTTGTGTATATGAATGTATGTTTTATTATTGACTTTGCATTAGTCATTAATAAACTCATTCTTTCTTTAAATCAAGAAAGTCTGGTTAATTGATTCCTCTTAAAACATAAATACATCAGTACTGGGAAATGGTATCTGCAAGAAGGGATTATTTTGAAGTAATCTTACTGCAACCAACCGGGGGGGTTGAACAAAGAGTGCCAGTTCACCCGAGGGGCAGAACAATTTGAGGGTACTATATCCAGAATTTAGCAAACTGAATCAGCTCAGATATAATCCCTACACTGTAGAAGGAGGCCATTCAGCCCATTGCGTCTGCACCAACTCTCTGACAAAGCACCTTTACCCAGGCCCTATTCCTGTAATCCCACGTGTATACCCTGTTAATTCCCCTAACCTGCACAAATTGTGACATCAAGATGCAACTTAGCAAAGCCGATCCACCTAACCTGCATATCTTTGGACTGTGGGAGGAAACCCACGCAGATATGGGGAAAATGTGCAAACTCCACACAGACAGTCACCTGGGTGAGAATTGAACCCGGATTCCTGGAGCTGGGAGACAGCAGTATTAACCACTGTCCCACCATTTAATAACGCCGCCCTCCACTCACCCCCCCCCCACCCCATCACACACACACACACGCAAGCCTGTCATAGACTCTCCTGTCAATGTTGAGGAACATTGAGAAACAGGTATAGCTGATCACTGCAGTTGTGGATATTGCCAAGATAATGGACATTCATTGATAGCATCTTCTGGAGCCACTGCACATTACCAGCATGGAAACTATTAAGGTTCCAGTAACGTGTAAAGTCCACAGAGCCATGTGTGTGCAGTTGACTGCACCTATAGGAATCCCTCTTTCTTGGAAAAGCCACATCTTCTCTTCTTCTTCTGTCTGGCAAGTGAGAAAATGAGGAAGCCCCCTTTCCTTCTATACAGGACCCCTGATGCAGCAATGCATTGCAAACTGGACAACATTGAAAATGTCACCTACTCCTGCCTGGAAAGTTCCACCAGCATAGCAATTGAGAGCCACAGTGATCCACATGGTCATTGGCAGCATTGTCCTCGTCCTACTGTGGTGCTGCAAGTCAGGTTATAGGAAGCAACAAGGTTCACTGATCCATCTCCTTGGAGAAACTCAGACACCTTTGACACTGCTCCTGGCCGCGTTGGAGATAAGAGAAAATGCTTCCTAAAGATTGTTGGTGGGCAGGCCGTCCTATTGAGAGCCCTTCTTGCCCCTCCTCAGCACACAAATTCCCTTCTTTGCAGCCCATGCTCTATTTCCAAGTCATGTTGCAGCCAAGGAGCCATAACTATAGACCCAGTAACTTAAGCAGATGTTTTCTGACAGGCATTCCAATTCCTGTGACCTCCTTGTCAAGATTGTGCACCAGGTCCTTGCAAATTCTAAAGATTTTCAAAATTCCTTGAATAACACTCAACGCAGTACATCCACTAACTCTGAAACAGCAAGAGAAAATCTGAAGCACCTTACCTGAAAGGTGGAAGGTTAGCCTTTTAAATAACATCAGTGGGTGAATGACTTAATCAGCTTCATGCATGTTGGGCTGAGAATGGTAACAAGCGAGTGGAAGTCAGATCCACAGAATACAAGAGGGCCAATAGTGCAACAAGTCAACATTAGAGGCTGGTTGACATGATCCGGCCACTCTGCATGCTTCCAGTGCATAGATGCACAGTATTTCAACTCTGATATCCCCAAGACACTCTCAAGGTGGCCAGACTTGGATAGCATTATTGCAGTTTCCGTAACATTAACACTAGTGGCATTACAAAGCCCAATTTCACAACCAAACAACTTCAATAAATTTGTATCAAAGGAATTTGATATGAAAACATTTGCAGATCAGTGTGCTAATATTGGATATTGCTAGTCAGTCCCACAGGTGAGATTTGAACTTTGATTGGCAAGTCATCCTTGCAAAATAATTGATTGATAGCATCTTAGACTGAGCAACTTTTTGTGATAGTTTAAGACCACAAACTTAAAGCTTTTGTATCAATTTTTCCCCAGACACAATCTCACTGACATTAACTGCTTCACAATACTTAAGTGATAATTCATTCCTCCTACTCCATCTTGAAGTTTTTGAAATTGAGAATAGAAAATGTTAGCTGCAAATATATTAGTTATACGCTAGTATCCACTGGGAACTGCTCTGTCACTCAGTTTATTGTGAAATCTCGATGCAGACAATTAGAGAAATTGAGATGTTCTTAGCAGAGGATGGGAGTATTCAGTTGGGCATGATTTAGTCAACAGAGATGTAGTCGGAGCCAATAAGAATTTGCAAGAAGGTACAGTGGGCCATTGGCACCTTCTGCATTTAGGTTTGCAAAGTGCAATTTTATTTCCACCAAATTATTGTTCATGCACTGAAGGGGAAAATTACCCCATTTGCTTACAATTATTTTATACAACAGCTAAATAATAGAGATAAATTTTTTGTAGGCAGAATAAGCTGAATGTTAGGTGAGTTCCTTTTAATGTTGAAAGTGAACATTTTTCCTTGCTCTCTACCCTCTGTTTCATTTAGCCGTTTTGCAGGAAAAAAACGTCACATTTATTACAAGCATCAATATTCAATTGAATGAAGCGCTGTAAAGCAAAAGGCTGAATTATTCTATTTCTGCATAGCTGTTTAGTCAAATATTAATGCTTATTTATATATATTCATTATGAATTATATTCATAATGAATATATATTCATAATTAGTGGCATTTAGAATTATTAAAAATATATCCTGTGAAAATTTAAGCACTGAAAAATATTTAAACCAAATATCCTTTAAATCTTAGTCTATTAAAATGTTGCTTTTCTTGTTCAATCAAGCTTTTCATCAATGAATGCATAATAAGGCCGCAATGAGAAGAACTTGACTTCAGGAAACTCAGTGTTGTCAATGTGTCATTCAGGCTGACATCTCCCTAATAGGCATGAATACAGATAATTCCTGTGAAATCAGTGTCTGCTTCTTATTCCTTTTAGAGAAATGTAATAGGCACACTTTGAAATGAAAAAATGCAAAGATTTTAGGCTGTGAAAATTTGCTGGACTGAAAAATCAGCACAGGGATCATAACGTGATAGTAACCCTTGCCCAATGCTTGAGTTGCAGGTTGCACTCAACTTTGTGTTGCCGGCTCATTGAAATGGTGATAGGCACACTGTTGAATATTTGCACAACTGAGCAGGAGGTGCACAGTAGTGAGAGCTGAGCATGAGTTCAAGTTCATTGGCTCCACTTAAAGGCAGCATCTTTTAAATCATGAGCAAAATGATGGAAAGAGCCATTGACAGTGCTATTAAGTGGCACTTAGTCAACAATAACTGTTCGCTGACAGTTTATGTTCTGCCAGGACCACTCAGCCCTTAACTTCATTAAAGCCCTGACAGAATAAAATAGGATCCCTGCAGTGCAGAAAGAGGCCATTCAGTTCATCGAGCCTACACCAACGACAATCCCATCCAGGCCTTATACCCATAATCCCAGGTATTTACCCTGCCAATCCCCCTGACAGGATGGTGGGCTTGGTTAGATGCTCTTTTGGATAGTCAGTGCAGATTCCATAGGTCAAATGGCCTCCTTCTGCACTGTAGGGATTCTATGGTTCTATGGCTCTTTCAACAGCACCTTCCAAAGTCATGGCCTGTATTATCTAGAAGGACAAGGGCAGCCAATGCATGGGAACACCACCACTTGCAAGCTCTCTCCTAGGTCACACATCTTCCTGAATTGGAGCTTTATCACCATTCCTTCAACATCGCTATGTCAAAACGTTGGAACTCCCTTCCCGAACAGCACTGTGAGTGTGCCTACCCCACATGGACCGAAGCAGTTTAAAAAGTTGCCTCACCATCATCTTCTCAAGGGCAAATTGGGATGGGCAATAAATGCTGGATTAGCCAGTGACACCCAGACCCTTTGAAGTAATATAAAAAAAGCCAGTTGAGTGCCACAACCTTGCTGTCATGAGGTCAAAACCCTCGTCCCATGAAGTGACTATAAAACTAAGAGAAGGCAAACAACGCAGTCTGCTTCTGGCCTGACTGTCCATGACTGACTCATCCACTAGTGAATAGAACTTCAACCAGTACAGACACACTGGGCCAAAGGACCTTTTTCTATGCTACATACCTCTATGACTTTATAAAAGTTCATCTTTGCAGCCACTGGAAATGTCACTGGCTTGCTACGCAGCAGGTGAAAGGTTTCAGTGAGGTCCTCCTGGGGGAGTGGTGACATCTGGTAGATTTGAGAGAGTTTAGCGCACTGTTGAGACCTCAACATGCAAACCAAATAGGGGTCCAAGGTCTGTGTAGACCAATACAGTCTTCTGATCATGGATTAATGGAGGCCTTTTGGCACAATGGTAGCGCCCATACCACGGGACAAAAAACCCTAGTTGAAATCCAACATCCAACGGACTTGTTTGCCAAGGAAGCAGCATGCAAAGCAGTTTAACGGACTGATACTCAGCTTAGAAACCCTCTCAACAATTCCCTCACTATTCCCCAAAGGGTAAGAAACCGCTTGTGTGTGAAGATATGTTAACAACAACCATCCACCTCTGAGATTGTCATCCTATTAGGGACAGCAGTGGGATGTAGATGCTGCAGACGCAATCATTAGCCCCATTGGGAGAGGAGGCTGCTGCTGATGCAACTCGGCGAGCATGAGGGTCCCTTAAAATGGAGGCACCCTCCGAGGGGTCAGTATTACTTTAACATATTTTTAGCCAAGAATGGAAGGGGAGAGCCACCCAGGGGGAATGTTTGAGGCATGAAGTCAACCTTGCATATCCTCCAGTAGGCCATAGATCCTCTTCTTCTGATGGCCTGCTGAACTGCCACCATGAGGCCTCCTTGATGAAGCAAGTGGCCTCCATACATGACACAGGGCCACTCAGCAAAATGCCCAAAATACGGCCTTCAATATTTAAATAGATTGCCCGGTCCTTTTGGTGGGCAGCCAGGCTGCATCCAATCCCACCACATCGAAACTACTAGTGGTGAGATGTGGCTAACATTTCTCAATTTGGCCCCTCACTATTTTCCCAGCTCCCACTCAGCCCGCCACAGTAGGCCTGGGAAAGCCCTGCCTACTGTTTCTCATTGAGGTTCAGGTAGAAGAATGGCTCCTTCAAATCACTGGGCAATAATGGCCTTTGAGCGCCCTGCTTCTCCTCCTCCTAACTCCTCTTCCAGCAGTTTGTTCTACTCTGTGTCAACCCATTCATAGACCTCTGCGATACCTTAAGCCAAAGGGGATGCAAACGGTTGCACCTATTTCCAGGAACAAGTGATTTGTCCAGAATCCATGAAGTTAAGAAAAAGTCCTTCAGCACATACCAATCTCCCCCATAGACATCAGCAATTAACAAAAAACTCTGGAACCGTCAAACTCTTACTGGTTTTTCTTTGTCCTTTGTTCTCTTCCATATAGAAAGCAGCAGTAGAAAGGGACTAGCATTTATCCTGAAAGTAGTTGATGATCCCTTGTTACCAATGGAGCTAGTGGAGGGTCCTTCCAGCTGTTAATCATGTGTTTAACAATATGATGCTGGAGAGGACCATTAGTTGTTTTGTTAAAGTTTATTTATTAGTGTAACAAGTAGACTTACATTAACACTGCAATGAAGTTACTGTGAAAATCCCCCAGTCGCCACATTCTGGCACCTATTCGAGTACACTGAGGGAGAATTTAGCATGGCCAATGCACGTAACCAGTCTTTTGGACTGTGGGAGATATAGAGATGCTGCTGTTGGACTGGGGTAGGCACAGTAAGAAGTTTCACAACACTAGGTTAAAGTCCAACAGGTTTATTTGGTAGCACGAGCTTTCATAAAAACATAAGAAATAGGAGCAGGAGTAGGCCATCTAGCCCTTCGAGCCTGCCCCGCCATTCAATAAGATCATGGCTGATCTGTCGTGGCTCAGTTCCACATTCCTGCCCTCTCCCCATAACCTTTAATCCCCTCGCTTATCAAAAACCTATCAACCCGCGTCTTAAAAATATTTAGCGAGGCAGCCTCCACCACTTCAACGGGCAGAGAATTCCAGAGATTCACCACCCTTTGAGTGAAGAAGTTCCTCCTCAACTCCATTCTAAACCGCCCCCCCTTTATCTTGAGGCTATGCCCCCTAGTCCTACTGTCCTTTCTGAGCGGGAAAAGCCTCTCCACCTCTATCCTATCCATCCCATTCATCATCTTATACGTCTCATGTCTCAATGAGATTTCGGAGTGCTGCCCCTTCTGTCTCACCTGATGAAGGGGCAGTGCTCCAAAAGCTCATGTTACCAAATGAACCTGTTTAACTTTAACTTGGTGTTGTGAGACTTCAGACTGTGGGAGGAAACTGGACCACCCAGAAGCAACCCATGCAAATACAGGGAGAATGTGCACAGACAGTGACCCAAGCCGGGGAATTGAATCCGGATACCTGGCGCTGTGAGGCAGCAGTGCTAATCATTGTGGCACCGTACCACCTTTCCAACACTTTGGAGTTTGAGCTCCAACATGAATAGCAATAATCAATGTTACATTGCCTGTTTGCTGTTACCACCTCACCAAAATGATGTCCAGTGTGCTGACCACTTGAGTGGTGTGAGTGTGCTGCAGACGCCTTTTGTGAAGCTAAATGGCACCTGTAATAGTAAAACAATAGGTGCAACACATTCCAATTTTGCAGCTTGAATCTCTGACATACCATTTCAGCAGAAAAGTGGTTCCAAAACCATGGAGCGCAGTTTAGGGACCTAGGGGACTCATTAAAGATGCAGAGGAAATGTTTGCTTTGGAGAATAGATGGGGATGGATTATTTGTTGGCTGTGTTCCCATGGTGCAAGCAATAAACTTTGGACATTCAGTCTTCAGCACAGCCTTTCTTGTGCTAACTTGTACTTTGCAACCCCATTCAGAATTCACAGCACGTTCTGCGTGGGTGCGTGTACGTAAGTCCGATGTGGTACGATCGGTCTGCAAATCCATTAGAAATTCACAGCAAATTCTGAGAGGGGAATCTTCTAGGCACAGGGAGAGAGGTCATTGATTTGAGGGGTGGCAGGATATCAACAACAGTAGCAAATGTTTATATAGCACTTTGAAGTCAATAAAACATCCTGAGGTGCTTCACAGGAGCATTTATAAAACAAAGTAAGACACTGAGCCAAATAAGATGAAGATATTAGGTCAGAAGACAGGAGTAACGTGAAATAGGTCGGGTGTCCAGTCCACCATCTTTGTACTCACCCCGATCTGACCTCTGTAGAATACAATGCTGTCAGGAGACTCCTGCTTCTATATCATGTATACTGGTTCTAAAATGTATTTATCTTTGTAACTTAAACTTGTTTGGTGTCGGCCAATTACCTTATGGTGTTGTCACTCTTAGGCCTTGCAATTGGATGGATGATGGCTGCAAGGTGATATCTTGAGCACTTATGTCATCACATAAGACTGAAACAGCGATGCCAGTATCCACTATGAATTCTGGGGGCGGTGGGGGCGAACAGCAATGGGGACCAAATTCACACCTCAATATGCCAACATCTTCATGCACAGGTTTGAACAAGACCTCCACCGCACAGGACCTTTAACCGACGCCATACAAAAGATACATCAATGATATTTTTTCCCTTTGGACTCATGGTGAACAATCACTGAAACAACTATATGCTGACATCAACAAGTTCCATCCCACCATCTGACTGACCACGGACTACTCTCCGGAATCTTGGACACACGCATCTCCATCAAGTGCGGTCACCTCAGCACTTCACTGTATCTCAAGTCCAAAGATAACCTCACGATGCTCCACTTCTCTAGCTTCCATTCTAAACACGTTAAAGAAGCCATCCCCTACTGACAAGCCCTCCGTATGCACAGGATCTGCTCAGATGAAGAAGATCACAACAGATACCTCCAGACGCTGAAAGATGCCCTCATAAGAACAGGATATGGTGCTCGACTCATCGATCGACAGTTCCGACGTGCCGCAGCAAAATATCGCACCGACCTCCTCAGAAGACAAACACGGGACATGGCGAACAGAGCACCCTTCGTCATCAAGTACTTCCCCAGAGCGGAGAAGCTACGACATCTTCATTGGAGCCTTCAACATGTCATTGATGAAGATGAACATCTCGCCAGGGCCATCCCCACACCCCCATTTCTTGCCTTCAAACAACCACACAACCTCAAAAAGACCATTGTCCGCAGCAAACTACCCAACCTTCAGGAGAACAGTGACCACGACACCCACACAACCCTGCCACAGCAACCTCTGCAAAAAGTGCCAGATCATCGACATGGATAACAGCATAGCGGCCTGGGAGAATTGCCCCCTTGACATCTGGTGGGAAGCTAAACTTTGTTTAGTGATGTGCATTGTTCTGTAAAGAAACAAGAATGACTGTTATAAGTAATAGTCTACAGAACCATTCTTTGGCTAACAAGAAAACCCTAAAGAAACCCCATTTAGACCCCTAACTTGAGATTAACATAATGAAAGTGTAAAGAGCAAAAACACTCCTCAAAAAGATTACAGACCTGATTTCCAAATCCTTGGAAGAATGATAAGAGGAAAAAATGTTAGGGCAGCACGGTAGCACAGTGGTTAGCACTGCAGCTTCACTGCTCCAGGGACCTGGGTTCGATTCCTGGCTCGGGTCACTGTCTGTGTGGAGTTTGCACGTTCTCCTCGTGTCTGTGTGGGTTTCCTCCAAGTGCTCCGGTTTCCTCCCACAGTCCAAAGATGTATGGGTTAGGTTGATTGGCCATGCTAAAAAAAATTGTCCCTTAGAGTCATGAGATGTGTAGGTTAGAGGGATTAGCAGGTAAATATGTAGGGATATGGGGGTAGGGCCTTGGTGGGTTTATGGTCAGTGTAGACTCGATGGGCCGAATGGCTCCTTCTGTAGGGTTTCTATGATTCTATCTGAGAAAGGGGCATCATGGGTGCTGCAGGTTCAAGCTGACATGCAAACACAGAGTCCAGACAGCAGCAAGTACAGTTCACAATCTACAAGCCAAACTATTGAACCAGCAACAGATCCAGAGCTTATGGTAAGAATGGAGTCAACATTGTCACTCACAGAACTGTTCTGATGAGCTGAAGGCTTGCAACTGGCTCAAAAATGGGACAACTGGAAGTAGAGATTGCCTGGATATAGCTTCAGGTTTTCGTAAGAAGGATCTGAAGGATTAGGCCGCTCGTTTACTTTATGGGGTAGGGCCATAACAGATAATGTTATTGCATGACAAGGCATCATTGAGGCTTTGAGTTCATATGAGGAAGTTAATGAGGCATTGTATTCATATTTCTGAGCTGAAAAAGTTTCATTATTTTATGAGCATAATTTAACAAGGGAAGGCAAAACCCAGGTGAATCCATGGACGTATTTACAAATTATTTGTACAGATTCACAGAGAATTGTGATAATGGAATCCTCAAAGACTAATTAATAAATGATCGTGGGTGGAGTATTGGATGAAATCCTGTTAGAATTTTTGCAAACAGGGGAATATTTAACTCCCACAATAGCATGAGAGACCAAGCTTAGCAAGCTAAACGGAAAGATTATTCAGGGGGAAGTGAGACTGAAAGAAATGACTGAAGCTACTCAACATATTGGACAAAAAAGAAAATACAATGAAATAAAAGCCCACTAAATATGAAAAAAGGACACCAACCGTCATCTTGAAATGCTCTTGGTGTGGCAGGAAAACTAAACAGGAAGAATGCCCTGTAGGGAGAGTTGAGTGTCACAGCTGTGGGAAGTTTTTTAAAAAGTCTGCAGATCCAAACTTCTGATAGCTCATAAGAAGAAAGAGATAACAACAAAACCAAATAGAAGGGCCACAGAACAAAACAAGTAATCTTCTTCAGAGAAGTCAACAAAAATAATTACTGGAGTGTTGAATTAGAATTTGATGGTCATACCACAGACTTCAAGGTAGATGCTGGCACCGATGTTTCAGTATTATCTATAAAGTCAAATGGCTCAAAATATCACATTACGGCCATCCAATTGCAAGCTCTAGGATCAACTACACTAAAAATAATTTGTCAGCACCAAGTAAGTTTAAGTTACAAGGACAAACACATTTTTGAACCGCTATACAAGATACAGAACCAAGCGTCACCATGATTGAGTCATCTTTGCAGCTAAGGCTCATTTACAAGTTTCATGAAATTACTAATGAGCCGTCTGGTGAAGTATTCAGGAATAAATTTCCCATCCCTATTTTCAGATTTATGGGAGATAAGAACATAAGAAATAGGAGCAGGAGTCGGCCATCTAGCCCTTCGAGCCTGCCCTGCCATTCAGTAAGATCAACCAAGATCAACTGATTCAAAGATGAAAACAGAATATCACATAACCCTAACAACAGATGCTAAGCCTATATAAAAATATAGGAACATAGAAATTAGCAGCAGGAGTAGACCATTCAGTCCTCTGTGATCATGGCTGATCAGCAAACTCAACAACCTGACCTCCCTTCCTCACTTGCCTTGATCCCTTTAACCCCAAGAGCTATATCTAATTTCTTCTTGAAATCAGACAACATTTTGGCCTCAACTACTTTCTGTGGTAGGGAATTCCACACATTCACCGCCTTCTGGGTGAAGAAATTTCTCCTCACCTTAGTAATGACAGGTTTATTCCTTATCCCCAAAGTATGATTTCTGGATTCCCCCGCTATTATGAACACTTTTACTGAATCTACCCTGCCTAACTCTGTTCAGATTTTATAAGTTTCTATGAGGATTACCTCCCATCCACTCTTAGACACAGTGAAGACTGAGACTGGACACATATTGCAACAATGGGTCAACTCTCCAGTAATCATACCAATGAAGTACGTTACTGGAATTGTGTAATGTCCTAACAATGTTTTGGGGGTTGTGGGTTTCAACAAAAAGAAAAGGATATAAGTTGCACATCTATTCAAAGTAACAACAACAAATCTACTGAAGAGCTGATTTTTGCACTGTACGGAGTACAAAACTGAAAGTAAAACAGCAATCTGCAACACCCTAATGACATCACCATCAAATCATGTGATCAGCTTTTATAACAGCCTGCAACCCTTTCAAGTGTATAACAAATTATCACGGTACAGGTATCTAAAGGTAAGAATCTGTGTGGATTTGACTCAAATGTATCAGCAGACTACATGTTCTGTCTGATGACATCAGTGGATGAAAACCGCATCAAATTAACAAAAAGCAGTCTTCACAAAATTGGATGCTAACAATGGCTTTTGGCAGTTCCATCTGGGCAAAGAATCTAAATTGCTAATTACATCTATCACGCCATCGGGCCATAAAAACAAATTACTGCGGACGCTGGAATCTGAAACTAAAAGAGTAAATGCTGGAAAATCTCAGCAGGCATATGTAAGGAGAGAAAAGAGCTGACATTTCGAATCCAGATGACTCTTTTTCAAACCTGCAGGAAATCAAGGACATTAGAGTGTTCCCACAGTCTATCAATATCACAGAATTAAAGATCCTTTGGATTGTCAATCAAGTCGGCAAATTCCTACCAAACATAGAGGAAATCAACAAGTCACAATGACAGCTGTTGAGCCAAGGTCAACAGTGATGTTGGAACATGGAACAGCAAACATATGTTTGACAAGATCAAAAATCTCCTAATTTCACCAGAAATTCTAGTGTACTATGATCCAGCATTTACAACAATTATCATAGTGGATACAGATCTATAGGTTTGGGCGCAGTGTTATTTCAAGCAATCATATACCATTATTCATAGAGGCAGTAGTTAAGACTTGGTTGCTCTGCAGTTGAAGAAACAATGAATTTAAAATGCAGTTTTCTTGAGTCTTAGGGAGAGATATGAGTTGGATGAGAAGCATCAAATGAATGCTCTGAAATCCACCAGTAGAAGATTGGTTGCCAGTCCCAAGCATGGAGCCTTTCTGTCATGCTAGTGGTAACTCTTTACTGGTTATGTGTCTGTAAAGATGTTGGTGGGGTAAAAGAATAGTGGAAATTTGAATTATCTTCTTGTCTTTATCTTCCTGTCTCTGCAAAGCCCCAACGCAGCTTAGAGATAGATTCCTCCATCCCAGAATAATCAGAAGTCAACCAACTTTAAATATGACTGTCCTACCACAATATTACATTATGGGCAGAGAGAGATCAGGCACCTGGGGAGGTGAGTGAGGGCAGTGGAGGTGGTGGGTTTTAGAAGACAGGTAGAAAAGAACAAAGTGGGGTTGGGGTTACAACTTTGGGGAGGGTGCCCCCTGGGGGTGCACATAGTTCACAACTCAAAAGATGTGCCCCCTCCGTCTATCTTGCTGCAATAAGTCTAAGGGCAGGTTGGCTAGTGCATGCCTCATCCACTCTCGCATCCATTAAGGGGATATGATCGGGGGTGGACGGGAATGTGCTGGGCTACCCACCGGATATATTCCGCATACCCCCTGCAGTATACACACCAGCCAAGGAAATTCCTCACTATGTTCTGAATCATTCTGGGTAAACCCCAGGGTGGTAGGCTGCCCAATCTATCTGTTCTTCAGCACTCCTCATCATTCTAGACTCTCAGAATCCGCATCTGAGTTCTCGGCAGCAGATATAATGAACGTGGCGTGGTAGCACAGTGATTAGCACTGTTGTTTTACAGGTTCGATTCCGGGCTTGGGTCACTGTTTGTGTGAAGTTTTCACATTCTCTCACTGTCTGCATGGATTTCCTCTGGGTCCTCGGTTTCATCACACACTCTGAAAGACGTGCTGATTAAGTGCATTGACCTGAACAGACACTGGACTGTGACGGCTAGGGGAATTTCACAGTAACTTCATTGTAGTGTTAATACAAGTCTTGCTTGTGACTAATAAATAAACTTTAACTTTTAACTTTAATGTGTGATCTCACTTTTACTGTTGTCCTAACCAGCTCCTGTACATTTCTGCTCAATGATTCACAATTTGAAGGCACCTCCTCTCATGTACTCTTTAAAGTACGTGTAAAAGCCAGACCCCGAGCTGACCCTTGCTAGCGTCACATCAAGTGTTGTCACACCTTCTAGAAGGCTGAGTTCCATTTGCATCAAGTCGTTCATATTTTCAAACGTAAAGAGGAACAACTATGAACTTTGAGTATGGATGGAGATCAGGGCGAGAAGTGGCTGATCAACACAACTGCAGTTTGTCATGCGGCATCTACATATTGAGTGGGATGCAAAAACAGAAAGAATGCAAGATGTGAAAAGTCCAGTGCAGAAACACCTCTAGCAGTTCACTCTTCATTGCCATCACTCGGTACACCTGTCACACTGTAACCCAGCTGTCCTAAGGTGAGCTTAGGGAGGACAGAAACCTCCCGTCAAGTGGAAGGGCAAAAGCTCACTTGATCTTGATTCTCAGAATGAATATGGACCGTGAAAGCAGGGCCTCACAATCCTTCTGACCTTTTGGGTTTTAAGCAGGATCTGTCAGAAAAGTCATCAATGTTTGCCTATACATTTTCCACAATCCCTTTTAAGACAGCCTAGTTGCCTTTCAGCAAATTGTTCAAGCCAATTTCTCACTCTTCCAATTGGGATTCGAGCCAGCAAATGATGTGGCTGGTACTGCTGACATGCCTGAGCCAGGATATTGAACAGACAACACCACAATCATGTGATCCCTACAACCAATTTAACCAATCAACCTGCTGCACAATTGAATTTCTAGCCTATTACAAAGCTAAGTGCTCAAAGGTAACTCCTGTCTCTCAGTTCCAGCACTGTCTGTAAATCTAATTTCATGGACATTGGTAAATGCAAGCAGACTTGTTATTTTGCAACTGAAGCATTCCTTCATTCATTTCCTCCCCCCCCCCCCCACCACCCCCACTGTACTCCCCACCCACCCTCCCCCCACCGTACCCTCCCCCCCTCCCCTCCCCACCCCTCACTGTCAATCCCACTGGAAGAAAAATCCTTATGATTGAGGAGATCAGAATAAAATCCCATTTTGAAAAATGTTGTTGTAGTAATAAAATAATTAATGAGGTTGTCTTTAAGGCAGCACTTCCTGAAAGGGCAGAATGTATTTGTCTTTTATCAGTCAAGATACGTAGGCTGGATGAGTAGAGTCCGTGGCCAAGATTTTCCAGCCCTTCACACCGACGAGATCTTCCAGTCACGTCGATGTGAATGGAGATGTCAATGGCTCACAGGTTCGGCCAGCAGGAGAACCCACGGCTGGAAGGTTTGGAGAACTCGAGCTTCTGAATCAGATGTCAGCATTTAAAAAAACCACACACGAGTTGGATCTGCATCAATATATTAACATAATATTAATTAACTGTATTAATTATATCTTAATTAATTTCAGATTAATTAATTTCAGACTCCACCCCATTCAGATGGTCCCACTAAAATAAAGGAGGAGTGGAAAGCCAGTGAAATGTAGCCTTGCAGTGTTTCTCAGACTCCTCCCCAAAGCTTGCTAGTGAGATAATCTCAGCACCCAGAAAAACTATCCAAGGGTATTGGTAGCTATCAATTACAATGCACCATCCATTATGACATATTTTCTGTCATAGTATGTGCATAAATATGAATGATACATATTGACTAAACTTTCAGACATAACTCCAAGCTGTGGGTGGATCACTCAGAAATACTGTGACCCAGGGCCACCTCAAAGCCTGGATTGATGGAAGGGAGCTGTGTATTGAAGCAGATGACAAAGCATTAGCAGAAGGAGGTGGATGGATTGAATGACTTTTTCTTCACTTCCTGCATCAATACTCTAAAAGGATTCTGTACAAGTGACAGTGAATTCTTCTGTGTATATTGACAGACCTTCAGCAAGGCATTCAACTTCTTAAAAGCAAAAGATTTGTCATCCTTGATGTCAAAGTAATATTTTGAAGAACTTACAAAGCACTTAGAAATGTCCTTCAGTTTCAGTAATGAAAAAAGTGACAACGGTGAACAGTAATTTAATCAAAAACTGTCCACAGAGGAGGGGATATTAAGGAAGGTGGGCAAGCAGAAGTTTCACTGATATTTTTCACTCAGGGTACCAAAATTTTAGAGTTTGCTTTTTTGTCATGACCATTTTAATCATTCCAAAGACAAATTTATGGGTCCAATGCCTTGATTTGATTTGATTTGATTTAATGGCACCACGCACTGAGGCTTGCAAACCTACAGAACTTTGTGCTGAATCAACTTATTACTCTGAAATGGCATTGTTTCCCCTTCCGTTGGGCAGATCAGTGGCTTAATTTGATTCGATTTATTATTGTCACATGTATTGGGATACAGTGAAAAGTATTGTTTCTTCCACACTCTACAGACAAAGTATACCTTTCATAAAGTACATAAGTTTGTTGATTTATTAGTCACAAGTAAGGTTACATTAACAATGCAGAAGTTACGGTGAAAATCCCCTAAGGAGAGGGTGCAGATGTAGTGTCACAATCATAGAGAAAGGTCAACTTAATGTAAAGTAGGTCCATTCAAAAGTCTGATGGCAGCAGGGAAGAAGCTGTTCTTGAGTTGGTTGGCACGTGATATGTGGTATTCAGAGTATCTACTTCTTTGTATGTAATGACCTTGTGAAACAAGAAGATCAATATTATAAAGCTGTGTCTGCAGTGTACAATTTTGCTTTTAAACCACCTGCATGAAATGAATGATGGAAAGTCACAATCATGATCTGAGTGATTTCTTCACGTTAACATTTGCAAAATTGGCGTCATTGAGCAATTCACATTTGAGACAACATTTTAGGTGCTGGTAATACAATGGCAGACGGCACACTGCTGACTGTATCAGGCACAACCCACAGGGCACATTAGAAACTGGGAATTCTGCAGCAAGGAACATACATCCTGATTCCCCAAAGTCTGTCCTGCAGCTGCAAAGTACAAGTCAGGAGGTGATGCAATATTCTTCACTTGCCTGGAAAAGTACAACTCCAACAACATTCAAAACATTCAACACCATCCAAGACAAAGCAGCCCATTTTCTGCACCACATCCACCATTAAACACTAATCCCCTCTGTCACTGACGTACGGTGGCTGCAATGTATAACATCTGCAAGAAGCCCGGTGGCACAATGCTTAGCACTGCTGCCTCAAAGCACAGGGACCCAGCTTCGATTCCCAGCTTGAGTCATTATGGAGCCTGCACACTCTCCCATTTCTCCACGAGTTTCATCTGGGTACTCCAGTTTCCTCCCACAGTCCAATTATCTGTGCTAAATTGGGAGATTAGCCGAGTAAATACATGGGATTACAAGGATTGGGCCTGGGTGGGTTGTTGTTGGTTCAGTCTTGATGGGCTGAATGGCCTCCTTAAGCACTTTAGGCATTCTATGATTCTAGAAGAGCAGAGGTAGCAGGCATGTGGGAACACTACCACCTGCAAGCTCTCCCACCAAGTCACACGCCCTCCTGACTTTGGAGCCATTCTTCCACCAGCATTCACCCAAAATCCTGGAACTCCCTCCGTAACAGCACTGTGGGTGTATCTTCTTACATGGACTGCAGCAAATCACGAAGATGACTTACCACCAGCTTCTCAAGGGCAAATAAGGATGTGCAACATATACTGAGTTTAGCAGCAACACCCAGATCTCAGGTCACGACAAAGGAAAAGCCCACCAGCAGCACAGGATGCATCATGCTGCACTCAGAATGCACTGGGAGGAGGAGACAGGATGTGGGTATGCCGGCGTTGGACTGGCGTAAACACAGTAAAAAGTCTGACAACACCAGGTTTTAGTCCAACCTATTTATTTGATAATATACTCGCAAGCTTTCGAGGGGTTACCCTCTTCGTCAGGTGAATGGAGAGTTCTGGCCTCAGACAGAGCATATAAAGCACAGACAGTTTAGAGATTACTGATTAAAATGCGAATCCTTACACCTAACCTGCTGTTCAAGACCTGAAGTGGCTGATAATGTGAGTGGTAGGAGCACTGATCACAGTTTAAAGAGATGTGTATTGTCTCCAGACAGTACAGTAAGTGAGGTTTTGCAAACCCAGGCAAGTCACGGGGGTTACAGATAGTGCGACATGAACCCAAGATCCCTGTTGAGACCGTCCTCATGTGTGCGGAACTTGGCTATCAGTCTCTGCTCAGCGACTCTGCGCTGTCGTGTGTTGTGAAGGCCGCCTTGGAGAATGCTTACCCGAAGGTCAGAGGCTGAATGCCCGTGACCACTGAAGTGTTCGCCAACAGGAAGGGAACAGTCTTGCCTGGTGACTGTCGAGCGATGTTCATTCATCCGTTGTCGTAGCGTCTGCATGGTCTCCCCAATGTACCATGCTTCGGGACATCCTTTCTTGCAACGTATCAGGTAGACAATGTTGGCCGAGTTGCAAGAGTATTTACCATGTACCTGGTGGATGGTATTCTCACGTGTGATGATGGTATCCATGTCGATGATCCGGCATGTCTTGCAGAGGTTGCTGTGACAGGGTTGTGTGGTATTGTGGTCACTGTTCTCCTGAAGGCTGGGTAGTTTGCTGCGAACAATGGTCTGTTTGAGGTTGTGTGGTTGTCTGAAAGCAAGAAGTGGGGGTGTGGGGAGGGCCCTGGCGAGATGTTCGTCTTCATCAATGATATGTTGAAGACTCCGGAGAAGATGTCGTAGCTTCCCCGGAGCGGAGAAGCTACGACATCTTCTCCGGAGTCTTCAACATATCATTGATGAAGACGAACATCTCGCCAGGGCCCTCCCCACACCCCCACTTCTTGCTTTCAGACAACCACACAACCTCAAACAGACCATTGTTCGCAGCAAACTACCCAGCCTTCAGGAGAACAGTGACCACAATACCACACAACCCTGTCACAGCAACCTCTGCAAGACATGCCGGATCATCGACATGGATACCATCATCACACGTGAGAATACCATCCACCAGGTACATGGTAAATACTCTTGCAACTCGGCCAACATTGTCTACCTGATACGTTGCAAGAAAGGATGTCCCGAAGCATGGTACATTGGGGAGACCATGCAGACGCTACGACAACGGATGAATGAACATCGCTCGACAGTCACCAGGCAAGACTGTTCCCTTCCTGTTGGCGAACACTTCAGTGGTCACGGGCATTCAGCCTCTGACCTTCGGGTAAGCATTCTCCAAGGCGGCCTTCACAACACACGACAGCGCAGAGTCGCTGAGCAGAGACTGATAGCCAAGTTCCGCACACATGAGGACGGTCTCAACAGGGATCTTGGGTTCATGTCGCACTATCTGTAACCCCCGTGACTTGCCTGGGTTTGCAAAACCTCACTTACTGTACTGTCTGGAGACAATACACATCTCTTTAAACTGTGATCAGTGCTCCTACCACTCACATTATCAGCCACTTCAGGTCTTGAACAGCAGGTTAGGTGTAAGGATTCGCATTTTAATCAGTAATCTCTAAACTGTCTGTGCTTTATATGCTCTGTCTGAGGCCAGAACTCTCCATTCACCTGACGAAGAGGGTAACCCCTCGAAAGCTTGCGAGTATATTATCAAATAAATAGGTTGGACTAAAACCTGGTGTTGTCAGACTTTTTACAGGAGGAGACAGCACAGCATTTACATACTAATCTGCTTCATCAGAAACAAGCACAGGCAGATCAGGACTTTTAATTTCATGGAAAAAAGGCTGAGTTACATTTTTCTCCCTTAAAATTCTATGCATCATTGCTTCTAAAGTTTGTACAAAAATTTAGATATGACTCAGTTTCCTGGGTGTTTTTTTTACTTGCGATGGTTCACTGAAACAACAAACCTCGTGATTTTCAATTCCCCTAGGAAGAAGAATAAAATATGTAACTGAGAACACATCGAAGCTTTTCACAGTTTACTGCTCATTTATTTCACGTACACCTGAGTTACGTGTGTCCCAGTTACTTAAAGTGTGATGAACATAGCACAGTAGACTTTTTTAAAAGCATGATGCTTCACTTTGCTATAGTTGTGAGATTTATATGATTATTATGGTTTGAAACTGTGTCTTTTGGTTTATAAAATTATTCTGGAACTGTACCTTTAAATTTAAGATAAATGAAGGGAGTCAGGTGTCATGTTCTGACGTTTACCCGACAACAAGCCTGGATGGTTTGATTGTTCGAGATCAAAGGAAAGCTCAATTGTTATAGTGAGAAGAAATTGGATGATATTTATACTTGGAGACAATAGTAGCATTCTTTGAGTTTACCATGAGTTGACTCCCAATAATTCAGAAAGGTGTTATAGGTATCTTGTTGCAAAAAACAGTGTTGTAAATTATCCATCCACTTTTAAGATGAAAGGATAGTGGAATCAAAGGTAATTAATTTGCACTTCTACCTTGATACAAGGTATTTCAGGTTGCCATGGGGAAAAGGGCAGATAGAGACATTTTTGAGATGAGATTACAGGCTTCCCTAAAATTCCATGAATATCACCAACAGACGGCTATCTGAGAGGCAGAGAGTAAGAGATCGAGGCAGCCAACTCTGCGCATAAAGCGGAGGAAATGCTAACTGTTTTGTTTGTCATGCAGAATAGGGTAGGACTTATG
The DNA here is from genome assembly GCF_965287045.1 of Carcharhinus amblyrhynchos. Taxonomy (NCBI): domain Eukaryota; kingdom Metazoa; phylum Chordata; class Chondrichthyes; order Carcharhiniformes; family Carcharhinidae; genus Carcharhinus; species Carcharhinus amblyrhynchos. The sequence goes on from NC_137327.1 coordinate 80,259,059, forward strand.
CTAAGATTGATGTGTATGAATATGTGAGGATTTAAAAGAAGCTGACAGGTTCACCTAGTTTGAGTTAGCAGGAAGGAATCTGCAGTGTCGACCTCACAGTGAAAGTTCTGGAATTAATGTCTTCAGGCTGAGAAAATAATTAAAAAAAGAAGCAACCCATTGGAAGCTGGGAACAACTGTGGACTGTTTGATACAAGTACTTTAATTCCATAGAAAGTGTGATGTGTGCTAAATATATAAGGAAAATGAACCTTTCTGTAAAGTATCAGTTGCCTACATAAAGAAAGTACAACTTAAACAAGTGATATTTGTCATTTGTTACAGTAAAAGCTTAAAAATGTGAAATTTTGCTGTGTTCTTCTTCCAGCTAACAACCAGAAGTTTGAATCTCCTTTTAAAAGTTACCAGTCTCTATAAACATTGTAACAATTCCTAGTGGAGCCAACGCTTCAACTGGCTTTTCCTGAAATTTCCTGAAATTTCAATTCGATTTCAGGAACACTCTGGAAATTTTAGAGTGGCAGTCGATCTAGGAGGGGAGAAAGGAGAATTGACAGGTGTGTGATGATGTTCCATCCCAAAAGGGAGGAAACAGGATCGTGTTCGATCAGTGTAGGGTTCAGGGGCAGGGGGGGTGGGGGATGGTGAGAAGTAGGGGGGTTCATCCTTGTCACTGGCTTTCCAGCAAGATGTATTGGTTAGGTCAGGGTGGAGAAGCAGAGGCCTGGCAAACATGGAACATAAGCCTCAAAATGGAGATGGTTGGTGGAATTCTCCCCTCTGGAATTAAGTCCTGCCGGCAGTGTTTGGGTGTACATTGCGTAACGTGTTTCCCTTTGTGGTCACTGGTGTAAAACCCCTCATAATTAAACCCTGACCTAATTAATTATGCAACCAGGTGATTTGTGCCGTTTCCTGTGGCAAGAAGGGCTTGTAGCCGCAAAATCCACTGTCATAACTGGATGCCATATCTAAAAGACAAGGACCAGAGACAATAGCATGTCCTGCCTCACAGTCCCATTTGAGTGCACCTACACTGTGGTGGAGATACTATTCAGCCTCCTCCATCCTTCAGCAGACATGGGACACTGCATGGAGTAGTTGTGGGGGGGGGAGGGGGGTGTCAGGCAGGAAAGGGATGAATCCAGCATAGGTCCTGAGGGAATGAGCTGCCTCCACGTTCCCATGTGGGTATGCCCTGCACTTCAGAGCTAACTGGTACACAACTTCTGCCCAATCTGCACCAGTGATGACCAGCTCCACAGAATTGGGCTGTCTTACAAGAAGTAGGTGATGTAGACTGTAGGGATGCACAATGCTCCAACTTATGCAACATGTAACCCCTCTCAAGCATTCTCTTCTTTGACCCAAAGAAGCTCCTTCAGGACCTGTGGGAATGAGAGAAGCTCAGAGAGGTCTATCATGCCTGGGGTCTCTTACTGAGCTTTAGGAAAGGGCTTCAGTGTTAACAGGCATTGAAGGGGATAGAGCCATTGGCAATGGGGAAATTAGCCTTGACTATCAATGTAATAAGAATTCCTCTTTTATAAGGGACCTGGCATTGAATGTGCCTCTAAATTGGAAGCAGTTGATGCTGTCATTTGCACTCTCCTTTATCACTCACAGGTGCCTCCAGGAGGTGACCACGGCAAACAAGGAGATCAAGGACCCCCATCCCCAGCCCAGACTGGAGCCAAAAGGGAGAAGAAGAAGAGAGATCCACACTTTAGAGGCAGCACAGCTATAACTTGTACTCTCCACCAGCCCAGATACACATACCATGGGCGGTGTTAGTGGTAACATCCCCAAACCTTATTTTCATATTTAAAGTATTAACTCCCCTCCTTGGATCAGATTGTTCATATATCTTTTTACTACCTCGGAGGTGGGCAGCTTAGAAGCTGTTTGGGTGAAATATCTTAACTCCTTATCTGTTCCAACTCGTCTAATCATTTCTGGTTCAAATTCCACCATAACCACCGCCTCTTCTGCCTGTTTTCAGACCATCCGAGCTTAAATCCATCTCCAGATCCTATTTATCCTCTCTGCCAGTACCTTGCTACTGAGTGTGGTTCAAGTTACGGGGTGAAGTGAAAGCCATTCTCATTGTACAGCTTCTTCCATCGCAGGACTTTGCCTTTTTCTGACCCACTATAATGTCTGAGGCTGATGTTCCAGCTGTGCGACAGTCTGGCAGTTACCATCATCCACAGCTGTAAGACCTGCTATCTGTGCCTTTGATAATAGAATCCCCCTTCTACCACTGTCTCCACTTTCTCTGGAGTTCCTCTTGTCACCAAGCCAAGAGCAACACTAATGGCAGCTGTAGAAAATTTGATGGCTCGGACCTTCCCATCTTCCCAGCGAAAACATACATCATAGAGAGCAGCAGACACTGAAGGAGGAAACAGTCAATCCAGAACAAAAATATATAGATGAAAATCCTCTTGACGCTATAATTAGCACTATGGAAATAGAAATTACATTTAATTATGTGCCTTATCATTGACATTTTCTTAAACCATCTAATTTTCATACATTTGATATGTAGACAATAACAACAACAAGCAAACCTGATGTCTGCTTGCTCGGGTATTTTATAATGGGTTCAAACTGAATTATATTTCTGCTGAAGTGTTTATATTTGCAACCTTATGTGGAGGGAATGGCTCTGGAGTTTCAGTTAATGACTATTGATGAGACTCCTACCATCTGAATTAGGAGCAGAGTAGGCCATTCAGCCCCTCCAGCCTGCTCCACTCTTCGATAAGATCATGGCTTACCAGTTTCAGATTCCACATTCCCATCTACCCCCGATAACTTTGATTCCTTTGCCTAACAAGACTCTGTCCAGCTCTTCCTTAAAAATATTCAGCGACCCCACTTCCACCTCCCTCTGAGGAGAGAGTTCCAAAGTCACACAACTCTCTGAGAGAAAGAAATTCTCCCCACCTCTGGGAGAGAGGAATTGGCGAATGTTGATTGGGGGAGCGCATTGGAAGGTAGGTCTGCTGAGGAACAGTGGAGGATCTTTAAGGAGATCTTTCTTGGTGCTCAGCAGAAATTTATTCCGATGGTTAAAAAGGATCGTAGGAGGAGAGATAATCAGCTGTGGATTACGAAGGAGGTAAAGGAGAGTATTAAATTAAAAGTGGATGCGTTTAGAGTAGCTAAGAGTAGTGGGTGAGAAGAGGATTGGGAGAGGTTTAAATATCAACAAAGAATGACGAAGAAGTTGACAAGGAAGGGTAGGATAAACTATGAAGCTGGGCTAGCGCTAAATATAAAAAAGGATAGCAAGAGTTTTTATAAATATATAAAAAGGAAGAGGCTGACTAGGGTGAACGTTGGACCCTTAGAGGATGAGAGGGGGGACTTAGTGGTAGGGAATGCGGAAATGGCTGAGGCCTTGAATAACTTTTTTGCTTCGGTCTTCACGGAGGAGGACGTGAATAGTTTGCTGGGTGTTAGCGATGGAAAGATGGTAGGAGTGGAGGGCCTGAATGACATTATTGTTGCTAGAGAGGCAGTGCTCGACAGACTGGAGGGACTGATTGTGGACAAGTCCCCAGGACCGGATGGAATGCATCCAAGGGTTCTGAAAGAAATGGCGGAGGTGATAGTGGATGCCTTGATGATTATTTTCCAAACCTCGCTGGATTCCGGGGAAGTGCCAGAAGATTGGAAAACGGCTAATGTTACGCTGTTGTTTAAGAAGGGTGGCAGGCAAAAGGCAGGGAATTATAGGCCGGTTAGTTTAACGTCTGTTGTAGGTAAAATGCTAGAATCCGTGATCAAGGAGAAAATAGCGAGGCATCTTGAGGAGAATTGTTTGATAGAGCAGACGCAGCACGGTTTCGTTAAGGGGAAGTCGTGTCTGACGAATTTATTGGAGTTCTATGAGGATGTGTCTAGGGCGGTGGATAAAGGAGAGCCGGTGGATGTGGTCTTTCTTGATTTTCAGAAGGCGTTTGATAAGGTGCCGCACAAGAGGTTATTACAGAATGTTAGGGGGCATGGAGTTGGGGGTAGGGTGTTAGCGTGGATAGAGGATTGGCTGTCAAATAGGAGGCAGAGAGTGGGGGTCAATGGGTGCTATTCGGATTGGCGGTTGGTGACTAGTGGAGTGCCCCAGGGATCGGTGCTGGGGCCTCAGCTATTTACCATTTATATAGATGATCTGGAGGAGGGAACCGAGTGTATGGTGTCGAAATTTGCTGATGACACCAAGATTGGTGGAACGGCAAATTGTGCAGAGGGTGTGGAAAGTCTGCAGAAGGATCTAGATAGGCTGGGTGAATGGGCCAGGAACTGGCAAATGGAATTTAATGTTAGCAAGTGTGAAGTTGTCCACTTTGGTAGGAATAATGGTAGGAAGGACTATTACTTACATGGCGAAAAACTGCAGCAGGCGACGGTGCAGAGGGACCTCGGGGTCCTTGTGCATGAGTCGCAAAAACCCAGCTTGCAGGTGCAGCAGATGGTCAGGAAGGTGAATGGGATGCTGGCCTTCATAGCGAGGGGGATTGAATATAAAAGTAGGGAGGTCTTGCTGCAACTGTACAGGGCACTGGTGAGGCCACAGCTGGAGTACTGTGTGCAGTTTTGGTCGCCGCACCTGCGCAAGGATATTTTGGCCTTGGAGGGAGTGCAGAGGAGGTTTACTAGGCTGATACCGGAGTTGAGGGGGTTGAACTATGAGGAGAGGCTGAATAAACTAGGCTTGTACTCGTTAGAGTTTAGAAGAATGAGGGGAGATCTCATTGAGACATATAAGATGATGAATGGGATGGATAGGATAAAGGTGGAGAGGCTCTTCCCACTCAGAAAGGACAGTAGGACTAGGGGGCACAGCCTCAAGATAAGGGGGGTGCAGTTTAGAACAGAGTTGAGGAGGAACTTCTTCACTCAAAGGGTAGTGAATCTCTGGAATTCTCTACCCGTTGAAGTGGTGGAGGCTGCCTCGCTAAATATTTTTAAGACGCGGGTTGATAGGTTTTTGATAGGCAAGGGGATTAAGGGTTATGGGGAGAGGGCGGGGAAGTGGAACTGAGCCACAACAGATCAGCCATGATCTTATTGAATGGCGGGGCAGGCTCGAAGGGCTAGATGGCTTACTCCTGCTCCTATTTCTTATGTTCTTATGTTCTTATAAGGACAATGTCTCAAGATGGGACTCACTCACAAGGGGAAACATTCTTTCCATGTTCACCTTGTCAAAACTATTCAGGATCTTATACATTTCAATTCCTCATTCTTCCAAACTTCAGTGGAAACAAGTCAAGTCTGTCCAACCTTTCCTATTCATTCCAGGTTTCAATCTAGTAAATCTTCTCTGAATCACCTTCAATACATTAACATTGTTTTTTAAATAAGGAAGTCAAAACTGCACACAGTATCCAACATTTGGTCTCATCAATGCCCTGTATAACTGAAGCATGACATCCTTATTTTTATGTTCAATTCCTGTCATGATAGAAGATAGCATTCTATTAGGTTTCTTCATTACAAGAACAGAGAATCGTGGAAAAATTCAGCAAGTCTTGCATCATCTGTAAGGAGAGAAGGCAGAATTACCATTTCAAGTATATTTGGTTCTTCTAATTACTCGTTTTACCTGCATGTTAACTTTTTGTGATTCACACACCAGAATACCAAGATCCCTCTGGACCTCAGCATTTTGCAATCATTTTCAATTGAGTCATCCTCTGCTTTTTTATTCTTTTTGCCAAAATGAACATCTTCACATTTTCCCACATTATACTCCATCTGCCATTCACTTAGCCAATCAATATCTGTTTGCAACCTCCTTAAATCCTCTTCATAACATACCTTCCTACCTAACTCTGCGTCATCTGCAAATTTAGCTATCATGTCTTTGCTCTCCTCATCTAAGTCATTGGCATGAATTGCAAAACATTGAATACAGACCCCTGTACGACTCCACTCATCATATCCCGGCCCATCAGACAATGACCCATTTAAGCATACTTCCATTTCCTACTGCCAGCCAATCTTCAAGCCAGGCTAACATGTTATCCCCTGACATTCAGTTTTTAATATCCACAATAGCTTTTGACACCTTACCAAATGCCTTCTGGAAATCCAAGTACAGTACAAGTGACCCTTTATCCATAGCATTCTCTTTCAAATAACTCCAAGAAATTGCTTACACATTCTCCACCTTTCACAAAACCATGCTGACTCTTCTCAATCACATTGAGATTTTCATAGTGCCCAGCACCATTGAATACTAAACAAAACCCTGATTTTATATCTTTTACATCTTAACTTGCACACTACTATTTGTAGAAATTCTTAAAATTGGCACTCTGTCGATCTAGGAAAGGATCTTTTACCAGAAAAATATTCATTTTACAACATATTTTAGAAGCAGGTATAGTTTAAAAAGCTGGAATTCTCCGATCATTTCCGCCAGTAGGATTCTCCGATCCCACTGGCAACGTACCCCTGCCAGCGGATTTCCCATCGGCATAGGATGACATCAATGGGAATTCCCATTGACAGAACCAGGACCAGCAAATCCCACCGCTAGCAAACAACCCATCACCTCCTACCAGTGGGAAACACACGGCTGGGAGGCCAGAGAATCTTGGCCCCAGTGTCAAAAATGGAAAGTTTATGGAGGGATACCAACAGAAAGTTATCATGTCATTTGATGAATTTTAACAGCAGTTTTCAGTGCCGTCTGTTACATTCGCCAAACAAGTTCTTAAAATATATTTTGAAGTGAAGAACGTTCTAACAATGCTGGAGGAGGTTTTCATCTGCCAGCAACCAATTACATGTGCCCATTTTCCTGCTGGAATTGAATGTCAGGCAGGCATTTAAATGGACGGCTATAACTAAACAAGTGGGAGGCTCTTTAAGTATGCAAATTACACTCCCACAACTATTTTAGTCTGCTGTTTGCAAAAAGGAGCAAAGTATTCACAACATATGTTTGTTCCATTTTTCTGGTTCAAAGGGAGGTGAGTTTAACCCTAAAAGTGGGTGTATTTGAAAGGTAAGAAGTTAAAATATTATCAGTTTGAAACAGGAATCCTTGAACTCACTGGCTTCAAAATGAATGGAGGCAGGTGGACAGACACCCAGTCTGCTCTTAGAAGGAAAGTGGGCCATTGAAATCTTTTAATCATAGAATCATAGAATACTACAGTGCAGAAGAGGGCCATTTGGCCCATCAAGTCTGCACTAACCACAATCCCACACAGGCCCTATCCTCATAACCATGTGCATTTACCCTACCTAGTCCCCCTGATACTAAAGGGCAATTTAACATGGCCAATCCACCTAACCTGCACATCTTTGGACAGTGGGAGGAAACCCACACAGACACAGGGAGAATGTGCATACTCTAAACAATGACCCAAATCCAGAATTGAACCCGGGGCCCTGGCACTATGAGGCAGCAGGACTGTGCCCCCCGTCAGGGGCATGGAGGGTATTATTTTAAGTGTCTTTATTTTAACCCACATCAGCTTGGTTTCTTGACATGGAAAAGGAGATAGATAGGCTGGATCTATCAGGTAAGTGTCTTTTACACCACTGTTAGTGAACTGGGATGAACAGGAATGTTTCCTCATACCTCAACAAGCTAACAGGTTGGAAGTCACTAGTACAAATACTCCAACATCACTCTCAAACTCTCTCAGGAGACAGCAAGATGGCAAAGTGGTTAGCACTGCTGCCTCACGGAGTCGGGGACCCAGGTTCGATTCCTGGCTTGGGTCAGCATCTCTGTGTGGAGTTTGCACATTCTCCATGTGTCTGTGTGGGTTTTCTCTAGGTGGTCTGGTTTCCTCCCACAGTCCAAAAGGCATGCTGGTTAGGTATATTGGCCATGCTAAATTCTCCTTCTATGTACCTAAACAAGCGCAGGAGTGTGGCGACTAGGGGATTTTCACAGTAACTTCATTGCAGTGGTCATGCAAGCCTACTTGTGACACTAATCAATAAACTCAACTGTTTTCCCAATAATCCCTACTTTCTAACATTGACCCCAATAAGCCAACCCTTCCCCCATCAGCAATTCCTGAACTCTGGCATAATCACTATTCCTCACTCCCGTGACTGATTCCAGTGGCACCATTTCCTAAACTATGATCCCCAACTTCTCTCCCTTTGAGGCCCCACAATCACACTACAACCCTCCCACCCACTCCCCCCTGACCATCAATACCATGCCCCCAAACAATAACCTGTATCTCCAACAGCAATTCAATGTAGCTGCTGCCGGGCCCTGGTACTTTCAGGAGTTTTTTTCTGTTAATCCACCTTTCAATCAGGCTCACTTCCAAGGATAGATTATGGTCTTAAAAAGGTACACTTGTCCTGGGCTAAATGGTATTTGGAGAAACTCTGATTCTCCATCTTCACCTCCCCTATCAACAAAACATCATCTCGATGAATGTTAGGGTCTGACAGGCTTAAATGGTGGCCTCATGAAAAGGTAAATATTTTGAGGTTCTTTAAAGATTTTTGTCAGGTCGGGAAGATCAGGAGTACTTTGTCAGATTCAAGAAAAATCATCAGACCCACAACCAGCCCATCCTCATTCACTCCCGAGAAACAGACCTTGACTGTTATTTACTGTGTACTAATACTGCTGGACAATTGCTTAACCCAGGAAGTTTCAGGATTGCAGACCATTCACAGCTCCCCTGAAAATGCTAATTAAAATCAAATCCACAAAACCTCCCAATTTCCACACTGTGGCAAAATGTTACCCAAAAGTGGCAGATTGTTGTTTCTGGCAAGAAGACTGGCGTTTTTCTGAGTCAACCTTCTCTGCTGATCTTACAACATCTGCCAAAAAAAGTCAAAGGGGCCTGCTTCACACCACCATGCAGGGGGAACAAGGCTTCAACAGGCTGGCAAAGCCCGGCTACACTGAGATTGGGCACCATCTTTAAAGGCACCCCAATCAGAAACGAATAAACCTCCCCCACATCCCACCAGAGAGGTTACGTGCAGTTCTGACAAGAAGCGACCAATGTGCAGTTTCTTTCTCTGAACTGCCAGACGGCATCATGATATTCTACACAAGATGGCTGCCTGCATATGTCAAAATAGAAAGTAGTTCTCTCGTGTCTACTCCTACTGCGGACAGGCTACATTCAGTACACTACAAAAAAGGATCAGTTTATTAATTACTGTTGTTGTTGGTACTTCTGATTCATGTTTTTTAATTGCCTGTTCCACACGTTACTGAGAAAACAGAACCTTTTGTCTCACAGGAGAGATGAGGAAAAATCAACATGGTGATCTCCAGTCTAGAAACATGTCTCCTGTCAGCTTAAACATCTGTGATCCTTTGTAGGACTTGTCATTTTTTGTTAATTATGTAACTAATAACAACTCAACCTGACCAGTTGTCAGACAAGAAAAAACTTTCTCTCCTAACATGCCTGTCTGAAAGCTCATAAGCCTTGATTTTGTAATCCTCTTGTATGAAGCTTCGTAGAAAGGAATAAGTGGGTCATAAAATCAGACACACGACCTTGTGTATTTGATTTGTAGCCTGCCTGACTTCTCAAAGAGCATTCTAGGTCAATGCAATGAAGCAGCACTCATGTGTAGATTCTTAAATTAGGCAAATTAGATGTCATATTTTCGGGCATTTTACAAGTTTTGACGAAGTGCTTCCCATAGTGCTAGACTCACTGTAAAAAGTGAGAACATTATGTAAGATTATATAGGGGTTGCATGATAATACAGTGGTTACCACTGTTGCATCACAGCACCAGGGACCTGGGTTCAATTCCAGCTTTGGGTGACTGCCTGTTCTGGAGTTTGCACGTTCTCCCTATGTCTGCATGGATTTGCTCTGGGTACCCCAGTTTCCTCCCACACACTAAAGATGTGCTAATTAGATTGATTGGCCATGCTAAATTGCCCCTTAGTGTCAAGGGATTAGCAGCGTAAATACATGCGGTTACAGGGTTAGGGTTTGGGTGGGATTGTTGTTGATGCAGGTTTAATAGGCCAAATGGCCTCGTGTTGTACTGTAGAGATTCTATGATTGGACAGGATATACAGAGATCATAACCAGTCCATGCTGGTGTTTAGCCTTCTATCTTTCCTCATCTAAATTTATCATTGTTATTCTCCAATCTCTTCTTCACATTCATCTCAGTAGGTAAGGCCTAAGGTCTTTCAACTAGTTTTAAGTTATTTGAGCTTTATTTTCTAGGTGTTCATTTTGCCCCCAAGTATTCTGAAAGCTGTGTGCTGATGATGTAGCACCAAATGTTTTCCTTTCTTGGTGCTGCCTTTCTGCAGAATTATTGATTTTATTGTACTGCAGTAACAGTGATAAGTAACTGCAGCAAGATAAGAAGCACTTAGGAAAGTTTGGGAATGTGTGAGTTAGCAGAATTTGATCTCAGTCCACTTGTACGTAGTCAGAGGCCCAAGATTTCACTTCTCATTCCTTGAGCTTTAATGAACTCTTGTTCAATTTGATAAAGTTCTGTTGATATTTCTTCAACAACTATCTCCATCTGTAGACCGAAATGTCATCTGATGTGTTCATGAATCCCTCCATATCTTCAAAGCTGTCATGATGTCTTCTCTGAAGTTCCTCTTGAACTGAAAATTTTTTGCAAAGTTTGAATAATCATTCCAAGTGATAATCAGCAGGCTCAGTTCCTCATTTATTATGAAATACCAAAACTTTTCTTTGAATCCATAATAATGAATATTTTCACTTTCTTTAGGGCAAGCAGAACATCATAAATATATTTCAAAGTAGGAAATGACTACTTTTTCTGATCTTGTTAAATTGTTTTAGATCAACGTGTATATATATTTATATATATATGTATATTAGAGCTACCACCATAGACAAAATCCAAATGCAGAGCAGAATTCTCCCTAAAAATTTCTAGGTGTCATAACACCGAGAATAACGGAGTGATCCTCGCCAGTTTCTCAGTTGGCAACACCGGGCTGTCCGCTGGTCTCTCTCAGATACCACCAAGTGTGCCAGATGCTCGTAGGGCACCAGTCGGCTATGCTCCCAAACACCTGAGGGCTTCAGTAGCCTCTCAGCCACCCAGCATGACCATTGCGTCAGGTCTCCGCTTGTGGAGACCAGTAGTGATTCTCACCATTATCCTGCAATGCCTAAAGGCCAGTGCATTCCGTGCGCTGGGATTTGAATCGTTACGCATATTTAAAATATATTATTTGGCTTCATGCCATTTCTGGGCATGAACTGATTTGCACCATTAGAAGGAGGCTGGGAGAAGCATCAACTGTTCAGTATCCATTCTCACTCGTTCTGGTCTGTGAGTGCTTATCAAGACTTACTTTTTTCAAATTGATCCTTTCCTGGGACACTCCTCCTTGGTGTGACCAATCTCACCCATCTGGATGCCAGCTCACTTCAATTTACTTAGTATCCTGATCTCTGGTATTTCATTAGTTCCAGAGTAGCCAGGGCATTTGGAACACTTCATGTAGAGTATCCTGTTCCCCAGTTCTGGCCCTCAACAACATTTGCTTTATTAATGTGCACAAAGACTTTTTCCATCCCACCACTACCACCTTACTTTAGGCATGCAGAAAAATCTCAAAAGTGACAAAAGAGCTACAGCTAACAGAGCTATGGCATTTTCCATGGGCATGTATGGGTTTGCTAACAGGTATAGCAGGAGACTTGCGGAAATCTTGGTAGTCAGAATTGTCAGCATTAACTCATATTTTCCATTTCTCTTTTACTGAATATAAGAAATGATTTGCTTGGATTATCAAAGAGAGAGTTATTCTCCAATGAAACATTAACAACTGCACCATGTCTGACTTGTTTGCTGTCCATAAGCTTTTTAACGTAATTTCTTAGCATGGTAATCTTTTAGAGATCCAATAATGTCAAGTGACAGGATGTAACCTTCAGCTGAGTCACAATTAGCCTCATCTACAGTATATAGCTGCTGTTTGCCTTTGTTACAATTTATAGACTTTGGATACTTGCCTAAGCAATGGCTCAGCCCTCTGAGGGATGAAAACTCACTACAGGCATCTATTGTTTCATCAGCATGGAGGTACCAACTGCTGAATAGATAGCACAGATAGGTTTTTCTTTTTCAGTTCAAAATTTATCCATCTTGCTCAGAGCAATTTTAATGTCAATTCTGTCTCCGCTTGCTTCAAGCCAAAACTGATAAAGTATGTTCATTATTTCCGTAATATTACATTAATTATTACAACAATCCTGATATTTCCCTTAAGGTGTTAGATAACTTGGAGCTGGTGTTCAAATATAATGTGTTCCAAATATTTCATGAGCTGCCCCATCATTCAGTACAACCTGCCAATAACTAACTCAGCAAAATCCTTCCAAGGTGACTGATTCGCTGTGTGAGGCACCAAACACAAGTAAGAAGGACCAGTTATCGTAGAATCCCTACAGTGCAGAGGAAGCGATTTGGCCTACTGAGTCTGCACCAACTCTCTACCCAGGCCTTATCCTCATGACCCCATGTATTTACCGTTTAATCCCCCTAATCTATACATCCAGGGACACTAAGGTGCAATTTAGCATAGCCAATTAACTTTGGAGCGTGGGATGAAACTGGACCACATGAAGGAAACCCACACAGACATGGGGAGAATGTGTAAACTCCACACAGACAATGACACAAGACCAGAACTGAACCCGGGTCCCTGGCACTGTGAGACAGCAGTGCTAATGACTGTGCCACCGTGTCGCCTGTTAATGATGGAAAAATGGGAAAAGGAGCTAACTGTCCATACCTCACATCCTTTTTCCTACTAAAAAGGACAGATTATGCAACTTGATAGATGAACTCTTTAAAGAAGATTGCTCTCTGCCTATTTGTCCCACATTCCTTAGATGCACGGGCCAAGGAAAGCAGCCTTCATGCGGTCAAGGCTCCCGTATTGCAAACATACGTACAAATGTACAAGTTAGGAGCAGGGTAAGACCACTCAGCCCACAAGCCAGCTCTGCCATGCAATAATATCACAGCCAAGTACGTCACAGTGTCTGCAGCTCAGCCTCCAACTTAATGACTCTGGGTCAAAACACCTCAAGCCACAACTGTTTACTGTAGATGTGTTTACCGTGGATCACACTGGCATCCAAAAGCTCCCAGAAGCTGCTGCTATAACACATCAGCTGTCCTACCATTCTTAATGTGCTTTGCCTTACTAATTAATTATTGTATTCAATTAATTATTTTCCCTTCTTACATATATTTTCTTAAGCTTACCACCAGGTCATTTACTTGTTTAGATATTAGAAATAAAAAAGACCTTAACCACTCAACAGATACTCACCAAACAGATAGCTTCTTCCCCTGTAGTAGAATAAGAACCAATTCCGGCCTTGTGTGAAGTCTGCACATTCTCCCTATGTCTGTGTGGGTTTCCTCTGGGTGCTCCGGGTTCTTCCCACTCTCCAAAGATGTGCGGGTTAGGTGGATTAGCCATGGTAAATGTGCAGGATTACAGAAATAGGGTGGAGGGGAGGGCCAAGGTGAGAATCTCTTTCAAATATCCAGTGCAGTTTCAATGGGCCAAATGGCCTCTTTCTGCACTGTAGAGATTCTATAGATATTGAATGGGCTTTGATGTGTGGGTCTTCATTTTAATCTGCAATAGAAACTTGGAACAGTATGGCTCCTGAAGTCTGTTCATAGTGGACATTGGGTGAGTTGTTGTCAAGAGATTATACTAAGTTGGCTTTGGGCAAGAAGGAAAAATAGGATGGGTTGGAGGTCATGAGTTGGCAATAAGGTGGCACAGAGGCTATAAGGGGCCATAAGCTAGTATGAGTTGGAATGTATGAGATGGGGAGTGGATGGAAAATGAGGGGGTATAATGGGGCGAGGCCCATGGAGCTGAGTATTGAAAAAACCTTTCAAACAGCCTACCTTGGCACTCGGCAGACCTCCACTGCATATCTGTGTTGCGCCTGAGCTGGATTCCATCACACACCACTGACCTCCAACACACGCCCCTCCCCCTGATCCTACCATTAGCCATTAGGAGCAAGTTTTCTCAAGGCAAGTGCGTTGAGTTATACCAATTCTGAACACCCACCTGGGAGTGGAAATCCAAATTATGTAAGCAAATGCATTTTTTACACAGTAAAATCCTTGAACACATCAGTTATGTTTTTAATTGACTGCAAAAAATAGTTTTTTTGTTACATGTATGGATGTGGGCATCGCTGACTCGACCAGCATTTATTGCCCATCCCTAGTTGTCCTTGACAAGGTGATGGTGAGCTGTCTTCTTGATCACAGCAGTCCCCAAGGTGTAGGTACACCCACAGTGCTGTTAGGAAGGGAATTCCAGATTTTGATTCAGCAACAGTGAAGGAACAGCAAGGAATTTTGTGAGTGACTTGGAAGAGAGCCTCCAGATCGTAGTGTTCCCAGGTACTTGCTGCCCTGTTTCTTCGAGATCATGGGTTCTCAAACTGGGGTTCATGGACCCCCTGGTGCTTAAGATATTTACACTTCTGCAACTGTCTTGGTTAGAAATTGGATCACACAGAAACAATGACATATAACTTAGTAGTGATTATATCTAACAAGATGATGTACTCCATTTAAAACTCAATAATGCATGCATTTTCCTAATACATGTAAGCCATCTTTACTCCCAGAAACTATTGTTTGTTTTACGTGCAGAGATTAGTTGTTCACATGCACTCTTTAATATTCCTGCGGAACAGTTTGACAAATTCGGATATGAGTTAGAAGCAACCTTGATTTGACCTTCGTGCATTTTCTTTTGTTTGAACGTAAGAAGCCTGAGGACACCTAGATATTGCACAGACATGCAATGTGTTTAATGAGATTTGGCGATTTAGTTTTGCTCATCACCACAACACTCAGTTACTCACAAAGAGACCAGTAGCTTTTTCAGCAGCTCAATCTTCAAGAAAATAAGCTGGGTGCACATTATACCCAGAACTATTAATGTACAAGAAGATTTGCCAGCTAAAAATATGTAATCCTTGAACAAGAGAATGAATCTTTCAATTAAACCTGTTGTGGATTTAATATGGAACCAACATATTCACTAAGTGTGCAGGATGAAGAATTACCTGATGTGACGTGAAATCGTTCATTTCATGTTCTCAATTCTGATGAATGGCTTAGAAGTTCAATGTTAGGCGTGAACATAAAACTAATTCAGACATACAGATGAACAAGTCAGTTCTATCAAAATGTCTTTTTCTTTTGAGTTTAAGCCAAAGATTACTCTTACATGTTTCATTCTCATTACTTATTTAACAAGAGGTAAATCCTAAGTTTTAAACCACGTCTGCATTGAAATATTTACTGTCTTGTGTAACTTTAGATCCAATCTAGAACAATGAATATTTTATCCCTGAACAGATTTATTTAAATTGTGTTTTTTCCCTTCTATCTTGTCAGCAATTTGCTGATATGGAATAACTTGGAACAAAAAATGTTTTCATTCTGTCAGAGGTTTGCAAGAAGAAAAATCAAAATGCAACGGTGTCCTCGGAAACAAGAGAATGACGCCATAATTGTAGGTACACAACTTATGATTTATTTTTAGCCCTCAAAAATGAATGAAAGGATAATTAAAACTCCAGCCATGCAGTTTCAAGAGATGTGCTCCCTGAGAGTTCTGGTCTCAACTGGGAGAACTGGATCAGTGAATCACTCAGACAGATGAAAGCAAATGCACGGTGGCGCAGTGGTTAGCACTGTTGCCTCACAGTGCTAGGGACCTGGGTTCAATTCCAGCCTTGGGTCACTGTCTATGTGGAATCTGTATGTTCTCCCCTTGTCTGTGTGGGTTTCCTCCCACATTCCAAAGATGCGTGGGTTACGTTGACTGGCCATACTAAATTGCCCCTTAGTGATAGGGGGACGACAGGATAAAATACATGGGGTTACAGGGAGGGGGCCTGAATGGGATTGTTGTTAGTGTAGGCTCAATGGGCTGAAGGGCCACCTTCTGCACTGTAGGGATTCTATTTTATATTCTGTCAAGGCTGTAATGAAGTCAAGGGCTGAGTGGTCTTGGCAGCACCTAAGCTGACCATCGGTGAACAGATTATTGTTGAGTAAGTGTCGCTTGATGATTCTATTCTTTGCACAGTAAGGAACTGGTAAAGTAAAAGGCTTTTTCAGCCCTTTTCAAGTAAAAGTTTCAGCTTTCATTGAAAAACAACAATTTTGTGAGATTTTTACACAATATTGTTAAAGAAACATTTATCAGCGGGATTTTCAGAGCCCGTCCATGGTGAGTGCAGATTCTGTTACGGTGGCGTACTCTCGTGAAAGGGCCACAATGTGAAATGCATGGGTGTGATCTCAGAACCAGATCTTCCCTGTCCCAGCAGGCAACATAATCAACTTCATATCCAGCAAGTGTATGAATCTGATTACCATTAATTTGAATAGATTCTTCTAAATTCCACAGGTTCAGTCGACACACTCTCTCCTCATATGTCAATTCTGCCACCATAGGAACCTGTGGTGAAACTTCGCTGCATTCCCTCTATGGCAAGTATATCATTTCTCAGATAAGGAGGCAAAAACTGCACACAATACTCTAGCTGTGATCTCACCAAGGCCTGTACAGCTACAGTAAGACATCTTTGCTCCTGTGCTCAAATCCTTGTACATAACATTTACCTTCCTAACTGTTTGCTAATCACTCACACTTGCTTTCAATGACTGACCCCCGTCACTGAAAGGTCCCTTTGTAAATCAACAATTCCCAATCTATCACCATTTAAATAATACTTCACCATTCAGTTTCCCTATCCAAAGTGGATAACTTCACATTTTTCCAAATTACACTGCATCTGCCTTGTATTTACCCATTCCCTCAACTTGTCTAAACCATCTTGAAGCCTCTTAACATCCTCCTGACCATTCACATTTCCACTCAGTTTTGTGTGGTCAGCAAACTTGGAAATATTACATTTGGTAATACTTCATCCAAATTCAAATCCAGAGATCTATTTATTCATACTCTGTTTCCTGTCTGCTAACCAATTCTCAACCATATCCCATTGCTTTAATTTTGCACACTAAACTCTTATGTGGGAATTTATCCAAAGTGCACCATGTCCATTGGTTCACCCTTTTTGTTCTACTAATTATGTCCTAAAAATCTCCAGTAGGCTTGTCAAACATGATTGCCCTTTCACCAATCCATGCTGACTTTGTCTAATCCTGTTGCTATTTTCTAAGTGTCCTATTATCACATCCTTCATAATAGAAAATCTCTCCCTGTTGGACCTAGTGGCTACAGTGTTACCAGTGACTGTCTGACCACCTCCCTCAAGATCCTTCTAGGGTTCTGTCAGAAACATATCAAGGATCTCCTGGTTGGTTGTTCACAGGGACTGGGATAGCTTGATCATGGGTTTGGACATAGCTCAGCACAACACTGAAGGCCGAAGGGCCTGTACTGTGCTGTACTGTTCTGCGTTTCTATGTTTCTAAATGGATGAGACAGGTGACAAATAGCTAGTCTCCTCCGGCTAGCAATTATGTGAAATTTGGCCACAATGTTGCCTGTCAGAATGAGCAGACACTTGGATTTAAGTCTCTAACTAACTTTCTTAAGTGTAGGGGGTCACCAATTCTACACAAGTGACAGATTTTTCCAAATCACCAAGGTATATTTGTCAACCACGAAAGCATTTCTTTCGTCAATTCTTGTGCCAACTGTTGTGCACACTGCTACCAATGTGCGCAAAATTTTTGAACAGCTGCCATGATATTTTTGTCCTGCAGCAGTACATGTTCCTTGATCTCTTTGAACCAGCGAGCAACTTGGCTGTCGACACCTAGTTTTGCAGAGGCTCATCAAAGACTGTTCCACTCGAATTAGTGCTGGGGAGGTCTTGGACATTAGAAGACAAGGCAGTATGTCGGCAATGGACTGAGAGAAAATGGGTGAGATGAGAAAGCACTTTGAGTGGAGTCCCCATTGCTGAGTCTCTTTTCACCATCATTCCTCTCATGAAATCACCTCACTTCACTGCTACCACCATACCAGAGAACTCTTCGCAGATGTGACGCTGTAAGAGTAAAGAGCCATCCTATTTAAATTGGCAGACAATTTAGCATTCAGGGTGTGTGCAGCTGTAGTCAAAACAGTGTGGTCTTTCTTAATGTCCCAGAGAGTTGATCACTCTTCATTGCAAGAATATGTTGGTCATCATGCCCTGAGTCTCGAGGCAGGCTATTCCATTTTGTCTGTGGTTTTGGGTGCTCAGATGACTATTAGTGCATTGCATATCTTCTGCTACACTTCAGTGACTCTCCTTTTTATCAACAGCTCCTGAATACAATATCTGTGGCCACCTGAGCAGAGTTTGGAGAGAGTTGAACCCTCTGACACAGATCCTCCACAACTGTGCCTGTCACCACCATCTGCTCTTGCTCACTTGTGAGATACAAGTTACCAGATGTAAACTCAATCATCTACCTAACTGGTTGCACTGGACGGAGAGTGTCTGCATTTGTGCACGGTAAAAATGAGTCTTATGATGGGGGTGCTCATTGTGTCAGTTAATTAACTCTGCAGGAAAAGAGAAATATGGAACAGTATTTCAAATGAGATGAAGTGATGGAACATCATAATCATGGAGAAAATTATGCACAAACAAAGTGATAGGTTATCTGTTTAGAGAAAGATTTACAAAAAGATTTTGGTTTATCAAGAAAAGATTTCCAATGCAAACACTCATCCAAACATTGACCAAGGGCACAAAAAACCACAAAGAGTCATGAACTCCCAGTCCATCAAGCAAACCAGTCCCATTCATTGACTCTGTCTACTCATCCCACTGCCTTGGAAAAGCAGCCAACATAATCAAGGACCCCACGCACCCCAGACGTACTCTATTCCATCATTTTCCATTCGGAAAAAGATACAAAAATCTGAGATCACATGCCAACCAACTCAAGAACAGCTTCTTCCCTGCTGCCACCAGACGTTTGAATGGACCTACCTTATATTAAGCTGATCTTTGACTACACCCTAGCTATGACTGTAACACTACATTCCGCATTCGCTCCGTTCCTTCTCCCCTTTATACTTTATGAACGGTATGCTTCGTCTGCACAGCATGCAAGAAACAATACTTTTCATTGTACACTATATATATGTGTGATAATAATAAATCAAATCAAAACAAATCACCTAGGTGCAACAGACTATACAAGAGTCACTGGATCCTGAATTGCTAAATGTATTAGACTTAACTGGGGGTGAAAGATCACTAATATGTCAGCAGCCAAAAATAATTTCCTGTTCTCAATAGTATGCCCATTATAGGTAAATAAATGGAATTGCCAGTAATGCATGCTTACTGTATAAATAACTTTGTCACTTCAATATCTGGTGTTCCAGGCAATAATTCTATGGACAAAGGTATGCTTTTGATATTTTATTGTGTTTCTTATTTCCTGTCGTTTATGCATTATGTATGATTAGGCCAAGCTGTCAAAATTATAATTGCTAATTTTACTTCTAATTCTTATAATGGGAATTAGAGTTTGCTGTAATTCTGCTTGCTGCAATTTGCTGATTTGTGGGCCTGTAGAGCTTTGTGAATAATACCTGAATGCTAATCTGCTCTTTCAAAGACCCACATTAATGTGAAAACTTAAATCCACTCAGCTGTCACAACCAGTTAACATTTCTACAAAATACACCTTTTCAATACCATACTTGCTTGAAATTCTGCAAAAGCAAAACTGTTGACGTTCTTTGCAAAGGAAGAGGTGGAAGCCATCAGCTTTCAGATTAGGTGTCGTATAAGACTATGCTTTTGGTAGTGAAAACTGCATACCAATCATGGGTACACTTTTGAAGATTCATAAATGAGATGAGCTCTATGTCCTACTCTTCATAGAATCATAGCCTACAGCATAGAAGGAAGTCACCAACCTACAAGTCCTAACCCAACCCCAGCTCTTAGTTCTGAGTCTTGTAGGTTATAACTATCCAAGTGTATTTTTTTATTCATTTATGGGACATGAGTATTGCTGGCCATCATTTATTGCCCATCCCTAGCTGCCTGAAGGTCGTTGAGAGTCACCTGCATTGCTGTGTCTCTGGAGTCACATGTATGCCAGACCAGGTGAGAATGGCAGATTTCCTTCCCTAAAGGACATTAGTGAATCAGATGTGGTTTTCCACCAATTGACAACGATTTGGTCATGGTCATCAATAGATTCTTAATTCCAGATATTTTTATTAAATTCAAGTTCCACCACCTGCCATGGTGGGATTTGAACCCAGGATCCTCAGAATCCAGAATTTCTGGATTAATAGTCTTGCAATAATCCTACTAGGCCATCGCCTCCCCTTATGTGAAATGAATTCTAACCACTAACCCTAATGGGGGCTACTCTTGATCGAGAGAAATCCCTCAACAATCACACTCACTTGAGTTAAAAAACAGCCACTTCACACAGACATATATTTTGCATCTGAGAAAGTGTACAACCTCTTCCACATGGAAAATGACTGTCACATGATGTTACCTTCCTCCAGGTAACCTGGTAAATCATTTATATGTGGGGTTGAAATGACCTTGCTATTGTAAGGGCTCAGGGATTTCTCTTCAAAGATTTGTATGTTCCTTCTACAAGAGCAGTGAGTTCTTAAAACTGCTTATACAATAAACAAGAGACTTACTTAACTTTATTTTTAAAACAAGTTTAAATTCCAATATGCTTCAAAGTTGATACGTACATTACAACATTACTGCCTATAAAAGATAAAAAATAATGAGGTGGGATTGTCTGGCCTCCCCATTGCATGTTTCTCCCAGCGGGAGGCACCGCACCCGTTGGCTGGTGATAGCATCTTCTAGTCCCACCGCAATCAAAAGGATTTCCCATTGACTCTACCCACACCACCAGGAATCCCATGATGGGATATGCCAGAGGCAGGACCAGAAGCTTCCGCCAGCGTGAACAGTCAGAATGTTCCAGCCATAGACCGTAATTCTACTGCCCCGCCTGCCACGAGAATCGGAGTGGGTGGGCGAGGGGTGGACAATGGGAAGGTCGTTGACCTTGGGCAGGATTTTATCGTTTCGGGATGAATAAGGCCGTAAAATCCCACCCGTAATCTCTGTTCTAACAGCGAATCCAGTTATAAAGACTTTAAAACACAGTGCTACTTATTGGCTTTGGCTGACTGTCGATATGCAGTTTGCATGTTCTCCCCGTGGCTGCATGGATTTCTTCTGGATATTGGGTTTCATCCCATAATCTAATGATATGAAGCCTGGGTGGATTAGCCATGCTAAATTGCCACTTAGTTTCCCAAGATGTATAGATTAGATGGATTAGCCATGGCAAACATATGGGATTACAAAGACAGGACAGGGGAGATGGCCTGGATAAGGTACTCTTTAAGAAGTCTCAGAACACCAGGTTAAAGTCCAACAGGATTATTTGATAGTAAATGCCACTAGCTTTCAGAGCTCTCCCCCTTCGTCAGGTGAGTGGAGTGTTCTGATCACAAACAGGGCAGATAAATTCACACACTCAGTTTACAGAATACTGATTAGAATGCGAGTCTTTACAGCTAATCAAGTCTTAAAGGTACAGACAATGTGAGTGGAGATAGCATTAAGCACAGGTTAAAGAGATGTGTATTGTCTCTAGCCAGGACAATTAGTGAGATGTTGCAAGCCCAAGTAAGTCATGGGGGTTACAGATAGTGTGACGTGAACCCAAGATCCCTGTTGGGGCCGTCCTCATGTATGTGGGACTTGGTTATCAGTCTCTGATATATACCTGTCGTGTATGTCAGGTAGACAAATCAGGTATCAGCATATCAGGTAGACAACAGTGGCCGAGTTGCAAGTTATGTGCCGTGTACCTGGTGGATGGTGTTCTCACATGAGATGATGGCATCCGTGTCGATGATCCGGCACATCTTGCAGAGGTTGCTGTGGCAGGGTTGTGTGGTGTTGTGGTCACTGTTCTCCTGAAGGCTGGGTAGTTTGCTGTGGACAGCAGTCTATTTGAGGTTGTGCGGTTGTTTGAAAGCAAGAAGTGGGGGTGTGGGGATGGCCTTGGTGAGATGTTCCTCTTCATCAATGACATATTGAAGACTCCGGAGAAGATGTCGTAGTACTGGGTGACATACACCTCCAGACGCTGAAAGATGCCCTCATAAGAACAGAATATGGCGTTCGACTCATCAATCGACAGTTCTAATGCGCCACAGCAAAAAACTGCACCGACCTCTTCAGAAGACAAATATGGGACACAGTGGATAGAGTACCCTCCGTCATCCAGTACTTCCCCGGAGCAAAAAAGCCATGACATCTTCTCCGGCACCTTCAACATGTCATTGATGAAGACAAACATCTAGGCAGGGCCATCCCTACACCTCCACTTCTTGCCTTCAAACAATCACACAACCTCAAACACACCATTGTCCGCATCAAACTACCCAGCCTTCAGGACAACAGTGACCACGAAACCACACAACTCTGCTACAGCAACCTCTGCAAGACATGCTGGATCATCGACACGGATGCCATCATCTCACGTGAGAACACAATCTACTAAGTACACAGTACATACTCTTACAACTTGACCAATGTTGTCTACCTGATACGCTGCAGGAAAGGATGTCCCAAGGCATGGTACATCGGGGAGACCGTGCAAACGCTACGACAACGGATGAATGAACATCGCTCGACAATCACCAGGCAACACTGTTCTCTTCCTGTTGGCAAACACTTCAGCGGTCATGGGCATTCGGCATCTGATCTTCAGATAAGTGTTCTCCAAGGTGGCCTTCATGACACATGACAGCGCAGAGTCGTTGAGCAGAGACTGATAGCCAAGTTCCACACACATGAGGACGGCCTCAACCGGGATCTTGGGTTCATGGCACACTATTTGTAACCCCATGACTTGCCTGGGCTTGCAACATCTCACTTACTGTCCTGTCTGGAGACAATACACATCTCTTTAACCTGTGCTTAAAGCCATCTCTGCTCACATTGATTTCACCTTTAAGACTTGGTTAATTGTAAAGACTCACATTCTAATCAGTACTCTGTAAACTAGGTGTGTGTCTTTATCTGCCCTATTTGGGTTCAGAACTCCCCACTCACCTGACGGAGGGGCAGAGCCCCAAAAGCTAGTGGTGTTTGCTACCAAATAAACCTGTTGGACTTTAACCTGTTGCTGTGAGACTTCTTACTGTGTTTACCCTAGTCCAACGCCAGCATCTCCACATCATAAGACACTGTTTCACAGAGTTGCTGCAGACTCAATGGTCTGAATGGCCTCCTTCTGCACTGTAGAGATTCTATAATTCTATAGCTAAAATTAATTATAGATATTTATCAAATATTCAAAATAATGTTTTAAATCTCCAAGTTTTTCAGCTGCCAGTCAGCTGAACACAAAAAGCTATCTACTTTAAGATATTCAACCCCTCGACAACCGGAGAAATTTTGGCAGTCTTCCGTTGTCTGAAAATATCTATGATTCCTTAGAAAGTAACCAGTTCATTTAAACCTTTCTAAACCAGATTACATCATCTATCACATCTATGGGTGCTTCTTCCTTGGTTAAATTCCTCCTTTTAGTCAGTCCTCACAAGTCACTTATTACTTAATTGTTAAAAACGTTCTTATGTTATCACTGTGAGCAGATAGCTGGTCAACTTGTATTCATCATTCCTGATTAGTCACTTCTATCATTTCATTCAATGACTTGAAGCTTTTGAAAGAGAAATAGAATTTTTTTGCATGGTTCCTTCTTTTCCAGCTTACAATATTTAGTTTTGCAACAAATTGTCTGATCATGTCCAATTCTGATTTGCTGAGCTAAGTTCTAGGGTTGTCTTCTTAATAGATAATGACAACATTACCAAGCTGTGTCATCATTAATCTTCCCTAAATTTCTGTTGCACATTAATAAGGCAATTTAGCTTATCTCTTGGCTTAAAAAAGGAGAGAGGCCCAGAGATATCTGGGAAATGGTACAAATGTGGTCACGTCCAGTTCCAATGCTGATGCTGACAATTCTGTGCATGAAGGCTTCTGGGTAAAAACGGCTATTTGTTAGCCTGTACCTGATTTCTTAATTCTTAAGCAGAATATGCCAGACATATATGAATTCTTCCTATTAATTCGGGTTTTCCCATCATATATATTCAAGTACTTCATGAGGATTTCTGCCTGTACCACTCTTTCATAGAAACATTAAAAGTAGAAGCAGGAGTAAGCCTATTTGGCCCTTCTAGCCTGCCCCGCCATTCAGTATGATCATGGCTCATCATCCAACTCAGTAACCTGTTCCCATTTTCCCGCATATTCTTCGATTCCTTTAGCCCCAAGAGCTACATCTAACTCTTTCTTGAAAACAAACAATGTTTTGACCTCAGCTGCTTTCTGTGGGGGAGAATTCCACAGGCTCACCGCTCTCAGGGTGAAGAAATTTCTTCTCATCTGAGCCTTTTCAGGCAGTAAGCTCCAGGTTCTCACCACCCTCAAGTGAAAACATGGAACTGTCTGGTCATTCACATCAATGGGATCTTCCAGTTTAAGCACCTTCACAATTCTGGAGGAGCTCTCCAGAATGTTTCTGTTAGAATCTTCCCAATAAAAGTCATGTGCTGCGTGGCAATCTGGTGCAGCACAGGGGCCTACAGTAAAAGGGGGCAGAAGCTGCCCCTTAGGTTGGAGCATTGCAGGAGGAGGATGATGATGAGGAGGAGGACCCCATCCAGGGTGAAGAACCTCACATGGAGAAGGAAGAGGAAGAGGGCAGCAATGTTAAACCAGTTGCGGGGCAAGCCCATATTCTTTGTAGGAGGGGATCATTGTCAGGAACCTATTAATTCAGAGATGATTTTACACGGCTCTTCATAACATCACCAATAACCTCAGCCAGTCCCTAGTGAACATCTTTCACACAATTGACTTTTAGCATGGAAGGCACATTTCTTCATGCAAGTGCCCATCCCCAACATGGGAGAACTGAAAGTCATAACCTCAACATACTACACAAACATACATTGGGAAGTCCTTCCTAACCTGGACCATACATTTATATGTCAGAGACCATTAATGAGCTGGTAAAAATGACACCTTGTGCTTAGTCAAACCATGCCTACTCTGCCAAGAGGGCTGCTAGGTAGCATGACTTCTTATTCATGACTTTCAGATATGATTGTATGTGCTAACAATACTGCAGGGAGTGCATATTGTGCAGGTTGAGCTACATGCATGTGCCAACAACTCCTTCTACTATCTTCCACATTATCCATCCGCCACTGGTGTCAAGCGTCAGGAATGTGTGAGATCTGCAATATGCAATGCTGACAAACACCATGGCTCCCTGTGAAAGCATATGCTCTGTAACCAGAGGACAAAAGCTTCAAACGTATTAGATAAACCAGATAAGCAAGTTTCCCAGGAGGATGAAGGGCATCTTGATTGGCAGGAAATCTATTTAAGTCACTGTCCAACAATCACACCTTTGACACAGAAATCATGCTTGAAACACAACTGATCAGCAGGATTTCATCACTGAGTTTGACCATCGATCCCCTCTGATGGACAGGAAACACGGCAAGGAGCATCGAAATCCACAACATTTGTATATACTTCCTTATCTGAAGGATGGAAAGAGATATCTTTCCACTGTCAGACATACATTGGTACACCCTTAGTCCTAATGGCATCAGTGAGAGATTGAACTTCAGCATGCCACTTTCATTTCCAATGATAAGAATTGCTTTCATTTTTATAAACACTCTCATTGTGATTCTTCGTGTACAAAAGCAGGCCCAGACATGGTTGGCAATAATGATTTACAATGTGCTTGGCTACAATGTATACAAAGCGATACGGAATGAAGCCACAGTGAACACATTAGTGATTGAAGCAACAAAGTGTCCTATGCTCACGGACATTCTGGTGAAGTGACCCTGTGTTGCCTCAGAGGAAATGGAGGCAGGCTCTTGTTCTATATGGTCTTGAAGAGTACGGTGGCCGGCTTCATCGTGTAGAGACCCACTGGGGACCTACTGCCAAATGTGGTTTCTGCATTTCTGCAGGAACAGCATTGTCACTGGGACAAGTGAAACAGGCAAGGAGACTGGTGGAGGGGCTGAGGACTTAGAAGATGTACATGCTGAGATAGTCGCTGGACTTTCACCCTCCTTAGGTAACCTCCAAAGCCCAAAAATGGCCGTCATGTGGGATAGTGGAGCACATCAGTCATCCATTCCAGTAACCATTGTGCCCCCTCAGTATGAACACCCTTTTAGAGGAATGAAGTTCTTCATGTATTCCATGGATGTCAGCACTCATACTCTGAATGGTGAGATCCAGGTTACTGTTTGAGCCTTGTAGCCCTTGCAGAGGTGTACGCAGCTCTTGCATACACTCAGCATGATAATGCATGTGTTTCTCTATGAGATTGACCATTCTCTCATGGTTGGAGCTCATGCAGTTGAACCCCAGAGATAAGATAGAGTTCATCACTTCTCTAGCCTTTTCCACTCACTGTGCATGAGTTTGCATTGCCCGAGGGAACTCTGCAAGATACCCACATATCTGCGGGTGATTTTACAAATACTGTGCATGACCTACCATCTGAGGCCTTTCTTTTATCTACTGGAGCAACATATTGAATCTCCTCCCATCTCAGAGAGGGACTTTGTACAGATGTCTCTGGCACCTCCTCCTGCACTGTGGTGCGGTGATCTTCACCATGTGCCTCTAACTCTAAACACAATCTAAAGATGGTGGTATAGTGGTAATGTCGCTGGACCAGTTATGCTCTGGGGACATGGATTCAAATCCTACCAGGGCAGATGGTGGCATTAAATTTCAACTAATAAATCTGGATTTGAAAGTTGGTCTCAGTAATGGTGACCATGAAACTATCATCAATTGTTGTAAAAATCCATTTGGTTCACTAATGTCTTTTAGAGAAGGGAATCTGCTGTCCTGAACTGGTCTGGCCTACATGTGACTCCAGACCCACAGCAACGTGGTTGACTCTTAACTGCCCTTTGGAATGGCTAAGTGAGACATTTAGTTCATGATAAAATGAACGGCGTGACAGGTTAGAAGGGCTGAATGGCCTACTCCTGCTTCTATTTTCTATGTTTCTATCCCATTTGTCATGGGTGGAAGTGCCACACAACATGTTAGAGGATGTCCTCCAACTTGAAGATGACATTTCATCTCCATGAGGACCATGTGATGGTGGAAAATAGTGTTCAATTCTGGTCGCCACACTGCCAGAAAGATGCGGAGGCTTTGGAGAGGGTACAGAAAAATATTATCAGCATGTTGCCTGGTATGGAGGGCATCAGCTATGAGGAGAGGTTGGAGAAACTTGGTTTGTTCTCACTGGAATGACAGAAGTTGAGGGGTGACCTTATAGAAGCCTACAAGATTATGAGGGGCATGGACATAGTAGATAGTCAGAAGCTTCTTCCAAAGGTGGAAGAATCAATTACAAGGGGGCATATGTTTAAGTTGCAAGGGGTAAGGTTTAAAGGAGATGTACGAGGCAAGTTTTTTTACGCAGAAGGTGGTGGGTACCTGGAACTCGCTGCCAGGGGAGGTAGTAGAAGCAGATACGATACTGAGTTTTAAGGGGCATATGGACAAATACATGAATAGCATGGAACTAGAGGGATATGGTCCCTAGAAGAGTAGGAGGTTTTAGTTCAGTCGGGCAGCATGATTGGTGCAAGCGTGGAGGGCCAAAGGGCCTGTTCCTATGTTGTAATTTTCTTTGTTCTTTAACTCCACTCACCTGATGAAGGGGCAGCGCTCCAAAAGTTCGTGCTACCAAACAAATCTGTTGAACTTTAATCTGGTATTATGAGATTTCTAACTGTGCCCACCCCAGTCCAATGCTGGCATCTCCACATCAGCAATGCGATCATGAAAAGGTGCATCTGCAATGGACAGATTGGTAATGACTAGGTCAAGTCGGTTTATCATTCTTATCCATTAACTTTGTCCCTAATTATCATTTCAAAAAAAAAAATTTCCATTACTGAGGATATACTGATTGGCCTGCACCTAAGGAATTAATTATTAGACTCTTTTCTGAACAGGGGTGTAACATTCACAATTCTCCAGTCCTTTGGTACCACCCTACTGGATCTACTGGATCTAAGGAGAATTGAAAAATTATACCCAGAACCTCCACAATTTCCATCCTTAATCGCCTCAGCATCTTTTGAGGTATTCCATCTGTCTTGATGACATATCAAATTTAGATTCAGCTAACCTTTCTAATTTCTCCTCTTTATCAATTGTTAACCCATCCAGTATCCCAACTACCTCTACTTTCACCATACTTTTGGCAGCATCTTCTCTCTTGGTAAAGACAGACGCCAAGTTTTTACTTAGCACCTCAATCATATCCTCTGCCTCCATACATAAGTCTCCTTTCTGGCCCCTACTTAGTTCCACCACCCCGCTTGCCACTCTCGTACTCTTGGATTCCCTTATATGTTAGTTGCCAGTTATTTCTCATACTCTTTGCCTCTCATATTCCCCTCTCCTTTTCCCTATTTTCAACCAGGAGTTACTTTTTTTTCATGCATTTTTTTTTAAATTTCTGGTCTCCCAGGGAATAATAATCACTCATGCTCTTGAGTTAATTTCTGGTGGTCAAGAAACAGGTATGTTGAAAAGATTCACGAGACTGGTTCCAAGGATGAGGAATTTCCGTTACATAAAAAGATATTGGAAATTGGGACTGTTTTCCTTGAGATGGAGAAGGTCGAGAGGAAATTTGATTGAGGTACTCAAAATAGTGTGAACAAAGTAGATGGAGAAAAACTGTTCACAGTGCTGGAAAGATTGAAAATGAGAGGGAACTGAGTTAAGGTAAGTGGCAAAGAAGCAATGGACACGTGAAGAGAGACATTTTCATGCAACAAGTGGTTACAATAAATGTTTATGACCTGGTATAAACTGCCTGAGAGTATGGTGGAGGCAGATTCATTCGAGGTATTAAATATTATTATTCGAAAAGGAAGAATGTGCAGTACCAATTCCGTGAATATGTGATTCATTCTTGTGCTCAGTGTTTGTGTAACTGCTGGGCCCTCTGGCAAGACTTTCACCTACTGATTGCTTGAAACTGTTGGCCCTGCCAGAAAATACAGGTTCAGCTCATTTAAATATCCTCATCTACCTCTGTGTCAGGTTGCAATAGAACTCTTGTGCAACATTGGAGTAATGGAAAGATAAAGTATACTTGTATTTTTATAGTACATTTGATGAGTACAAAATGATCTAAAGAGCTACATAGCTAATGAGGTACTGTTTGAAGTTAGTCACTGTTCAATGTAGGAAGTACGGCAACCAATTTGCACCCAATGAACTCCTATAAACAACAATGAAATAAATAAGCAGATGATTTGTTTCATGCTACCTCACAGTGCTAGGAACTTGGGTTTGATTCTTGGGTCGGGTTACTGTCTGTGCACATTCTCCCTGCATCTGTTGGGTTCCCTCCAGGTGCTCTGGTTTCCTCCCATGTTCTGAAAGATGTGCTGATTAGGTGCATTGACCTGAACAGGTGCCAGACTGTGGTGACTAAGGGAATTTCACAGTAACTTCAATGCAGTGTTAATGTAAGCCTTACTTGTGACTAATAATTTAACTTTACTTGAGGAGCAGCATTCAAGCAGTGATTAGGGTTGACTGTCAGGTTAATGGAAGAGTCTGGGGCACTTTTGAAGAATGTCCTCTACTGGACCAGAAGACAAAAATGGTCAAATGAGGCACACATAAATTGTTAAAAGAAAAATAAATCAAAATTTCAATGAGGCTGTTCTATAGCCATCACAAATCACCAAATGAGAGGAAGGCTAGTGTCAACCCATCAAAGGAAACCTTAGTAACATATCTTGTAAGTCATATGAGGGGTGAATGACTGATGTGGGCTACCTCACTCTCATTCTATCCCCGTAACCTTGTGTATTTATCATGGCCAATTCACGAACCTATGCATCTTTGAATACTAAGGGACAATTTAGCGTGGCCATTCCACCAAACTTGCATATCTTTGGAATTTGCCAGATCTACTAATAGAATTATTTCCACACGTAAGTGTAAAATTCCAGGGAAGAAAATGCATGTTCAGGAATCAGGTTTAAAGTTTAAAGTTTTGTTTGAAGTTTGTTTATAAAAGTAGGCTTACATTAACACGGCAATGACATTACTGTGAAAATCCCCCAGTCGTTACACCCCAGTGCCTGTTCGGGTACACTGAGGAAGATTTAGTATGGCCGAAGCACCTAATCAGCATGTCTCTCAGACTGTGGGGCAAAGGTTAATGGTGCGTGGGGAGAAGTTCAATAGGTTTAATGTGCATGGGTGAAAGTTTAGAGGAGATGTGCAAGGCAAGTTTTTTACACAGAGGGTGGCGAATGTCTAGAACAGACTGCCTGAGGAGATGGTGGGAGCAGGTATAATAGCGGTATTTAAGGGGCAACTAGACAATGACATGAATAGGATGGGAATGGAAGGATACAGGCTCCACAAGTGCATATGGTTTTAGTTTAGGTAGCCATCGTGATCGGAGCAGGCTTGGAGGGCCAAAGGGCCTGTCCTTGCGCTGTACAGTTCTTTTTCTTTGTTCTTTGTTCTTAGCCTTCGAAACTCCAACAAGTACAGACCCAGTCTATACAGTCTCTCTTCATAGTCCAACCCCCTCAACTCCAGTATCAGCCTGGTGAATCTTCTCTGCACTCCCTCCAAGGCCAATATATCCTTCCGCAAGTGCGGCGACCAAAACTGCACACAGGACTCCAGCTGGCGCCTCACCAGTACCCTGTACAGTTGCAGCAAGACCTCCCTACTTTTATATTCTATCCCCCTCGCTGTAAAGGCCAGCATTCCATTTGCCTTCCTGATCACCTGTTTCACCTGCAGACTGGGTTTTTGCGATTTGTGCACAAGGACCCCCAGGTCCCTCTGCACCGTAGCAGGCTGCAGCTTTTCGCCTTTTAAATAACAATCCCTCCTACTATTATTTCTACCAAAGTGGATAACCTCACATTTGCTAACATTATACTCCATCTGCCAGGTCCTCGCCCACTCGCTCAGCCTATCCAAATCTCTCTGCAGACTTTCCACACCCTCCACGCAATTTGCTTTTCCACTCATCTTCGTGTCATCAGCAAATTTCGTTACCCTACACTCAGCCCCCTCCTCCAGATCGTCTATGCAAATGGTAATCAGTTGAGGCCTCAGCACCGATCCCTGCGGCACTCCACTAGTCACCAACAGCCAACTAGAATAGCACCCATTGATTCCAACTCTCTGCTTACTATTAGACAACCAATCTTCTATCCACGCTAACACACAGTCACCCAAGGCCAGAATTGAACCTCGTTCCCTGACGCTGTGAGGCAACAATGCTAACCACTGTGCTACCTCACCACCACTGTTTATTTATCTATGTATGAGTGTCATAAGTAGGTTTACGTTAACACTGCAGTGAAATAACTGTAGTTCCCAAGTCACCACACTCCCCCCGCCTGTTCATGTACACTGAGGAAGAATTTAGCATGGCCCATGTACCTAACCCACACATCTTTTGCACTGTGTGACCAGTGTGAGTACTGCTCAGGCCCAAACAGCATGAAAGCCAAGGAACCACCATTAATATCAAATAAGTTGTTGTGACCTCATTGGACCCATGACAGTCAGGGATATTTGTCTCCAGGAAATCCTCACTCAATGACAGGGCTGTGACAAGGGAAAACAACAGCTTTGCCATTTTTTATCCCTTAAAACTCCTTCAGCTGTAACCCAGGCTTGACCTTCCACTGTGCAGCCACCTTCTCTTGGTTGCTAAGGTGAGGATGCAATGGGGGACCTGCGTGCTGCTGACACATTTGCTAGGCTGTTGTAATAACTGTCACTAATTGGCTCTTCAATTAGCTTGATTGGATTCCTCCTGCTGCCGGGCGGATTGCCATCACTGCTGCGCAGCCACCTCCAGGAAAAGCATGAGGAGGCGGGAAAAGGCTGGGGAGCCAGCCAAAGGCTTTTTGTCTGATTTCTCCCGGCACCCCCTCATCCAAAACCACCTACATGGGGCTGAGAAAATGCTTCACTCAAACAGCTCTTTCTCATTCCAAACAAGCTAATTTTTGCTTTAATCTCATCACAATGAACAGGATTCCTCTGTCACGCGCCAGTATGCAAAACTAGTAATTCCTATAAGAACTCTTTCCCCCACTTCACAATTTACACACTCAATTTTCTTTCATCACCTCCCCATCCATCATCATTCCACTTTGCTTCTTCTCTATCTCTTAACATATACAGAATCGCAGAAATTATGCTGTGTGAAAGTAGAACACTTGGTCCATTGTGTCTGCACTGACTCTTGACAGAAGTTAGAGGGTGGTTCTGGAGAGTTGTATTTTAAACTGGAGGCCTGCAACCAGTGGTGTGCCAGAGGGATCAGTGCTGGGCCCATTGTTATTTCTCATTTATGTTAATTATTTGGATGAGAATATTGGGGGAATGTTAGTAAGTTTGCAGATGACACCAAGATTGGTGGCATAGTGGACAGTGAAGAAAATTATCTCCAATTGCAATGGGATCTTGATCAATTGGGCCAGTGGGCTGATGAGTGGCAGACGGAGTTTAATTTGGACAAATGCAACGTGATGCATTTTGGTAGATTGAACCAAGGCAGGACTTACTCAGTTAATGGTAGGGCATTGGGGAGAGTTATAAAACAAAGAGATCTCGGGCTACATGTTCAGAGCTCCTTGAAAGTGAAGTCACAGGTGGACAGAGTGGTGAAGAAGCATTCGGCATGCTTGGTTTCATCGGTCAGAACATTGAATGCAGGAGTCTTATTGAAGTTGTACAAGACATTGGTAAGGCCACACTTGGAATACTGTGTGCAATTCTCGTCACTGTATTATAGGAAGGATATTATTAAACTATAAAGAGTGCAGAAAAGATAGGATGCTACTGGGACTGAATGGATTGAGTTATAAGGAGAGGCTGAATAGACTGGGACTTTTTTCTCTGGAGCGTAGGAGGCTGAGGGGTGACCTTATAGAGGTCTATAAAATAATGAGGGGCATAGACAAGGTAGATAGTCAATATCTTTTCCCAAAGATGGGGGTGTCTAAAATTAGGGGGCATAGTTTTAAGGTGAAAGGGGAGAGATACAAAAGTGTTCAGAGGGGCATTTTTTTCACAAACAGGGTGGTGAGTGTCTGGAACAAGCTGCAGGAGGTAGTAGTAGAGGCAGGTACAATTTTATCTTTTAAAAAGCATTTAGATAATTACATGGGTATGATGGGTATAGCAGGCTATGGGCCAAATGTGGGCAATTGGGATTAGCTTAGGGGTTTTAACAAAAAAAGGCGGCATGGACAAGTTGGGCATGTTTCCATGCTGTAAACCTTTATGACTCTTTGACTCTATGACTCTCTGAATCAGCACAAAAAATCAAATAAAAAATCTACCACTTGTCTACCCATTCCACAAACTTATCGTTGTCGTTTTGAAGTTCCACATTATCCTCCTCATAGTTCACAACGCTTCCAGATTTCACATTATCTGCAATCCTTAATGCCACAATCCAGGGGAAGTAATGGCCTAGTCGTATTATCACTAGACTATTAATCCAAAAACTCAGCTAATGTTCTGGGGACCTGGATTCAAATCCCTCCACGGCATGTGGTGGAATTTGAATTCAATAAAAAATATCTTGAAATACAAATCTACTGGCGACTATGAAACTATTGTTGATTGCTGGAAAAATCCATCTGATTCACTAATGTCTTTTAGGGGCAGGAAATCTGCCATCCTTACCTGGTCTGGCCTACAGAGCAGCAACAATGTGGTTGACTCTCAACTGCCCTGGGACAACTAGGGATGCACAATAAATTCCAGCCAGTCAGTGATATCCATGTTACATGAATGATTAAAGAAAGAGATTTTTGAACAAGTGCATAATGTTTACAATTCTCCAATCCTCTGGCATCATCATGGAGTCTAAGAAAGACAACAAAATGGTGGCTGATGTCTCTGCTATTTCTACGGTCACTACCTTCAGAATCCTTGGATGCATCTTATCTGGTTCCTATGCCTTATCCGCTCTGAATACTTTTGGATGGACCTACCTTGCATTAATTTGATCTTTCTCTAAACCCGAGCTGAGGTGTAACACTACATTTTGCACTCTCTCCTTTCCTTGTTTATGTATAAGTAAGGTTTATTTTTTAATCACAAGTAAGGCTTACAATAACACTGCAATGAAGTTAGTGTGAAATTCCCTTAGTTACCAGCATCTGTTCAGGTCAATACACAATATTGTCTGTATAGTGCACAAGAAACAATATTTTTCACGTTATGCTAATATATGTGAGAGTAATAAATCAAACCAAATCCATACTCCTCATTAATTTTAAACCCTTTAGGTGACTGAATTACCTTCCATTGCCCCCTTGCTTTCAAATCCCTCCATGGTCTCCCCACTCGCTATCTCTGTAACTTCCTCCAGCTCTACAGTCCTTCAAGATTTCCACATGTGTCCACTTCTGGCCTGATTTTAATTGTTCCTTCATTTATGGCCACGTCTTCAGCTGCCAAGACCGTAAGCTCTAGAATTCCCTCTGTAAATCTTTTCATCTCTCTACCTTTTGTCTCTGCATCTAAAATGATCCTTAAAACCTAAATCTTTGACCCAGCTTCTGATCACCTGCCCTAATAGCTCATTATCTGTTTTGGTGTCAAATATTGTTTGATAGCATAAATGAAAGCAAAATACCATGAGAAATCCGAAATAACAAAACAGAAAATGTTGTGCAAACTCAGCAGATTTGAAGCATCTGTGGATAGAGAAGCATAGTTAATGTTTGGAGTCCAATACGATCCTCCTTTGCAACTCATGTTAGGACCTCTGCATGCTGGTATTGTCTGATAGCACTGCTGTGAAGCACCTTGGATGTTTTATTATGCTTGAGATGTTAAATAAATATGAGGAATCCTGCCAAGTCATTTCAGCATCACAGTTGAAAGTATGAAGGAAACTGCTTACAGCCTCTGTAATGTCATCTCACACAACATCAACACTTTACAGTCTCTGACCTGGAGAATGTGGAGAACTCCATCTCTACAAATGCTATGGCCAGGAGCTCACACAAAAGATGCTGATGTTCACATCCATTGCAACTTTGCTAGAAGATCAAAAAGCTGCCATGCAGGTTCTGAACTCTATTTGGTGAAAACAGGGTTCCCATGGACAAGTTGGACCAAATTGGTCAGAGCTTTCAAGGAGTCACTCATTTTCTGCAGTCTGCTGTGACTCACGTTAGAAGTGCTGAGTGTCAAGTGCCAGATATGGTAGCAGTGCTCTGGCAGAAGTGCATCAAATGTAGCGAATGGAAAGCTTTAAGTTGCCTGATGAACATGAGAAAATAAGCAACTTCAGTCGACAAACAATGGCACCGGGCTTCATAGAATCCCTACAGAGCAAAAGGAGGCCATTTGGCCCATTGAGCCAGTACTGACAACAATCCCATGCAGGCTCTATCCCCATAATACCATATATTCATCCTGCTAATCCCTCTGACACTTAGGATCAATTTAGCATGGCCAATCAAACTAACCCACACACCTTAGGAGTGTGTGAACTAACTGGAGCATCTGGAGGGAACCCACGCAGACACAGAGGGAAAATGCAAACTCCACACAGACAGTGACCCAAGCCGGAAATCAAACCTGGGTCCCTGACACTGTGAAGCAGCAGTGCTAACCAGTGTACTGTCCTAATTTTCCAATAGCATGGGGCAGGCAGGCTTTAGTAGTACAGCCAAAATGGCATTTGCGTTTACATGGACCATGTCAATGAAATACACTCTCACTAATCTTGCAACCTTCAGTGGGGACAGTCCTAGAGGGCAACATTTGGGCTCAATCCTGGTAGTTATTCCAGGATCACAACTCTGAAAAAAACCTTCATGTCCTCAGAGTTGAAAGAACATGGGGAAAGAAGCCTAACATTCTCTGTGATTTACCTTCCTCAGGTTATAAAATGAAAGCCCTGGAATATCAATCTAATATTATAGCTTGATATTATTAACCTTGACTGCTTAGATTCTCATGATACCACTAAAGTCGTACTATTTGTAAATGATTTAATCGCATACATCTGTGCTTGTCCTTATAACCTTCAATTGCTTTACTAATCTATACCCTTCTTGCAGCAAGAATAAATTGACATAATTGATTTACATTTGACAGGCTCTATCCACATTTCTATTACTGCACCGGGACTGCTGGTCTCTAGCTTCGGTTGTGGTTTGCTAGTTTAGTACTTATATATTTTTGTTCTCTGAATAAAATCTTTACTGTGTTCCCAGTTTACCTTACAACACAATTTTCTTGAAGCAATATTCCATAACAGTATTGAGAAAGATTAAAATTATTAATCTATATCTCGTAACCATTATCATTGCAGACTTTATAAATACTGGAAAAGTCATTATGAATGCATTTTCCTTAAAGATTTACAATAGCCATTCTTCTTTATTCATAACTGAGACATTTCTGGGACTTTGGATGTAATTTGAGAACTGTAGCCTTGAAATTACACTGCATGATATTAGCCTTTGAAGACATAATTTGCAAAAATAATCTCTTGATCACTCACTCACTCCTTCAAAAATCTATTCAGTTCTCTCAAACTTTTCCACACTATATGTCTCTAATGCCTTCCAGGACGTTGGATGGGATTTTTTGGTTGCACTCACCCGAAACTGGAAAATCCTGCATGAGGTCAATAGATTTTTCTATAGTCCGTCCTTCGCCTGCTACAATTCCAGTGGTGGGTGGAACAGGAAAATTTGCTCCATTCTATTTCACATATTTACCATTCTTTGTGAACTGTCTGGGTACCTTCCCCCTACTAAGTTCGAGTTTGTATCCGTTGTTCTTGAAATTGTAATGATCCCAAAAAAACTATTGGGAATCAATTTGTCCATAACCTTAAGAAGCTTTAATGTAAATGATCGCAATGTTATTAACCTCTTCTAAGCATCAGTTTAGTTGTCAACTTCCACAGTATCCAATACATTGTAATATTATAACATGGTCCAACAATAATAACTGTCCTAAGTATTTCAGGTTTTTCACCATTCATTCATGGAATGTAGGCATCACTGACAGGGTCAGCATTTACTGTCAATCACTTTGAGAATGGCAATACATATCAAGTCAAGCTGATTTGTGACTTGGAGGGGAATTTGGATATGGTGGTATTTCCACGTACCTGCTAACTTTATCTTTCTAGGTAACAGAATTAACTGGTTTGGGAGATACTACCGAAGAAGTGAATTACTGCAGTAGACCTTGTAGATGGTACATACTGCAGCTATGGTATTCAGTTATGGAGGGAGAGAATCTTTAAGCTGGTGAATGGGGTGCCCATTAAATGGGTTACTTTATCCTGGATGTTATCAACCTTCTTTAGTGTTTTTGGAACTATACTCATCAGGCAAATGGAAAATATTCCATCGAATTCCCAACTTGTGCCTTGTAGATGATGGAAAGGCTCTGAGGAGGCAAGAGGTGAGAGATTGACTGCAGAATGATCATCCTCTGGCCTGTTGTTGCAACCACAATGTTTACCTGGTTGGTCAATGTTGGCCCTGATAAGTGGTGCTACACAGCCACTCTTGGTGAAGGACATTGGAGTCCCCTTCATTCTGTGCTCTTGGTGTACTCAGTGCTTCTTCCAAGGGATGATCAATATGTAGGAGCACTGATAAAATCAGTTGACGGAGGCCGATAGGTGGTAATCAGCAGTAAATTTCCTTGCCCATATTTGATATGGTGCTATGACACTTCATGGAATTTGGAGTAAATCTTGAGGACTCCTCTGGCAACTTTACCCCAATTGTATACCATGATGCTGCCACGTCTTGTGACACATTCCTGCCTATATCCAGGGATGGTGATGGAGGTGGTTGGGACAATGGCTGAAAGGCATGATCCTGTGAGTCTGACTATGTCAGGCTTTTGCTTAATTAGTAGGTGGGACAGCAAGCCCAATTTTGACACAAGTGCCCAGGTATTAATCGCAATTTTCAGGATTGAGCTTGCCTTCGTCATGTGCAAGTATGGCCATCCTGGTGCCCCATATAAACTCATTAACATCTCCTGAAATATGTAATCTACAACTTTGCCCATATTTCCCAAACTCCTATTGGCTTTCCTAATTGCAATGATAAATGCATCATTGAGTTCAATGTCTGAGATACCTCTGCTATACTGTATATATCCTGTAGCCCAGAGTCATTTTGTTCAAACTGCCACTTTTCCCTTGAATTTGTCCATATTAAGTATAGGGTGCCGCTCACTAGTTCTCTTTGTATTTGCTTTGTTTGTGCCTATTGTTAGAAAGCGTCTCAATTTGCTGTCTTTATTTTTGTACTCAGCTCCAATTCTGACCTTGGGTCACTCACTGTGCAGACTCTGCATGTTCTCCTCGTGTCAATGTGGGTTTCCTCCAGGTGTTCAAATTTCCTCCACAGTCCGAAAGATGTGCTGGTTCGGTGCATTGGCCATGCTAAATTCTCCCTTAATGTACCCAAACAGGTGCCAGAGTGTGGCGACAAGGGGATTTTCACAGTAACTTCATTGCGGTATAAGCCTACTGGTGACACTAATAAGTAAACTTTTAAAAAAATTCTATGTATATCGTGAACACCAATGACCCCAACATTGGTCTGTGCAATATCTCTGTCACTGACCTTTTCTCATGCAAATGGTACATTCACAATTATCCATTGCTTTATCTGCTTTTACTAAACTTCAACCCATTTCAGAACTAGTTATCTATTTCATGCTTTCCTTTTTTTTGACTAATTGATTATCTGGCACAGTATAAGAAATCCTGTTGACATCTAAATATATTGGGGAGAATGGTGTGGTCGGCGGAAGTTTCTGGTCCCGCTGCAGTGAATGGAGATTTGTCTGAGCGCCAAATTCTCTGCCTTCGCTTGCAGAGGTAGCGGGGTGTGAATGGCTGGAGACTTCTGCCCATTATATCCATAGAACCTTCATTATCGATCATTTCTTTTGGACAACTTCCATAAATTCATATGCAGGATCTCGCTCCCATTATTTCACTTTTCCCCTTGCCACACCATAACTATCAAGATGTTTCATAACCTTCTCCCTTCCCAAATAATATTTTACCCCGATGACTGTTCCATTCACCGATTGATCATTCCATAGATAATCCTGGTTCCTTTCCTGAAGGAAGGATGGTGGTGGCAGTGGCTGAGTGAGATTGTTGCTGGATTAGCAATCCGGAGACCCAGGTTAAGGCTGTCGGAACCCAGATTTGAATATCACCACAGCAGATGGTGAAATTTGAATTCAATAGAAATCTGGTATTAAAAGTCTAATGCTGATTATTATAAAGACCCATCTGGTTCACATAATGTCCTTTAAGGAAGGAAAATCCTTAACTGGCCTGGCATAAATGTGACTCCAGATCCTCAGCCATGTAGTTGACTCATAAAATGCATTCTGAAATTCACCCAGTTCGTAGGTGCGATATCTGGCCCCTTTAGGGGTGATTGGCCAATAGGGCCACATGACTCATTAAAATCATTTAGGAGACCATGGTAGCAGTTCGCCTTGGCAAGCATGGGCTTTTGTCTCAGATCGATTTCAAAGGCTGACAGGCAACCATAAAGCTGTAAGAGGCTGTTGTAAATAAATGTTAGTTTCTTCAAACCTTACTCAAGTTATTGGCGACAAAGATAAAACAGAGAACATGTGATGCCAAGTCTGTGAGACCAGAATGCATTGAGGTCAAAGTCAGGTTGCAAAATAGAAGTGTCCTGCAGGAAAAATGCCGCTCTCCAGTTGACTCGATCCCTTTGGTGCCTCCATCGGAGATTGGACACAGCATATAAAATTTCTAGGTTATTATTTTCTGGCCAATGGACTAGAGGAGAAGGGGGAAGGGAAAGGTAATCCTTTTAAGTGCATTTGGAATCCAGGCCTACATTCCCTGAACGTGTCCGATTCAAGCTCTTTCATGAAGATTGTGAATTTGGTGAAGACACACTATCATCCAACTATCATCACTCAGTCAACTGCAGCTTTTTAAGTTTAATTCTATGGGGTGACCCCTAAGAGAAACAATTGCAACCTGCATTATGAATGAAGCTAAGGCAAATTGCAAAGCATAGCAACTTCTGGGCCATCCTGAATGATACGCTGAGAAATCACTTTGTTTGTGGAGTTAATATCGAGACCAGTCAGAGAAAGCTATTAGCAGAGACAGATATCAATTTTAAAAAGGCGCTGGAGATAGTGCTAGTAACAGAGAGAACTGAGAAGGATACACAAGAGATTCAGAATGGGCAAAACGACATCGTTCAGCTGTTAGGATGGGAAGCTGCTGTCAGCAGTGATGCCAAAAGTGAAGATGCTAGTTTCAAACAGGAAGTAAATGTAGCAGAAAGCAGAGTCAGAAGATTTCGGAGAATAAATACAACACAAAGGATGGAAGTAGAGTGTTAACTGTATGAGGGTATTCATTCCCCAGCAGCTTGTAGATTCAAAGAAGAAGAATGCTATTCATGCCACAGAAAGGGGCACTTGAGGCACCAGTGGGAGAACAAGTCAAGCTTGCTCAGTGCGAAAGGCAGTAGTACATCACAAATACCCAGTGTGGAAGATTTTCCTACAAATGATTTGAGTGTTCATTCACTGAGCAATGTGAAAACAGGCAAGATAGCCCCCTTCCTGTTGTGCTTTTCATTAGTGGTGAACCTATAACAATGAATATAGTCAAGAGAGTGTCTGTAATTGCGAGAAGGTGGTTCAGCCTTTGGATTTAAGGAATACATCAGCATAATTAGCACACTACACAGGAGAGCCACCAAAGAACAAAGAACAATACAGCACAGGAACAGGCCCTTTGGCCCTCCAAGACTGCACCGATCATGTGTTCCTAACTAGACCATCAGTT
The DNA here is from genome assembly GCF_965287045.1 of Carcharhinus amblyrhynchos. NCBI lineage: Eukaryota > Metazoa > Chordata > Chondrichthyes > Carcharhiniformes > Carcharhinidae > Carcharhinus > Carcharhinus amblyrhynchos. Next base: position 80,300,134 of record NC_137327.1, read on the forward strand.
TGTATCCCTCTATTTCCAGTCTGTTCATGTGGCTATCTAGATAAGTCTTAAATGATCCTAGCATGTCTGCCTCAACCACCTTGCTTGGTCATGCATTCCAGGGCCCCAGCACCCTTCATGAAAAATACATCTCCTACATATCTGTATTGAACTTTGCGCCCTTATCTTGAACTTGTGACCCCTTGTGTTTGTCATTTCTGACCTAGGAAAAAGCTTCCAACTGTTCACCCTATCTATGTCCTTCGTAATTTTATAAACTTCTATCAGATCGCTCTTCAACCTCCGTCTTTCCAGGGAGAACAACCATAGCTTACTCAATCTCACTTCATAGCTAAGACCCTCCATACCAAATAACATCCTGATAAACCTTTTCTGCACTCTCTCCAAAGCCATCAAGATCATGGGTAGAGTTATAGATGTTTACAACATGGACACAGGCCCTTCGGTCCAACTTGTCCATGCCATCCTTTTTGTTAAAACCCTTAAGCTAATCCCAATTGCCCGCATTTGGCCCATATCCCACTATACACATCGTAACCATGTAATTATCTAAATGCTTTTTCAAAGATAAAATTGTTCCTGCCTCTACTACTACTTCTGGCAGCTTGTTCCAGACACTCACCACCCTCTGTGTGAAAAAATTACCCTTCCGGACACTTTTGTTTCTCTCCCCTCTCATCTTAAACCTATCCCCTCTAGTTTTAGACTTCCATACCTTTGGGAAAAGATATTGACTACCTACCTTGTCTCTGCCCCTCATTATTTTATAGACCTCTATAAGGTCACACCTCAGCCTCCTATGCTCCAGAGAAAAAAAATTGAGTCTATCTAGCCTCTCCTTATAACTCAATCCATCTAGCCCCGGTAGCATCCTAGTAAATCTTTTCTGCACTCTTTCTAGTTTAATAATATCCTTTCTATAATAGGGTGACCAGAACTGCACACAGTATTCTAAGTGTGGCCTTACCAATGTCTCATACAGCTTCAACAAGACATTCCAACTCCTGTATTCAATGTTCTGACCGATGAAACCAAGCATGCCGAATGCCTTCTTCACTACTCTGTCTACCTGTGACTCCACTTTCAAGGAGCTATGAACATATACCCCTAGATCTCTTTGTTCTGTAACTCTCCCCAACACCCTACCATTAACTGAGTAAGTCCTGCCCTGGTTCAATCTACCAAAATGCATCACCTCACATTTGAATAAATTAAAATCCATCTGCCATTCATCAACCCACTGGCCCAATTGATCAAGATCCCATTGCAATTGGAGATAACTTTTTTCACTGTCCACTATGCCACCAATCTTGGTGTCATCTGCAAACTTACTAACCGTGCTCCCTATATTCTCATCCAAATCATGAATACAAATGACAAATAACAGTGGACTCACACTGATCTCTGAGGCACACCGCTGGTCGCAGGCCTCCAGTTTGAAAAACAACTCTCTACAACCACCCTCTGGCTTCTGTCAAGAACTGAATTTTGTATCCATTTAGATACCTCACCCTGGATCCCATGAAATTTAAATCTTATGCAACAACCTACCATGGTGGTACCTCATCAAAGGCCTTGCTAAAGTCCATGTAGATAACATCAACTGCACAGCCCTCATCCACCTTCTTGGTTACCCCTTCAAAACACTGAATCAAATTTATGAGGCATGATCTTCCACTCATGAAATCATGCTGACTGTGCCAAATCAGTCCTTGCATCTCTAAATGTCTGTAGATCCTGTCTTTCAAAATATCTTCCAACAATTTACCCACCACCAATGTGAGGCTTATTGGCCTGTAGTTCCCAAGTTTTTCCCTGCAGCTTTTTTTAAATAAAGGCATAACATTTGCTACTCTTCAACCTTCAGGCACCTCACTCATGACTATCGATGATTCAGTGGGTACTACCACTGTAACAGTAAGATTGTAACAGAAACCTTCTCAACTCCCATTAATAGCTGTATCAGGTTGTGGACCAAGCCTATATAATATTAGGATAAGGGGTAGCAGATTTAAAACAGGGGTGAGGAGAAACTTTCTCTCAAAGGGTCACGAATCTGTAGAAATCACTACCTCAAAATGTACTGGATGCCAGGACATTGACTAAATTTAAGGAGGAGACAGACAGATCTTTAACTAGTAAAGGGTCAAAGGGTTATGGAGAATGGCCATGATCATATTGAATGACGGAGCAGACTCAAGGGGTTAAATTGCCGACTCCTGCTCCAAGTTCTTACGTTCTTGTTTCTTACCTTCTTGAGCCATGAATGGCTCAAAGAAACCAAATTAAATTGGACAGAAATTTTTCGAATAAAAGGAGGCCTGATAGAATGAATAAAGAAGAGTATGAAGATGTATTTTGAGCTGGGGAAAATTAAAGACCCTCAACTGAAGGTCCGCATAGACCCAAAGACATCCATGTGGTTTCTCAGGACCAGATCCTTGCCTGCTGCCTTGTTAGAAAAGGTAGAGACAGAATTGAAAAGGTTAGAAGAACTGGGAATCATTTAATCAGTCCAGTTTGCAGAATGGGCAGCCCCCATTGTATCTGTGATGAAGCCAGACAAGACTGTTCGCATTTGTGAGAACTACAAATAGATGATGAAAGTTTATTACAAGGATTGCCATGTGTGGTATTATATTTGGATGATGTATTGATGACAGGTTTGGCAGAAATCAGGCACCTAGCTAATTTAGAAGGTTTCAAGAGGCTGGAGTTCACTTTAAGGAGGAGATTTGAACTTTTCAGGCCAATAAAGCGGCTTATCTTGATTCCTGGGTAGATGTGCAAGAGTTTCACCCAATGGAAAATATGGTTAGAGCAATAAAAGTGGCACCCTCCCCCAGAAATACATCTGAGCTTAAGTCCTTTTTAGGAATAGTCAATTATTATGGACTTTTTCTGCCAAATTTGTCAACATTATTGGCCCCGATGCATGTGTTACTAAGGAAGCACCAGCATTGTTTCTGGTAGTGTAAGAGAGAAGCTTTTAACAAGGTAAAACAGTTATTACATTTGCATTGTATATTGGTATACTTCAATCCATTCAGCGAAATGGTGTTAACTTGTGACATCTCTTCTTATGATGTTGGTGTAATTTTGTCTTATCTAGTGGCTGTTGGGTCTGAAAGACTTTTAGGCTGTATCTCTAGAATCCTCCCTCAGGCTAGAAATGGCTCCTTTGCTGGGGCCTCAGCTTTTTACCATTTATATAGATGATCTGGAGGAGGGAACCGAGTGTAGAGTGTCGAAATTTGCTGATGACACCAAGATTGGGGGAATGGCAAATTGTGCGGAGGGTGTGGAGAGTCTGCAGAAGGATCTAGATAGGCTGGACGAATGGGCCAGGAAATGGCAAATGGAATTTAATGTTGGCAAGTGTGAGGTGGTCCACTTTGGTAGGAAGAATGGTAGGAAGGACTATTACTTACGGGGCGAAAAACTGCAGCAGGCGACGGTGCAGAGGGACCTCGGGGTCCTTGTGCATGAGTCGCAAAAACCCAGCTTGCAGGTGCAGCAGGTGGTCAGGAAGGCGAATGGGATGCTGGCCTTCATAGCGAAGGGGATTGAATATAAAAGTAGGGAGGTCTTGCTGCAGCTGTATAGGGCATTGGTGAGGCCGCAACTGGAGTACTGTGTGCAGTTTTGGGCGCCGCGCCTGCGCAAAGATATTTTGGCCTTGGAGGGAGTGCAGAGGAGGTTTACTAGGCTGATACCGGAGTTGAGGGGGTTGAGCTATGAGGAGAGGCTGAATAAACTGGGCTTGTACTCGTTAGAGTTTAGAAGAATGAGAGGAGATCTCATTGAGACGTATAAGATGATGAATGGGATGGATAGGATAGAGGTGGAAAGACTCTTCCCGCTCAAAAAAGACAATAGGACTAGGGGGCACAGCCTCAAGATAAAAGGGGGGCGGTTTAGAACGGAGTTGAGGAGGAACTTCTTCACTCAAAGGGTGGTGAATCTCTGGAATTCTCTGCCCGTTGAAGTGGTGGAGGCTGCCTCACTAAATATTTTTAAGACGCGGGTTGATGGGTTTTTGATAGGAGAGGGGATTAAGGGTTATGGGGAGAGGGCGGGAAAGTGGAACTGAGCAGCGACAGATCAGCCATGATCTTATTGAATGGCGGGGCAGGCTCGAAGGGCTGGATGGCCTACTCCTGCTCCTATTTCTTATGTTCTTATGTTCCTTTCAGATTAAAAAAGAAGGGTTGGCCTTCATGCATGGAGTAATGAAATCCCGCCAATGTGTGCACAGAAGGCATTTTACCATTGTAATGGGCCATTAATCAGATTCGGGTTATTTAAGGAAGACAAGGAAATTCCACCAATCTCATCAGCACAAATTCAACATTGGACATTAATCATATCAGCCTATCAGTACAGATCCCAACATCAGCCTGGAAGAAATATAGCAAATGCAGCTGCACTGAGTTACCTACCATTGCCTAAGAGTATATCACCGCCGCCCCCATCCCCCACCCTGCCTCTCTCTCCTCCCCCCCCCAGTATTGCAGAAAACTGATGGCACTAAACATCTTAACATCTTGGATACATCGCTAGTTTTGGTGCAGCAAAACAAGGGGGCGATTCTCCCAGCCCACTGCGTTGCTCTGGTAGGGAGCTGTCAGCAGAGGCCATTTAGTGGTCCACTCAGCACTACGCTGCCAGCCTCTCTAAATGAAATAGGCTCCTCCAACAGATTTTCAGCGTGAATCTCCATGAGGCGCTCTGTGATGCTCAGAGTGTGACAGCTTCATTCTGAAAATCCTGCTAGAAAAATCCAACACAAATTCAGCACTTAGAATGTTTTAGGGAGAATTTCAGCCCAAGTATTCGATCAGTAGAGACTTGCTATTGTCCAAGGTGAAGCAGAGAATATTAATGAGATGGACCAACAAGTCAGTGTCTGAAGTGATGAAGCCATATTGTACTCAGAAGATGAAATCAGCGGTGAGGATGACATCATACTTTGGGGAGTGAGAATAGTTGTCCCTGTATTGGGAAGGGTGTAATTCTCGGATGAATTACAAAGTGCCCAAAGAGCTGCTCCCCAGGAGTTATGTTTGGTAGCCTGGCATTGATGCTGAAATTGAGGGATTGTGAAGATTTGCGATCAGTGCCAGTTGCAGTAGACATTGCCAGCCCCTTTGCATCCTAGGGAATGGCCTGATTGACATGGGTGCGTGTCCACATTTATAATGTGGGCCCATTTTTGGGAACAATGTTTTTATTCCTGATAGATGCTCATTTGTAGCGGATGGAAATGTTTGAAGTTAAACCTATGACCACAATTAAGAAATTATGTCAGTGTTTAGCATCTCATGGGGTAGCTGAGGTAATCACATCGGATAATGGAACAGCCTTCATGAGTGCTGAATTTCAGAATTTCACCTCCACAAATGGTATAAAACATATCAGCACTGTGCCATACCAACCAGCACCCAATGGACTGGCTGAATGGACAGTCCAAACCTTCAAGACAGGTCTTAAAAAGCAGTCAGGTGCGACCCTGGAAACCAGAGTTCCTTGATTTCTTCTAGAATACCAGATATTGTTTAGCAGGGGCGTCATCAATGGAATTATTGATGGACCAGCATCTCAGGACCAGACTAAATCTGGTGTTTCTGAATTTGCTGGGGAGGGTAGAGGCCAGTCAGAAGAAAAACCATAATTCGTTTGCAATGCTTGAAAAAGGGTGTGTCAGAAATTTCAGAAGCGGTCCAGGCTGGGTCACAGGAGTTGCTGTAGCCAAGACAGGGCTGCTTCTTACAAAGTGAACGTACAGAGTGGATTTGTCAGGAAACATGTGGACAACTTACTATGGACGAGAGTTGTTGGAGCAGCCAGAGTTACAGCTTGAACTATGTTGCCAGCAGGAAATGTTGTTGGTTGTCCAAGTAATGGAGCACTGAGCCAACCTGTGTATACATCATCCAGATGTACTGTTACAGGTGGCAATCCTTACAACAAACTTTCCTTCGTTCTCTGGAATATAGCGCAGTTCACGATATGCCGAAAGGCAGGCATGTATAGTGAAACAAGGGATCGTCACCACAGAATTGGATGAGGATGAGTTGCCAGGTCCAGCAGTTGCTGCAGAAAGTACCCCAGCAGAAGTCGGTGAACTAGGGGGGTGTCACCCTGGCAAGTGCAGGCTTTTGCCTCAGATTGATTCTAAATGCTGACTGGTAGCTGCAGAACTGCAAGATTCTGAAAGATAGTATAATGTAAATAAACATTCGTTCATTCATATCTAGATGGTGAGTCAAAGTTATTACAATAGGGATGGCTAATAAATGCTGGCCCAGCCAGCGATGCCCACATCCCACAGGTTAATCGGAAAAAAATAAATAATATCTTACCCACAAAGACTATTCCATTTCCTGGTTAATTATTACTTCAATAATCCTGATTCATTTTTTTTAAAGACTTATTATTATTTTTGCAATTTTCTAACACTGGGATAGTAATCTCAATTCTGTGATTTCTATACAAAGTGACACAGACCTGATTAATTTCACTACCTTCTTCTTTAAACAGCTGTACAAATACACGAACGATATGTATCCTGCTGTAGTGTTTGTTGCTTTAACTTAACTTCCCTCAGCCTATGAATAACTCACCCTGCCGTTTCTTTTGATATTCTCTAGAGTCTCTCTCTGTCCCTGGAAATGGAAATTCAGTAGACCGACAATAGCCTACCCTGTGAATGAGAAAAGAAAAATAATGTATTTGATATATTTGCCACCTCTTGTTCCGTTGGTGTCATCTTGGGATTGCTCAATGATCCTTCTTTATTTCTTTGCTCCAAATATATTTATTAAAAATCTTGAATTTTCTTTTAATATCGCAGTGCTCTAACCACATTTTCTATTCAGTTCAGAAACAGGTTAGTTTGTTTTTACATTTGTCTTAGCTCCATCATGTTCCCTGTAGCTTTCTATATTACAACCAATTTCATCTTGCCTTTATTTACATTTTATCAATTGTCACATCAGTCTTTTCTTTCTGTTAAATTATGTGTTTCTAAACATGTCCACTTTTTTCCGTATCATTTTCCCTTTAACAAGTGCTGTCCAGTTAACTTAGTCAACACATCACAATCCACCTTTCGAAAATTGAATGTTCCTATTGTACTCATTCGCTTTTCCATTAGAAGCCTGACCTCAAACTCTACCATATTGTAGTTATTTGCTAAACTGTTCTCTAAATCCTGTTTTTATTCATAAAACTGTCAGAGCTCATTTCAATAATGAGATCTTTCCCACTATTCAGGGTGCTGTGTCTCTTTATCTTTTTCTTATTTCCCCATGGAGTCATATCCCTCTATGTTTTTTTTTCTTTCTTATCTGACCAATCAGCACTGCACTCTTATTTACCACATTTCAGCATACCATACCATGACAGAGAGATTCTCCAACCTCGTTCGCAGCTGGGATTCTCCAGTCCTGCTGCAGCACCCTGGGCACCAAATTCTCCGTTCTCACTGGCAGTGGTGGCAGGACGTATAAAAATTGGAGAATTCCGGCTGACACCTTACTTTTGTATCATTTCTACATCCACCACTCTTTACTTCTCCTCTGCTAAACCTGCTCTGTCCATGTCAGTTCCTTGTCTTGTTCGCATAAATCATTCCCAAGTGCTTGTTTGCCAAATAATCTAGAAATCTGGTTCTTATTTGTATGACTCTGAGTATTCTTCTGTCGAACTTTGAAGGCTCCATTTCAGTTTTAAAGTTTAAAATTTATTTATTAGTGTCACAAGTAGGTTTACATTAACACTGCAATGAAGTTACTGTGAAAATCCCTTAATCACCACACTCAGGCCCCTGTTTGGGTACACTGAGGGAGAATTTAGCATGACCAATTCACCTAACTAGCATGTCTTTCAGACTTCAGAAGGAAATCATACTACCTGGAGGAAACCCATCCAGACACAGGGACAATGACTTAAACCTGGAATTGAACCTGTGTCCCTGGCACTGTGAGGCAGCAGTACTTTTTCAGAAGTTTTCCCACTTACTATATCTTGTCCTTTACTCCACATGTGGGAGACACTGCAACATTCAGGAATTCCAAATTATGTAGATCCTGCATCTTAAGAGTCATCCACATTCGCCATTCTCCTGCTACCACATCTATGTCTGTTTTTCCTTCATGTCTAACTTGGCATTGCAATGGTACTGATCCTAATAACTCTCCTCTCTCCCTCTGGTGCTATGCATTAATGGGCTAACTTCCGATCCTTCCATTACCCTCCCAACTCTTATGCTATTCTGGAGTAATGTAATTCCATAAATATCATTTACCTACCTGGCCTTGTGGGTTGGGATCCCTCTGTCCGAATACTAAACTTTAATTCAGAGGAAACTAATTTCCTGACCACCTCCTCGCCAAGCTCATCCTGCTGTCACTTAAAATAGTTCATCATTAGTCTTATTCCAACTGGTGAGAAGCAATTTCTTCCCTGGCTCTAAAGTTCAGGATTTTTGCAGATGATATGTGTGGATAGATGTACGTCCACTTGAAGGTATCATTCCCCCTTCACGGGATCATTGGTTTTTCGCTAATCCTCTGTGTGTATATCAGCATTTTGTGAGTCCATTCCTATTTTTCAGATCCTAGGATTCCTGGAAAGTGTGGGAAATGGGATGAGCAGGGTTGCTCTTGCAGACAGCTGGCATGAATATAACAGACTGAATGGCCTTCTGATCTGCGCTATTCTTTATGATTTTATTTCATGATTTTCTGATTTAAGATGAGGAAGCAATCGAAATTCCACATGTTGGTGCCACAATTTGTGAATTTTTTTTTAAATCCTTTCAGTACCAGAGAAAGTTTAAAGTGACAACTACATTGTTCAATTTCTCACCTGAAACATAACTGATGGAATTTTCCCATCCTGCCTGCCATATGAATCATAGCGGGTGGGGGAGGCAGGGGAACTATGCAAAGGTCCGTTGACCTCAGACAGAATTTTCCTCGTTTGTGGCAAGCACGGCTGGAAAACCCTGCCCCACAGATTCATAAGGCAATATGTGAGTGTTGGTAATGCTGCTCTCATCTCCTGTTTTGTGGCAAGTTATTTTTTTCCCAGTCTTTAAGATCTGGCTAAGCCATTTCTTGTCCATTTACGTAAAAAAGTAATCACTCAAGCTCAACTCTCTGTCGACAGTGCTCTTCCATCAACTACTTTTCGATCTTTTCGATCGCTGTCTGTGTGGAGATTGCACATTCTCCCTGTGTCTGCGTGGGTTTCCTCCAGGTGTTCCGGTTTCCTCCCACTGTCCAAAGATGTGCGCGTTAGGTTAATTGGCCATGCTAAATTGGCCCTTAGTGTCCTGGGTTGTGTAGATTAGAGAGATTAGTTGGTAATATATGGGGATAGGGCCTGGGTGGGATTGTGGTTGGTGCAGACTCAATGGGCCGAATGGCCTCTTTCTGCTCTGTAGGATTTCTATAATCTTCTATGATCTTAGCTTGAATGGAACTCTCAGTCTCCACTCTACACCTCCATGGTATGCAGTTTGTTACAAAGGTGAATCATGGGAGCAAACAGTAACAGTGCTCCACATTGCAGCAAATTGGCATGGCAACAGTTACCCCTTCAAATCATCATTTCAGCATTCATAGGAAAAAAATTAGCAGCACATAAAAATAACTCTAAATGCCAGCTAGCAACACATAAAGCAGCAGAGCACACAGACAGCTGTCAATGTGCAGGTACACTTCACACAACTATCAACATTTTAGTTAGCATGCAGGTGCAGTGAAGAAAGGAGTTTGCGGAATGAAGTTTGATTTCGTTCGAGGACATTTAGGAAATCACAGCAAGAGCAGTTTCCTTTTAATTCCACTCTCTCAACTGATTTCCATTCACACATTCATCACCTAGAGTGCCGAAATTTCATTCATTCATTCATTCATTCATTCATCAGCCAAAATCAAGGTTGAATGTTTTTCTCCCTCAGCTGTTTGCATGTGAAAGGACTATTTAGCTTTGCTCCTGACTTGATAAATGAAACCTGTCATTTTGGCTTGTGTGGGATTATCACCATGTGAAGATTTTTGGTTTCGCATCACAGTGCACACCTACAAGGTAAGGGAGATGGACCCTCACAGCATGGTCCCTAATCCTTATCTATGTCGTACAAGAACAAAAAAGCTGAGTAGCTATGAAAATTCTGATAAAGCAAATGGGAGCATGTCTGCCTTCCTGTTTTAATTCATTGTCGGTGAAGCATTTGGAGATTATCTGAGAGATGAAGAAAGGCACCATGTTATTCCGAGTCTTTCTTTAGAAAAGGCTTCAGGCTATGGTGTCAGCTTGACTGAGTGTGACTGACTCATTGGGTGTATGACCATCTGCTTGCAATGGTTTAATCAAGAACACAGAATGGCAAGGGCTGAAGCATTGCTTTATCTCATATTTCCTTATATCATCTCAAAATATCCTGCAGGCTATTTTTGCTGTTATTTCAATGAACAAAATCATATGGCAGAAATTCTCAAGGATGTTTTACTTTTGTTACAAAGTTTCTGTTTAATTATTGATTTTATTGTATTTGGTATCTCTGACTTGATATCTTTGAGTAGTACAATAATTAAAAAACATTTCAATAGATTACTTTGGAAGAGATTGGAAAGTCCCATTCACATCTGTGTGAGCACTGTAATGCACAGGCTTTTCAGTGGATTCATATGAAAAGTCCTTTTACAACACAAAAAAAATCTATGGTCATTTATTCTAATATTTAATAAATTTCTATTGTAATGGGAGTTATTTTCTCCTTTTGGGAATGGGCAGTTGCTTCCCTGATCATGTATACAACCAAATTTAACCCAAAAAAAGTCAACTAACCGGTAGACTGACAGAAAATGATGATTTTTTAAAAAATTCATTTGTGGGATATGGGCGTCGTTGGTTAGCCAGCATTTATTGCTCATCCCTAATTGCCCAAGAGCAGTTGATAGTTAACCACATTGCTGTCGGTCTGGAGGCCAGACCAGGTAAGGACAGCAGATTCCCTTCCCTAAAGGAAATTAGTGAACCAGATGGACTTTTCTGACATTGGATAATGATTTCATGATTATCAGTTAATTCCAGATATTTTTAATTGAATTCAAATCCACCATCTGCCATGGAAGGATTTGAACTCTGGTTCCCAGAACATTAGCTGAGTTCCAGGATTAATAGTCTAGCAATGATATCGCAAGGCTATCACCTTCCCTATGTACTGTAGGGCAGTCAACAATTGTGAGCCTGCATCATAACACGCTCTTAGATATGGTTTCCTGCCACACAGATCAGTCAGATAGCAATGCAAATTCCAGACAAGTATGCACAAATCTGTGTATAAACAGAATTTGAGCCTGAAGAGAAACACTAACAGATTCACTATAGTCTACAGCCAAGATGATTTCCAGGGATGCCAATGACACAACTTTACGTAGCATGAAACAGTATATCCACAATAGGTACTAGCATAGGAGGTCTGCATGTGTTACATATCTACAGTATATTTAAAGGAGTTCCAGATAAAATTGTGTCTAGTGAATATTCCCTTGTTACCAGACATACTTCCAGTTGACAGATTTTTTGCAATGGTACATTTGCTGGAACATCTTGTTGATTGACTTAAAGTTAAAAAAAACAAATCAAAACTGAACACATACTGAATGTACAGATTACAAATGAGGTATTTCACAGGATGTCAGCATGTCTCCTACTTCACCACCCTCTCAAGCTGAATATCAAGCACCTACCCTGTATGGTGCCAGATACTCAGCTGTGCCACTCTGCCCTGGCAGCAGCCAGTTACAGCAATCTGCAGCCAGACCCTCACAGCCCCAAGCTTTCAGAAGCTATGCTCACAAGCACCTCAAGGGTCTCCACATGAGCAATACCAGCTTTCCACTCACTGGCTTTGTTGAGGCCACAAGGGGAGCACTTTGTAGGAGTAGCAGATTTGGAAAAATTTACAAGTAAGGCATCGGCAATTGGCATGTGGCTGAGAAGTGAACAAAAGAATTATTATCTTTGGAACAAAATTGATCAGCTTTATCACTTTTGTCTGTGCCATAGTGTTTTAGCAGCTTCTGATTTGTCATTATCAAAGTGTTATTGATCATAGAATCATGGAATGTCTACAGTGCAAAAGAGGCTATTCAGCCCATTAAGTTCTGTACAGACTCTCTAACAAAGTATCTTACCTAGGCCCTTTCTGCCACTCTATTCTTGTAATCCCATACAAATTTACCATGGCTAACGCATCTAACCTGCACACCTTTTGACGCTAAGAGGCTATTTAACATAGCCAATCCACCTAACCTGCACATCTTTGGACTGTGGCAGGAAACCAGAGCACCCAGAGGAAACCCATGCAGACACAACAAGAATGTGCAAACTCCACACAGTCACACAAAGCTGGAATTGAATCCAGACCCCTGGTGCTGTGAGACAGCAATGTTAACCAGTGTGCCACCGTGCCACCTGATATGGAAGTTGGTTAAATTCTTTGAATGTTCTTTAGTTCAGAGTTAAAGGAGTGGTGAAGGAAATAAAAAGGGCTACTCATGAAATGGAAAATATTAAAAGAAGTGCAGCACTGAGGTCACCTGAAGACTTCACTAGAAATACCATGAGGCTTGGATGGAAGTGGGTGAGAATTGAAAACCTTCTGGACAATCCCCAACCACCCCTAAGCAGCAAACTCATGGACACATTGAATTGACTCATAGCTGCAGTGGATCATCCACAGAGACCACTATGACTGGGGGGAAAATGTGCAGACTATAGGGAAATAAAACAGACTTCGAAGTATAGAGAAATCTTCTACTGTCAGGAATTACTTACTAAAGCAGTGAATGCACTCTTTTGGTTCCTGATAACCCAAGGAAGAACCACGTTAAAGATTAGATGATCCTTTTAGAGTTGAAATAATAAGACCCTTGTCAGACCCCACTTGGAGTACTGTGCGCAGTTCTGGTCACCTCACTACAGGAAGGATGTGGAAGCTATTGAGAGGGTGCAGAGGAGATTTACAAGGATGTTGCCTGGATTGGGTGGTATGCCTTATGAGGATAGGTTGAGGGAGCTAGGTCTTTTCTCCCTGGAGAGACAAAGGTTGAGAGGCGACCTGATAGAGGTTTATAAGATGTTGAGAGGTATGGATAGGGTGGATTCTCAGAGGCTATTTCCCAGGGCTGAAATGGTCGCTATGAGAGGACACAGGTTTAAGGTGCTGGGGAGCAGGTACAGAGGGGACGTCAGGGGTAAGTTTTTCACTCAGAGGGTGGTGAGTGAGTGGAATCGGCTGCCGTCGATGGTGGTAGATGTGAACTCGTTGGGGTCTTTTAAGAGACTTCTGGATGAGTACATGGGATTTAATAAGAACATAAGAACATAAGAAATAAGAGCAGGAGTAGGCCATCTAGCCCTTCGAGCCTGCCCCGCCATTCAATAAGATCATGTCTGATCTGTCGTGGCTCAGTTGGGATTGAGAGTTGTAGATAGGCCTGGTAGGTATGGATATGATCGGCGTAACTTGTGGGCCGAAGGGCCTGTTTGTGCTGTAGTGTTCTATGTTCTATGTTCTATGAGATATGAGGGGCAAAGTGTGGAGGAGTGGAAAATAAAACTGGAGCTGCATATAACTGTGCATATCAGCTCATTATTGTAATTTATCTCCAGGAATCACCTTCTCTCAGGGTCGTCAGCATAGTCTGACTGCATGACATCCTACGTATATAATTTTATGCCATTTATTAAAGAATATTTATTAATATCATGAATAAACATTCACTGATATTCTTTGGTTCCTGTTGCTCTCTGTGGAATTTGGTTTGCATGCAATTTTCACAGCATGAGAAGTGCATTTATTATAAAAATACATATAATAATGGGGATAAAATGAGGAGAAGGCACGCACCAATGAATCAGAAAGCATGAGTGGTTAACTAATTCCATGCCAGCATGCCAGAGTTTTAATTACAGAAAACGAAGTACAAATCAATATCTATTTTCTGTGTTCATAATTTAGAACATAAGAACATAAGAACATAAGAAATAGGAGCAGGAGTAGGCCATCTAGCCCTTCGAGCCTGCCCCGCCATTCAATAAGATCATGGCTGATCTGTTGTGGCTCAGTTCCACTTTCCCGCCCTCTCCCCATAACCCTTAATCCCCTCTCTTATCAAGAACCCATCAACCCGCTTCTTAAAAATATTTAGCGAGGCAGCCTCCACCACTTCAACGGGCAGAGAATTCCAGAGATTCACCACCCTTTGAGTGAAGAAGTTCCTCCTCAACTCCGTTCTAAACCGCCTCCCCTTTATCTTGAGGCTGTGCCCCCTAGTCCTACTGTCTTTTTTGAGCGGGAAGAGTCTCTCCACCTCTATCCTATCCATCCCATTCATCATCTTATACGTCTCAATGAGATCTCCCCTCATTCTTCTAAACTCTAACGAGTACAAGCCTAGTTTATTCAGCCTCTCCTCATAGCTCAATCCCCTCAACTCCGGTATCAGCCTAGTAAACCTCCTCTGCACTCCCTCCAGGGCCAAAATATCCTTGCGCAGGTGCGGCGCCCAAAACTGCACACAGTACTCCAGCTGCGGCCTCACCAATGCCCTATACAGCTGCAGCAAGACCTCCCTACTTTTATATTCAATCCCCCTCGCTATGAAGGCCAGCATCCCATTCGCCTTCCTGACCACCTGCTGCACCTGCAAGCTGGGTTTTTGCGACTCATGCACAAGGACCCCGAGGTCCCTCTGCACCGTCGCCTGCTGCAGTTTTTCGCCACGTAAGTAATAGTCCATTTATTCTGATTTTACCAGCAAAGTCCTGCTTTAGTTTATGTAAATCAATATTATTTCCATTGTGGACACTTAATCATAAATGCAGTTGTGTTGTGAATGGATCTTATTAAAACAAGGATTGGTTCCAGATAAGTGGAAATGCTACATTCTGGGCTGAGTATGTTTGATTTCAAACTAAGATTAATGCAGTTCTGTTTATTGAGTGACACAACGACATCAGAACTGGGACTTGATTTTTAATTAAGCAATGAAAATTAGATGGCACACGATTATCTTTCCTCAATATGCAAAATGAAGACTGGAGTGAATACATAACAAAAGCCATGTAATTGTGCACCAAACAAGGTATTGGTTTACATGGATCTGTTCATCAATTAACAAGCTAAGTCCGTAATGCCCTGTCTACTCTCTACGTATCTGATCAGTTATAGCTGTTGTGAAAAACACTTGACAAAGCAAAAAAGGTGCATTGCCCTGTTCACTCTGTTGAAGCATATGTCTCGTAATCCAATCACCAACAGCAGCTTGAGCAGTTATGACTACTGTTGGGAAAGGCATTAACAGTACAATGTAACACCAGGCAATTGAGGTCAGAATGGTCCTGGTTTCACTCCTGGTCCAAGTTGCATTAGAACTCCTCAGTACTGAAGGCAGTAAAAGTGATATTATTGCCCCAAGAATTAGGCAGATAGAGTCATAGAGGTTTACAGCATTGAAACAGGCACTTCGGCCCAACCTGTCCATGTCGCCCTTATTCTTTTTTAAAACCCCTAAACTAATCCCAATTGCCTGCATTTGGCCCATATCCCCCTAAACCCATCGTACCCATGTAACTGTCTAAATGCCTTTAAAAGATAAAATTGTACCCGCCTCTACTACTACCTCTGGCAGCTTGTTCCAGACACTCACCACCCTCTGTGTGAAAAAAATAGCCCTTCTGGATGCTTTTGTATCTCTCCCCTCTCACCTTAAATCTATGCCCTCTAGTTTTAGACTCCCCTACCTTTGGGAAAAGATATTGACTATTCACCTGGTCTATGCCTCTCATTACTTTATAGACCTCTATAAGGTCACCCCTTAGCCTCCTACACTCCAGAGAAAAAAGTCCCAGTCTGTCCAGCCTCTCCTTATAACTCAATCCATCTAGTCCCGGTAGCATCCTAATAAATCTTTTCTGCGCTCTTTCTGGTTTAATAATATCCTTTCTATAATAGGGTGACCAGAATTGCACACAGTGTTCCAAGTGTGGCCTTACCAATGTCTTGTACAACTTCAACAAGACATCCCAACTTCTGTATTCAATGTTCTGACTGATGAAACCAAGCATGCCGAATGCCTTCTTCATTAGTCTATCCACCTGTGACTCCACTTTCAAGAAGCTACGAATATGTACCCCAAGATCTTTTTGTTCTGTAACTCTCCCCAGTGCCCTATCATTAACTGAGTAAGTCCTGCCTTGGTTCAATCTACCAAAATGCATCACCTTGCATTTGTCTAAATTAAACTCCATCTGCCATTCATCAGCCCACTGGCCCGGTTGATCAAAATCCCGATGCAATTGGAGATAACCTTCCTCACTGTCCACCATGCCACCAATCTTGGTGTCATCTGCAAACTTACTTACAATGCCCCCTATATTCTCATCCAAATCATTAACATAAATGACAAATAACAATGGACCCAGCACTGATCCCTGAGGCACACTGCTGGTCGCAGGTCTCCAGTTTAAAAAACAACTCTCTACAGCCACCCTTTGGCTTCTGACAAGAAGCCAATTTTGTATCCATTTAGATACCTTATCCTGGATCCCGTGAGATTTAACTTTATGTAACAATTACCATACGGGACCTTTTCAAAGGCCTTGCTAAAGTCCATGTAGACAACATCAACTGCACTGCCCTCATCTACCTTCTTAGTTACTCCTTCAAAAAACATAATTAAATTTGTGAGACATGGTTTTCCACTCACAAAGATATCCTGACTGTCCCTAATTAGTACTTGTATCTCCAAATGTCTGCAGATCCTGTCTCTCAAAATACCTTCCAACAATTTACCCCCCACAGATGTGAGGGTCACTGGCCTGTAGTTCCCAGGCTTTTCCCTGCAATGCTTTTTAAACAAAGGTACAACATTTGCCATTCTCCAATCTTCAGGCACCTCACCTGTGACTATTGATGATTCAAATATCTCGGTTAGGGGACCCGCAATTTCCTCCCTAACCTCCTACAATGTCCTGGGATACACTTCATCAGGTCCCGCAGATTTATCTACTTGATGCGCTTTAAGACTTCCAGTGCCTCCTCCTCTGTAATATATACACTGCTATGTACATACGTACATCAATATTTATTTCCTCAAGCTCCCTAATATCCATGCTTTTCTCAACAGTAAATACTGATGAGAAATATTCATTTTGGATCTCACCCATCTCTTGTGGATCGCACACACATAGATGACCTTGTTGATCCTTAAGAGGCCCTACTCTCTCCCTTCTTACTCTTTTGCCCTTTATGTATTTGTAGAAGATCTTTGGATTCTCCTTTGCCTTAACTGCCAAAAAAATTTTTTGTCCCCTTTTTTGCCCTCCTGATTTCTCTCTTAACTCTACTCCTAAACCTCTTATATTCTTCAAGAGATTCATTTGATCCCACCTGTCTCTGCACATCATGTGTCTCTTTCTTCTTCTTGACCAGGACCTCAATAGCCCGACTCAACCCGGGTTCCCGACTTCTGCCAGCCTTGTCCTTCACCCTTAGAGGGATGTGTTTATCCTGAACCCTGGTTAACACACTTCTGAAAGCATGCCACTTACCAGACATCCCTTTTCCTTCCGACAGACCCCTGCCCCCCACCCGCAATTAACTTTTGAAAGTTCCTGCCTCATACCATCAAAAGTGGCCTTGCCCCAATTTAGAATATTAACTTTTGGGACAGACCTATCCGTCTCCATAGCTATCTTAAACTTATGGTAATTGGTCCCAAAGTGATCCCTCACTAACACATCTGTCACCTGCCTTTCCTTATTTCCCAAGAGGAGGTTAAGTTTTGCCCCCTCTCTAGTCAGGCCATCTACATACTAAATGAGAAATTCCTCCTGATACACTCAACAAATTTCACGCCATCCAACCCTCTAATACTATGGCTGTCCAGTCAATGTTGGGAAAGTTAAAATCTCCAACTATTACCACCCTATTTTTCTTGGAGTTATCTGTAATCTCCTCAGATATTTGCTCCTCAATTTCCCACTGACTATTTGGAGGCCTATAGAACAACCCTATCAAAGTGATTTCCCCCTTCTTATTTCTCAGTTCTACCCATATAGACTCAGTTGCCGAACCCTCGGAAATATCTCCTCACAATACGGGCTGTGATGCTTTCCCTAATCAAAAGTGCAACTCTCCCATCTCTCTCACCTCCTGTTCTATCTTTCCTATAGCATGTGTACCCTGGAACATTAAGCTGCCAGTCCTGTCCCTCCCTTAGCCATGTTTCAGTCATTGCTATAATATCTCAGTCCCATGTACCCATCTATGCGCTGAGCTCATCTGCCTTGCCCATCAGGCCTCTTGCATTGAAATAAATGCAGTTAAATCTGGACTTCCCTTGCTCTCTGTCTTGCTTCTGCCTGATCTGTCTGGTAGTAGGATTACTGACACTGCATTTACTAATTAATGTGCTCTCTTTAACTTCCGTGCTTTTCCTCAAACTTCTCTTCTGCCTCCCTACTGCTTTGGATCCCACCCCCCTGCCAAACTAGTTTAAACCTCACCAAGTGGCTCTAGCAAACTCATCGCCAGGATGTTAGCCCCCTTCCAGTTCAAGTGTAACCCATCCCTCTTGAACAGATCAGCTCTTTCCCAGAAAAGATCCCAATGGTCCAAAAATCTAAATCCCTACCCCCTGCACCAACTCTCAAGCTAGGCATTCATCTGTCTACTCCTCCTATTCCTACTCTCATTGCACGTGGCACCGGTAGTAGTCCTGAAATTACTACCTTCGAGTCCTGCATGTTAGCCTTCTGCCTAACTCTCTATATTCACATTTCAAGACTTCATCCCTTTCCCCACCTATGTCGTTGGTACCAATATGTACAACGACCTCTGGCTGCTCACCCTCCTCCTTAAGAATATCCTGCAATCATTCAGAGACGTCCTTGACCCTGGCACCAGGAGGCCACACACCATCCTGTAGTCTCAATTGCAGCCACAGAAACATCTGTCCGTGCCTCTAACTAGCGAGTCCCCTATTACTACTGCTTGCTTGCTCTTTGCCCAACCCTTTCCCACTGCAGAACCAGGTGTGGTGCCACAGGCCTGGCTACTGCTGGTATCTCCCCCTGACAGGCTATTCCCCTCAACAGCATCCAAAATGGTATACTTGTTTGAAAGGGGAATAGTCACAGGGGACTCCTGCACCACCTGCCTGCCTCTCCTGGTAGTCACCCATCTACCTGTCTGAACCTGTGGTGTGACAACCTCTCTGTAACTAGCGTCTACCACACTCTCTGCCTCCTGAATGTTCCACAGTGCATCTGCCTGCCGCTCCAAATGAACAATGCGGCCTGTAAGAAGCTGCAACTGGACACACTTCCTGCAGATAAAGTTGTCAGGGAGACTAGATTGCTCTCTAATTGCCCACATCTGGTAAGAGAAGCATACCACTGCCCTAGTTGCCATTTTGCCCTCATACAGTTAAAAAAAATTGCAACTCACCTCTCCCTTGCTTGTAGTTCTCCTGCCACATTTTTTTGCTGGTTTGAGGAGGAATCGTAAAGTGACCTAGAAGCAGTGATCCTACTCACTATCCAATGATCCCGATTAGAATGTTTGTTTACATGCATATGAACAGATTTTCCACTGTTATATAGTTTGATAGTATTCAATATTCAGCCTTACACATGAAAAATAGCCCTATGAGTGGAACAATATGCTGGAGGCTGTCATCATTCATGCAATCATTTCACAACAAAGCCAATGGGTGGAATTTTCCTTTGTTTGCACAGAATACTGGCTGAGGCGAGAAAATATTATAGTTTATTGAAATAATATTCTCGACCTTGGTGGGTGGGTACCTTCTTATGTCACTGGCAAGGGGCTGGGATGAGCTGGAAAATGATTCTTGCGAGATTTGGTGTCCATGTTGCCGTTTGTGCTTGCGACAAGTGGCACAAAATCATGGCAAATACATTCAGTTCAAAGTGGGAGAAAGCCAAGAAATGATTTGTGACCTGCTCCCTTAGCACATGCTTAGAAGCTATTGGTAGCTAGTTCAAGTGGAAATGATGTGAATTTATCTGCAGAGCAATAAAAAAATCCATTTAGCCCAGCAGTGCAGATTAATCAACAACATAGCTTCAAATATCATGCTCCTACAATGTAAACAGTATGATGCCATTTTCTTCATCTCTGCTTTTAGCAATTCAGTTACAGTGCCCATTTCCACGAGATACATATTCTATACAGCAGTATTTTATACAGCAGTATTTTGTTGGAGGCAGACCTTACCCCTGTTCAGAATGCACAAAAGCATAGATGATGCCAGATTGTAAAATTTGTGTTATGACATTCATGTGCATCTATATGCAAATTCATATTCCCCAGTGAAAATCAAGGTGATTGGAAGAAATGTCACAATGCCAGCGATGACATTGAACAGCCCCATCAGTTTACGTAGTTAGCTTTGTACTGGTGAGCTATGTACCTGTATCAACAGCAGTTTGCTTTTCTGTAATGTCTGCAACATGTAGTAAAATATCCAAAAGGCACTTCACAGAGGTGAGAATGGGTATTGAATATTGCTGATGTACTTAGTTGAAATGAACAAAGGCCTTGGCAAAGAGGTCCATGTTTCAGAGACTTTAGAAGGTGAGAAAGTGGGGGCAAGGCATAGGATGTTTATAGGAAAATATTCCAGATTGTAGAGCCAAGATAACTGCAGGCTCCATTTCAAGTGATAGGGAGTGAAGCAAGGCAGAAGAATCCAGAGTTGGAAAAATACAGAAACACTGAAAATGGGAGCAATTATAGGTCATCCAGCCCTTTGAGCCTGCTCCACTATGCATTACGATCATGGCTAATCATTCAACTCAGTAACCTGCTCTTCCTTTCCTCCAATATTCTTTGATCGTTTAGCCCCAAGAGCTATATCACACTCCTTTCCTAAAACAGCAATATTTTGGCCTCAACTTATTTCTGTGGTAGAGAATTCCACAGGTTCACCACTCCCTGGGTGAACAAATTTCTCCTCATCTCAATCCTAAATGGTTCACCCCATAAGCTTAGACCATGATCCCTATTTCTGAACTCCCCCTCTACCAGGAACACCCCCCACCCCCGCTACCCCCCAAATACCCTATCTAACTCCATCAGAATTTTATGTGTTAATGAGATCCTCCTCCCTCCTTCTTCTAAATTCCAGCAAATATAGTTCTAACAAACCCATTCTCTCCGTCTATTTTAGTCCCGCCTTTTAGGAATCATTCTGGTAAACTTTTGCTGCACTCCTTCCACAGCAAGACCATCCTTCCTCAGATAAGGAGAACAACACTGCACACAAAATCCAAGTCTAGTCTCACCAGTACGCTGTAGAATTGTGGCAAGACATCCTTGCTCCTATTCTCAAATTCTCTCACTATGAAGGCCAAAATACCATTTGCCTTCTTCACCACCTGCTGCACCTGTAGGCTTACTTTCAGTGACTGGTGTACAAGGACACCCAGGTCTTGTTGCACAGGATGGGAATGTTGGAATTTTAGGTGGTGTGATGTTTGTACAGCATGGCTTTTGGGAATTGACAAGGAAAACAATGGAGAAATGAAATCTGGGCACGATAAAGAGGCGAATGAGTGTTTTAATGGAGAGCTGGATGGGCTCACAAAGGCAGAGTTGGTCATAGACTGTCTTTACAATGAATAAAGGTAAAAAGTTTGAAGTTTAGATCCAGTTAAGTTAGAAACCGCATATTGGTTTCAGACAGAGTGAGCAACTGGGAAAAAAGAGAGAATCAGAGCCAAGGTTTGAAATGTTTCCTGAGAGACAATCAGAATGGTTTCAATCTTGCTGATATTAAATTGGAGGAAGTCTAGCTCATCCACAAGAATTTCAATAGAACAGCTGTGGTTAGGGAGTCAAAGGTACTCACGGATAGGTAGAACTGGATTCCATCAGCAAATACCATGTCTATAGAAAGGGAAGTTGAAGTTAGTGGGTTATTAAAGATGTCAAAGGTTTCAAGAAAAATATTAAAGGTATTTTGATCAACATCATTATGCCAATGGAATTTACACTAAAATTAAAACAATGAAATGCAGAAAGGTAAAAATTAAACACATGCAGGAATGTCCATGCACCATTGAAAGGTATCAGTCTTCCACCTGAGTTAAGTCAATGGAAATAAGAATCGGAAGATGTGATATGAGCTACCAACTGGCTAGCACTTTCAAGTTGCACTGCCATGCAAAGTTAGGATCTACCCCTTCATATCAAGGAGAGCAAACAAGTTCAGCATGTAAGTTATACAGATATTTTATGTTTATCTTTGGAATATAGGAAGAAAGTTTGAACATTGGGCATATTTGTGATAGGGCGGAAAGGACATTGTCACAGGAATTGGCTTGCTAGACCTCATATAAGGTACAAAACATGAAATAGGATCATAGAGGAGGTCATTCAGCTTCTTGTGTCCCTGACAGCTCTCTGGAAGAGCGACTAAACTCCATTCTTCCCCTGCAACCTGCCCCCCAACCCTGCACCCCATTCTTCCTGTAGCGTTGCAATTGTTTTCTCTTGAAGTGTTTATCAAATCACCTTTTCAAAGCCATATTTGTACCCGCCTGAAATAGTGCATTCCAACCTAATCCTTTACTGTTGATTTTTCTGTCTCTCATCTTATGTCAATGTCTCTGCTTCTCAACCCTTCTGCCAAAGGGAACAATTTCTATCCATCTACTTTATTTATATCACTATGAGTAGAGCAAGGAATTATAGAATCATAAAATCCATACAATGCAGAAGGAGGCCATTTGGCCCATCGAGGATGTACCAACTCTCTGACAGGGTATCTTACCAAGGCCCATTTTATCCCACCCTATCCTATGACTTACCCATCTGATCTACACACTTTGGGATACTAAAAGCGGTGTCTGAATTCTGTGAAGCAGGGTTAACGGCATGTTTAGGCTCCACTCCTCTCAGAACTGGAGTAAAACTCACTTCTCTCCCAAAAAATAGCTAAGTGTGGGAAAATTGCAGTCTGATTTATGTTGGACATGCTGGCACAAGTCATACTGATTTTCTCACTCAAAATGAGATTTAGGGTGAAATCTTACCAACAAATGGCAGTCTTGTTTCCAGAGGGAAAACTGACACATTTCTCTCCAGACCTTATTGCATTCTGTCACAAAAGACACAGCTGAGCATGTTTCACCCCATCTTGAAATGAGGCAGGATCTCAACATGCTGGCAAAACCCACCTGCACTGAGATCAGGGTTCCATTTTCACAAACAATAATCTCCTCCCCAACCCCACCAAGGAAGTCTTAGGAGACCCAACCCTGATCAGAGCTGGCATTTTCACCCCCTCCTCAACTCTCTGCCATGGTCAGTGCTTGCACTCTAGTCTCCACCACCCCCATCGATCAGAGCTTATATTTCTTCTCCCCTTCTCCCCCAAGCAGTCAGTGCCGACAACCCCCACCGCCCATTCCCCCCAATCCCCCACCCATAACAGTCGATGCCAGCACCCCATCCATCCGCCCAACACCTCCAACACCAGCATCCCCAGCTCCTACATCTGCTTCCCGCATCCCCCACTAGAAATAAATGATCCCCCATGAGGGTCCCACTGGGGTTCACCCCAGTACTGTCCCCTGGCATAGGTTGGTGCTTCTAGGTCGCTACTGACCAGTTGGCATGAGCATTGTGCCACTCTGGTAGTACCAAAATGGTGGTACCAACCTGTGCTGAGGGGTAGGGTCAGGGCACTGCTTGGCCTTATCCCTGTCCCCAAGGGGCTATACTCTGGGTGAACTTGTAAAGCATGCCAACATGACAGCAACTGCTTAATCAAATAAATGAAGACAATTTTAATTGGAAGGTTTTGATCTTACTTTTTGGGGGTTTTAGTACTAAAAATAAGAAGAATGGCCAGTACCATGAAATTAAGACGCATTTACAATATGCACACACAAAACATCAATGCTCATTATCATACTTTATGCCACAGATCAAATTGGTCATACTATTAAAGGATGTGCCAGGAATCACCATAATTGTCTTTAATTCCAGTTCTACACTTTAATTAAGTGTTTCAACGCCATGCGATTAAAAGAATGTTTGAACTATTTTTTTCTGTCAAGTGACAATGAAGTAGTTTCTGTGCCAATGTGCAGGGAGCTGAAGCAATCATTCTGGGCTTCGTGACTGAGTTTGCCTCTTAATCCCTCTGAGGAAGCCTCCGGAATCTTTTCACTCAGTGGGCAGGAAAGTATTTTCCAGCTGAGCTCCGACATGCTTGTGCAAAATAATGGAGTCAGAAGTACATCACAAATCTTACAGTTTACCTATCAACCATGGAAGGATGTTTTCCTTCAGTAACAAGCATCTCTATGTGCTGAATAATCTGTAGGAGAGAAGAAAAATGAACCAGTTGGTAAACACAAACACTGAACAGATTAGCGAAAACAATTATTTATAGAAAATACTGGGAACTACAAGTGATTAGATTCAACATCCTGCGCCGAGCCTGATGAATTTATACAGACTAATCTGGAGTATAACACAATTTGCTGGCCAAATGTCACAATTACAACTTGTCTTGACATCACACTTTTAATGTTGTGAAACAGTCCCGGGGAGATTATCATACAAAACCTGACAACAAGCCTGACATGGACCAGTTTGGGCTGAAGGGCCTGTCTCCGTACCATAGATTCTATGATTCAATGAAGCCACAAGTCTCGAGTTATTAAAGTTATGGATAGGGGTTTCGTTAGCGGATTAGTTGATGCAGAGACAGAGTCATGGAGATTGAAACAGACAATCTTAGTGATGGTCTGGATATGTGATCAGCTTGCCTCAAAGTCAAACTTAATATCAAGATTGTGAACAGTCTGGCTCAGCATCAGACTGTTACCGCAGAAAGAAGGATGGAGTTTAAGTTCCTAGGAACAAAGGCTGGAATTTTCCAGCATTTCACACAGACAGGATTTTCTGGTCCCACTGACAGCATACCCCGCCGCGGGTTTCTCAGTGACGTGGGGGGGAGTCAATGGGATCCCCAATTAGAAACCCCATTGACAGCAGTGTGACCAGAAGATCCCACCACTGTCCAATTGTACACCGCCTCCTGCAAAAGATGTCAGAGAGAGGCTAGGGAATCCTGCCCAAAGTTTGTGACGGGCACTGGAGACAACAGTTTCAGTCTCCTCAATAGTTAGCTGAAGGAAATTTCTGCACGCCCAATAATAAATATCAAACAAGCTGTTTGACAATTTAGAGACGGTAGAGGAATTGAGAGAGTTGATTGCAAGAATGCATCATGATTTAAAGACCAGGCATTGACCTACATAACTTCCAGCCTTTGTTAATGTGACGGCTGCACATTGAGGGAGTTCAATCTCTTTAAGTTCAGATACTGAGCAGAGTTGACATGAGACAAATGCAAAGCAATGTGTGTGTGGTTGATGGCATCCTGCACTGCGCTTGCAAACCTAAAAAACTTTCATGTTGAAGTGACTTGTTACTCTGAAATGGAATTGTCTCCCCCATGTATAGTGAGTCTCATTGGCCTCCCAGTGTAACCTTAAACTACAAGCTGAAAGATGTTTGGCAGAATTCTCCCATATCCCCACCAGTGAGAGGCCCAAAGCTTGATTTTACGCTGGCATGAATTTCTTGCAAGATCTCCTGTGGGTGCCTACCATGAAAGATCATGAAAGCAGCTGTTGTGAAATTAATTGCATCCCATTAATGGGATGCAGATGAAGGCCCGACTGGAATCTTTCCCTGTGTGTGATTCTCCAGCAGAAAAACACATAGGCCCAGGACATGCCTGGATGAATATGGCATGCAGAAGTCGGGACCTACCTGAAGAATGCCTGCCTCCAAAGTTAGGGATGGAAGGGGTGCTCTATCAGTTGGAGCTTCAAGCTTCAGGGTCATTGAGGAGGTCCACCTTCCCGTCTCAGTATGTTCCTGGAGATCCATTTTCTTCCTTCAGGTGGCTCACCTTCTTTTATTCAATAGTGGGTCAGTGAATTTGGGTGTCTTTTTAATAAGGCACCAGACATGATGGAGGGACGCGTGCAATCAAGCCTGTCTCGCCATAAAATACAGCATTAAATCCCCGGATGCACAAATAATGAGTTCAATGCTGGAAGGTATGATGTGGTTTCCTGTCAGCATTCACAGCAGGAAATATTCCGCATACCTGCTCCTGCCATAGGACTTAGACCCAGATGGGAGAATTCCATCTATTGTTTTTACTTGAAGCAGGAGTAAGACACAGAGAGGTTCACAGCTACAATTACATTGCTAGCTTCTGACTGTCCTGTCCTGCCAGGAGTTGTAGTTGTGGCTGGATTTGTGGCTGCATCGAATGGCAGATTTAATGATGGCTTGTATTGTTAAATGCAGATAACTCAAGCATTGGCAACTGCTGTGTTCGGCTAGGAACTGCTCCTCAAACATCCTCAATGGATATGGCCTCCTCCTCATTCCTCACCCACCAGTTTGATCTTTGTTTGACTCTCTTCGAGTTGTGGTCAATGCTAAGTGCAAGGTGTATTACTGCACCCATGACTGGGTGCAGATATTTAGCAGCAGATTTGCATAAATGCAATCCCACAACTGTAATGGGATAAATAATCAGGGAAGGGGGATGCAATTGGGCTCAGTAGTGTTTTTTCTTTGTCTTAAGAACGTCCGAAAGTGTTGAAAGTAGAGATTGCAGCATGTGTAAACACTGCCGGTGGAAAATGCTTTGGATAGTGTTGGTATTTCCCAGCAGAACCTTATTTTCTGTATGCTGCAGAACCTGGCAGCATACAGAGCAGGCAAATTATCATCTCAACCATTCTCAGCAGCTCTGACAGCATCTGTGGAATGAGAATGGAGCAAATGTTTCAAGTCAGGATGGCCCTTTCCTATCATGAAATGTTGGCTCTATTCTCTCTCCACAGATGCTGTCAGAGCTGCTGAAATTTTTCAGCACTTTCTGTTTTTGCATCAAATTCCAGCATTCACAGTATTTTGCCTCCATTATCAGTTCTGCCATTTTGGAACTCCAGACACTGGCCTGTGTTGTCCCCTAACCTTGCAAATCTGAACATGACATTGAGCAGCATGTACAATATGCCACTCTACCCTCCCCTCCTTTCCATGCTCAATGTACTTTATTTAAAGTGGTCATTAACCACATGCAGGTTAGTTGCTGATTTATTTATTCTGGCTGTGGCTGTAATCCTACACATTTAGGAAGTACAGAGAACCAGAGGGATCCCTTGGTGTGCATATCCATAGATCCCTGAAGGCAGCAAGGTAGATAGATAAAATGGTTAAGAAGGCATACGGGCACTGAATATAAGAGCAGGAAGGTTCGATGAAGCTGTATAAAATGCCCTTTAGGCCAGAGCTGGAGTACTGTGCACAATTCTGATTAACACACAAATCTAGTCATTGTACTAGAAAGGATGGAGAGGAGATTCATCAGGATGTTGCCTGGGCTGGAGAATTTCAGGTTATGAAGAGAGGCTGGTTAGGCTGAGGTTGTTTTCCTTAAAGCAGAGAAAAGCTGAGTGGACCTGGTTGAGGTGTGCAAAATTGTGAGCGATATAGATAAGAAGGAACTTTTCCACTTAGTAGAGGGACCAGTAACCAGGAGCACAGATTTAAGGTCAGGGGCAGGAGATTTTGAAAGGATTTGTGAAAAACCTTTTTCACCCAGAAGGTGGTGGGGATCTAGAATTCACAGCTTGAAAGGGTGTGCTTTAGTTCAGGTCAGAAACTCCAAAGTGTTTTAAGAAGTCTGCCTGGATCATAAGTATTGCAATTTGAATTTGGCTAGGGGTAAGCATGAGATGTTTCACTTCAGGTATGATTCAAAAGACCCACTAGGGAGCTTTTAACAAACAAAGTTTACTTAAGAATATAGTTAACATATAGCAACAACTTTTGCCTATTATAAACAAGAAAATAACAACCATGATATTGTGTAGCCCTTGACAAATATATGAAATTCTCCAACCAAACATACCTCCTTAAAAAAAACCCTTGCCACAGGAAATTATGAAACCTCACGTGATGCTGGAACTTAGTCCTTTGATTGGAGAATTGAAACTCTGACTTCCCAGTTTTGTAACTTCCAGCAGCCTTTGAGGTAAAGATAATGCCATTACTGACCTCCAGTTTTCAGCCAGCAAAACACTGTAAGAGACAGAATTCTCACTCCAGGAATTCAAGAAGCCCTGCTTCCAGCTAGCCAGCAAAATTTACAAAACCAGGGAGAGAGAAACATTGAAACATTTTCAGTCTGACATCCAAACACCTTCTAAACTAAAACAACAGCAGGAATCCAAAACTGAAAATGAAAAAAAATCCTGTCACTTGATCTGTCAATCACTCTTTCTCCAACAATTCAGGGCTGTAAAAATTCCCAGCAATTACCTGAGGCCCAGAGTAAAAATAAGCAAAACACCATGGGTGGTACAGTGACATGTTGGTTAGCACTGCTACTTCATTGTGCCAGAGACGTGCGTTTGATTCCCAGCTTGGGTCATGTCTATGTGGAGTCTGCGCATTCCGCCGTGTCTGTGTGGGTTTCCTCTGGGCACTCCAGTTTCCTCCAACAGTCTGAAAGACATGCTGGTTAGGTGCATTGGCCACGACAAAATTCTCCCTCAGTGTACCCGAACAGGCACCGGAGTGTGGCGGCTATGGGATTTTCACAGTAACTTCATTGCAGTGTTAATATAAGCCTACCTGTGACATTAATCAATAAACATTAAAACTAAACCATTGAGCAGCAATAAGAGCACTTCTAAGCAGACAGCTCAGCAAAAATGGGAAAAAAAACTGCTTACAAATAACAAAGAACAAAGAACAACACAGCACGGGAAATAGGCCCTTTCGCCCAACGAGCCTGCACCGCCATTTTAACATTGTGCTTTTCCTCTTCCATCCTTGACCCATGTCTATGCTTATGGCACCCACGTTGGAAATCAGGACAGGACATAACAAAGGACATGATTTTTTAAAAAATCAACATTCAAAGATGGTTTCATTTTTCAAACCCTTTGAGTTTCCCACCACTAGTACTCTATAATAAATACATATACATTTTACAAAACCCAAGCATCCGAACAGAACAATAATAGTTTGTCTTCTACCATCGAACACTCCTTCTTCTTATGTTACATTCGTGACCAAGCATCGGAAATCACATTCTCTCTTCTTGCCACATGTATCATTTTTAAGTTAAATGGCTGCTATAATAGACTCCATCGAAACAGTCTGGCATTTTTATTTTTAAATTTCTCCAAAAAACTCAACGGATTGTGAGCAGTATGCACAAACATTTCAGATAATTACTGGCATCATAAACGTTAAAATGTTGTAAAGCCAGCACCAAACTCAAGGTCTCTTTCTCAATAGTTGAATACTTCTTCTGATGATCATTCAGTTTTTTTGAAAAATATCCAACAAGCCATTCTATTCTTTCATTATCTTCTTGTAAGAGCACGGCACCAACGCCAATGTGAAAATGAGAGTGGTGAAAAGATTAATATGAAAGGATGGGGAACATCAGGTATGTTGACAGGTTTGAGACATTGTAACTGTTCCCCTAAAAGAAAAGGTTGAGAAGTGACTTGAAAGTTGTGCGCAAAAATATTGAGGGTTCTGGAGAGAATAAATAGGGAGAAAATACTCCTATTAGTGGAAGAATTGAGGCCAGAAGACATTGATTCAAGGTGATTTGCAAAAGACACAAAGGCGACATCAGAAACAACATTTTTACGCAGCAAGTGACTTGGATCTGGAATGCACTGCCTGAGAGTGTGGTGGAGGTAGGTTCAATGCCAGCTTTTGAAAGAAAATTATCTGAAGAGGAAAGGTTTGCTGATGTATGGAAAAAAGGCAAGTGAGTGACACTAGGGGAATTACTCTTGCAGAGGGCAATTTCACAGTGTATTTTTCCACAAAAATGGTGGTTGAAATTCGAACACTACAGCCCCATGGGCTGTTGATTCTACATAAGTTAAAAGTGATGGGCTGCTTTGCAGGCTTATCCAGACTGTGAAAGTGTTGCTTGAGGAATGGTCTACTTGAGTGTGGATCTAGTCAACCTATGAATCTGATTTCAATACAGTTCAGCTGCTGAGCATAAAGAATAGTGAACCAAGAATGTTGTCTACTCACGGCATTTTACCCACTTAATCAATAGCTTCACTTTCTCTGCAAGATGAAAGAATGGGGGAATTGCAAGAATGGGACAATATCAAAGCAATATGACTACTGGTAAGAAACAGGACACAGGTCTGCATGACGCACTGTTGACTATTATGCAGTAATGGTACATTACTGTACAGTTGACTGAAACTGGAGGTGGATATACTTTTTTCTGGAGCAGTCGGGGCAGCGATGAGCGTTGTAATGCTGGAGTTGGATTCACTGTCAGGAGTCATCATGTTCAGAAACTTGATAGTCTATCCAAGGGTGCGAACGACCGGCTTATAATATTACATCTTCCGCTACAGAACAAAAGTCAAGCCACCCTGATCAGTGCCTACACCCCCACAACGAACAACCCAGATGAGATGAAAGACAAGTTCTACAAAGAACTAGGAGTCCTTCTATCAGCAGTGATCAGTACCAACAAGCTGATCTTGCTTGGCGATTTCAATGCAAGAGTAGGGTGTGAGTCTGCAATCTGGCAGGGAGTCATTGGGAGGCATGGACTGGGCAAGTGTAACAGTAACGGCCTAGTCTTAATGAAGACCTGTGCAGCACACGACCTCCTCATCACCAACACAACCTTCCATCTGCCTACCTGTAACAAGACCTCTTGGATGCACCCCCGATCTAAGCATTGGCATCTTAACGACTATGTCATTGTCAGGAGAAAAGTCAGGCAGGATGTCAGAGTAACCTAGACCCTGTGTGGTGCTGACTGCTGGACAGATCACAGGCTCATTGCCTCCAAAATGAGACTCCGCATCAGACCCAAGAGACGACCACAAGGAAGCAAGGTAATGAAAAGAATCAATGCGGCCAAGCTGAAGAACCCCAGCATAGTTTCAGCGCTGGCTGAAGACTTAGAAATCAATCTTGCTGACCTACACCTCGCAGGCAGCGATGAGGATGACTGGGAATGTTTCAGGGATGCTGTCCATACATCTGCACTGAAGATGCTCGGGCCTTCTACCCACAAGCAGCATGACTGGTTTGATGAGAATGATGAGAAGATACGGACTATACTTGTTGAAAAGCACCGTCTTCATCGGGCCTGTCAGAACGACCCATCTTCAGCTGCCAAGAAAAATGCTTTTACCAGTGCTAGCAGGACAGTCCAGAATAAACTGCGTAAAATGCAGGATGGCTGGCTGAGCGCCAAGGCAGATGAAATACAGGGATGTGCTGACAGAAACAACTTGAAACTGTTCTATGAAGCCCTCAACACTCTCTATGGACCTCAATCTCTCAGGCGTTCCTGCATCCTGAGTACAGATGATGCAACTCTCATTACAGAGAAGGCTCAGATTCTGCAGAGATGGGCTGAACGCTTTGAAGCCGCCCTCAACCGACCGTCATCTATTAACGATGAGGCAATAGACAGGATTCCCCAGGTTGATATCAATAGCACCATGGGTGATCCACCGGTAGTAGCCAAAGTCACGAAAGCTGTCAGCCAGCTATCCAGTGGCAAAGCCCCAGGGGCAGATACCATACTCGCAGACATCTACAAAGCTGCTGGTTCTGTGCTTATCGAGAAGCTCACCAAGTTGTTCCAGTCCTTTTGGAAGCAAGGATCCATTCCTCAGGAACTTAAAGATGCTTCCATCATATACCTCTACAAGAGGGAGGGCAATCGGTAAGTATGCGACAACCACAGAGGAATCTCGCTGCTCTCCATCACAGGAAAAACCTTTGCAAGAGTCCTGCTAAATCGTCTGGTCACTCATCTGGAGCTGGGCCTGCTTCCAGAGTCACAGTGTGGCTTCCGTAAAGGTTGCGGGACTATTGACAAGATTTTTGCTGCGCGCCAACTTCAGGAGAAGTGTCAGGAGCAGAATCGCGAGCTCTACACAACCGTTGTTAACCTCGCAAAAGACTTTGACACTGTAAGCCAACAAGGCCTGTGGAGGATCATGTCAAAGTTCGGCTGCCCTCCCAAATTCATTCAGATGGCATGATGGCCAGAGTACTGGATGGCTGAGAATCCTCTGAGGCATTCCCAGTCACCAATGGCGTCAAACAGGGCTGTGTGCTCACACCCAAACTGTTCAGCATGATGTTTACTGCCATGCTGAATGATGCCTTCCAGGACAGTGTTGCTGGAATCAGCCTCAAGTACAGATGGATGGGAAGCTCTTCGGTCTGAGCAGACTTCAAGCTATTACCAAAGTGAAGGAGACTGTTCTGAGAGACTTCCTCTTTGCTGATTACTGCACCCTGAATACTGGCTAAGAGCCAGAGATGCAAGCCAGTATGGACAAATTTTCCACGGCTTATGACAACTTTGGACTCACCATCAACATTAAAAAGACCGAAGTCATGCACCAGCCTGCTCCTCATGCACCGTACACAGAAGCCATAATCACAATCAAGGGGCAGAAACTACAGGCAGTGGACCAGTTCACTTATCTTGGCAGCACCCACTCCCAAGCAGTGACTATTGATACAAAAGTTAACTGCAGAATAGCAAAGGCAAGTTCTGCTTTCAACAGGCTGTGCTCCACTGTATGGGAACATCGAGGAATCAGACCAGCAACAAAACTGAAGGTCTACAGCGCCGCAGTACTCACTACCCTCCTGTATGCCTGTGAAACGTGGACTGCATATCGAAGGCATGCAAGACAGCTCAATTATTTCCAAATGATTTGTCTTCACAGAATATTATGCATCAGATGGCAAGACAAAGTTCCAGACACTGAAGTTCTCTCTAGAGCAAGTCTACAATCAGTCCACGCACTGCTGACGAGAGTGCAGACCCAGTGAGCAGATCATGTCATCTGTATGTCAGATGAGCGCATACCCAAGCAGCTCCTTTTTGGGGTACTCTCTGCTGGAAGGTGCTCGCATGGAGGGCAGAAGAAATGTTTCAAAGACACCCTCATGGCCTCCCTGAAGTCGCTTGACATTGACAGGACCACTTGCGAAACGCTGGCACAAAACCGCCCTACCTGACGCTGCCTCATCCACAAAGGCTGTCAAGTTATGAAGCAAGATGTATTGCTGAAGCACAACTCAAGCGTGAGGTGCACAAGTCCAGAGCCACCAGCGCAACAACTACAGTGTCTACACAAGTCTGTCCAATATGTGCCAGGACATTCCATGCCCGAATTGGCCTGATCAGTCATCTTTGGACACACTGCAACCAGCCTCAAAATGACTAATGGTGTCGAGGTCCTCAACTATGACGATAGACGAACAATTGTACATTAATACAGTGGACTCGATTGTTACTCCGATCCTAAAGGGTGAACTGCACATATTCAGTAATATCCTGGACATGGAGGAATCTCATAAACTGAGCAAATCAAAGGTACTCTCATGCTGCTTCCACATGTCCTTGGAGAATCTGATACAAGTGTTTGTTCTTACAAACATGCAAGCATAAACCACAGGCTGACTGATATTGCAACAAGCCCTGTGGCAGCCAAGACGAATCCAAGGGGAATAAGTTGAGGGTGCAATGGCCTTGACTTCAACAAGAAAAATAGTCTTTTGATTTGATTTCGTTTGATTTGATTTGATTTGATTTATTATTCTCACATGTATTAACACACAGTGAAAAGCATTGTTTCTTGCCAGCTATACAGTCAAAACATACCGTTCATAGAGGAGGAAACGAGAGAGTGCAGAATGTAGTGTTACAGTCATAGCTAGGGTATAGAGAAAGATCAACTTAATGCAAGGTAAGTCCATTCAAAAGTCTGACGGCAGCAGGGAAGAAGCTGTTCTTGAGTTGATTGGTACGTGACCTGATACTTTTCTATTTTTTTCCCAAAGGAAGAAGGTGGAAGAGAGAATGTCCACAGTGTGTGAGGTCCTTAATTTTGCTGGCTGCTTTGCCAAGTGTAGACAGAGTCAATGGATGGGAGGCTGGTTTAGAATAGTAATAGAAAAATTTCACAGTAACTTCATTGTAGTGTTAATGTAAGATTACTTATGACTAATAAATAAACTTTTATTTTAGCTCTGGCAATTTTAACATTAGCCTTTATCTCAAGGGCAAATACAAAGTTGTGAAATTAACACTTCAGTGGTATGTAGGTTTGATCTGACCTCCAAAAAGGAGTACTCAGGAAAGGTATATGGGCTTGGAGTGGGTGTTCGCACCTCATTGAAAAATTATCAAGGTTTAAAGGGCTTAATGATGATGACAGGTTGCATAAACTTGATTTGCATTCCCTTGAATTTAAAATATTGAGAGATGGCATAATCAACAGTGGTTATTTTTTAATTGAAGCCTTGTGTTTTTCACTGGCTAGCTCAGCATTTATTTCTTATTCCCAACTGCTTTGAAAAGGTGGTGGTGAGCTGCTTTCCTGGACTGCTGCAGTCCCTGTCGATTAGCTACACTCAGTGCTGTTAGAGAGGAGTTCCAGGATTTTGTACCAGCAACAGGATTTTGTCCTAGCATGCAGATACAGCAGGTAGTAAAGAAAGCAAATGGAATGTTGGCATTTATAGCTAAAGGAATAGAATATAAAGGTAAGGAAATGTTGTTGCAACTATATAAGGCATTGGTGAGACCGCACCTACAGTATTGTGCACAGTTTTGGTCCCCTGTATTTGAGGACAGATGTAGCGGCATTGGAGGCAGTGCAGAGGAAGTTCACTGGAGTGATTCCAGAGATGAGGGGTTTGTTATATAAAGAGAGATTGAACAGTTTAGACCGATACTCACTGGAATTTAGAAGAATGAGGGGAGATCAAATTGATGATAAAAGGTATGGATTGAGTAGATGTGGAGTGGATGCTTACGCTGGTGGGGCATCCTAGGATGAGAAGTCATAGTCTTAGGATAAGGTGTAGCAAATTTAAAACAGAATTGAGGAGAAACTACTTCTCCCAAAGGTTTTGAATCTGTGGAATTCACTACCCCAAAGTGCAGTGGATGCTGGGACAGTGAGTAAATTAAGAAGTTAGACAGATTTTTAATTGGTAATGAGTTGAAAGGTTAAAGGGGAAGGCAGGAAAATGAGGATGAAGACATATCAACCATGATTGAATGGCAGAGTGGACTCAGTGGGCTGAATGACTTAATTCTGATCCTATATCTTATGAACTTATGGACAGTGAAGAAATGGCAATATATTTCCAACTCAGGATGCCATGTGGCTTGGAGAACTTCCAGGTGGTGATATTCCCATGTTTTGCTGCCTTTGTTCTTCTAGATAGCAGCGGTTGTGAGTTAGGAAGGTGCTGCCTAAGGAATCTTGTTGTCCTCCTGCAGTGCCTCTTGTAGATTGTCACTGTTTGTTAATAGTGGTGCGATTGAACGCTCATGAAAGGTGTAATAATCAAGTGGTCTATTTGTCCTGGATGATGTCAAGCTTGTTGAGTGTTGTTGGATCGGCACTCATCCATGCAAGGAAAGGATATTTGATCACACTCTTGATTTGTACCTCTTAGATTGTGGGCAGGTTTTGGGGAGCCAATAGTGAGTTATTCACCACAAGATTTCTAGCCTCTAACCTGTTCTTGTAGCCACAGTAGTTATATAGTTAGACCAGTTCAGTTTCTGGCCAATGATAACCCCCAGATTGTTGATAGCGGGGATTCAATGATGTTAGTGCCATTGAATGTCAAAGGATGATGGTTAGATTCTCTCTTATTGATGGTGATCATTGCCTGGCATTTGTGTCACACAAATGTTACTTGTCAGCCTAAGGCTGGTTATTATCCAGTTCTTGTGGCATTTGAACATGGGCTGCTTCAGTATCTGAGGCATTGTGAATGATGATGAGCATTGTGCAATCGTCAATGAGCATCCCCGCCTCTGATCTTATGATGGAAGAAAGGTTGTTATTGAAACCGCTGAAGATTATTGGGCCTAGCACTGGGGCTTGGAGGACTTCCTGCAGTGGTGTCCTGGAGCTATGTCTGACCCCCAACAACCACAACCATCTTAATAGAAACAAATCACTGCGGATGCTGGAATCTGAAACCAAAAGAAAAAATGCTGGAAAATCTCAGCAGGTCTGGCAGCATCTGTAAGGAGAGAAAAAAGCTGACGTTTCGAATCCAAAGCTCTTTTGGTTTCAGGTTCCAGCATCCGCAGTAATTTGCTTTCACCCAACCACAACCTTTTTTTTGTGCCAGATGTAACTCCAAACATCGGAGAGTTTAAACCAATTCTTACTGACTCCAGTTTTGCTAGGCCTCCCTGATGCCACACTAATTAAAATGCAACATTTATATCAAAAGCAGTCACTCTCACCTCACCTCTGGAGCTTAGCTCTTTCACCCTTGTTTGAATCATGTTAACCAGATTTATTAGGGTGCAGACAAATATTTGCAAATGTGGCTGAACCCAGATCAAAGAAACGTAATGGCCGCAGTTCTCCCAAACTGGGACTAAGTGCCCACGCCAGCTGGAAAACATGGGTTCTTCTTGCTGCATTGGCAGCATCTGTCAGGATTCACCCACCTGAGGGGCACTATTGAGTTCATTTCAAGGAACCTGCTGGCCAGCTCTGCATTCCAAGATTGGGCACTTTTTTAAGGTTTTTTAAAGGGAATCAAAATTTCTGTGCTCGGAGACAGGACCACTCTCCCCAAAAAATGGAATCCAATTCCCACCCCCAACACCACAAATAACAAGGAGGCTTACATTAACACTGCAATGTAGTTACTGTGAAAATCCCCTAGTTGCCACACTCTGGTGTCTGATCGGGTACACTAAGGGAGAGTGTAGCATGGCTAATGCACCTAACATATCTTTCAGGCTGTGGGAGGAGACCGGCACATTCGGAGGAGAATGTAGACTCAGCACAGACAGTAATCCGAGCCAGGAATCGCACCAGGTCCCTGGTGCTGTGAGGCAGCAGTGCTAACCACTATGCCACAGCGTCGCCCCATTTGGCTGGGTCTCTGGATTGCTTGTCCAGTCACATTACCACGATGCCACCATTGCCTGTACAAATAAGGGCACATTCAAAAATCAGGTGGGCACTGGGCATGAAACCAGTGCAAAGTTATTTTTCCAAATGTTCAATTGCCCCATTCATGTCAGTAAACAGGTCAATGAAAATCATGCAGAAAAATAACAGGCAGGAATTTCCTCAGAAAATGATCTGCACCGCCGCAGTATCCTCGATGGAAACGCTGCTTACATAGAGAGATGGAATGGTGCAGACAGAGCAGTTTGCAGGAAATTCACAGTCAAAGTAATTTTGAGACATTCACCTTGTGACTGATGAAAAAGAAATGCATGGATAATTCTCAATTTCATGATGGACTGTCTTGAGTAGGAGAATTTGTGGAGTTTCAGTTAACACCACCAATTCCTGTATTAGTGTTACAATTATAATTGAACCAGCCTCGATAAATAAGGCAGTTTGTAAGATGGTGATTTTAACATGCACTGCGATACGTGAAGATATTTTGAATCACAATAAATGTAGCTGAAAATCTTTTCTCAGTTAAATTTTTACACACGCGCTGAATCAGGTGGTTCATCACAACTGACCCATGTTTTTCTTTATGTTGCTATGGGCGGGATTTTCCAGCTGCACTCACCCCAAAACCGAAAAATCCCACCCAAGGGCAACGGACCTCTCTATGGACTCTGATTCCTGTAGTGGGTGGGACAGTAAAATTTGCCCTAGTGTGCCTCCCTAATGGGCCAAATGGCTTCCTTCTTCACTGGAGCAATTCAATGATTTTATATCAGTTAATTCCATCAGCACATTATGTTGGATTATCATGAACTCTACACAACATTTACCATAAAAATTATACAATCCCCCCCATCAACCTTTGACCAAGGTTCCTGTAAACTCTGGAACAATGATACAAATTTGAGATTGTTCTAATTTTTGAGAAAAAATACTCTATTTATGGCACCCTAGAGATTCATTACTTTCTTCCTCACATTTAATTAGTAATTACCAGTTATATGTGCTGTACTTCTGCACTATAAATGCAACTAACTCAAACGGGCATTGACAAGTTTAATTGCCCAACAACACCCAAATGAAAAATAAATCACCGTAACTAGTTGAGGGCATAATTATCAGAGTGTTTGTGGGTCGTTTATAGAGTATCGCTTTTTCTGTTACTTCCATTTGTGTCGCATTTCATGTTTCCAATGTTAATTTATTGCAGATGTTTGAAATGGCCTTTGATTTGAATATGTACATAGGAAAATATGCTGCCCACAATATTCTGCATCATAAACCCAGGGGCTGTCTACTGTTATTTTTACATAAATTATTTGACCCTGCAAAACACCGCTGAAGGATTCAAACCTATCTCAATATTTGCAGTCCTGCACTTCATTTCTTTCCGGCTGTGTTTGTTTAGCTTCATATTTCTCAATAGCAGTCTATGCCTTGAATTATTTAAGCGGGGCTGCAAATGATTGTCATTCATCTCGTTAGCTTGGAATTTAAATACACCTCAGTGAACACGACAGGTCAGAATGCAATACAGAGCCTGGCCACGAAATGTTTTACATAACAATCCATTGGCGTGCTTAAGGGGCTTGACAGGATAGATGCTGAGAGGATATTTCCGCCCATGGGAGAGTCTAGGACCAGAGGGCATAACCTCAGAATAAAGGAGCTTCAATTTAAGACTGAGATGAGAAATAATTTATTATCTTAGAGGGTTGTGAGTCTTTGGAACTCCTTGCCACAGAGAGCTGTGGAGGCAAAGTCCTTGGCAGAATTTCCCCATCCTGCCCGCCATTGGAATCATAGCGGGTGGGACTCAGACCATGCAAAGGTCTGTTGACTTCAGATGTCCAGTCTTGGGCTGAGTGCAGCTAGAAAATCCTGCCCCTTGTGTGTATTTAAGGCTGAGATAGATTATAGATAGGAAAGTGAACATGAGGAATGTCAGATCAGCCATGGCACTATTGAATGGCGAAGCAGGCTCGAGAGGCCAAATGGCCAACTCCTGTTCCTATTTATTATGGTCTTACGCTCTGTTGGTTTGTCACATGTAGTGACAGAATGTGGTTGCCATCACCTGTAAAATAAATTTTTGGCCTTAATTGTGCCTTAATAGCAGAGACTTGGAGAAGTGTTGGTTCATGTAGACAGACATAGGCCCAAATTTTACCTACACGCCTGCCCTAGTTCCGGGGGCAGGTGAGGGTCGGAGGACAGCATTTTCCATTGTCCTGGGGTGGGATCGTCTGAACCTCAGGCAGACATGCTGGTAAAATTCCATCCATAACATGCCCTTCATTCCCCATGGTTAATAAATAGCTAACAAAATTACATTCTCAGATGTTATGTTGTAAAGCTTTGGGCCCTGACATTTCCTTAGTGGTTTAATTATGGTCAAATTTAATGTGTGACATGTTACCTTACAGTGAGGCAAGGATCAGCCACACCTAGCCAATGATGACTGCTTTGGATGGGCAATGTTAAAGTGACCATATACACCAAAGACAGGACCAAATATTCTTGGAGCACAATGATGTAAGGCCTGTTTAGGAGATACCTCACAATTGTTGACGCTGGTTGGAGACGTTTATATGTTTAATATCTTTATAAGTTTCACAGACTTCTTTAGTGTGCTGAGGAAGAAGAAACTTCTACCCATGTTTTTTTGCCAATTGAGGTCTGGAGTTCAGCTCAAACATGTAAGAAGATAAGCAAATGTTTTTATGTTATCGTCATGTAACTGTAGGCAGGCAGTGCAAAGCAGACTTAGTTGTATTCAGATCTATTTTCTAGCTACAGGTTTTTGATTTGTATATGTATTTGCTCCGCTCAACTTTGGCAGTCACCACTGCCTAGGTTCAGGTCAGTTTGCAACCTATTCATGCAGGGAATAATACATTTTAGCAACAAGGAAAAAAGCTTTACTTTAAAATCATATCTGAGTATGATAGTCATGGTTATGACATTGGCTTAGGAATTGTAGAGTAGTGTTTATAGGATGAGCTTAACGACCTAGAGTTTTTTTTCAGTTGACATCTCATCCATGGCCAGCTGTGAAATTGGATTCAATAAATCAATTAAATTCCACACTTCCTATTTTATCTTTAATTACAGATATCTTCACGATATTCAGTTCCAGTTCTGACTAAAACTCATCAACTAAAACATTGGCCTCAATATGAACTCGACAGATGGGGGTATTTATAGAGGGGCCGATGCTGTTTAGCAGAGGAAAGGGTTTTTTTGCAGGTCCTATTGAAGTTAGGATCATATGAGCTAGGAGCAGGATTAGCGCATTTGACCCCTCGAGTCTGCTCCACCATTCAACAAGATCATGGCTGATCTGATTGTAACCTTAACTCAACATTCCAACCCACCCCCGATAACCTTTCATCCCCTTGCTTACCAAGAATCTAGCTATTCCTTCCTTAAAAATATCCTTTTGATTAAGGAAGTTCCACAACCTTCTGAGAAAAAAGTTCTCCTCATCTTAGCCTTAACTGGGTGACCCTTTATTTGTAATCAAAGGGTTCCAGATTCCATGGTTCTAGATTCTCCCAAGAGGAGATTTTCCACATAATTTTCACATGCACCTTGATCTCACATGTTTCAATTAAGTCACCTCTTACTCTTCTAACTCTAGCAGATACAAGCCGAGCCTGTCTAACCTTTCCTTATAAGACAACGTGCCCATTCCAGGTCTTAGTCTAGTATCAAACGTTTTGTGAACTGCTTAATAAGTTACTGGCAATTTTGGGATTTCTTTCCTGGGCACAGGCAGCCAGATTGGAAGGCTGGCTTGTTGTCAGACAGGTAGAGGCCTACAAAACAAGTCTACATCTAGGGAGAATGGAAAAGAGAGGGACAGATTAGGTTAGGTGCGGGACATTGTAGAAATGGTTGGGAGAATAAAGATATTGGGAAAGAATGGGAGGGGATCACTGGGGACAATAGTGATTAGGGATGGAAGGAAAAGGAGTATGGAATAAGCCCATAGATTCTCTTTGGAGAACTAATCCAGTAACATTACCTCTATGCAACTGCCCCCCATGTTATTATTGTTACATTATTGAATATTATTAAAATCTACCAGCTTCTCACGGTAACTGGATAGAAGCAATAGATGTAACTTTTGTTAATTCTGTTAAAATCTCAAAAACATATTTTTTAAAACATGTATTAGTAAAGAAACCATATTTTAAACACCATTCTTTAAAAGAAGTAAAAATAAAATTTAAGCAGCTGAATAAATATGAAGGAAGAAGATGCTACCCAGGCCATGGTAAAAAAAAAATGAGGTAATTCAGGCACTAGATGTGTTGTAATCGAAAAGGAAGAAGTGTTGGATCGGTTATAAAACTACTTAAAGTTGATAAGGCACCGGGATCGGATGACTTACACCCAAGGATACTGAGAGTGAAAATTGCTGAGGTTGTGGCCACAATTTTTCATTCTTTCTTAGACTCAGATGTTGTCCCAGAGCACTGGAGAATGGAAACTTTATACCCTTGATGAAAAAATGGAGAAACAATAAACCCAGCAACAAGAGGCCTGTCAGTTTAACATTGGTGGTGGGGAAACTTCTAGAAATAATAATTAATAGTCATGTGGGAAAATGCGGGATAATTAAAGAAAGTCGGAGTGGATTTCCGAAGGAAAAATCAGGTTTAACTAACTTGCTCTAGTTTTTTGAAGTGGATCTTTGTCAAAATGTAAAGAGCAGAAGATTAAAATGACTTGAGAGTTTGACAGTTTCATTGACTTTATCCACCTTTTACACACAATTCCTTCTGCTCTTAAAAAGTACAGGCCAGACACATCAGGGAACCTCAGCAGAAATGGGCTCAGTTTAAGCTCAGCACCGAGCACAAATATTTCTGCTGGGTTTTTCTTCTCCATTTGTAAGAATCTTATTTTATTTTCTTCACAGACATTCAACCTTCACACTGCCAGCAACACAATCTGTTGGAAATGGACCTCCAGATCTGGGGTTCCAGTGCCTTTTTGGCTAAGGCACAGAGTCTCCAAGACTCAACAAAAACCTAGGGCTGGATTATCAAAAGTCATGCAAAGGGGTTGTTGGTAGTGGGTTGTAAATGATTATTCTGTAAACTGTCTATTTACTTCTAAGATCAACTGAGGGTCAAAGATGATTAATCAGCAGATCTACTGAAATTCAAGGTTGATGTATTTCACATTTTCATGAGGAAGATGATAGAGGAAATCATTTTTAAAATCAGGTTATGGGCTTCCCTTCAAATTAATCAATATCACAGATAGACAGCAGAAGTTTTATCTCATCAACAAAGTGGAAAAGGCTGCTGGATATAGAGAGCTACCATGGCCAGATACAAGAGGGAGATGGTCACTAGTTGACCATCTCCAGGAGATTTGTCCTAGCGTGAAAGGGGGCTGGAAAATCATCAGAACAGGCTTTACTGCTGGTGGCATATTTAACAAGTTCTCCAAGAACTGAGGAAATAACCTGAAGATGGTCACTCAAAGTTACTACTCCACGAAGCAGGGATACAGGAACATATTGGAGGCTGGGTGCAGCTCCCGATTCTTTTCTCTCAAGGCTGGAATTCTGTGGAGTATGCAACAGATGATGAGTATAAACGGAGAATGCTTCTTTCTGTAATTTAAAGTATAATATGACTACAAAAGCAAAATCTTGTTTAGTCAATGTTGTTTCAGTCATTTGTTACACTAAAAGATTTAAAATGTGAAATTTTGATGTGTTATGCTTTTAGCATTAACTTGAATTTCCTTTTAACAATTATCGGCCTTTACAGGAAGCATAACAAATGATTGGACATCAAATTGCAGTGACTCTGAAATTACTCCAACCTATGGAAAAATTTGAATGAAACGTTTTCAGAAAGTAGCTATTAATATGGTCAAATGTCGTTATTACATTTCAAGAGGATATACATTGATGTGCTGGTAGTTTAACCATCATTTTGCTGAGGAGTAGAACTTTGCATTCTTCATATTAAGTGTGTTGTTTATGGTGTTTAAACTGGTTGTATATTTCAAAAGATATTCAACCATGTTTACAATTAACAGGATTTACCAACACAGATACAGCAGTTTGGGGATCTTCTATTATCACTAGGTAGCCATTTTATTTTAAAGCTCTCAATTTACATACAGTAACCGTGGAGGATTCATTAATATTGCAATCATACTTTGCCAGATATCAGTTTCATTATTTGAACATTATTCTATATATTTTGAATTCCCAAGTTAAAATTAAACAATTATAAATGTTCACCTCTT
Organism: Carcharhinus amblyrhynchos; assembly: GCF_965287045.1. Classification (NCBI taxonomy): domain Eukaryota; kingdom Metazoa; phylum Chordata; class Chondrichthyes; order Carcharhiniformes; family Carcharhinidae; genus Carcharhinus; species Carcharhinus amblyrhynchos. The sequence continues at coordinate 80,343,583 of NC_137327.1, forward strand.
TCTCTGTCCTGTTTGTGTTACTATTTCTTGCTTCCATTTTACTTTCTCATTTGATTTTCCAATATTGTTTATTGCAGCATTTGTTTTCATTTATCTTATTATGCAGTTTCATAGAATCATAGAATTTGGCACATTGAGCCTGCACTGACAACAATCCCACCCGATCCCTATCCCCATAACCCAAGGTATTTACCCTGCTCGTCCCTCTGACACTAAGTGGCAATTCAGCATGGCCAATCAATCTAATCTGTACATCTTTGGAGTGGGAGGAAACCAGACCACCTGGAGGAAAGCTATGCAGACATGGGGAGAACATGCAAACTACACATAGGCAGTCACCCGAGATCGGAATTGAACCCGGGTCCCTGGCGCTGTGAGGCAGCAATGCTAACCACTGTGTCACCATGCTGCCCTATACTGCCCAGTTTGCTCAATATTGGTTGATTCATCATTCATTTTTATGGTTGTGACCATAAAACTTTTTTTAATTCATTCATGGGACATGGATGTCGCTGGCTAGCCAGCATTTATTGCCCATCTCTAGTTGCCCTTGTTTAGAGGCCAGTTGAGAGTCAACCACATTGTTGTGGTTCTGGACTCACATGTGGGCCAGACCTGGTAAGGAGAGCAGATTGTCTACCTTAAAGGACATAAGTGAACCAGATAGGCTTTTCCGACAATCGGCAATGGTTTCATGGCCATTAGCAGATTCTTAATTCCAGCTGTTTTTATTGAATTCAAATTCTACTATCTGCCGTGGTGGGATTTGAACCCAAGTCCCTAGAACATTAGTTGAGCTTCTGGATTAATAGTCTACTGATAATTCCACCATACCATCAACAACAGCTATCTCTGATTGGTTAAAAACTAGTTGCAAAAATGAATTAATAGAGCCAATTGGGAGACAAGTCTTCAAAGTCTGAACTGTTCCAAATCAGGCCAATACCAGAAGACAGACATGTTCAAATTAGTTGTTTAATCTGAACAAATTGTCTGCAATAAATAGCGATTCCTGTCGCAGCAGTACATGGTCCATGGAGTACTTGATTAATCCATTCTGTATATGGAAAAGTATCTGTGAAAACGTGAAAGAATACTTCATTAAGTGACTTTGGCCTTTGCATGAACTATAGATTATTAAAGTGTTCCAGAATACAGTGAAATGATTAATTTACTTGTTTTAAGCCATAGAACGATTATGGATATGAAATATGATAGTTGCGTATTACAAGGCTTTGCTAAATATTGGCAAGACTATTATCCCTTATTTATGAGTCAATTTAAAAACTACTGTGCAACACTTAACAGAATGGGACGAGTCCAATAATGTGTTGCCTCTCTTGCTCAATAGAATTACAACATTGCTTTAATAATCAGTCTTCTTTACACTCCTTCAGAAGGTTATTTCCATTCATGCAGGTGTCCTTCCCAAAAAACTACGCCAAAATAAGTATTATCCATGAGCGAATACCGCTGGCAAGCATAGCCAGGTTACTCAGCTGTGACGGGCATTTGGCTGAGTTTTATCTTGTCCTTACCCAGCATTCATGTAAGCCCATGCATTCAGGAGGGAAAGAGTGGAAGATTTTTCCCTTAACCCAAAGGCATTAAAGTGCATTGTGGTGCCATGGCTGCTTAGATCAGTTAATGTAACACGGGCTGGAATCATAAATGGAATTAGTCACTTAAATACATTTTTGGTGTAATGTTTCAACATTCATATATTGGATAATTTTTTTAAATTTTAAATTATGAATTTATTTCCAAAGGTCTTTGTATTTCTGGCATTTGTACACATGTTGTTGATTTTTTGAACTGTAATTCCCTCGGCTATTTGACAGCCTTCTGTTCAAGCCAATGCGGCTTTCCTGGCAAGACAGCAAGTTTAAATTTGATGCAATTGCTGCATTAAAACTCACAGTTAAGGTGCACTGTCATGTGACTTTCTGTGTGGGCCTTCTGTTAGCAAGCATTTTAGGCACTTTGGCGTATGTCATATTCATTTGCCCAGGTCAATTGCTTTGCTTCAATTATAGCAGTTGTACATTCAAATTATTTCAGTCAACATCCCTATTGCTTCTCTTTGTTTACTGCTGGCACTACATTAAAGGTTGCAACTGCACAATGTAACATTAGCATATGATGCTTAACATGCTCAGATGAAAATCCTTTGGCTGCAATTTTATTGGCAATATTGATTTGTTTCTGTTGAATAAATATTTCCTCTGAATGTGAGGAGAGTGTACTATTTTAGATAGCATAATTTCATTCTCAATGATTTGGATAATTAGTATTGGCACCTCCACGATATATATGTAGCACTGGTGTCACTAAAGAATTTGACATTCCTGATACCCAAAATCAGCAGAGTCATTCTCCTTGGAAAGGTTTGAATTTCTGTTCTGCAGCATCCACAAGGAAAGGTAGATTTGTTAGCTATTTTGTAATGATAAGCTTCCACAACATCTAGAAATAGAAATGTTAGTACAAGGCAAAAATGGCCATGATTGTCATCAAACCTGCACCCCTTCCCCAACATTTATCATCCAATTCCAGGTTATTGCACATTTCTGATTAGATTGTTAAATCTAAGATTCATCCTCATGGCCTGCTTCACATGCCTCATGAAATCTTACTAAAAAATGGCACAATGTTGGTTTTGGTGTGAAAAATGGAGATCGGAATGTTATGGTTGTTCGCGCCAGTGGGATTTTCCCATCCCGCTCCACTGAATGGATTTTTGGCTGAGAGCCAAGTTCTCCACCTCACTGCAGCAGGAGTGTTGTGTGAATGGCTAATAAGATTGCACCCTTGGTGTTTACCATCAGCATCTTTGATGTGATTTAGGTCCAAATTTTATGACTTGTGTATTAAATTTTATTCCCCCGGGTTTCCTGTAATCCCTCTGATTCACCCGCTCCTTAACAATCTAACTGCTGCAAGCACTGGGGAGTTCCACACAAACGGCTCCTCAGCACTCGTTCCACAACGATTGCAGGGGACGGTAGACAATCAGGTAGCACCGTGCTTAACAGAGGGAGTTCTCATCAGACTGCTTGAAGGAGTGCCACAGAGGCAGGATACTCTGTAGCCCGGCTTCAGAAGTCAGTCTTCCAGCAGGGAGAGCACCCCTGCCTGGGATGCAGTTCAGTGAAAGTGCGCTGCAGAAGAGAATGGGGCAGCAGTGTCGGAAAAAGATGAATGATCTTTGCTCAACCAAGGTAAGTGAACCAGCCCCAGTCTCCCACTGAATTCCCTCGCGTCCCCAATCCTTTCTCTCACTCAGCCACCTTGGCCTTTGCTATCACCAGGCACTCGATTCTTCCCTTCCACAATTACCATGTTCCCCCAGTAGCTGCTATGAGCCGCACATTACAACTTCCACACAAGCCTGCCACACCTCATCACCATCTTAAATGTCAATACTCCCACCTACACTCTCCCTATCTGTATCATTACATCAACCACAACAGACGTGAGTGGGCACAGCTATTTGGAATCATGCCAGAGCTCCAAACTCTCACATGCTTTGAGAAACGAGTCCTCGAGCTGCACTGCTGGTGAAGTGGAGGCAGCAGAGAAATGTGAGAATCCTCAACACGTAGGCTGTCATTCCTCAAGTCACATGTGAGTAATCAATGTTCCCTCCGTATCCCCTGTAATGCAGGCCGGCCCCCAAAACCGGCTGGATCATCATCATGCCCCCTGGACCCACTGGACTCCAGCAGTTCAGAGGGGGGACTTCTCCAACCCACCACTGAATAATCATCACAGCTGTCACCCACACCCAGCAGCGCAGAAACTCACATCTCAGTGGGTTCACTAACTAAGCAGGCTTCTGGGTCCCTCACTGGCGAGCACATCACAGCTGAAGATCTACAGTAAGTGGAGGGAGGGACATCCCAGAGAACTCGCATTTGGAGGGATGCCGGACCTCAGGATTCTGCTGAGCCTCTTGCCGATGATGTGCCTCTGGGCCTAGTCAACCCACAATTGTGGAGCTGCAAAGGCAGAGTCACGAGTATCAGGAAGAGATGACAGCAGCTGTTCTCAGAGTGCAAGACCCATTGGAGGAGTCCTATTGCCTTCTATCCAAGGAGATTGTACCGTCACTGCAGCGTACCAAGGCCAACATTGTGAGAATGGCATCTGCAGTGAAGACCCTGGTACAGGACATGCATTCCATGGCAGGAGATGTCTGCACCATGGTACAGGGTTTTGACTGGTGCAGGCACTGGTGGGAATCAATGAATATCAGTGCCAGAGAACAGACGAGCTTCTGGATCTCACTGCAGCTGCCCCTCTATCCCAAGAAGGAGCAAAGGGGCCCCCAGGAACCCAAAGGGAAGAGTATTGGCAGGAGTGCAACCCAGGGCCCTCCAGCCAGAGGAGCCTGGGAATTTCCAGTCCATTCTTCCTGTGAGCGACATACCTCCAGTTCCTGTCAACAAGGAGGGAGGTATCCACACTGCCCAAAAACAGCCCGAACACTCCAGGCCACAGCCCCCCAGGGGGCACTCGCCAAGGTCATCTCAGGCAAAAGAACGTGGAAATCAGCAGGCCGCTTCACCCTCAGCTGTTGATCCTTGGGATGTACCCAGGCGTAGTGGAACGGTCATGAAGATTAAGAAACAATGGGCACTTAGTGGGCATAGGTGAATATAGGCACTAGTGTAGATAGGTCACTATTTTGAAAGTCTGGCAATAAATTTCACGTTGTTCACTCACAGAGCCTCCACCCTGTCTGTTCATACCACCAAGCCTGGGGGAACCACTGTGCTCACCCACTATCTCGTCTCTGTGAAGTGTGAGAACTGCAGTGCTGTGTCTTTCCCACCCTCTTGCCAGCCCCCACTTAGGAAAGGCACTCCCTTAGTTGCAATATGGACAAGGACCCAGGAAGGATGGCACAGGAAGTGTTACCTGCATACCAACCTTCACAACCTCTTTAGAGCAAGGGGCACCCCAACATGAATGGTAGATAAGGGGTGCAAGTGACCCCTTCCAATCCCAATTCCCGAAATGGTGATTCTGGGTGCTCAGCCCTGGATTGAACCTATCCGTATCCCCCGAGCTCTCTCCGGTGCCCACTGAGCAGTGCACACAGCAGAAGATGTTGGCTGCCTGACTGTTCACCACCAAAATGCCCCTCGGAGGTGAAGGCACCAGGTTCACGCTTATGTAGACCTGATATAAATGGTGCCAACGTGACATCACACCGATATCCAGTGAGGGGGCGAAGTCCCAGAGACAGTGCTCGCTAATGACTTGCTAATAGATTAAAATGAGCTTTCCCTGGTCCCACGACATATTTCACGCCACTCCACCAGCAAGGGTCCGTAAGATCAGAACTTGGAAATTAGCCGGTGTGAATTGCGCTCTCCAGATATTGAGCATGTGCCACCATTCCCATAGACACAAGCATGGGCTGAAAAATGTGTGAAGAGGGACCACTTAAAGGAAGAAATTCTAGCCCCCAAGATAAGGTGAATTAGGAGCAATTGGGCAGTTAAAATAATTGCTTTTGTTTTGAATAGTAACATCAAAACAATTAAGACTTGTATTTATACAGTGCCTTTTATGACCATAAATATCCCACGGTACTTTATGGTCAAGGTGTTTTATAGTCAATTAAATACTTTAAAGAGTAATAATTGTTGTAGGAAATTCTGCAACCAATCTATGATTCAGGTTCCCACAAACAGCAGTGTGGTAAGCACTGGGTAATCTGTTTTTCGAGGAGTGAATTTTGGCCTGGATTCCTGCCCTTCTTCAAAATAATGCCTTACATCCTTTACATCCACCTACAGAGCAAAAGGGTTTAACATCTCTTCCAAAAGGCACCTCCGACAATGCAGCACTCCTCAGTACCACGCTGGAGTGTCAGCCCAGATTGTTGTGCTCTGGTCTCCAAGCGGGACTTGACCCTCAACCTTCTGCCTCAGAGGCAATAGTGCCACCAATATGTCCACATGCAGATTTATCAGAAGCATTTTTAAATGCCTACGAATTCCTCTAATTAATGAAGACTGGCGGGTACCCATTAGTGTAATTAATGTCCTGAAGAGACAAAATAATGAGCTTTTTTCTAATTAACTTTTGTTTAGGTTTAGACTATGACACCTTCAGCACAGATTTGCAACTTCTTGAGCAGTAGACTGGTGAAACAGAGGCAAGATTGAGCCATTGTTCAGGTGGAAGTTATTTAAAATTGATTGCCCAGTCTCAACTAAACCTGATTTCTTACATATTCCCTCAGACAACCATTTGGGAGGGATTCTAATGTGGGCATGGTTCTTTCTAAATGTTCAGGTTTCCAAATTGAATGAGAAGCATCTTGGATGCATTTGACAGTGCACTGGAGACTGCTCGAACGATGACAGGCCGTAGTAGGATCAGCACGTTGGCAGGAGAAAGGTGAAGGGCACATTCAATCCTGCTCCTTGTCTTCAATGTGGCAATGATACCGTGCAATATGCAGGATACAGACAAGACAAATTTACTGGAGTTCTATGAGGATGTGTCTAGGGCGGTGGATAGAGGAGAGCCGGTGGATGTGGTCTTTCTAGATTTTCAGAAGGCGTTTGACAAAGTACCTCACAAGAGGTTATTGCAGAAGGTCGAGGGACATGGAGTTGGGGGTAGGGTGTTAGCGTGGATAGAGGATTGGTTGTCAAATAGGAGGCAGAGAGTGGGGGTCAACGGGTGCTATTCGGATTGGCGGATGGTGACTAGTGGAGTGCCCCAGGGGTCGGTGCTGGGGCCTCAGCTTTTTACCATTTATATAGATGATCTGGAGGAGGGAACCGAGTGTAGGGTGTCGAAATTTGCTGATGACACCAAGATTGGGGGAACAGCAAATTGTGCGGAGGGTGTGGAGAGTCTGCAGAAGGATCTAGATAGGCTGGGCGAATGGGCCAGGAAATGGCAAATGGAATTTAATGTTGGCAAGTGTGAGGTGGTCCACTTTGGTAGGAAGAATGGTAGGAAGGACTATTACTTACGGGGCGAAAAACTGCAGCAGGCGACAGTGCAGAGGGACCTCGGGGTCCTTGTGCATGAGTCGCAAAAACCCAGCCTGCAGGTGCAGCAGGTGGTCAGGAAGGCGAATGGGATGCTGGCCTTCATAGCGAGGGGGATTGAATATAAAAGTAGGGAGGTCTTGCTGCAGCTGTATAGGGCATTGGTGAGGCCGCAGCTGGAGTACTGTGTGCAGTTTTGGGCGCCGCACCTGCGCAAAGATATTTTGGCCTTGGAGGGAGTGCAGAGGAGGTTTACTAGGCTGATACCGGAGTTGAGGGGGTTGAGCTATGAGGAGAGGCTGAATAAACTGGGCTTGTACTCGTTAGAGTTTAGAAGAATGAGGGGAGATCTCATTGAGACGTATAAGATGATGAATGGGATGGATAGGATAGAGGTGGAGAGACTCTTCCCACTCAAAAAAGACAGTAGGACTAGGGGGCACAGCGTCAAGATAAAAGGGGGGCGGTTTAGAACGGAGTTGAGGAGGAACTTCTTCACTCAAAGGGTGGTGAATCTCTGGAATTCTCTGCCCGTTGAAGTGGTGGAGGCTGCCTCGCTAAATATTTTTAAGACGCGGGTTGATGGGTTTTTGATAAGAGAGGGGATTAAGGGTTATGGGGAGAGGGCAGGAAAGTGGAACTGAGCAGCGACAGTTCAGCCATGATCTTATTGAATGGTGGGGCAGGCTCGAAGGGCTAGATGGCCTACTCCTGCTCCTATTTCTTATGTTCTTATGTTCTTAAGACTATTAAGGCATGAGTTCTTTGAACAGAACCAGAGCTTTAAGCGAATCATCCCACTTTATACATTCAAGTCTCTCGTTCACTGCACTGACCTCCATGACTAGTTATAATTTTGGGTATTGTCTTATTTGGTGCATCATTCTCTGTTTCTGCTGCTGTCAGTCGTCTCAGCTGCTCCCAGCTTTGGCTAGTGGAAAATGAGTTTTAAAGCTGCTAACTGAATTAATTACAGAGATGATTAAGCCTTTGTCTTTGGCTAATTTCATTAGAAACAGATTGTCATGTGTCAAATTGTCTTCTCTGTTTACTTTTAATTTAACTCCTTCCTTCCCATGTCTCAACACATGATGGAGGCTGAGATTACACAGAAAGCTCTATCCATGTTGTGGAGTTTATAGACTTTTGACTTCTTTGACTCCTTGGACGAGTAATGTTTCCGCAGGCTGATGATAGGGCCAGCTATCTGCAGTTCCTGAGAAGGAACATTACAAGCTGTCGGACTGAGCTGATGTGAATTAGCAGTGCTTGAAACTCACATTGGTCCTCATCTCAGCTTCTTCCTAAGGTCCTCAGCATCACAGATGCCAGTCTTCAGCCAGTTTGATTCACTCCACATGATATCTAGAAACAGCTAAAGACACTGGATACATCAAAGGTGGCCCTGACAGCATTCAGGCAACAGTACTGAAGACTTGTGATCCAGAGGTAGCCAGACTCCGAGCCAAGCTGTTTCTGTACAGCTACACACTGACATCTACCCAATAATGTGGAAAATTGCCCATTTACATCCTGTCCACAAAAAACAGGACGAATCCAACCCAGCCTATTACCATCCCATCTGTCTGCCCTCAATCATCAGTGAAGCAATTACAGGCATCATCAACAGTATTATCAGATGTCACTTACTCTGCAATAAGGTTCTTCAGGTTTCCAAACTGGATGGGAAGCATCTTGGATGCATTTGACAGCGCACTGGAAGACAGAGGCCGCTGGAACGATGACAGGCTGTGGTGGGATCAGCACGTATGCAGGAGAATGGTGAAGGGCAGGCTTGATTCCTACTCCTTGTCTTCAATATTACAATGATACAGTACAATGTGCAGGATGAGGGTGACGCAGTAACACAATGAATAGCTCTGCTGCCTCACAGTGCCAGGGACGCAGGTTCAATTCTGGCCTCGGGTCATTACCTGTGTGGAGTTTGCACGTTGTCCCTGTGTCTGCGTGGGTTTTCTCTGGCTGATCCAGTTTCCTCCCACAGTCTGAAGGATGTGCTGTTTAGATGCATTGGCCATGCTAAACTAACCCTGGCTTTAAGGGGATTGGCAGGGTAAATATGTGGATATTGGGGATACAGCCTGGGTGGGATTGTTGTCGGTGTAGACTCAACAGGCCGAACGGCCTTATTCTTCACTGTAGGGATTCCATGATTCTTCAATTCTATGCAAAACCTGCTCACTGACGCCCAGTTCGGATTCCACCAGGATCGCTTAATTCCTGACCGCATACAACTTTGGTCTAAACATGGACAAAAGAGCTGAACTCAAGAGTGACAGCCCCTGACATCAAGGCAGAATTTTACCAAGTATGGCATCATGCAACCTTCACAAAACTGGAGTCAGTGGGAATCAGGCAGAAAACTCTCTGCTGTTTGGAGTTATACCCAACATAAAGGAAGATGGTTGCTAATCATTTCAGTTAGCAGACATCAGGAAAGTGTTCTAGGCCCAACCATCTCCAGTCATTTCCTCAATGACTTTGTTGCCATTGTAATGCTGGAAATAGGGATGTTTACTGATGATTGCTCAAAGTTCAGCACCATTTGTGACTCATCAGATACTGAAGCAGTCTGTATAAGTATCTAGCAAGTCCTGGACAACACTTAAGCTTGGGCTGATAAGCAGCACACAAATGCCAGGCATCTCCAACAAGAGAGATTCCAACCATCTCCACTTGACATTTAATGGCATCACCTTTCCTTTTATTCGTTCATGAATGTGGGTGTATCTGGTTAGGCTGGAATGTATTACCCATCCCTCACTGTGTTTGAGAAGGTGGTAATGAGCTACCTTCTTGAGATGCTGCAGTCCACGCGGTGCAGTACAATGAATGTCAGGTGACCACCAAGTGAGTCATAGAGCAAATGCATTGTTGAAGATTCTCAAGGTGTCTAGATGGGTTTGCAGGAGCCCCTTAGCACTTGCCAGTGAAGATGCCCAGAATAGAGAGGTGCACCGCAGTGCAAAGCAGGGAGGAAGACAGAAGAGCAGATTGCTCTTCTTTGGATGAGGCAACTATGGAAGAGGAGAAGAGGGAGAATGAGCTGTTGTCCAACAGATAAATGTTGGTCCTAAGCAACTGCTTGATCTACTTTGGTTCTGATAGAGATGCTGTGATGCTTGCGGTAGAGGTTTAGTTTTTTGATACCAACCCAATCTCCAGCTTCAAATTGCGGTTCCCATACATGTTGAGGTAGGTTTATGCTTACCATGTCACTTTGTAATTTCTTCTGTTTTCACTCTGACATTCTCTTCGGATAGTGATGAAGGCAGACGAAGGTCATGACCAGTCATTCGTTCAGCTGGTATCTTTCAGATCAGAGTGTTGGGAGCAATGATATACATGAAATCGGTTATGAATGAATAGTTTGAACATTCTCCCCTCTGTCTTACCAGCATTCAGAATGTCCTTTATCACCCTGTTGGACCTTTCATTCGATTGCCGGTTTTATGACAATATCCACAGCTTGCTGGAAACTCCTTAAACTGACTGGAAACAAACCGCAGCCCATTGCCTGTAATGATGATCTCCCACAAACCCCATTTCGTAAACTACTTGTCCAAAATGTTAATGATCAATGTGGTGATTATGAAATTTGATGCACAACTTCCAGCCATTTGCTAAGAATTTCTTTAACAAGAAGTTAAAAATATTGATACATAGGGATTGCTTACACTTCTCCAAAAATATCTCCTTGGAGTTGTCGCCATGGTGGTTTTGAACTTGAGGTCAGCTGGAGAGGTTCAGGTACACATTTTTCATGCGGTGTACAATCTAGACAGTTTCTAAGAAACTCCTCTCTCCTGCAATCTATTGCTGACCATTAGACTGCTTCATGGGTTTGTTGTTTCACCTTAACACCTAGATGTCCTTCTTGGCAAGATCTAATGCAGGCTGTTGTAATACTTTCAGGAAAACTGCCCAGATTCTGCATGCAATATAGTTACGATCAATCAATGTGAGTTAAAGTTTATTTAGTCACAAGTAGGCTTACATTAACACTGCAATGAAGTTACTGTGAAAATCTCCTCGTCGCCACACTCTGGCGCCTGTTCAGGTACACTGAGGGAGAATTTAGCATGGTCAATAAACCTAACCAGAACATCTTTTGGATTGTGGGAAGAAACCGGAGCACCCGGAGGAAACCCATGCAAATACGGGGAGAATGTGCAGACTCTGCACAGACAGTGACCCAATCTGGAATCGAACCTGGGTCCCTGGGACGGTGAGACATCAGCATTAACCACTGTGCCACCGTGCTGCTCTCACTTAATTGCGTAATTTAGGACAAGTTATAGGGAGAGACAATGGTCTCATGGTATTACCTCTGGACTATTAATCCAGAAAATCAGCTTATGATCTGGGAACTCAGGTTTAAAATTCATCACGGCAGATGGTGGAATTTAAATTCAATAAAAAATGTCTGGAATTAAGAATTTTTTCAGTTTCTGACAACAGGTGGGATTCACAAGCGATTGAAAACATATTGTGAGAGTACAGCTCCAATTGTTTTCCTGATCTGTTGTGACAGATTTCCGCTGTGAGTTGAAATGCATGAGGATTGGCGGGAGTGCTATCTCCATCTTTAATATATCAAATGCTTTTTGCTGAGCAATTGTCCATTCTCATTGTGCATCTTTGCGCAGTAACTTCCAAAGAGGTTCCACGATGTCTGCATACTTAGGGATGATTTTGTGATTAAAATTGGCAGTAGCAAGGCAAGAAGCTAACTGTTTCAAATTAGACAGGGTCACAAGCACATGAATCACTTTGATGCTATTGGAGGAAGGCTTTACTCCAGCTGCTGTCACTCTGTAGCTTAAAAAGTCAGATGATACAAATGTGCATTTGTCTTAGTGGAGTGTCACATTGCATTGTGGGAGCTTTTTTTTTATTTGATTTATTATTGTCACATGTATTAGTATACAGTGAAAAGTATCTTTTTGGTGCACTATACAGACAAAGCATACCATTTATGGATAAGCAAAGCAGTGTAGAATGTAATGTTACAGTCATAGCTCGGGTGTAGAGAAAGATCAATTTAGTGTCCTTTCTCTGAATGACAACATTGTCAAATAAATTTTGTCCCCATTTCTGGAAAGACTGAATAAATTATCCCCTGGAATGTGGTCCACAGGGCATTCTGCAGTACTAAAACAAACTTCCATAGAGTAACAAAAGCTGTAGGATACCAGTCTTGTTCTGCTACTGCTATCTGAAGATATCAATGTTGTGTGTGAAGATCCATAAAGAGCCATGAAATGGTACTAATAGTTTTTGGTCTGTGGGAAGTCAATATTTGTCTGGAATGAATGACTGCTATAAATTCGACACAGTGTTTAAGTATGCCATTTTTGTGTTGTGCAATGACTAAGTTTGAAATCCACATCACCGAGTCGATAAGCTGAAGAATATCATTTGCTTCTAGTCATTTCTGCCGCAGCGACACTTAGGCACAGATTGCAAATGGCAGTTGGGTTGAATTTTGCATATCTGGTAGAATTGACGTGCCAACACATGGAGCATGGCGGTATCACTTAATCTCACCAACCCTGTAAATAAGGAATGATGTTGATGTGTATAGCCTGCCATCAATCATGTCACTGTATGCTCCTGTACGGTCTTCAAGCTTAACTCCAAGCCTATTGAGAAGGTTTACTCCCATAATGTTCCAGCCTTTAGCTATGAAGAATATAAACCTCTCTAAGGTGATGTTTTTGTACTGCACTGGAAGTGTGATCATTCCACATGCTGCCATGTGCTGTTAATGGGGTGACCATTTCCCTGGCATCTCTGGCTGAATGTATATCACAAGATCATCAAAATGTTCTTGAAGCATTCACCATCATATCAAACATGAACGTGTCTCCTGTGGGCTGCTTGAATATTCACTGGCCTCTGCTCCAAGAATATGTACGAGTATCACCTTCTTGGCTTGCTGCTGCACTGGACAGCCATTCCTGTAGTGAGAAGGTATGTTTTGGACCCCAAAATCAATCAATCCCATGGCTTGAATAGAAGAAAGGAAGAGTGCCGCAGTCTATAAATCTAACCTTTTCTCCATCATGCTCATAATACTTTTCACATTTTATATCTCGGATTTGCACAGAGAGTACACTCATTTTGACACATGTAATGGATTTTGATCACGGTACATAAAAATATCTATTCCATCCCTATAACGTCAGCTTCTAAAGTTTGTTTATTTTTCTCTGAGTCCGTACCTTGGCTTAACAAATCAACTTGTGACTGTACTGTGCCTTTAAGAAATGTATTTTAATCGTGCTTCTCTGCAGGATGTTTCAAGCTCTAGCATTTTATTGGTGCCGTGTTGTCTGTATCTTTATCCTCTATTGCTGCTGCGGCAGTATAATTGAAATTATGTTGATTTTAATCTGGATTAATGCAGCGTTTTAGGGTTTTAATGGTCCTATGGGCATTGCTGAGTGGATCTTGACTGAAGATGATTGACAGGTCAGGTCTTATGCTTGGGGACAGCTATTTTTTTGAGAGCATTCCAAGTTTTTAGTTTTGTTTCTCAGTTGCTGGTGAAAGAAGGCAATGTCTCTGTCTCTGTCTCTCCCAAGGCTTGCTGAATGTTCCAGGATTGAGAACCCTCAGAGGTTTGATCCAACACTCAAAGGACCAATTCATAGCAGATGTTAAAAAGCTGCAAATCCAGCATCACATGAGCATACTTGCTTTTTGTGTTAAGTCTGAAGAAGGGTGCATGTCTGTGAGATGGTGTTCGACTTGGAACAGCATAGCTAGCTAGCTGTTAAGGATTATGTGGTGCCATGTTCGAATCTTGTAATAGGTAAAAGTTATGTTCATGATTTTTATTATATTTCAACTGCGTTCTTAAATAAACTTTGTTTGAAAGAAGCTTCCTAGTGGATCACTTGAATCATATAGAAATTGAAACACCTTACACTCATCCATGCCAAAATCAAATGTAAAAACATAGGGCATTGACTAACTTGGAGTTTCTGGCCTGAGTCATAACAATCAATAGCGAGCGTAGAAAAATTACCAGACTCACATGATCAAGCACAGAACAATTGAATGCTACAATCACCATTGAGTTTTTTTTTGCGAATTGAATCCATTTACAGGCTTTCATATAGGCTCTTAAAATTACCTGTTAGGCAAAAGGGCATTAGGAGCTATGTTTTAAAAGGTACAATTTATTTTAATGTTCTTTAAAGTAACTACTGTACACTAATGTGTCTAACAAATGGTTGTGTAGACTTCCTTTTAGATTCACTTGGTTACTGTCATATAATTTACAGGTAATAGACAAAACATTCTGCCCAAATGTGCTTATTTTTTGTGATAAACCCATTTCCAGCTATGCTGATAAAGCTAAACCAAGTTGCCACTCTTAAGAAGATAGCAAGGATTTTTCTTTAAAAATTGAGTTGTAAATTGCTACCTGATTGTCATGATTGAGGGAGGATTTTATATTTGGCAAGATTCTAACACATTGCCACTTAGTGCATACTCACCCAAAGTATTCTGCCATGCCTTGACTCTCATTCAACATCGCATTCAGGACACAATACTAGTGAAGGTGTGGTAGTGATGCCAATTGGTATGACAGCCATGAATGTTGCGGGGATCATTGATAGGTCTACCTGTGGGCTTTGTGGAGTACGAGCTATCTTAAAGAGCAAGTGGAGGCTCGTCCAATGGAAAGCAGCCATCAGAGGTTCTTTGGCCGGGCCAGAGTTATAGCTCCTGAGGTGAAGACTATCTGATGTAAGCCACGGGAATGACCTTTTCATTATTTGGTTCAGAATAAAGGGTGTTGTGACGGAAACCAGTGTGTTCCTGAGATGCCACATTTACAACAAGGAGAAAAATTATTTCCTTCCTCCATCTTTTCTTCGGGCAACCACTTAATGTCAAAATTTCTCTGGTAAGACAGAATCATTACGCCTCTGTGAAATCAATGGAGATGGCTGGGCCCAATACATTGAGCACATGTGTTACTTCTTCTGTGCTAACAACATTGAAGGAGATGAAAAGCATCGAGTGATATTGCTAACAGCCCACAGGGCATCAACTTGCAGTGTAATAAGCAGTCTGACCTAACTGGATGCCCTGACTCAAAAACTTTTAATGAATGGATAGACCTGGTTAAAAAAAAAACACTACCACCCGAAGCTTCCAGTAATTCTCTAACAATATTGCTTCAACGTGGCTGGGAGGACCACCACGGAACCTGTCACTGAGTTTTTGGCTGGGTTGCAGAAATTAGCTGAATATTGTGAATTTAGATTGACTGTTAAAGAAATGTTACGGGACAGATTGGTATGCAGTATAAATGACCTAACCATCCAAAAGAATCTGCGGGCAGAACCTAATTTGGACTTTTAAAAAACCCGTTGAGATAGCCATGTCACTTGAGAACATGGTAAAAGGGCTCAGGAATTACAGGATGCATCTGGCAACATGGTCTTCCAACTAGGAGGAGGGAACTCATCCAAACAATCTTGGATGATTGAGTACTTGCATCAATTAGGTATTAAATTGTCCCATTCAATATAAGAACCTTAATGTTGCCACCAGACAATAAAGGACAAACAGTACTGACACAATGAGGGCCATATAAACCTGCATTCTCCATCTACATGCTCAAAATCAGGAAAGTGTGATTCACTCCAGCAAGTTTCCATGTTCCAATCTTCCCAGCCCCTCACCAGTAGAGTGATCAGAAACACACCGCAGGTTCACAGAATGCCTATTTTAATACATTAACAGGTCTTAGGGGGCACTCCCTCCAGGACTTCCCCACTCATTGGATATCCAGTGGGTGCCATCATGCCAACACGCTGCTGCCATTTACAATGGCTCTGCATAAACATGAATCCAGCACCTTCATCTCCGAGGGGGATTTTGGAGGTGAACACTCAGGCAGCCAGCACCCTCTGCAGTGTGCACTACTCAGGAGAGGGCTTGGGAGGGGACACTGATTACTCACTTGAGGAATGACAGCATATGTGTTGAGGATTCTCATATTCCTCTACTGCCCCCACTGCACTAGCAGTGCAGGCACAGTCGTCCTCCCCCACGGTGAGCTGCAGGCCCATTCCTCAAAGTGAATGAGGCTTCAGAGCTCAGGCATTACTCCAGCTGGCTGTGCCGCTCACGCGTGTTGTGGTGGAGTTTGTCCTGCAATGACACAGAGAGAACAAGCGTAGGTGGGAATGTTGACATTTAAAAAGGCACTGAGGTGTGACAGGTGTGGGGCTTGAGTGGGAGCTGGAGTGTGAGGAGCATAGCGGCTACTGGGTGATTGTTGGAGGGAGGGGAGATCTGGTGCCTGGTTTTGGCAAAGGCCAAGTTGGCTGAATGAGAGAATGGGTTGGCGGTGCGAGGGGTGTGTGAGTTTGTCCAGTGGGAGACTGGAGGTGGTTCACTTACTCTGGCTGAGCATTCATCTTCTCCTGAATTTATCGTCTTCTTCATCTTCTGCTGCCCCACCCTCTCCTGGATAGTGCTTGCACTGGACAGCGTTGCCACTGCACCCCAGATAGGGGTGGTGACCCTGCTGGGCGGCCGTCTCCTGGAATAGGGATAGAGTTTGTCCTGTCTGTGCGCCACTCCATCCAGCATCCTTGTGAAGTCCCTCTCTGAATAGTGCAGTGCTGCCTTCTTACCTGCCATCTCCTGCAGTCACTGTGGAACTAGTGCTGGGAAGCCATTTAAATAGAGCAGTTTAGCATTTGCAGGGCAGGTGAATCACAGGCAACAGGGTGGCATGAAACTCGTAGACATTAGAATTATTATTAATGAGACATAAGATTTGCCCTGGACCCAACTCTCTGCCATTTTCCCCTAAGAGTATTAAAAAATATACTCAAGGAAGGTCGAGTTGCCAGTCAGCATATTATTGCAAGCATTGTCAAAAGACCCATGCTGTTGTTTCAACAGCAGGCAAAATTATTGCTTCATGGGAAGGAAATGAGGCTGGTACTTGAGCATACAATGCCAGTATCCCCTCTTTCAGAGACAGGGACACTACAACTGAATCATATTGCAACAACAAAAGTTGCTGCGATAATATTGAAATTGCTAGTAAATGGCCATCCGTTAAAGATGGATGTGGATACCAGAGCTGCAGTCTCCATTATCCAAGAATATATATATAAGCACCTCCAATTGGTCATCCACTTCCTGAGGTTGGAAGATACGAAGGCCAGACTGGCCATGTATGTGAACCTTTACAAATAAAAGACACTACAGTGAACCTTTGACTCACATGCGTTGTTGTATAGGGGCACAGACTTCTGGAAAGAGATTGGCTCCAGAATATTCCACTCAGCTGGCTGGAGACCTTCAGGCTAAATGTAGGAGGAATGTGTGAGGTTATCAGTAGAGACCTTGGAGTTTTTCAGGAGGGTCTGGGAAATAAAAAGGAGCCAAGGCCAAGATCTAAGTTGACCCCAGTGCTAACCATAGATATGTCAGAGCTTGGCCAGCCGCTTACTCCATGCTGGACAAGGTGAAAACTGAACGAGCGTGCCTTGAAAACATGGGTTTAATAAGGCCGGTGCAATTTGCAGGGCCGTGTCCATGATCCCTGTTCTTAAACTTGATACATCTTTGCAGGACGATAAACTACTGTCAATCTAGTCTCCAAAATCGATAAGCACAATATGCCCCCAGTCGAAGATCTGTACACCAGGTTAACAGGCAGCAACACATTCTCCAAGTTGGATGTGACCACGCCTATCTCCAGCTTGAATTGAATGAGTCCTCAAAAAATATGTGACAAGCAATACACACAAGGGACTTATGAGTATAGCCATTGGCCTTTTGGAGTCTTGTCAACATGTTCCATCTTTCAGAGAGTTATGGAGAACATCCTTCAAGAGTTACCCAGAGTTGCAGTATATTTAGATAACATCTTGGTCACACGCGCTTCAGAACAGTAACACTTGGGCAACCTAGAAAAGTCCTGCAACGGCTTTGCAGGGCAGGAGTCCACTGGAAGAGGGAGAAGTGCATTTTCCAGGCAGCTTCTAAGGCACGGTCTGAGAAGTGGGGAGGCAGAATTCCCAGCTGCATTTGCCCTCCCACTTGGCTTTTTGACCAGCTGTTGCTGCTGCCATCACTATGTTCTTTTAACTCAACTCCCTCCAGCTCTTGTCTGTTCTCTGCGCTCTGCCACAGCCATGTTTCCATGTCCCAGCCGGTGCTTTAGATCCAGCACTTGCCACACTCCTGCGCGTGCCAACATCCCTTCTCCAATGAGCAGGGTTGTGCTTTGTGCTGGGCAGCCCTTAATCGGCCAACCAGTGTCATTTTGAGTCTTTTGGACTATAGCGGGAGGAAGTGGTTTGGACTCAATGGTCAGGGGGGAGGCATATTCACAATTGGCCAAGCAGGTTTGATTATCAATCCTTTCAACACACTTTTGGCAGTGGGAGAGTCTCCCAGTTGGCCATACTTGTGGTGCTCAAGCTGCAGGTGCTCGTGATAGACTGGAAGTCTGTTATAGAAACTGAAATAAGCATATCTTTCTTTGCGTCATTGGATGCAAGAAACTTGTAAAAGTTGACTTTCAAGTTTTGCCTGTGCACTTTCACTGACATGGATTGGAAGCCTCCTTCAGCCTAACACTGAGGCTATAATTTTTATAAATCACTTCTGATGCCATTTCATTCTTGGTTATTTCTACTCCATCTATTTAACTGCTGTAATATGGAAATCTCTGTGTTATTCGCATTATAATTCCATCTAGCCTGCCTTTTTTGCATAATTAAACTGTTTATCTGCTCACTTGGAGCAAGCAGTCAATAGTTGTTGTCAATGACTGTTACTGCCCAGATCATTCGTCATTTCTACTCAAATTGCTTCTGTCACCTCACTTTATTTCCACAGAGCAGAATCCCGACAGTACAGAAGGAGGTCAAATCGAGTCTCCACCGACCACAATCCCACCAGGTTCTGTTCCTGTAACCCTACACATTTACCTTGCTAATCCCCCTGACAGTTGGGGCAATTTAGCCAATCAATCATCTTTGGAGCGTGGGAGGGAACCGGAACACTCGGAGGAAATCCACATAGACATGGGGAGGAATTGCAAACTCCGCACAGACAATGGCCCAAGGCCAGCTGACACTGTGAGACAGCAGTGCTAACCACTGTGCCACCATGCTGCCCTAATTTGCAACACTTAGATCACTAACATGTCATTCCCATATCAATGATACCACTGTCCTACAATACTAAGTCCATTTTTACAAATCATACTCTAACCTTGCAGCACTGTTGTGTCTCCATCTCCCACTTAAAGTACTGATTCAGTAAGATCAGTATTGTTTTTCTTTTCCATAAGACCATAGACAAGGATCTGATATAATCCTCACCTCCACTTTCCTGCTTTATCCCCATAACCCTTGATTCCCTTACCAATTAAAAACCTGTCTATCTCAGCCTTGAACATACTTAATGACCCAGCTTCAACAGTCCTCTGTGGTAAAGAATTGCACAGATTCACTATCCTGTGAGAGAACAAATCCAACCTCATCTCTGTCTTAAATGGGTGACCCTTTATTCTGAGATTATGCCCTCTGGTTCTAGACTCTTACAAGAGGAAACATCTTCGCAGCATTCACCCTGTCAAGCCCTCTGATGAATCCTATATAAACAGCTCATTCTTCTAAACTCCGATGAGTACAAGTACTTAACCTTTCCTCCATACTTTACGATTAATCTATTGAACCTTCTTTGGATGGCCTCCAATGCCAATATATCTTTCCTGAGTTAAGGAGATCAAAACCGTTCACATTATTCTAGGTCTGATTAACTAGTATCTTGTATAGTTGTAGGAAGACTTGTCTACTTTCATACTCAATTCCCTTTGAAATAAGAGCCAACATTCCAGTTGCCTTCCCAATTATCTGCTGAACTTTCACGCCGGTTTTTTGTGATTTATACACAAGGACCATCTAATCCCTCTGTGCTGCAGCTTTCTGCAGTCTTCCTCCATTTAGATAATACTCAGCTCCTTTATTATTCCTACTAAAGTGCATAGCTTCACGTCTTCCTGCACTATATTCTATCTGCCAGCTTTTTGCCACTCGCTTAATGCCTAAGATTTTAGTGTTTCGTCCCACCCATTGGGTAAAGAGAGCCAATAAAATCAAGTGAGAGCTGAGAAATCAGGATCACGCCTGACCTCTGGTTTTACGGGAGCCAGATTTCCAGCATGGTCAGCCTTTTGCCAGAAATGGAGCAGAGGCTCAGTAAATTATGGTAATATATTTAAATGTTAATTTGCATGTGTTTAGTGAGCACAACGTTCAGTCATCCAAGCTCCTTGCATTTATGGCCTCGCTGAGAGAGGTTCTCTCCAGCGAGGAAAACACCTGTTCCCCATGTATGGGAAATAATCATGTTGGCCTCGCAGATTGAGCCAGAGGCCTTTGAGGCCCCCAGTGGAGGCCAAGGGCAAGGAGGGGTGCCCCTTGGCCAGTGCCAGCCTAGCAACATTGGCACTGCCAGTCTGGCACCTTGGCAATGCCCACTGGGCACCAGGCGGTGGGGCCTATGGGGGCAGGGTTCAGGGGGGCTGCTGCTATGGGGTCAGAGCAGGGCCTGAAGTGGATAGGACCTGATGTGGCAGGGCTGAAGGGAAGACCCTATCAGGGAAGGAGGGGACCGCTGTGTACTCTGCCTGCAATCAGTCGGGGGGGGGGGGAGGAAGGCCTGCTATGCACTCTGCCTGTGATCGTACTGGGGGTGGCGGGGGGCACTGCAGCTCTGCATCGTGTTCGAATCGGGGTGGGGGGAGGATTGCACAATTGGTCTGGGATGCAGAGGGGGAGGGGTGCGCAGCAGGGGCTAGATGATCGTGCAGTGTGGAGTTTGTGATCAGCCATGGGTCCCTGCAATTGCAGGGGGGGGGGTTCATTCATGCTGCCTGCAGCAGCAGGGGCCTGACAACTCTCTGTCTGTCAGACCCTTGCTGTTGCAGTTGCACATGTGCAGAATCAGAGGTCTACATATGTGCATCAGCTCCCCGTACGGGCTGATGAATTAAGCCCAGCCTACTGCCTGCACCAGTTAGGAATAGTCTGGACCATTTTTTAAATGTCTAAGTCTGTAAGATTGGGCATGAAAACTTGCCCAAAAAATGCATCAGGAACGCTCTCATCTTCACGCTAGCACGACACTTCGAAAATTCCACCCAACATGTCTATATCCCTCTGTAGACTCTTTATATCCTCCTCACTACTGGCATTCCCAGCTACTTTTGATATCATTCACAAATTTGGCAACAGTACATTCAGCTCCCTCGTCCAACTCTTTAACAAAAGGAAGTGTGAATCCTTGTAATTCTGGAATTATTCTGAATCATTTTTCCTTTCACTTCATAGTGTTTAAGTTTCACTCACCTGATATATTCTTATCGACACGAGAGAAAAACAGTCTTAATGCGCTGGATCTTGAAAAGGGCACAGGGACAGAACTTGGAACAGGCAGGATTTTAAAATCAAATCCAGGAACTCATCTTGAAATTCTGACGCCTCCGGGACAGACTGCAATTTTCACTGTGCTGGATGTGGGGGAAGGATCAGAAAACATAATCAGCACCACTTAGCAGACACTTAAGCTCCTTTAAGCGTTTGTTAAAGATACTGTCTAATTCAGAGTTGAATTTTCCATGTTTTTTCAGCAAACCCTGAATAGTCTGGTGCACCTAGAGTGATGTGGAGATGCCGGCATCGGACTGGGGTAAACATAAGAACATAAGAAATTGGAGCAGGAGTAGGCCATCTAGCCCTTCAAGCCTGCCCCGCCATTCAATAAGATCATGGCTGATCTAAAGTGGATCAGTTCCACTTCCCCGCTGTCTCCCCGTAACTCTTAATTCCCTTGTCTATAGAAATCTATCTACCCTTGACTTAAATATATTTAGCGAGGCAGCCTCCACCACTTCAATGGGCAGAGAATTCCAGAGATTCACCACCCTTTGAGTGAAGAAGTTCCTCCTCAACTCCGTTCTAAACTGTCCCCCCCCACTTATTTTGAGGCTGTGCCCTCTAGTTCTGCTATCCTTTCTAAGCAGAAAGAATCTCTCTACCTCTACCCTTTCTAGCCCCTTCATCTTCTTGTATAAGATCCCCCCTCAGCTTTCTAAACTCCAACGAGTACAGACCCAGTAAACACAGTAAGAAGTCTCACCACACCAGGTTCAAGTCCAACAGGTTTATTTGGTAGCAAAATCCACTATCTTTCAGAATACTGCTCCTTTACCAGGTATGTGGGAGTTCTATTCACAAACAGGGCTTATAAAGACACAAACTCAATTTACAAAATAATGGTTGGAATGCACGCTTTTACAGCTAATCCAGTCTTAAAGGTACAGACAATGTGAGTGGAGAGAGGGTTAAGCACAGGTTAAAGAGGAGTGTATTATCTCCAGGACAGTTTGTGAGATTTTGCAAGCCCAGGCAAGTCGTGGGGGTTACAGATAGTGTGACATGAACACAAGACTCCGGTTGAAGCTGTCCTCATGTGTGCGGAACTTGACTATCAGTCTCTGCTCAGCGACTCTGCGTTGTCGTGTGTTGTGAAGGCCGCCATGGAGAACACTTACCTGAAGATCAGAGGCTGAATGCCTGTGACCACTGAAGTGTTCCCCAACAAGGAGAGAACAGTCTTGTCTGGTGATTGTCAAGTGGTGTTCATTCATCCGTTGTCATAATGTCTTCATGGTCTCCCCACCGTACCATGCCTCCTTTCCTGCAACATATCAGGTAGACAGCGTTGGCCGAGTTGCAGGAGTATGTACCGTGTACCTGGTGGATGGTATTCTCATGTGTGATGGTGTTATCCATGTCGATGATCCGGCGTGTCCTGCAGAGGTTGCTTTGGCAGGGTTGTGTGGTGTTGTGATCACTGTTCTCCTGAAGGCTGGGTAGTTTGCTGTGATTTGAAGTTGCGCAGTTGTTTGAAGGCAAGAATTGGGGGTGTGGGGATGGCCTTGGCGAGATTTTCGTCTTCATCAATGACACGTTGAAGGCTGTGGAGAAGATGTCGTAGCTTCTCCCTTCCAGGGAAATATTGGATGACGAAGGGTACTCATGTCCCACGTTTGTCGTCTGAGGAGATCGGTGCGGTTTTTGGCTGTGGCGTGTCAGAACTGTCAATCGATGAGTCGAGTATTATATCCTCTTCTTATGAGGCATCTTTCAGCATCTGGAGGTGTCCGTTGCAATCCTTCTTGTCTGAGTAGATCCTGTTCATATGGAGGGTTTGTCCGTAGGGGATGGCTTTTTTAACATGTTTAGGATGGAAGCTGGAGAAGTGGAGCATCGTGAGGTTATCTGTGGGCTTGCGGTACAGTGAAGTGCTGAGGTGACCGTTCTTGATGAATATGAGTGTGTCCAAGAATGCAACCGATTCTGGAGAGTAGTCCATGGTCAATCTGATGGTGGGATGGAACTTGTTGATGTCATCACATAATTGCTTCAGTGAGTGTTCATCATGAGTCCAAAGGAAGAAAATGTCATCAACGTATCGAGCGTATAGCATCGGTTGAAGGTCCTGTGCGGTGAAGAGGTCTTGTTCGAACTTGTGCATGAAGATGTTGGCATATTGAGGGTGCGAATTTGGTCCCCATGCACCTGGATGAAGAACTGGTTATTGAAGGTGAAGACATTGTGGTCTAGGATGAAGTGGATGAGTTATAAAATTGTATCTGAAGACTGGCGGTTGTCAGCGTTGAGTACTGACGGAATTGCAGCAATGCCATCGTCGTGGGGGATGCTGGTGTAGAGTGCCGAGACATCAATTGTGACAAGGAGTGCTCCTGGTTCAACTGCTCCATGTGTGCTGAGTTTCTGTAGGAAGTCCGTAGTGTCACGACAAAAACTGGGAGTTCTTTGTACAATGGGTTTCAGGATGCCCTCAACGTAGCTGGAGAGGTTCTCGCACGGAGTCCCATTGCCCAATACGATGAGACAGCCAGGTGTGTTTGCCTTGTGTATCTTTGGGAGGCAGTAGAGATTTCCAACGCGGGGAGTACGTGGGATGAGAGCACGAAGGGTGCTCTGAAAGTCTGGATCAAAGGTCTTGATCAGGCTGGTTAGTTGATGGTGTGTTCTTTGGTCAGATCTGCGGGTAACTGTCTGTGGTATTCCTCGTTATTCAGTTGTCGGTACACTTCTTTGCAGTAATCTGCTCTGTTCAATATGATGATGGCCCCTTCTTTCTCTGCTGGTTTGATGACAATGTTGCGGTTGGTCTTGAGAGCGCAGATGGCGTTGCATTGTGCCTGGGTGATGTTTGAGGCTGTCTTGTGAGTGCGGCTGATGAACCTGGTGTTGACGCACCTCCTGACGGCTTGGGCATACATGTCAAGTCGAGGGCAGTGGCCTTTCAGAGGAGTCCAATTTGACTCTTTCTTCTTCAGTTGCTGCACTGCAGATCTCTCTGTCGGCTGTTCCGGTTCATTGGCTGCCCCATTGTGTTCGTTGTTGGCCTCTTGGGGTTTATGGAAGAATTCCCGCAGCCTCATTCGCCTGATGAATTCCTCTGTGTCTGCTGTGACACTGATGAAGTCTATCTTGGTGATGGGGCAGAAATTGAGCCGTTGGCTGAGAACTTCGACTTCATCTGGTTGAAGTGTGTAGTCCGACAAGTTGACAATGGGCTTTCCTGCAGTGATATTGTTTTCTACTGTTCTATCAGGAGAGACTTGGTTGCTGCTGGTGGTGATGCCGAGTTTCTCAAGTTTCCTGTTCTTGGTGTGCATGTAGATGGCGTAGTTCCTTTGTCTCATCTGTTTGGCAGTGTTTCACAGCTGGCCTGTGTCCTGAGCAAGTTGAGAATATGGACTCTATCTTGGTTTCCAGGGTGCGGCGTTTGCTGTAGAGCTGGTGTATGAGGGGTTGAGGAGTGCAAGAGAGGTGCGACGGCAAAGTCTCTCAGTGTAGTCTGTGTTATAGGTTGACCTGAGTGGGTTCGTGGTCTGTAGCCCTTTCGGTAATTTGTCTGCTTTCTTGCATCTTTGTAGAAACTTGATGTTTGTGTCGATATGCGCATCCTTCTTGGTGATCCTCTCAAATTGGAGCCAGTGGTTTGCGGTGTCGATGATAGTCATGATGTGGAGATGCCGGCGTTGGACTGGGGTAAACACAGTAAGAAGTCTCACAACACCAGGTTCAAGTCCAACAGGTTTATTTGGTAGCAAAAGCCACTAGCTTTTGGAACGCCGCTTCTTCATCGGGTAAGAACATAAGAACATAAGAAATAGGAGCAGGAGTAGGCCAACTAGCCCTTCGAGCCTGCCCCGCCATTCAATAAGATCATGGCTGATCTGTCGTGGCTCAGTTCCACATTTCCGCCCTCTCCCCATAACCCTTAATCCTCTCTCTTATCAAAAACCCATCGACCCACGTCTTAAAAATATTTAGCGAGGTAGCCTCCACCACTTCAACAGGCAGAGAATTCCTGAGATTCACCGCCCTTTGAGTGAAGAAGTTCCTCCTCAACTCCGTTCTAAACCGCCCACCCTTTATCTTGAGGCTGTGCCCCCTAGTCCTACTATCCTTTCTGAGCGGGAAGAGTCTCTCCACCTCTATCCTATCCATCCCATTCATCATCTTATACGTCTCAATGAGATCTCCCCTCATTCTTCTAAACTCTAACAAGTACAAGCCTAGTTTATTCAGCCTCTCCTCATAGCTCAACCCCCTCAACTCCGGCATCATCCTAGTAAACCTCCTCTGCACTCCCTCCAAGGCCAAAATATCCTTGCGTAAGTACGGCGCCCAAAACTGCACACAGTACTCCAGCTGCGGCCTCACCAATGCCCTATACAGCCGCAGCAAGACCTCCCTACTTTTATATTCAATCCCCCTCGCGATGAAGGCCAGCATCCCATTCGCCTTCCTGACCACCTGCTGCACCTGCAAGCTGGGTTTTTGCGACTCATGCACAAGGACCCCAAGGTCCCTCTGCACCGTCGCCTGCTGCAGTTTTTCTCCACGTAAGTAATAATCCTTCCTACCATTCTTCCTACCAAAGTGGACCACCTCGCACTTGCCAACATTAAATTCCATTTGCCATTTCCTGGCCCATTTGCCCAGCCTATCTAGATCCTTCTGTAGACTCTCCACACCCTCCGCACAATTTGCCTTTCCACCAATCTTGGTGTCATCAGCAAATTTTGACACCCTACACTCGGTTCCCTCCTCCAGATCATCTATATAAATGGTAAATAGCTGAGGCCCCAGCACCGACCCCTGGGGCACCCCACTAGTCACCATCCGCCAATCCGAATAGCACCCATTGACCCCCACTCTCTGCCTCCTATTTGACAACCAGTCCTCTATCCACGCTAACACCCTACCCCCAACTCCATGCCCCCTTACCTTCTGCAATAACCTCTTGTGAGGTACCTTGTCAAACGCCTTCTGAAAATCAAGAAAGACCACATCCACCGGCTCTCCTCTATCCACCGCCCTAGACACATCCTCATAGGACTCCAGTAAATTTGTCAGACACGACTTCCCTTTAACGAAACCATTCTGCGTCTGCTCTATCAAGCAGTTCCCCTCAAGATGCCTCGCTATTTCCTCCTTGATGACGGATTCTAACATTTTACCTACAACAGACGTTAAACTAACCGGCCTATAATTCCCTGCCTTTTGCCTGCCACCCTTCTTAAACAACGGCATAACATTAGCCGTTTTCCAATCTTCTGGCACTTCCCCGGAATCCAGCAACGTCTGGAAAATAACCACCAAGGCATCCACTATCACCTCCGCCATTTCTTTCAGAACCCTCGGATGCATTCCATCTGGTCCTGGGGACTTGTCCACAATCAGCCCCTCCAGTCTGTCGAGCACCTTCTCTCTAGTAACAGTAATGTCATCGAGACCCTCCAGTCCTACCACCTTTCCATCGCTAACACCCGGCAAATTATTCATGTCCTCCTCCGTGAAGACCGAAACAAAAAAGTTGTTCAAGACCTCAGCCATATCCCCATCCCCTACCACTAAGTCCCCCCTCTCATCCTCTAAGGGTCCAACGTTCACCCTAGCCAGCCTCTTCCTTTTTATATACTTATGAAAACTCTTGCTATCCTTTTTTATATTAAGCGCTAGCCCAGCTTCATAGTTTCTCCTACCCTTCTTTATCAACTTCTTTGTCAATCTTTGTTGACATTTAAACCTATCCCAATCCTCTTCTCGCCCACTACTCTTAGCTACTCTAAACGCCTCCGCTTTTAATTTAACACTTTCCTTCACCTCCTTCGTTATCCACGGCTTATTACCTCTCCTCCTACAGTCCTTTTTGACCATCGGAATAAATTTCAGCTGAGCACCAAGAAAGATCTCCTTAAAGATCCTCCACTGCTCCTCAGCAGACCTACCTTCCAACGCGCTCCCCCAGTCCACATTCGCCAATTCTTCTCTCATCCTAAGTGGGAGTTCTGTTCACAAACAAGGCACAAACTCAATTTCTAAATAATGGTTGGAATGCAAGTCCTTACAGGTAATCAAGTCCTAAAGGTGCAGACAATGTGAGTGGAGAGAGGGTTAAGCACAAGTTAAAGAGGTGTGAATTGTCTTCAGCCAGGACAGTTAGTGAGATTTTGCAAGCCCAGGCAAGGGGTTACAGATAGTGTGACATGAACCCAAGATCCCAGTTGAGCCGTCCTCATGTGTGTGGAACTTGGCTATCAGTCAACGCTCAGCGACTCTGCGCTGTCATGTGTCGTGAAGGCCACCTCGGAGAATGCTTACCTGAAGATCAGAGGCCGAATGCCACTGAAATGTTCCCCATAGGAAGAGAACACTCTTGGCTGGTGATTGTTGAGTGGTGTTCATTCATCCGTTGTCGGAGTGTCTGCATGGTTTCCCCAATGTACCATGCCTCGGGACATCCTTTCCTGCAGCGATTCAGGTAGACAATATTGGCCGAGTTTGCACCTGGACGGCACAGCTGTTGGCTTTACCAAAGGAACTGTTAAAGCTTTTCTTTCTTGTTTCTTGCTGTTTGTTCCAGGGACCGACTTGAGCTGGTATGAGCATTGGGTGTTAATTATTCCTTCACAGACCCTTCTAGTCCCATTGACACTGTTGGCCCTCTGAGGAGTTGCCTACTCTCTTTGGCAATGCAGCAGCAGCCTCCAGTATGGTTGATATCTGCCTTTGCCAACAGTGCCAGCCAGGCAGTTCACACCTCCTGGAAATGTTTGGTTCCTCAAATTGGGCATTGAGCTACCTCCTATTAGATCATTTGAATTTCAAATTAATATCACGAGAGAAAAACTGTTGAAGCATCAGGCTGGGATCCAGAAGTCATCAAGTAACAGGTTTCTGATCCCACTGTTGAAATCTGGCCCAACATTTTTGGTCTAGCACCATTCATCAGAACTGATGAATGGGTAGAAGAAATGGTTGAGAGCTTCAAGTTTTTCGGTGTCCAGATCACCAACAACCTGTTCTGATTCCCCCCACACCAACACTATAGTTAAGAATGCCCACCAACACCTAGATTTTCTCAGAAGACTAAGGAAATTTGGCATGTCAGCTACAACTCCCATCAACATTAACAGATGCATATAGAAAACATTCCTTCTGGTTGTATCATAGCTTGGTATGGCTCCTGCTCTGCCCAAGACCACAAGAAATTACAAAGAGTTGTGAACGTAGTCCAGTCCATCACGCAAACCAGGCTCCCATCTCTGTCTACACTTCCCATTGCCTTGCCAAAGCAGCCAGCATAATCAAGGACCCCACGCACCACAGGCATTCTCTCTTCCACCTTCCTCCATTAGGATAAAAATACAAAAATCTGAGGTCATGTACCAACTGACTCAAGAACAGCTTCTTCCATTCTGCCATCAGACTTTTGAATAGACCTACCTAGCATCAAATTGATCTTTCTCTGAATCCTAGCTATGACTGTAACACTACATTCTGCATTCTCCCATTTTCTTCTCTATGAACAAAGAACAAAGAACAACACAGCACGGGAAACAGGCCCTTCGGCCCAACGAGCCCGCGCCGCCGTCCCATTGTCTCAGTGACCTATTCATGATTTTAGTCTACGCCTAATGAGCAAGGATCAGGGAGGTCCAATATAGGGACAATTTGTTACCCAATCAATCAGCCTAAAAGCGCATCTTTGGGATGTGTGAATGATATGCTTTGTCTGTATAGTGCGCAAGAAACAATACTTTTTACTGTATATGCATATATGTGACAATAATAAATGAAATCAAAATCAAATGTTAAAAATGGAATGGGTGAAGTGAATGAGAATGGAAAAAATAACAAAAGAGAGTCAGTAATACGGGTAGAATCCCGGACACTTTAAATGACAAAAGAGTTTATTATGCAGAACCAAAGGGAATGGAACAAATAAAGGAACAAAAAAATCTATATCAAGAGGACGTGAATTGCAGAATATTGAACAGTTGCTAATCAAGAGAAAAGCCAGGACAAAAATAAAAGTAAAACCAAAATAAGAAAATGGGCGCAGTGATTACTATCTGAAATGTTGAGGCCTGAAGCTGCAAAGTTGCTCATTAAAAGATGAGGTGCTGCTCCATATGTTTGTGTTGAACTTCATTGGAACATTTGTGATGATAATAGTTGCTATAGGTATAAATATATATATATTGATTTTTTTTTTAAGGGGATTGTCTAAAATTCAGCCTTATGGCAGTATGTCTGGTAGGAATATAATTCTGATGCTAGGAGAGCAGGATAATTGTTCATTTCACCCACATAGTCTTTACTTAAGAGAGAGCTAATAGATTTTTGTTTACAAAATGAATTCTGATTAAACAAATGGAAGGTGAGTTTAGGTATGCAGGTTCATGTGATAATGTAGTTAATAGGAGGAACTTGGTTTGTACCATTCTTACTATGGATTTCATAGAACTGTGATACAACTGAGTTCAGAGGGCAGTTGAAAGTCGATCACATTGCTGTTGGTCTTAAGACACATGTAATTTGGACTGTGTATTGACAGAAGACTCCCTTCCCTGAAAGAAAGGTGTGAAATAGAAAGGCTTTTTAAAAACCTGATAGCTACATGGTGACTGTTATAAAAACTAGCCATCTTTTTCAATTTAAATCCCTTACTTGTTATGAGGGAATTTGAACACATCTCTCTGGATGACTAGTCTAATGATATAACCACTCTCTGCCATACCCCATACTGCTTGTCTTCAGCTCCTTAAAAACATAATTCAAGTTGTCTAGTTAATGACCTTATTGTTCCTGTATTGTTAGTGAACCCACTCTTTTAGTTTATTAATACAATAGATGTCTTTTCAAATTTAATTAAACTTCACTTTAAAAATACAACAAAATAGCCAGTAAAATTCTCCACTGTTTTATTCTTCAGAATAGTTAGAATGGTGCTTTCATGTAAATAATTAGCAGTATGGAAAACAAATAAAAAGCAGTATCACAACTGACTAGAGAAACATAGGCAGCAGGCAGATGGAAACACTACTACCCGAAAGTCTTCTCCAAGACATGTGCCATCCCCACTCAGAAATATATTGCTATTTTCCTTCAATGTGGCTTGGTTAAAACTCAGGATCTCCCTCCTTAACGACACTGTGAGTGTACCTACACCACATGGAGTGCAAGAATTCAGGATGGCAGCTCATCACCTCCTCATGGGTAATTTGGAGAGTAATAAATGCTGACTTTGTCAGCAATGTCCATGTTCCATGAACAAATAAAAGAAAAATATTTACTTCATGGGAAATAAGGACAATTTTAACCCCACTCACCAGTTGAATTTTGTTGTGAGGCCTCCTCACAAAAGCCTATTCTTTCCCCACAATCTTTTACCTACTGCTATGAGCAAGCAAAAAAAGATGAGTCCCTATTTAAATCTGCCGATTGGACCCAGATGACATTACTGGGGGCCACATTTGTTTTAACTATTGGTTTGAATGAGAAAGCAGTTACGATTTTGTCTGGTCACCCAAGTGTGGTGACGAACCTGGGCTGAAAAGCCTTTTCTTGCATTACCTGTGAATCCAAGAGGAGTGGCAGCGGCAGATTCCTTCCACCCCATGATTCTGAAGCCCTGCCAAAATCCCCTTCTATGACTTATCCATGTGCTGGGAGTCATCCCTTTAGTCTTTTGTCATCAGGCATTTTAAAACCAGTTGGTTTTGATTGTAAACTGCCCAGAAGACAATCAGATTGAGGACAAAGGGTTTGCATCAAATGAGCAGCCCTTATACCTCAATCACCTTGATTCACCAGGAAACTTCTCTTTTGAACATCTTACCTTGTTCCACCCTTCAGACCTCTTATTTAAAACCCTTGTTCTGTACCACCCACCCACATATCATTCCAAATTTCCCACTGAGACACCTTCTCATAAAACGTTAGCCAAGAGCAACTCAACAGTCTGGGCAGCCTGCCTCTAACTCTACTGAAGCTGCTGTGTTTCACCTCATAAAAACTCTACAAAAAGGATGTGTAAGTATTTGCAATTTCACATGGACAATGTCACATTATTAAATTTCTGTTATTCATTTGAACCTAAATATTACTTGTTTGCACCACTTTTCTGTCTTTCCCCTTACTGGTTGCTGGCTTGCAGTTGTCACTTTCTGTTATTTCACAATAAATGAGAAGAAAAGAATGGGGGGAGCGATGGCCAAGTGGTATTGTCACTAGACTTTTAATCCAGAAACTCAGCTGATGTTCTGGGGACCTGGGTTCAAATCCCACCACACAGAGTGTGGTGTTTGAATTCAATTAAAAAAATCGGAATTAAGAATCTACTGATGACTGTGAAACCATTGTCGATTGTCGGAAAAATCCATCTGGATCGCTGATGTCCTTTAAGGCAGGAAATCTGCTTTCCTTGCCTGGTCTGACCTGTATGTGACTCCAGAGCCACAGCAATATGATTGATTCTCAACTGCCCTCCAAGGGCAACTAGGGATGGGCAATAAATGCTGGCCAGCCGGCAATGCCCACGTCTCACAAATGAATTAAAAATAAAACATGAGTTGAAGGCAACCAATGCGATGTGTGAAAAGGATGCTTGATTTTTGGCTGAATTGCTCTGTATGAGTGCCATGGTAGGCAGCGTGGTGGGGTGAAACATGGCTTTTGTAAGTGATTGTTAGATGAGTGCACAGGATGAATCTGAGTGAACCTTGCAATAATCAGGGCATCTGTGTATGTTTGGCACTTACATTACCTTCCTCCTCTTCCTTAGAATCCTCCGAAGAGTCTCACTCAGTGTTTTGCGCCTTGTCCAAACCTTGCTGCCATACAATATTGTGCTGAGCACAGCACACTAGAAACATTCAGAAGAACCTGCCGAGCGTGCTTTGAAACATTCCTCCGGAATACTCCAGGTACCTGAGGTGCATCTTCAGAATGCCAATGACTCAATCACTCACCTGGTAGTGATATGGCATTCATTATAACGCATCTGGGCCTCACTCCTTGGGTTTCTGAGAAGTACATTCAGTCACATTTTAGGTTGATGTCCCTTGTTTCTCAGAGAGCTGGCGACTGTTTCAAGTTGCAAAGAGACCAGAGAGAGTGAACTACTACAGCACGAGGGTACGATGCTAGTTGCCTTGGAATCTAGCACACACCCACATAAACAACATTCTATAGTTGCAGAATAACTGCACATTAATGGATATGGACTCTGCAGGTTGGTAAATACTCCTTGGTGATCAATGGATGCCTCAATTGTCGAATGTGTGCAGTCACTGATGTCTTGCTCCCGTGGGAAATCAACTAGAAATGCAAACCTGGGAAGCTACTTATTTTATCTTGTGCCATCACTGGCAAACCTTTTTGCCTTGGCAAATAAGTCATGAGTCACCTGCCTTGTGCATTTCTGTGCTGCAGATCTGTGCTGAGATCTCTGGCACTCCCGTAGAAGGATTCAGAAGCTGTAAAGACGAGGGCAATCGTAATTTTGACTGCCACTGGGAAAGTGTGGCCACCAGGTCCAGCTGACAACAGGTCTCATTCCAGCAAGTTGCAAATGTATCCTACCACTGACTTAATTTTTGATTTGATTCAATATAGCTAAGGGAATGCTAGT
Organism: Carcharhinus amblyrhynchos; assembly: GCF_965287045.1. Lineage (NCBI taxonomy): Eukaryota > Metazoa > Chordata > Chondrichthyes > Carcharhiniformes > Carcharhinidae > Carcharhinus > Carcharhinus amblyrhynchos. Next base: position 80,376,720 of record NC_137327.1, read on the forward strand.
CCACATGCATGGAGCAAAGTGAGGAGTAAAGCCTCTATGAACTACCACAGCTGGTAGGGGGATTGAACACATGCCATTGGCATCGTTCTGCATCACCTTCATATCATTTTGTGTACTGAGGTAGCCCCACAAATACCCTGAGCCAATATAGATACTGGTACATAGGCGCATTGAGGAAGATTAGCACCCATTCCAATCTGATAGACGAGACCTCCAAACCTCTAAAATGTAGATGGCACCTCCAAAATAGTAACAAAGCCTTCTCAATCTGTAAAGTCACCACTCGGCTCAAGTGCTTAGAAGAAACACTTGTTAATTTAGTTGATTAATGAGTGTCACAAGTAGGTTTATCTTAACTCCGCAATGAAGTTACTGTGAAAATCCACTGGCCTCCACACTCCGGCACTTGTTCGGATGCACTGAGGGAGAATTTAGCATGGTCAATGAACTTAACCAGCAAATCTTTCAGACTGTGGGAGGAAACCTGGGCACCCAGAGGAAACCCACACAGATATGGGAAGAACATGTCGACTCCACACACGCAGTCACCCAAACCAGGAATCAAACCTGGGTCCCTGGCGCTCTGAGGCAGCAGTGCTAACCACTGTGCCACAGTGCCGCTTTCCACTAGCAGATAAGAAAGTAGCAACTGTGAGCACTGGTACTTACTGACATACTGGAGGATATTTTAGCTCCCACAATTGCTGTTGTGTATTCATCTTACTTTCACTGGCAACTTTGCCCAGGAAACACATGGACTTGGGGTTAAATGTGAAAACCCATGTCAATATAGTTCTAATTGCAAGGTTAATATTTGTTAAGTGGCAACCTCTCTCTGCTGAGGAGGTTGCTCGCAAGCCACCAAATGGGTTGCAGTGAAATGTGGAAGTCAGTGGGTTGGAACCAGCTTTTTGATGTGCTGTCAATTTCACCAATTTTAACCACCCACCAACTCCCAAACCCACACATTCCTGCTCATTAAAATCCAATTCGCAGTTTACATTGGTGTCCCTTTAAAGTTAAAACTGCTGCAGATAAAAATGCACACAACCCATAATCAATGTTGATTCATGCAGGCAGGAACATCTTGTATCCGTACTTATTCTTGTTTGAGTGGGTTGCAAACATTTCTATCAGTAGCTTGTTCCATGTTAAAGCAATTCAGAGCAAGATTGCTCTACAATATTTCCATTATATGGGGAATGTTGGGACCAATCATTTCAGCACCAGGACATCAAAAGAACTCAAGAAGTAGGAATGAATCCTGCAGTCCATTGACCCTGTTCTGCCATTTGATACAAAGAACAAAGAACAACACAGCACGGGAAACAGGCCCTTCAGCCCAATGAGCCCATGCCGCCATTTTAACATTATGAGTCCCCCCCTCCACCCATGACCATACGATCATGGCTAACCTTGAGCTTCAACTCCATTTTCCTGCCTGCTCCCCCTATCCTTTAATTTCCTGAGAGACCAAAAGTTTGTCTACCTAGTCTCAAATATACCCAACAATGAGTATTGTATATGAGTATTATGAGTAATGAGTATCAGGTGGCACGGTGGCACAGTGGTTAGCTCTGCTGCTTCACTGCGCTAGGGACCGGGTTCAATTCCCGGCTTGGGTCACTGTCTGTGTGGAGTTTGCATGTTCTCCCCATGTCTGCATGGTTTCCTCCGGGTGTAACTTCATTGCAGTGTTAATGTAAGCCTTACTTGTGACTAATAAATGAGTCCATGCATTCTAAATTCCTCAGACAATGGAAATAATTTCTCAATAAATCTGTCTGAAAATATTCAAGTACTCTGCTTCCACTACCTTTTGAGGAAGAGAATTCCATGGGCTTACCTCATTCTTGCCTCTATCTTAAAGGAGTAGCCCCATATTTTTAAACAAGTGACTCCTAATTCTATATTCTCCCACAAGAGAAAACATCCTTTCCATATCCAGCCTCTCAAGACCCTCAGAATCTTGAAAGTTCCAATTAAATAAGCTTTTACTGTGCAAAGCTCCATTGGATGCAAGCCTAACCTTCCAATCTTTCCTCATAAGACAAGCTGCCCATTACAGGTATTAGTCTAGTAAATGTTTTCTAAACTTATAACTTCCCCCAAATAAGGAGACTAGTAAACTACACATTTATCCCAGATGTGGTCTCCTTCCCCCCCATTTACATTGGGATCGCTCCTCCTTCATCGGTGGCATATTTCCCATTTCCTCGCCAAAATGGATCACCAGCATTGCAGCATTGGCGTGTGGCTCCCCCCATCCATGGGTGTCCCTGCTAGCCCCTGACATGTGCCCCCAACAGGCCTCCTCTTCATGACCCTTCATGCCACCCCATCGTTGCCCCCCTCCTACATAGCCCCCACTCAGGTCCTACCTCCTTGGCACTGCCCTGACATACTGGCAGTGTCAAAATTCCAGTGTGCCAGGTTGGCACTTCCAGTGCAGTAGGTGGGCACTGCTAGGTGGGCACTGCCCACCCATGTCCCTGACCACCCAGAGGCTGTAATGGCTGCTGAGCCCCCTGGCATGGCCATCCTGTGGCGAGCAGTAGTGATTCTCACCAGGCTTGTGCTGCACCTGAAGGTCAGAAGATCCTGGGAGTTGGGAGAATCCGGCGTCGAACAGGCTAAGCTCATTTAAGTGCAACTTTAAATATGCTAATTGGCCTTGTGCCCTTTCTGGGTGAAATTCAGTTTGTGCCAGTATAAAGGGCCCGGGACAATTGCAAATTCTTTGGCCCCAGATGCAAAACCCATTTCTAGGCCTGCATTCAGCTTTCCAGCTTTGGTGTGATCTGTGCAAGGCACGGCGAGGATGGAAAATTGCCCCCTCTGTGTTGATGCTACCAAAACCTTTCATGCTTAAAAAAAACTCTACTGGTCACCCCTCCCAGCTTAATCATTCTTTGCTGATTGTTGTTCTGGTGTCATACTTGTACATCTTTTTTGGACCCTCCTTTATGCCTTTATATCTATTCAATACTGTAGCAACCAGCAGCTTTCACCCTCCCAAGTGCAATCTAACGAAGGCTCAATACAAGTTCAGAATAAATTCACTACCTTTCAGTTCTGGTGTTCTAGAAATGAACTCTAGTGCTTGGTTAGCTTCTTTTTACTAGACTTATTGACCTGCATAGGGGAGATTTAGTGATTTGTGTATTTGTACACCCAGATCCCCTTGTTTCTATACTTGACCTAGATCCTATGTTCCTAGATTCTTATCATCGAAGCAATATGTTACACTTTATTTTTTTGTAATACAGCAGCGCTTCACTTTATCTAGGTTGAAATTTCTTTGCCAATTATATGATCAGGGTGGATGCTGAAAGGGTGCTTCTTCTCTTGGGAGAGACTAAAACAAGGGGTCACAGATTTAAAATATGTGGTCTCTCATTAAAGACAGAGGTTAGAAAGCAAATTCTCTCCTAAGGTTGTTAATCTTTGGAACCCCCTTCTCTTCCCCAGAAGGCACTGGGTCAATGAATATTTTTAAGGGAGAGGTAGATAGATTCTTGATTAACAAGGGAGCCAAAAGTTATCGGGAGTGGGTGGAATATGGAGTTGAGATCATAATCAGATCAGGCATGACTATATCGAATGGTGGAGAAGGCAATGGAGGCCGAATGGCCTACTGCTGCCCCTAATTCATATGTTTGTCAATTGTGAAAAGTAAGCCTTGCAGCATTGGTCATTGTGGGACCCCCACTTTTCATTTGCTACCACACTGAATAGCTGCTTTTTAACCCACTCTCTGTTTTCTGTGTAGCTGCCAGCCAGCTATCCATTCCCTTGCAGACTTCCTCTGGTAATTGTGTGAGCAAAAGAGTTCTAAAGCTTCCTTAAACTGTTTTTGTGGCATTATTTACACCACTGATGTAAAGTGGGGTAAACACTGCTTGGAATACTGTGTACAGTTCTGATCACCCTATTCTAGAAAGGATATTATTAAACTAGAAGGATTTACTAGGATGCCACCAGGACTTGATGGTTTGAGTTATAAAGGAGAGATTGGACAGATTGGGACTCTTTTCCCTGGAGCATAGGAGGTTGAGGGGTGATCTGATAGAGGTCTATAAAATAATGAAGGGCATAGATCAGTTGGATAACTAACATCTTTTCCCAAAGGTAGAGGAGTCTAAAACTAAAGTGCACAGATTTAAAGTGAGAGGGGAGAGATACAAATGGGTCCGGAGGGGCAATTTTTTCACACAGAGGGTGGTGAGTGTCTGCAATAAGCTGCCAGAGGTAGTAGTAGAGACGGGTCCAACTTTGAATTTTAAAAAGCATTTAGACAGTTACGTGGGTAGGATGGGTATAGAGGGATATGGGCCAAACATGAGCAATTAGAACTAGCTCAGTGATTAAAAAAAAGAGTGGCATGGATAAGTTGGGCTTAAGGGCCTGTTTCCATGCTGCAAACCTCTATGACTCCATGACTCTATGACACTAGTGATAAATAGTTTTGGCTTTTTGCAAGACATTCGCAGGAGTGTTTTGAATCTGCTCATCTGCATGACAACTAATGCAAATGTTGGTGTAAGCAGCTGAACTAGCAGGAAAATTCTGCACAGCTTTTAAAAAGATTAATCAGCTGCATTTTTCTGCAGTGGTCTGGGGAAAACCAGATAAGAAAGAAATAGTGTGTGGCTTTTCTGCTTCATTCTCAAATAACTTAATTGCATATCTTTGCTGATACTTTTCATATACTTGTGCAGAATTAATGAGCACTTTTAAGGGATACCTGCACACAGAGGGTACCCTAACACTGCACCAAGCTGGAGAAAGCGCAGGGGAGAGCACACAACTTCACTTATTCAGATCTTCAAGCCCTGACGGCTGGACAGACAGACTGCTGGCTATGTGAGACATCATGTTAAGGAATCTGCGAGAAAGCATTGAGAAACCAAGTACTTCACACCCAGGACTGAAAGACCTATGCTGACAAGGCCATCAATTTAAAAACATTATTATCTGGCATTATTCAGTCCTCTTATCACCGCAGCATGAGGATTTATGGTGAATCACTAGACAGTGAACATGTTTATTCTGAAATTAAAATGGAGACAGACTGAGGTGATTCATAACAAAAGGGCAAACCCTTCCAATTAGCCTGTCAGAGCAGTTCAGCTTGTGAAAATTAAAGGTATATAAATGATGTTAGGAGCAACATCCAAAGTAGAAAGACTATAAAAGTAAAGAATGTTACATAGAACTTATGGATCCTAAGCAGGCCATTCTGTTCCATCGAGCCCTGCTATCATTTATGCTCCATTTGAACAGGAGGTTTTGGGGAGACGTGAGGGAAAACCTTTTTACCCAGAAGGTGGTGACGGCTTTGGAATTTGCTGCCTGGGAGGGTGGTAGAGGTGGATTGTCTCACATCCTTTAAAAAGTATCTGGATGAGCACCTGACACATCATAACACTCAAGGCTATGGGCTGAGCACTGGTAAATGGGATTAGGTGGGAGTTCAGGTGTTTCTCGTGTGTTGGTGTAGACTCAATGGGCCAAAGGCTGCACCTTATGATTCTATGAATTTCCTCTCATATTCTCTAAATTGACCATCATAATCGTCTATTCCCTTCACCTTCATTTGCTTGTCTTGCTCTTCTTAAATGCTATTCATTTCAATTACTACCTGTGACACATTCTTACCACTCTTTAGGTGAAGATGTCTGAATTTCAGATTGGATTTCTTGGTAACTATCTTATATTGATGGCCTCCAGCTGTGCTCTACCCAACAAGAGGAAATATTTCTGTATCCATTCTATCAAAACCTTTCATAGTTTTAAAAACCTCAATTAGGTCACCCCTCAGCTTCTTTCTTCAACAGGGAAAAGATCCAACCTATCAATTTTATATATCATTTATGGTATCATGCTGTTAAATCTTCTCTACACCATCTCCAGTGGCTCAATATCACTTAGATAATATAAAGAACAGAACTCCACACACTACTCAAAGTGTGGTCTAACCAAGATTTGATACATGCTTGGTACAATGCCCCTATTTTTAAATTCTACCCCTCTAGAATTAATTAAAACTTGATGCATGGTTTGTTTCTCTTTATGGTCTTGCCAACCTGTGGCACAATTTTTAGTGATTGACGTATTTGTACTCCAAGGTCCCTTTGACCTGAGGTTAGTTACGTCTGAAGATAAGTTGAAAGAGCAGAAATTTCTTGGATCATAACTCAAAGATCATCCCCTACCATTTCTGCCAGCTCCAGCATGATGCCACGATGAAACACATCTTCCCAACCCCACCTTCATCAGCATTCAAACCCTCCGTGATACCCTGGTCCACTCCTCCAATGCCCCAACCCTTCATCCCTTTCCCACGGCACTGTCCCCTGTAACCACAGAGGCTGCAATACCTGCCTCTTTACTCCCTCCCGCTTCATTGTCTAAGGCCCCAAACGCTCCATTCAGGTGAAGCAGCATTTCACCTGCTTCAATTTGATCTACAGCTGCTGCAATGCTCCAGTGAAGCCCAATGCAAACTGGAGGAACAACACTTCATCATCTGATTAGGTACATTACAGACTTCTGGACTCAGTCTAATATTGTTGAACTCAATGCTATGAATTTTCTCCTCCTGCTTGACTCCTTGTTTTTTACCCAGTGCAGTCGCCTCCTCTGCTCCTCTGCAGGACCATCTGTCACTTATTCCTTCATTTTGCTTTCATTGAGCACTGACCTTTGTTCTCCTGTTAAAACATTCTGCTACCTTATCTGTCTGCCGATATCAGCACCTTCTTTAAGCCTCAATGCTACCATTAACACCCACTTTGTCTTGTGTCCATGGCATCTTTGTCAATGTCTCCTGAGCTCCCACCTATTGCTGTCATTCTATTCTGCTCCATCTTCTCCATCATCCCTCTCCAACTGTATAATCCACCAGGCATTCGAACTTGAAAACTTGACTCTGTTTCTCTTTACAGATGCTGCCAGATTTTGCTGAACTTACGCAGCATTTTTTGTTCTGAAATTCATGGATGCCCAGTTGTGGTCGCAAAGGCAACATTATGTCTGTAAAGCATGATAGTCACTCTGAACGAGCCCCAAGTTGATTGCTAGACCTCATCTAAATAAAAAGAGAAAATGTCAAAATTACTCAGTGAGCCTGACTGCAGAGGGTGCAAAGAGTTTGCTGGGACAGGGAGAAGGTGCAAAGTGTTTGCCTGGACAGGGAGAGGGTGCAGGGGTGTTTGCTGGGGTGAAAAAAATTAGGGGTGGCATGGTAGCACGGTGGTTAACACTGCTGCTTCACAGTATCAGGGACTCAGGTTCAATTCTGGCCTTGGTCACTGTCTGTGTAGAGTTTGTCTTTTTTCTCTGTGTCTGCGTGGGTTTCCTCCAGGTGCTCTGGTTTCCTCCCACAGCCCAAAACTATGCGAGTTAGGTTGAGTGGCCATGCTAAAGTGACCCTAGTGTCAGTGGGGTTAGCATGGTAAATGTGTGGGGTTAGCATGGTAAATGTGTGGGGTTACAGGGGTAGGATCTGGGTGGGATTGTTGTCAGTACAGACTCGACAGGCCAAGTGGCGTTCTTCTGTACTGTAGGGGTTCTAGGATTTATTGGTGGTGGAAAAAGAAACAGAGTTAACATCTGAGGCCTGTAACCTTTCGTCAGAACTGGGAAAAGTTAGAAATCGAATAAATTTTGAGAAGTAAGAGGGGAGAGGGTGGAAAGAAGAACAGGAGAGACAGACTGAGATAGGGTGGTGGGCAGGAGAGAATAAAAGATAGGATAATTAAAGAAACAAAAGATGTGTTTAGGGTTGGTGTGATTGGCAGAATCCTGAAAAGTTGCCATACAAAAGGGAAGAAATGAAGAGGAGGAAACAATATGAGGACGGAGATTGTTATCTAAGATTGTTGAACTCCGTATTAAGCCCAAAAGGTTGTGAAGAATCCGGGAGTGTTTATTTGTAGTTTGCATTGAGTTTCAAAGGAACACTGCAGGAGGTGGAAAACAGAGTGGGAGTGGGTGAAGAAATAAAATGACAAGCGACTGAAGGCTCAGGGTCATAGAGTCATAGAGGTTTACAGCATGGAAACAGGCCCTTCGGCCCAACTTGTCCACGCCACCTTTTTTTTTTAAAACCCCTAAGCTAATCCTAATTGCCTGCATTTGGCCCATATCCCTCTACACCCATCGTACCCATGTAACTATCTAAATGCTTTTTAAAAGATAAAATTTACCTGCCTCTACTACGATCTTTGGCAGCTTGTTCCAGACACTCACCACCCTCTGTGTGAAAAAATTGTCCCTCTGGACACTTTTGTATCTCTCCCCTCTCACCTTAAACCTATGCCTTTTAGTTTTAGACTCCCCTAACTTTGGGAAAAGATATTGACTATCTACCTTGTCTATGCCCCTCATTATTTTATAGACCTTTATAAAGTCACCCCTCAGCCTCCTATGCTCCAGAGAAAAACATCCCAGTCTATTCAGCCTGTCCTCATAACTCAATCCATCAAGTCCCTGCAGCATCCCAATAAATCTTCTCTGCACTCTCTCTAGTTTAACAATATCCTTTCTATAATAGGTTGACCAGAATTGCACACAGTATTCCAAGTGTGGCCTCACCAATGTCTTGTACAACTTCAACAAGATGCCCCAATTCCTGTATTCAATGTTCTGACTGATGAAACCAAGCATGCCGAATGCCTTCTTCACCACTCTATCCACCTGTGACTCCACTTTCAAGGAGCTATGAACATGTGCCCCTAGGTCTCTTTGTTCTGTAACTCTCCCCAATGCCCTACCATTAACTGAGTAAGTCCTGCCCTGGTTCAATCTACCAAAATGCATCACCTCGCATTTATCTAAATTAAACTCCATCTGCCTTTTGTCAGCCCACTGGCCCAACTGATGAAGATCCCATTGCAATTGGTCATGTGGCTTTGCAAATTGACCATCTTGTCTATGTTTGGTGTCCCCAGTGTAGAGAAGGGCCCATTGTGAACTGTGAATACAGTTTACTAATTCAAAGGAGTACAATAAATTGGTTCTTTGCATGGAAGGTTTCTTTCTGGCTTCAGTCACTGAAAAAGTAGAAGATAAAATTACCTAGGAAAGAAGCCAAAAAGAAAGGTGAGGGAATGGATACCATTCTTTCTGATTGTATCAGAGCTTAGTATGACTCCTACTCTGCCCAAGATGGTAAAAACCTACAAAGGGTCGTGAATTTAATCCAGTCCATCATGAAAACCAGCCTCCCATCCATTGACTCTGTGTATATATCCAGCTGCCTTGGAAAAGCAGCCAGCATAATTAAGGATCCCGTGCACCCCAGATATATTCTCTTCCATCTTCTTCCGTCGGGAAAAAGCTACAAAAGTCTGAGAACACGTACCAACCAACTCAAAAATAGCTTCCTCCCTGCAGCCACCAGACTTTTGAATGGACCTACCTCGCACTAAGTAGATCTTTCTCTACACCCTAGCTATGACTGTCACACTACATTCTGCACTCTTTGCTTTCCTTCTTTATGATGTGGAGATGCTGGCATTGGACTGGGGTGGGCACCTGTTGAAGGAGCAATGCTCCGAAAACTCATGATACCAAATAAACCTGTTGGACTTTAACCTGATTTTGTGAGACTTCTTATCGTTCTCTATGTAACGTATGTTCTGTCTGTATAGCACGCAAGGATCAGCATTTTTCACTGCATACTAATACATGTGATAATACTAAATCAAATCAAATTAAATCAAAATCAAAACCACCTTTATGCATGAATGTTCTACAGTGCAACTTACCAGAATCCCAGAGGGAAGTGAAACAATTAACTCCTTGACATTATCTTAGAAGGGTCAGGTTGCATAAGTTGCAAAAAATACTGTTACGGCTCTGAGCATATCAGTGACAAGCTGAACAAACAAAACTTCTAAGTATATCCAACAAACATTATTCAAAATGGTTATCATCAAAATCACATGTCGTATTATAAACTAACCTTGCAGCTTATGTCAATCTTGGACACTGAATTTAATATCAGCATCTAAAAAGTAAAACCCAACTGATGTTAAATTACTGAGATATTTCTGAACTGCCTTTGTAACTTTAACTTATTAATTTGTCATTTAATTAAATGTGGATGGTAAGTCCTCAGTTTTTTCTTCCAGTAGAAATAAATGTTCTTTTGACAATGAAGTCTTTCCCTCTCTGGAAAATCAGAAATTGGATTAGAATCATAGAATCCCGAAATTGCAGAAGGTGGCCTTTTGACCCATCAAGCCTCCACCAACAACAATCCCACCCAGGCCCTATCCCTGTAACCCCATGTATTTATTCCACTAATTTCCCCTGACAATAAGGGACAACTTAGCATGACCAATCAGCCTAACCCACACATCCTTGGACTATGGGAGGAAACCGGAGGACCAGATGAAACTCATGCAGCCATGGGGAGAGTGTACAAACTCCACACAGACAGTTACCCAAGACCAGAATTGAACCCGGGTCTCTGGTGCTGTGAGGCAGTTGTACTAACCACTGCGCCACCATGCCACCGTGCCTTTCCTGCTTTTTGCAAGGGACGGCAGATTTTATTACAGAAAGAACATATACCACAATTTCCCAATGATCCCGGTTGCCATTTCAACCCAGGGAAAGTGTGTTTAGCTATTCCCTTTCCTGCACAAAACTGAAAACATATGGAGAATTCTCAAAAACTACATGACTTCAAATCCGATGAACAAACTCCTAATTTTTGTAACTCTACACAGAAGAAACAATCCTGTCATCTTTAAATCTCGTCAGCAGACACAGAGCAAATTATTGGGAACTGAGAATGGTACAATCAACTAGACGCAAAAGTTTCCTTTAATCAAGAGGTTTTAATTGGTTCATTAAAATATAACTTAGCTGTAACTGGAGCTGTAATTAAGATAAAAGGTCAGCTACTGCTGTGGTTACTTTTTTGTTTACATTGAAATGGAACAAAATTGTCAAAGAAAGTGGAACTAATTGGCTAACTCCACCAAAAAGCCGATATGAAGAGTTGAGTGGCCTTTTGTATAGTATCAGGCTATAATATGATCATAGAATCCCTACAATGCAGAGGAGGCCATTCAGCCCATCAAGCCTGTACTGACAACAATCCCACCCAAGCTGTATCTCCATATTTACCCCAACATGAAGGAGTAATTTGGCCAACTAACCTTCAATAGAAATCATAGAAACCCTACAGTTGCAGAAGAAAGCCAATCGGTCCGTTGAGTCTGCACTAACAACAACTCAACTTAAGCCCTAACCCCACAACCCAATATATTTACCCTGCTAATCCCTCTAATCTACACTTGTCAGGATACTAAGTGGCAATTTAACATAGCCAATGCACCTAACCCACACATCTTTGTACTGTGGAGGAAACCCACAGAGACATGGGGAGAACGTGCAAACTCCACACAGTCAGTGACCCAAGCTGGGAATCGAATCCAAGCGCCTGGAGCTATGAAGCTGCTGTACCAAGCACTGTGCCACTATGCTGCCCATAGCATCTTTGGATGGTAGGAACAGAGTCCCTGTAGCTCATCCCTAACATCTAAAGACTAAAGCAGTATTTTCTTTTGCAAAATGTATAGTTCCTCTGTTGAAAATTTTAGTTCAAATTCCTTTAAAAAAATTGGCACACTATCAAACAGCAATCCTAATATCAAGACATTTAAGTTTTCCCACTGGAATTTGATATCCAGTTCCATCTCACATATTTACCTTCAAAACAACACTCTCTGTCCTCCAAATAGTAATTTGTTGTATAAAACGATATGAGACATTTCAAAGTGATAAGGCTTGAGATCCATGTAAATGTTATTTATTATTCCCCTTAGGCAAAGGTTGCCATCTGTGCAATCTCTGACAGGCTTTTCTTTTTCACATTAACCAGGCAGTAAATGTCTGTTTTTTTCCCCTAGATTTTCAGCCAATTTTCATATTATCAGCAGATTTTTTTTCATCTTGTATTATCATGTTTGCAGTAAAATATCAAAACTGGGTCAATTTGAACTGTTCCTTTGCTATAAAACTACTGGCACCTCGAAAAGGTGTTCAGCTACACTCATGAGGAAAAGGGCAGATTGTCGGGGCAGTTCACTCCATCAAAGGGAGTATTTTTCTGTAGGGATTCTCCTGTTTATCGGTTCAAAACTTGACAGAAACAATTCAGAACCCTCAGAATAACATAATGACTGATAAATGACCCCAAAGCTTGGTTAACCTGTCGAGAGTCATCTACCCTTCAGACAAGACAGTAAATCGCCTCTTGAGCTGGTTGCCCTGGCCTACGAAAAGTTTGGGGTTTCTGTCAAGACTCCAAAAAGATTATTTTCCTTGTTTCCAATGGGTTTGCAATGATCTCAAAAAAGTGCCTGTGACTATTTTGATTTGCAGGGATGGGTTGGGTTGATGTCATTACTTCGTTCTTCCAGATATCAATGGCTGACCCAAGCTCTGTGTGTATACCTATTGTTATGATCCCAGCTGATGTTAATACTGAACAAGTCAGATCCCAGTGTGAAACATAGTTTGATAGATCCTAACTTGTTTTTTGAAACCATGGAGGGAAGTTACTGAACAAATTCACAGGAGTCTGCTGATGAACTTTCAACACAAAGAATAAAACATTTATTAAACAATATAAATTATCAATATTGCACCAAAAAGATTGGAAGGCTTTCAATGCAAACACAATAAAATGATTCAAATGTTCATTATTCTTTCACCTCAGCTATATTGCTATAGATGCTTATAAAATTTGGAAAAATAAAACAATTTATAATACCTATCCTATTCTGTGATGTTCAAACTGAGTTTGCAGTATATGTGAATTCGCAGGCAAACTATGGTCCAATGCATCGGTCTCTAAAGTAAATGACAGATGCAACTCAAGCACATTCCATTGGTTCTTCTACAACTCACCCAGACATTTGTCACAGTCTGAGCCAACTAGCCTCACTGAAACTCTGTCTTTCTCTGTCTTGCTCACCATTTCCAATTTCCACATTTAAAGAATTCACCTTAGAGTTCTCTCCAAACATCATTCCCACTCAGATGGCTTTAACAGGATTCACCTTCAGGCTTTCAATTTCACCTTCTGAAATTCCTTTTCTCTGAGTCTCCATTTACACTCAGGCTTCACCTTTCATGCACAATTTCAGATCCTATGCCATGCCAAGCAGAACAAAACTGCTCCAAAAGGCTTGTAGTAAAGGAGTTGCATCCTTAGACCTTCAGGGCTTATCTTGAATTTGCTTGGGCTCTGCTCCTTGAAGCGCTCTCTCTTTAATTTGGAGCCTATTTCACTGCTCCTTTTTCTCAACTTTACTTGAAAGGATCTGTTTCCAGTGCCTTGTCCCTTAATCTCTGTGTTTGTCTTTGCCTGGGACTTTCTTCTGGGGACATCTCCCTGCAACGCCACCACACCCCACCAACCCCCCACCCCATCCAGCTTCCTGGGGACACATTCCTCCACATTCCTGACCTGCAGCTTTGCATCTTTCCACTTCTTTGCTTCCTTTTCTTCTGTTGCACATGTGCACAGGGATGGTTCCTGACCTAAAGACATACCAACTGCATATGTGCAGCCATGTCACAGCCAGCACATGCGTGAAAGACCTGAACTACATTAGAAACCCAAACACAATCATGCTGCTTAGGTACATTGGCCATGCTAAATTCTACTTCAGTGTACCTGAACAGGCACTGGAATGTGGCAACTAGGGGATTTTCACAGTAACTTCATTGCAGTGTTAGTGTAAGCCTACTTGGGACACTAATAAATAAATTAATTCTTCCTTTGACAGAACCATCCATTCTCTCTGATTATCTGCAGAATGGAGACGCATGATGCTAATACCAGACTCAGTTCAAGGCAGAAGGATAAAGCGAAGTTAAAATTTAATCTATTAAAAATACCACATTTACAATACTCTGGAAAAAGTTTGGTACAAGGGATAAGGGGTGGGTGGCCCTCCAGTGACAAACATGTCATCCACCTGACTGGTCACTGGCAATCTGTATCCACTGAACATAACACAAGAAATAGGAGCAGGAGGAGGCCATTCAGCCCTCGAGCTTGCTCTGTCATTCATAAGACCATGGCCTATCTGAATGCAGCCTCACCTGTACATTCCTGCCCATTTCCCATATCCTTGACTCCTTTTAGCACAAAAATCCATCTAGCCCAACCTTGAATATTTTCAATTATAGCCCCCATTCATCTCTGGGTAGAGCATTCCACAAATTTATGAGCCTGTGAGAAAATAAATTCCTCCCCACTTCACCTGGTCCTGTGCCATGCGGGTTCTTGTTCCAGAAAGATGTCAGCGAGCCTCCTACGTTAGTGGAGCTTCGATATGCCAACAGAGCTGTTCATTGAGCCAGTTTTGGGGGCTCTCCCTCCTTGCAACTGGATCGCTGTGCCCATCCCACCTGTTGAAGTTGAGGAAAAGAATGCTGATGTTGCTGCTGCTGGTGTCATTCCTGCTCCTGGTGTCATTCCTGCTGCTGGTGTTACTCCTGCCGCTGGTGTCGTTGCTGCTGCTGGTGTCATTCCTGCTGCTGGTGTTACTCCTGCTGCTGGTGTCATTCCTGCTCCTGGTGTCATTCCTGCTCCTGGTGTTACTCCTGCTCCTGGTGTTACTCCTGCTCCTGGTGTTACTCCTGCTCCTGGTGTTACTCCTGCTGCTGACGGTCCTATTGTTGTTGGTATTGTTTGTGACCTTGACCCCCAGCAAACTTGAAAGGTGGTGCTGTCTAAGCTGCTCCAACGCCATGGTGAAGGCACAGTAAATAGTCCCACAACACCAGGTTAAAGTCCAACAGGTTTATTTGATATCACGAGCTTTCAGAGCGCTGCTCCTTCATCAGGTGAGTGGAGAGGTGGGTTCACAAACAGGACATATGTAGACACAGACTCAATTGCAAGTTTGCAGTCTCTGTCTATGTATGCCTTGGTTGTGAACCAAATTCTCCACTCGCCTAATGAAGGAGCAGTGCTCTGAAAGCTCGTGCTACCAGATAAACCTGTTGGACTTTAACCTGGTGTTGTGAGATTTCTTGCTGTGCCCACCCCAGTCCAACATCTCCACATCATGGTGAAGCTAGGCAATAGAGATGTGCAATTTAAGGGGTGTGAAGTTCCTTCTAAGAAGTTGACAATCACCTGTCAAGAAGTGATTGTACTTTGGTTTGACCTCTCATCTGACCTTGGCCACAGCTTTCAATGTAACTGATCAAAGCTTTCCCAGCTTGTCAGTTTCACACAAGTAGCACATCCTGCTGTGCGCTCATCTCCTCAGCCCTGACAACTTGCTGGCTGGTTGGGAAACAGGTGCCTTGTCTCTTAAACCCAGAGTGTTAGGTTGAAACAGTAGTTTTGTATCTTATTATAATAATGGGTGGATGGTGGCAGAGCGGCTTGCACATCACCAGGGACCCAGGTTCAATTCTGGCCTCAGGTGACTGGGTGGAGTTTGCACATTCTCCCCATATCTGCATGGGTTTCCTCCCAAGTTCCAAAGATGTGCAGGTTAGGTTGATTGGCCATACTAAATTGCCCCTTAGTGTCAGGGGATTAGCAGAGTAAATACATGGGGATATGGGGAAATGACCTGGGTGGGGTTGTTGTTGGTACAGGCTCAATGGACCAAATGATGTCCTTTTGCACTGTAGGGATTCTATGATTCAATGAAATTTGGAAGTGAGTGAGGTAACATGGGGATCCCGACCCACTGTCATTTTTAAGGGGTTTAACTTCCTACCGACACTCAAACCCACTCCCATTTCCTGGGAAGTTTTCGTCCAAATATTCTGTTCCCAAAAACCCATGAAACTGTAAATCCATTCTCAGCATTTGCCTTGCTGATCCACCGCAGAAGCATGGAGCACATGGAGAATGGAAAGTACATAAATAAGAAGGGGGTAACAGAGCAGCTACATCCTTGTGGACAATGATGAGGAAGAAGAAGATGATGATGAAGAGGGAGATGAAGGATATGAGGACAGACTGTGAATTCCTGCAGCGAACTTCAAACTCATCCAACTCACCCCCTGCTCCTAACTACTTACAGGATTGATTAGCGCCTGAGAGGATATTTAAACATGGAACGAAGACCTTCAGAAATACAAATCCTATTTTTAATAGTACAAGGAAGTATTTTAATTCAGTATGTCTGTTCACAAAAATAAGATTCAAAACTGAATTTCCTTATTAGGGAAGACAACTGTTGTGGCCTTTAACCTTTAATGGATTAACTCACAGTTTCTGCTCAATCAGGAAGGGTGTAAACATAAACAGTAACTTTCATGATAAAAATATCAATAGAAATGATTTTTGAATGAATAAAACATTAAACTGTTTGGTTCTATAGAGAGTAGGCTACTAATTTTTATTGCAGATAATTTTGCAGAATAATCACAGGACAGTTGTAGTAACAATTAAGAAAATGGAAAAAGTGGTTATGTTTCACAGGGCTAACCTGAATGCTGGTATGACTAACACTCCTTTCTGACATGACCCTGGCTTTTTTTCTACTGCTCTCTTGAACACCGAAGCACCTAAATTGCCTACATTTAGATTTGACTAAAATACAAAGCAGAGATGTAGTTGGCAGGATCAATAGTCAGTAAATTAGTCATTCTAATTTTCCTAATATTGAGCAAACATGTATGGAATATCGGAACATGAATAGGCCATTCAGCCCATCAAGCCTGCTCCGCCATTTTAATACGACCATGGCAGTTCAAATATTTCAATGCCTTTTACACCTATTATCCACATAATCCTTTGCTAATCAGAACTCTATCAATCTCTGCTTTAAAAATACACAACAGCTGGGACGTTCCAACCAACCACGCCGGTGGGATCTACCGGTCCTGCCGACGGTAAGCCTACGCCACGGGTTTCAAGGTGCATTCAGTGGGAAACCCCATTGACAATATCGGGAATGGAAGATCCCATTACCAGCCAATGACAGGCGACCACCCATTGCCATGAAACACACAAGAACTGAGCTTCCCCAGCCCTCTGGGTAAAGAATTCCACAGATTCACAACCCTCTGTGTAAAGAGATTTCTCTTTGTCTAGGTCCTAAGTGGCATCCCTCTTATTTTGAAATTATGCCCTTTGGTTCTTGACAAAAGAACCACCTTACTTGCATCCACCCTGTCTATTTCTTTAATTATTTTGTAGATTTCAATGAGATCATCTCTCATTTTTTCAAAATTCTAGCGAGTACAGGCCCAGTTTGCCCAATCTCTCTTCATAGGCTATCCCTGGAACAAGTCCAGTGAACCTTCATTGCGCTCTCTCCCCAGAAAGGAAAAACAGTTTAGATCAGTATTCTTATTTCCCTGTTTGACTGGTTTTCCATTTTAAAGTATACAAGACCAGTTTAAATCAGTATTTTTATTTCCTTTTTTTAACTGTCTTTTTCCCTTTTGGGTCTTCGGCAATAATATCCTTCCCGAGGTAAGGGGACCAGAACTGCACACAGTATTCCAGGTACAGTCGAAGCAAGCACCTTTCCACTTGAAGCAAGGCCTCACTACTCCTGTACTCAAATCCTCTTGCGATAATGGCTAACATTCCATTAGTGTTCCTAATAGCTTGCAGCACCTGCATGTTAATCTTCTGTAACTTATGGACAAGGACATCTTTGTACATCTACGCTTTCTAATTTCTCACCATTTCAGAAATTCTCTGTAAATCTGTTCCTTCTACTAAAATGGATTAACTCACATTTTTCCACATTATATTCCATCTACCATATTCTTGTCCACTCACTGACTCTGTCAAATCCTCCTGTAGCCACTTTACACCTTACTGACAACATACATTCTAGCCTAGCTTTGTTTCATCCACGAACTTGAAAATATTACTGTTATAATATATTAGTGTTATTAAATGCATTTCCTTATTTGATGTCTTTAGTAGGTACGAGCACGCATGAGTGATGTTATCAGCAGAGTGACCTTTTGCAGTTTAGCGTAACCACGAGGGGCCTGTGTAACTAGAACGGAGTTGAGGAGGAACTTCTTCACTCAAAGGGTGGTGAATCTCTGGAATTCTCTGCCCGTTGAAGTGGTGGAGGCTGCCTCGCTAAATATTTTTAAGACGCGGGTTGATGGGTTTTTGATAAGCGAGGGGATTAAGGGTTATGAGGAGGGGGCGGGAATGTGGAACTGAGCCACGACAGATCAGCCATGATCTTATTGAATGGCGGGGCAGGCTCGAAGGGCTAGATGGCCTACTTCTGCTCTTATTTCTTATGTTCTTACGTTCTTATGTTCTAACTGCCTCCAGTTCTGGGTCCACATTGTACTGTATTTTCGTACTTCTTTAAATAAAGAAAATGCAATATCACAAAGCGTTCAACTACCTTTTTGCGACCAAGTTATATCACTTTTAGTGATGAAAAAATAACTGCAAAATGAAAAAGGAGAAAATTTGAGTTTCTGTCTGATGCTACAAAGATTCACACAATGAGTAGCAGTTGAGTGCTCTGATCAGCAGGTCCATGAGTTCACCAATGAAGGTCAAGTTAGCAGCACCATGCCTATGTTCTGGACTATCAGTGAGTTTGTGAAAGAGGAATGGGGGCTAGGTTAAATATGTGGAAAGATTGCAACACTTTTTTTGGTGAATGGGATTGCAGATGAGAGTAAACAGCATTCAATTTTCCTGAGTGTGTGTGGAGTTAAGATGTACAAGTCAGTCATAGTCATAGAGGTTTACAGCATGGAAACAGGCCCTTTGGCCCAACTTTTCCATGCCACCCTTTTTAAAGCACTATGCTAGTCCCAATTGTGCACACATGCAATGATTACAAACTTATCATTAATCAGACCTCCAAGTTAGATGCTTACCCGTAGCCAAGGGTGAAGATCTGTTTTCTACCCTTGCAGGAGGCAAGAAGTTCTCAAAATCTGACATGAGCCACGCCTACCAGTAGCTTTTATAAGTGTGGTAATATTTGGACCATTCCCCAGTGGATGACAAAGTCAGAGGTATAAAAGAAACTCCAAATCTCAGGTATTTCTGGGCATAGTAGCTTACTACAGGAAGTTTCTGCCAGATCTTTCAACAGTGTCAACAGCACTGTACCTGCAGCTTCACAAAAAAAAAAGAATGTGGGAGGCAGCATAAAAGAATGTTTTCAAGGATGTGAAAGCACTGTTACAATCAGCTGGTTCACTCTGATCAAGACAGGGCACTTATTCTATCATGTGATGCCTCGCCCTATGTTGCTGGAGAAGTACTGTCTCATCTGATGGAGGATGAGTCAAAAAACCCATTGGTTTTGCATCGCATACAAAGGTAAGCCATCATCTTTGCTGTGAAATGGCTAGATCACTATCTTTATGGTTGTTCATTCACTATATGCATTACATTTACAAGCCACTGATGGATCTTTTCAGTGAATCAAAGTTTCAGATAACACGGTAGAAGGAAACGCTGCTGGGGAAATTTGACAGGGAATGATTCCTAATCTACAGGGGCATCCAGTGGGCTCTGTTCCAGGGGAGGATGAGGGTATTTGTGATCAGATACTCAACCTATTCCTGCAGCAACAAACCCACCTCCACTGAAACAAGCCTCAGCAGCATCTACTGAATCACCAGTGGTCACAGCATAATTGCAAAGCTTCTGAAAGATTGACGTATAGATGAGACATGAATTTCACTATGTTTCTTTCCTTAAGGGCATCAGTCTATACATTTTAGTTAAGGGGAAGAAATGTTATAGAGAGTTATAGTCAGCATCTTCCAATTTGAATGTATAGACTGATGCCCTTAGCGGATACGGGCATGCGCAAATGATTTCATCAGTCGTGTGGGCTTTCGCGGGCTAATCTTATCATGATGGACCTGCATAACTAATTGCCATGATGTGGAGATGCCGGTGTTCAGTTTTAACTCTAATTGCCTTCAATTTTCAGTCCATGTTGTAGTGCATGTTGATATTTTTATAAGTAAAGAAGATTGACCATTACAATGCATTTGACTACCTTTTTGTGACCAAATTACTACAGTTACATTTGGTCCCCACATCCAAATCATTAATATATATTGTGAATAGCTGGGACCCAAGCATTGATCCTTGAGGTACCTCACCAGCCACAGCCTGCCAACATGAGAATGACACATCTATTCTCACTCACTGCTTTTCTGTACCACTGATGTAAGACTAACAGGTGTGTAGTTCCCTGTTTTCTCTCTCCCTCCCTTCTTAAATAGTGGGATGACATTTGTTACCTTCCTATCTTCAGAAACCATCCTAGAATGTTTAAAACTCTCAATCTCATCCCCATCTTTTTATCACCACTTCAATCCAGACCCCAGCAGTGCTGGCTTCTCCTGGTTTAATCCAGAAGTTGCCTGATTTCTTAAAAAAAAATGATATGGTAGATTGTTAAAAAAAAACAAGTTGTAACACAGAATAATATGCCATGACAGATCACCAGCCTTATAGACATTTAGAATTTGCTTTTTAAGTATCTGGTTGAACTATGAGCTGATAAGGGGTAAAAGGTATATTATGCACAAGCATGAGAACAACCTTAATTGAGAAAATGCACCTGAACCCACATTCAATCCGTTAGCTTCATTAAGACATTTTCTATATTAGATGATCATGTTTTATGATTCCACTATTCCATTTTTTTCAGTTTAAGTGTAGGTGTTAATGAAGGATCAATGCTAAATTACACTGTAATTTTCCACCAGTGTGGGTTCCTTCTGGTTCCCACTATCATCATTACTCACTTCTGTTTAATCTCCTCAATCATATGCAATGAATGAATGAAAACTACTTTACTTAAGCTGTTTTGTATTACTGATGATTTCAAAATCTACACTTGAAACATAAATTTGTATAACATAACTGTTATAAGGGGCATGCCTTGGCTTCTGTTCTTCATGTATAGAATAATGGCTGAAATATAATAGAAAGGACTACCTTTTTGATGAAGACACTCAGAAAGTATCATACTTTACATTTAATCAATCTCAACTCCTGCTTTCATTCAAATGTGACAATGCATAATGTCAATCTTCTATCAAAAGACTCAACTGCAAGAAGCAGCTAGTGCGATGGCTGTTTGGTGGTATTCACTTTCCATCTTTTCAATTGCCTTGATGACAGTCTTTGCCAATGACTTTGTTTACCCATTCTGCTGCTGATAGTCTAGTTTGTTGGCATTATTCTGATACATCTATATCAGTGGTTTGTGAGGTCTATGTTTACCGTGTAAAGAATGATAGGATTTAAAATGAATTGTGTAAATATGTTCTAAACTCGCAATCAATTCCACACTGCAGAGTATTTGGAAGCTTGCAAGCTGTCTCAATCTGTAGTTTCTTCACATCGTTTTGTCTGTTACGTCCTTCCCAATCAGCCTGCCAAGGTGAGCGACCTCATTAACTTGCTTCAATATGAGTCATGTGATTCGGACTATAGTGGTCTCTTTTTTGTACACAGAGTCAATGAAGCTGCAAGCTGTGATTCTGTCATTCATTTTCAGTCAATTTACACTTCAAATTGCTTGAGCTTTACCTCAGAAGATTTATACTTTGCTAACCACGCAAATTGTTTCTTGCGTTTAAAGACATAATTTTCCTCTGCAAATAGCTTGATCATTGCCTATCAGTTTTTTATTTTGATTTCTTGCTGAATTGATAGTTATCGCTTACCCTTAAAATTTTAGATTGGACTGTTCGTACTGGTTGAAAAAAGGCTCAAATGATCTTTACATCCAAGCATTGTACCTTGCACTGAAGAGGTGCGTCATTCTTACTGAAAGGGTGTATTAATGTGCACCGCTTTCTAAGTATTTTAATTCAGGTTTGCAATGTATCCATTGTATGTGGTGCATCCAACATAATTCAATGATCTGTTTTATTGGAATGGACCTGATTACCAAATGATATTATACAGAATGAGTTTGACGTGGCAATCCTGTTCCCGAATGCTGTTCCACTGCTGGGAAGAAGGGAGATGCTGTTGAAATAAAGAACTCACAAGGGCCAAATCTCAATGAATAGTTTGAGAAAGAGACACTGGATGTATCAGAGGATAAAAAAGGCGATGGAAGAGGAAGAAGCATCAGGGAAGACTATGGGGGAGATCTTCCTCCCCCTCTGTGTTGCGTGTGGCAGCGGGAGGTGGCAGGCCGTTTGCAGGTAGTGGGATCTTATGGTCGTGGAGTTGTCAATAGGATTTCCCATTGAACGCACCCCTTGCCACCTCCTTGCAGGGATGTGCCATTGGCATAAATGGCAGCAAGATTTTGGTGTATCTTCCGCTGTCCTTTAAGGATCATGGTTAGACCACTCAGACTCCAGGATAACCTGGCAGTTTAGAGCATGGACAGTTAAGTGCATCCACTTGCTGGCCAATTTTAATTGAAATCCAAAACTGGCCTTCTGATCTCAATGTATATCCAGGTGCCTAATATATTTTTCAGCCAAATCTGCTGCATGCCTCAGTATCAGAGGCTACCAATTAGATAGCCAGTGCACTTCTGGAGAGATTAGGTTTGGGAAATTGAGACTTGGTATTTGTTCCTCCAATGTCAATTTACTGTACAAAAAAAGAGGTGCAATGGTGTTACATTTCTCCCCCAGATGGCATATTTCATGTGTTCAGGACAGTCGAAATATACTACAGAAATAACAAATTATTCTTTGAAGTATAGTGACTGTGTAATATAGGAAAACAGAGCAGCCAATTTGCACACAGCAAGGTGCCATAAACAACAATGAAATAGAAAACCCGATAATATTTTGTACTGATATTGCTTGAGAAATAAATGTTGATCAGAACACTAACAAAACTTGCCTCATTTTCTTCACATAGAGCCGTGGGACTGTAAAGATTCACATGAGGAAGTAAGACTTAGATAAAGGAAATTATTGCAGATTCTGGAAACTAAAACTGAAACAAAATGCTGGAAAATCTCAGCACGGCTGACAGCATCTGTAGAGAGAGAATAGAGCCAATGTTTCAAATAGGGATGACCCTTCATCAGAGCTGAAGGCAATGAAAATAGGACAAGATTTAAACTATGAAGGTGACGCGGACTGGGGGGGCGGGGGGTTGGGGGCTGTAATTGATAGGACTGACGTAGACAAAAAAACAACGGGAATGTAAATGGTGATGACTAAGACTGAAAATTGTGCTAAGAGCATCCATTAAGAGATCTGAATGTGTGAATGGCAGAGCAAAGCTGCAGGGTATCAAATTGCATCCTGAGGAATGTGGCCCTAATGGGTTGGGGTTAGAAAAAAGATGGAAAGTGAGATATTAGAAGTGAAAATATAAAAATAAGAAATGATAACATAAAATAATAAAAATAGACATTTACATTCCATTTGTTTTTTGTCTATGCCAGTCCTATCAATTACCGCCCCCGAAACCACACCCCTCCCCATCCACAAACTCTCATAGTATAAATCTTGTCCAATTTCCCTTGTCTGCAGCTCCGATGAACAGTCATTCCGACTCAAAATGTTGGCTCTATTCTCGCTCCACTGATGCTGTCAGACCAACTGAGATGTTCGAGCATTTTCTGTTTTTGCTTAAGACTTTACATCACATTTTTTGTTTTTGCTTAAGACTTTATTTCACTAAGTGTAACAATAGATAAAGTCTCAGACTGAAGTGTCAGCCTGGATTATGCACAATGGAGCTTGAACTCATCATATTGCAACTCAGAAGCAAGTGTTGCCATCAGGCCACGGCTGACACTGACAGTTAAGTCCCAGGGCATACAATGTGAACTAATCTCAGCCACAGTGGCAATATAACAATCCTTGCAACCAGTGCATCTCAGGCGAAGAAAAGCAAAATCAGCTTGAATTCTCATTGTGATTGCTATCTAGCAAGTGCTGCTGGAAAGGGCAGAAATTGAAGACAGGATTGGCATTCTCTCCATTATTCAAATGTGTGATGATGTTTTCTGCCCAGACTTGTTGGAGGTGCCATCTTTTGGGTCAAACATTGAACTGAGGCACCTGCTTGGGTGGGTACGAAAGATCCTATGACAAAGGAAGAGTGGGTGTCCTGACCAATATTTATCTCTCAATCAACATCACAAGAAACAGGTTATCTGGTCATTATCACATTGTTGCGTGCAGGTTTTACAGAGCACAAATTAGCTTCTGAACTTCCTCCTTCACGACAGGGACCATACTCCAAAAATGACTTCATTAGTTGTAAAGTGCTTTGAAGTGTCCAGCGGTTATGAAAAGTGCAAGTCTTTCTTTGAGAAGTAAAAAGTTGATCAGTAAACTTAACCAAACAATTTCTATGATAGTAATTTTCAGTAAGGGAGTAAGCAATGTCAAATCATAGAATCCTCACAGTGCTAAAGGAGGCCATGCAGCCCATCGGTTCTGCACCGACTCTCTGGCAGAGCATCTTACCCAAGCACACTTCCAGCCCTATACCCATAACCCCATAAATTTACTTGGTAATCTCCCGAACCTACACATCTATTGGTCGCTAAGGAGTAATTTACTATGGCTAATCCACCTGACCTGCATATCTTTGGACTGTTTGAGAGAACCAGAGCACCCAAAGGAAACCCACGCACACAGAGAATGTGCAAATTCCACACAGTCACCGAAGGCCAGAATCGAACCTGGGTCCCTGGCGCTGTGAAGTAGCAGTGGTGCTGTGAAGTAGCAGTGCCACTGTGCCACCCTAAACAATCTCAGCTGTCTTCGTACCTGTTTATGGGTGTAAAATAAGTGTAATGATAGCCAATTTGACTGAGTTTATGGATATTTATGTCACAACCAATTTGGTTATTATTTTCTTTAAGTATTAAAGTTTATTGATTAGTGTCATAAGTAGACTTACATTAATATTGCAATGAAGTTACTGTGAAAATTCCCTAGTCACCACACTCCAGTGCCCGTCCAGGTACATTGAGGGAGAATATGGCACGGCTAATGTGCCAAATCAGTACGTCTTTCAGATTGTGGGAAGAAACCAAAACACCTGGAGGAAATCCACGCAAACACGTGGAAAACATGCAGCCTCTACACAGACAGGAATTGAACTCGCGTCCCTGGAGCAGTGCTCACCACTGTACCACTGTGCTGCCTGCTAAGGTGATCTAGATGACAGCCTGAATTTACCAAAAAGAGCATTTCCTACTCAAAATAGTAAATTTGTTTCCCCTTCTGAGTTCTGACTGATCTGTTTGGATCTCAAGCAGCCCTACCTTCTGGACTGTCTTAGAGACGTAACAGTCATTTATTAAGATTCATAGGCCAAGAATCTTATCAGGATAAAGCCCCATCATTTGTAGAAATAAGCTGAATATTAATGCTTGTTTGCACTGATTTTCAGCAAGCCCACTATCAAATATTTTGAATATGAAAAGAGAGTCAGGATTGCCTATCACAGAACATAATCTTGAAAGCCATCTGATTATTTATCAGAGGTACCCAGGGCAGGAACTGTTCCTGAACACGTACCTTATGTCTGAATGGATGATAAAGGTGCACAACCTACAAATTGTTGTTGTAATACTGTGCATCTGCCTGACAGATACGAAACACCACAGCTCTGAACGCCTTCCCGCTGCATTTTAGATTCATCTTGTTCTCTGTCAATTCTCCTCTTGAGATCTCCAGAGGTGTCCTCATCAAATGACATTATGGGAACATTCAGGTAGAAAAATACTGGGAGGTAGCTGAGAGCAGCAAGTCTCTAGTTGTATCAACCGTTGAAGTAGTGAAGCAAAAATAAAACACTTATTCTTTCAGGATCACATCTGAAGCAAGAAGACTTTGTCATTTTCAAAACAGCGTCTTTTCAAGTAAGAAAACTATCAATGTTAAAGTAACAAAGCAGCGTTGGGTGGGGGGGGGTGGTTTCGGTGAGAGGGTTGGGGGGGTGGTCGGTAGAAGCCAGAGGAATCTGAAGCTTTTCTGTACATTCCTGCTGAGTGACAGAATATTGAGAAGATGTTGGAGCTCCTTTAAGAAATAAATGACAATTTTGTGAGCTTCCTTCTGAACAGACCCTGGCATCTGCCATTTGGGAAAAAATTTCTAAAATAAAAACAGACTGTTGAATTGCAGAGAACAAACACATTGTCAAAAACAAAAACCATCTGTAAATTTACACCCCAAATGCTTTGATTTCTCAGACTTTGCACTATTTCCTTCTTAAGAAGCCTGAAATAGTTTTCTGTAAGTTTATTTATTTTTGATTGAATCCCTCACAATTTAAAATTTGCAATTCATTGTTTCATTTTTTTGCCCCTGGAGAATGCACAGACACTGGGATTACTTTTTTTTATTCATTCATGTGGTATGGGCATCGCTGGCTAGCCCATCCCTAGTTACCTGAGGTCAGCTGAGAGTCAACCATATTGCTGTGGTTCTGGAATCACATGTAGGCCAGGCTAGGCAAGAACAGCAGATATCTTTCTCAAAAGAACGTAAGTGAACCAGATGGGTTTCTACGACAATCGGCAATGGTTTCATGGTCATCAATGGATACTTATTCCCGATATATTTTATTGAATTTAAATTCCACCATCTGCCATGGTGGGGTTTGAACCCGGGTCCCTAGCACATTAGCTGAGTTTCTGGATTAATAGTCTAGTGATTAAACCACTAGGCCATTGCCTTATCCTAACTATTGAGTCATAGTCACACAGCACAGAAAGGCCTTTTAGCCCATCGAGTCTGCACTTACAATAACTGCCACTAAGACCACACTAATCCCATTTTCCTGCACTTGTGCCATATCCTTGAATGTTATACTCCAAGTGCTCATCTAATATCATTTTTAAATGATATGAGTTGCGGCCACCATTATGTTCCCAGGCAGCACATTCCAGGTTCCCACCATCCTCTGAGTGAAAATGTTTGCTGGAAATAATGACGTTCTCGATTAAACTGTCAACCTGTAATGTCCAAACTATGTTAGGGGTTGTGGGTTTCAAGCCAAAAAAGAAAAAAATGTGGTTTGCACACGTATGCAGGAATTTTACCAGCACAGCCACCCGAATCCAAGAACAGCATTCTCCGTTGTCCTCGGACGGGATCTTATGAGTCTCGGGCAAGTGAGGCAGTAAAATTCCGGCAGTAGATTCAAAAGAACAACAGCAGATTTATTGCAGGTGCTGTTGCCTGTACAAAATGAAACTAAACAGGAGCCTGTGAAACACCCCATCAAATCATGTGACCGACTCTTAAAGCAATCATGCAACCACTTAAATATATAACATCCTTCCTCCTTTACTTCTGTGGTCATGGCGACAAATTACTACGATGTTTTACATAGGCTCAGTAATACTTTAGACATAGGAGTGTGCACCATTAATTACTATACGCAGTCGTTAAGAAAGTTGATCAGGTGAATGTCTTTAGTTGTATATGACATTTGACATACGTAAGTGATATATGGAATTTGCTGTCCGAGATCTTAGAAATATGATTTGGAACTTCAGGAGACAATTCGTCTTTTGGAACTAATTCTGCATCATTCTCACTGGTGTAGCAGTATAGACACAATCATCAGGTTCAACTAAGTCATCCATTGTAGTATTCACAACCCTCGGGACTAAAAAAGTGAGCACTTCTGGAGATGATTCTGATAAATTTTGAGATGACAACAATTGGTTAGATCGCCAATCTAGTTCATCTTTGGTTTGAAACGTGTAAGAAATTGGATGTGTTTTTGCTAAACAATGGTTGGTGCCCATTTCTCACTCATGACATAATTAAGCAGTTACACTTGACCTCCTTGTTGAAATGAATGTTATTTTGCACGCGTGACCATGCATTTCCGCTGTGCACACATCTGCCAGCACCGGATTTCCAGCATGATAAGATCCATGCTTGAAATCAGCGGAAAGATAGGTAAGTCATTTAAATTTTTATTTAAGTCTAATTTTAATGTAATTAGTGGGCATAGGACTGATTTCTCCAGGCGCGCTAGCCTCTCCCACCCTGCAGAGTGTTTCACTCCAGGGTAGCTCCCCACTTTCAGGAAATTGACACCCCAACCCTGATGGAGTGATGGTGAGGGGAAACTGAGGCTCCCAGGGAATCAGGTCACAGGGGGGTGGTGCCCCCTGGACATGGGCACCCTGGCAGTTCCAGCCTGCACCCTCTAGCAATGCCCAAGGGACAAAGTGTTAATGTTCAGGGGGCAATTTGGCACTGCCTATTGGGCATGTGGCAGTGCCAAGGATGCGGGACATCTGGGGCAGCACCTGAGGAGTATGTGGGGCTGACCTTGGGGTGCGGCCTGTGGAGGTGGGGCAGAGGGGCAATCAGCAGGCTTGCTGAGTGCTCCTCCTGAGTGGGGCAATTAGCGAGCCGGCCCCCCATGAGTGGGGAGCAACTCTGGAGAGAAACACTGTGCGGGGTGGGAGGAGCTTGCAGGCCTGGAGAAATCAGTCCTGTGCCCACTAATTACATTCAAATTAAATAAAGCTTTAAATAACTTACCTGCCTTTCTGCTGATTTCAAGCGTGCAGCAGCAATGCATGCGCATGCATGCAAAATAACATTCGTTTCAACAATGAGATCAAGTGTCACTATTTAATTATATCATGAGTGAGAATTGGGTACCAGCCATTGTTTAGCAAAAACATGTCCAATTTCTTACACTTGTTGCCACTCTGCATTGGGATTGATTGTGGCAGGAGAGGGACCACCAATCAGAGCAGGCTGGGGGTCTGCCGGTTGGGATGGGATTGGCGAGGGGATCAGTCTGGGAGGGGTCTGCCTGCGGGAGTGTTTACACTGCGGGGAATTGGGGGGATTGGCACTACGGGGGAGTGGGTAGGCTGAAGATCGAATCAGGTCAAGACAGTGGGGTGTGGGTCAGGGCTGGCCTAGAAATGGTCATGGAGGCCGTTGTGGGGGGGTTGTTGGCGGGGGGTGGGGCAGCACTGCTGGGGTCCCGGGCTGGCCAGCAATGGAACAGGAAGCTGACAGTGTGTGGCCATTGCACAAGTGCAGAAGCCTGCCAAGTTTTAGCCTCTTGGGTGGGAATAGGCTCTCCCCCCTAGTCATTAATGATATTCATGCTGGTGGCCTCTGCACTGCGCAGAGTGTGGGAGATTTGAGTGTGAGCTCCCACTGAAAAAAATCAGTGTGAATTACTCCGGTTCTCCTGCAAATTTGACACTTAAAATTTTGGGGGGAGAATTCCACCCGATATGTAACAAAACCAGCCAGATCTTAATTTATACAACCTTTTGATTTTTGTGTTTTGAAATTACTTAATATTAGGAGAAAAAAAATCTGTTTCAACTCCCAAATAATCAGCGAAGTTAAAGTGGCAACTGAATAAGAAACAACTCATTTCTTTGTCAAATGAAGTAATCTAACATGAAGAATGGCAGAGTTATACCTACATGATGCACTGTTTGTCTGAAAGAGAAAATATACTTCTTTTAGTTGTTTTATTTACTATTATTTGGTTAAGTTCTTAATTCAAATTCAAACAGATTATTAGGTGTACAGAAAATTGGATCAGTGAAACATAATTAAAGTATGTCACCAATGAGCATAAATCAAAATGTATGTAGGAAACGCTGATTTTCAAACTTTATTCAAAAGTAATAAAAAATATTTGAAGTGCAGCTGAAAAGAATAATAAAAATAATTGCTTTTTTGATGCTGTTCAACATTTTCAATGAACATGGAAGACGAGCAGGGATGGTACAGTAGCACAGTGGTTAGCACTGCTGCTTCACAGCTCCAGGAACTGGGGTTCGATTCCCAGCTTGGGTCACTCTCTGTGTGGAGTTTGCACATTCTCCTCGTGTCTGCGTGGGTTTCCTCCAAATGCTCCGGTTTCCTCGCACAGTCCAAAGATGTGCGGATTAGGCTGATTGGCCATGCTAATAATGCCCCTTAATGTCCTGAGATACCTAGGTTAGAGGGATTAGTGGGTAAATATGTGGGGATAGGGCCTGAGTGGAATTGGGGTCGATGGGCCAAATGGCCTCTTTCTACACTGCGGGGTTTCTATGGTTACTTATTTCTGAGCTGTATGAGCAGGATCACTGCATATCTGACCCTTTGTTTCTAATTGCAAATGACGTGATTAGTATCTGAAAGGGATGTCTTTGTTTCGGTTGTTACTCTGCATCAGAACAGATTGGAAAGGGTGTAGAAGAACCCTCAGAAAGACTATCCAAAACAAGAATGGAAACAGGTACAGGTCAGGAAAGCAAATTAGTTACCTCAACAGAAGTGTCAACTAATGGATTTAATAGGCTGCAAATGGATTTTAAAATGCTGGAAAGAGGCGTAACATTCTGCATACCGTACAAGAGGCGTCTTTAAAATCTGTACAAATCTTTTACGCCTTACTTCACATCAAATTGGTATGGTTCAGATGGGTTGAAATCATTTGGCATGACATATGGGAAAGTAAGCTGAGCAGGATGCAAAGTGATTGTGAAAGGATTGAGACAGGTTAGGTGAGTGGGCAAGAATGTGGCAGATGGAACGCAATGTAGAGAAATGTGAATTTATCTTCTTTGGCGGAAGGGAAAATAGAAACACAGAATGTTTCTGAAAAAAGAAAGTAAGAATTGTCAGCAGTCAGAATGCTCTGGATATCAGTCTGCACCAATCACGGGCAGTAACATGCAGCCACAGCAGGCAATCAGGGAAACAAATAGAATGCGCACCTTCTCCGCTCCCATATTCAGGGGGCAGGTTCAGCAGCGGGAGCAGGAAATCCCACTACAGTCCACAACACAGTTTATGCCATGGGAATTCCCATCAATGACAGAACGGGAATACCAACATTGAACATTGGGATTCGCAATTTAAATATAATCTATCGGGCCTTTATGGCTGATAGCTCCCCCTCGCTAACCTCCCCGATCCCATCCCATTACATTGTCTATTCACAATAACATCATGAATCATGGCAGGTCCCATTTTTTTAAAATCTGTTCATGGGATGTGGGCTTTACTGGATGGATCAGATATTATTCTTGGAGATCCACCAAAGATGCCAAAAGACAGTAGCAGACCAAGCTACAATCCTAGGCGAGCCACATGGACTCCCGCCAACTATGGCAAGGTCTGCAAGACATAGCAGGCCACAAGGTGAAGACAGGTAAAATCGCTGGCTTCTGTGTATCCCTCCCTGATGGGCTCAACACATTCTATGCCTGTTTTGAGCAAGAGGTCAGCGACAGCACATCCTCCATCCCAGAAGCCTGGGATGGTCCTGTATCCAAGGTCGCCATTGCCAACATCAGAGCAGCCTTCTCAAAAATCAACCCCCGGAAACTAACTGGCCCAGATGGGATACCTGGATGCGCTCTCAGGGTCCGCTGGCAGGGGTATTCACAAAGACATTTTCAACATTTGCTTGCACCAATCTAAGGTCCCTACCTGCTTCAAGAAGACAACCATCATCCCAATACTAAAGAAAAACCAAGCAGCGTGCCTTAATGACTAATGGCCGGTGGCTCTGACATCCATCATTATAAAGTGCTTGGAAGGTTAGTCCATGGCATAAACCAATTCCAGCCTCCCAGATTACCTGGATCCACTACAGTTCACTGATCGCCACAACAGGTCCACAGCAGATGCCCTCTCCCTGGCCCTACACTCAAGCCTGGAACATCGAGATAACAATAACACCTATGTCAGACTCCTATTCGTAGACTACAACTCAGCCTTTAACAGCATTATTCCTGCTAGACTCATCTCCACACCTCATTGCCTAGGGCTCAGTTCCTCCCTCTGCAACTGGATCCCAGGCTTCCTGACACACAGACCATATTCAAGATGGATAGGCAACAACACCTCCTCCATGATCATCCTCAACACCAGTGCTCCACAAAGTTGTGTCATCAGTTTCATACTATACTCTTTATACACCTCTTGACTGTGTGGCCAAACACCCCTCAACTCGATTTTCAAGTTTGCTGATGATACCACTGTTGTCGGTTGGATCTCACACAATATCAAGACACAGAACAGGAAAAAAAGTCAAGAATCTGGTGAACTGGTGCGACAACAATAATCCCTCCTTCAATGTCAACAAAACAAAGGAGATAGTCATCGACTTCAGGAAGCATAGTGGAGGGCATGCCCCTGTCCACATAAATGGGGATGAAATAGAAATGGTTGAGAGCTTCAGGTTTTTAAGCGTCAAGATCACCAACAACCTGTCCTGGTCCTCCCATGTCGGCACTATAGTTAAGAAAGCCCACCGACACCTCTATTTTCTCAGGAGGCCAAGGAAATTTGGCATGTTTGCATGTTCAGATCCCTTATGTTCTTATGTCTGTTACAACTCTCACCAACTTCTTCAAATGCACCATGGTATGGTTCCTGCTCTGTCCAAGACCGCAAGAAACTACAATGGGTCGTGGATGAAGCCCAGTTCATCACTCAAAACAGCCTCCCATCCATTGATACTCTCTGCTGCCTCAGAAAAGCAGCCAGCATAATTAAGGACTCTATGCACCCCGGCCATACTCTCTTCCACCTTCTTCCATTGGGAAAAATGCACAAAAGTCTGAGGTTACCAACCAACTCAAAAACAGCTTCTTCCCTGCTGCCATCAGACTTCTGAATGGACCTACCTTGCGTTAAGTTGATCTTTCTCTACACCTTAGCTATGACTGTAACACTTCATTATGCACTCTCTCCTTTCCTTCTCTATGTGCAGTATGCTTTGTCTGTATAGTGCACAAAAAACAATACTTTTCCCTATAAACTATTACATGACAATAAATCAAATCAAATCAAATTAAATCAGTATTTATTGCTCATCCCTGACAGCATTTAAGTCAACCACATTGCTGTGGGCCTAGAATCACATGGAGGCCAAATCAGCTAAGGACAGTAGACTTTCTGTGCACAGTGGCACAAGGGTTAGCACTGCTGCCTCACAGCATCAGGGTGCCAGGTTCAATTCCGGCCTCGGGTCACTGTCTGTGTGGAGACTGCACATTCTCCCCACATCTGTGTGGGTTTCCTCCGGGTGCTCCGGTTTCCTCCCACAGTCCAAAGTTGTGTGGGTTAGTTTGACTGGCCATGCTAAATTGACTGTAGTGTCAAGGGGATTAGCAGGATAAATGCAAGAAAGCCCACCTTTCTCAGGAGGCCAAGGAAATTTGGCATGTCCACTACAACTCACACCAACATCTTCAGATGCACCATCAAAAGCATTCTTTCCAGTTGTGTCACAGCTTGGTATGGTTCCTGCTCTGTCCAAGACTGCAAGAAACTACAAAGGGTTGTGAATGAAGCACAGTTCATCACTCAA
The DNA here is from genome assembly GCF_965287045.1 of Carcharhinus amblyrhynchos. NCBI lineage: Eukaryota > Metazoa > Chordata > Chondrichthyes > Carcharhiniformes > Carcharhinidae > Carcharhinus > Carcharhinus amblyrhynchos. Next base: position 80,410,027 of record NC_137327.1, read on the forward strand.
AACAGTGTGGGTTGCAGGAATTGGACCTGAGTGGGACTGTGGTTGGTACAGATTTGATGGACCAATTGGCCCCCTTCTGTACTGTAGGGATTCTATGATTTAAAGGACATTGGACAATCATTTTTTATGAGTCGACAATGGTTTTGCCATTAGGATTTTAATCCCAGATTTTTATTGAATTCAAATTTCACCATATGCCATGGTCAAACCTGGCCCCCACAGTATTACCGTATCTCTGGATTACTAGTCTAGCAATGATTCCACTATGCCACCACCTCTTCTTGAAGTGCACCTTGCAAGCAGCACCTATTGGAGGTTTGCAGGTGAGTACATCTCCCAGGGAAGAGAAGGCTATGTCTGGGCAGTGCCTGGGAGAGTATTCCATGGAGACAGAGCGGTGGGGGGGAGGTGGCATGCAGTAGGGGATGTTCCATGGATGGGAGGGGCATTCAGTGAGGGAGGGGATGATCTGTGGGGGAGGGGGGGTCTCCTTGAGAGGCCCAGGGGCTTTGTGGGGGGTGTTCTATATTTAATGTTTGTAAGGATTGCCCTTCCTGATTTATTACAAACTAAGTCGCTGGTGGGGGGGGGAGGGTGGGCTCAGTCAGAGCTTGTCCCATCAGCATGCTGTTGTGGGAACTGATCCTTAATGGTTTTTCTCTAAGATCCTAAAAATATAGTGGAGGAAGCCACCCTTTGGGGCCAAAAATGGCATCCACACTGTTTATCCTGCCTGCAGCCTAAAAATTAGAAAATTCCCTTTATTAAAAAGAACTTGGAGTGTAAGAGTGAAGGGCCACAAAACTGGGTCTCATTGTTCTCTTATTCTTGTTGGTATGGGTGCCACATTGAATGCAAAATGACATCTATTCTGCTTGGTCAGACCTCGAATGCAGGGTGGGCATTTTGATGCAGGCATTAGAATGGATGGTACTGTGCACCCGAAGTATGAAATTGTGTAACAACGACTCAATTCTAACGGTGTCATTTTCAACCTCAATTCTCTATTCAATGCCGTCTCGTAAACGCAAAGAAGCAAGCATGCATTCCACTGGAACTACTTAAAGGAACTATAGCTACATTCAGCTTGGTTGCTGTTTTGTTTATACAGGCTCCTGATGAATTTGTAGAAGTTTTATCAGTGTTCCGCTTTTATTTAAAGTTGATGAAGTCAATAGGAATGTGGTATTGCACATGGTGAAAGCCTCGGGTCTGACTTCAAGGATTCTGGTAAGATTATTTGGTCACAGAAATGGGTGCTGCTGTTACCATTCACCTTGGCTGATAGCATGTCATGGAAATCAAGCAGAGGCAACACAGAGGAAGACAGCTGCCCCTGGAGGGAAGAAGAGGGAAAGACGGGTGCTTAGAAGGATTTCTTATGGTGATTGTGGTGATTGTCCCTTTAAGGGCAACATAGCAGGAGACAGTCACCTGGCCTGAGACAAAAGTGGCTACCCATCCCAGGGGGTAGAGCCCTCACTTGGACAGAAGACATGTAGGGACTTGGGCAGTTAGTGGGCTGCTCCAGGGCAGCCGGAGGTCTTCCGGACTCTGTACACCTTTGTCATGCTAATAAATACCTTTTGTGTTCCTGATGAAGTCTGTAAACGTGTATCATGACATTGAGACAAGGATAAGGTGTATTACTAATGATACTGCCTGTGGCTCGACACCTGTGAGTTTCCCATTTTAATTGAAATCTCAAGAACATAAATTCCCACTCAAATGCCTGTTTTTGGTCCCAGTGAGGTATTAAGACCCTGCAGAGGGGGGGATGTGGAATGAGCCTGGCTTGGCCGGGATAGTCAAGAGTTTTGAAATATATAGAAAAAAAACCTCAGGAGGAAATAACCCTCAGGAGCAAGAGCTGTGATTTTGTGTTTAAGGAAAATTCGAGCTTAAGAAAGGAAAGGCAGCTGTTGTAGAGTTCCTGAAGCAAGAAAGCAATGTGCACACAAAGCAAAGGGAGAACAAAAAGAACCATATCTACATTGATGGTAATGAAGTGGAAATGGTCAAAGCTTCAAGTTTTTAGGTGTCTGATCACCAGCAACCTGTCCTGGTCCCTCCACACGCCATGGTTAAGAAAGTCCACCAATGCTTCTACTTTCTCAGAAGGCTAAGGAAAGTCAGCATGTCCACTAAGACTCTCACCAATTTTTATAGATGAATCATAGAAAGTATCCTTTCAAGATGGTATGGATTCGGTGCTGTCCAAGACTGCAGGAAACTACAAAGGGTTGTGAACGTAGCCCAGTCCATCATATAAAGCAGCTTCCCATCCATTGACTCCGTCTATACTTCCCGCTGCCTCAGAAAAACAGCCAGAATAATCAAAGACCCCACGCATTCCGGACATACTCGATTCCACCTTCTTCCGTTGGGAAAAAGGTGCAAAAGTCTGAAATCACGTACTAACTGACTCAAGAGCTGCTTCTTCTCTACTGCCATCAGATTTTGGAATGGGCCCACCATATGAACACTATATTTTGCATCCTCTTCTTTCTTTCTCCCCCATGTACTCTATGAACGGTATACTTTGTCTGCATAGCACACAAGAAACAATACTTTTCACTGTACACCAATACATGTGACAATAATAAATCAAATCAAAAGAGAGCAGTGTTTTGAGTGAAAAGGGGGAGATGCCCCGTGGAGCTGTAAGATCTGTCCTACCTGTCCCAGAAGTGCTGGAAACTGAAAAAGTTGAGATATCCGGGCTCCATCCATCCATCTGATGGGTGGATACGGGGTTGCTGAGGGACGGGTGGTCCAGGCAGCAATCACTGCTTTGAGGGATTGCAGATAGTGAGATTCTGAACTTCTAGAAAGAAGTTTTAAAAGAAAAGTTTAAAGTTTTAAAAACTTTGGACCCAGTCTCCAGAGAAATTGACAAAAAAGGGTGCATCAAAAAGCAAAGGGAGAGCAGAAGAAGCAAAAAAAAAGCTGCAGAGTGAAGTTTAAAAAAGTGAGTGTAGTTTAAAAAAGCAGCTTCCCATGAAAACTTCCAAAGCATACAGAGAGAAATGGCAGCTGCTAACAATTTAAAAAGATCACAGTCTTAAAGCGGTAATGCATTTAAAGAGGTAATGCATTTAATGTAGCAACCACAACAAAAAACAGAGGGCAATGGACAAGAAAATTGGAGAAGACCCCAGATACAGGCAACTCTTCAAAAAGATCTCTAATGAGGCCTCAAGAACAAACATAATAAAAGACCTCAGAAGGAAAGCACTGAAAGATCCCAGAAGGAGGGTGCTTAAAGACCCCACAAGAAGGGCAATGAGAGAACTGCAGACTGAGAACAAGTCAACAGTTTAGTCGCAGACAGATCTGACCAAGAGTGAAAGTGAAGGCAAGTAGAAATAAAGGCAAATTTTCTGGCAGGTCAGGTTGGGAGATGCGCGTGTCGGCCATTTCGCAGGTTCCCCATGAGCGTTTACAACCCGCGCACATCCCCAACCGGAAAATATGGCGCCGAGAGGACAGTGCTGAAAACCGGCATGCTGCTGATTTGCACTATTTATCATAGTTTAGCATGCTATTATTGGGATCGACATGGCAATCTCTGCCCACATTTGCTTCTCCCGCCTCTTTGGTGTTTTGTCACTTTGGCGCGAATCAGAGTAGGCGTATCTAAGTCTCAGCCTGGCGTGGCAGCCTTGAACTGGTGTGAGGAGATAAAAGCTGCTAGTGGAGGGCATGGGATGTTCCAGGCAGGCCCTGGAGATGCTTGGTGGGCTTCCTCCTGCTGTCATCAAGTGCCAGTTCAGGGACCAGTGATATCTGGGGTGGGGGGCTTCTATTTTCTCACAGGTCTCCGGGTGAGGTTCCATGAAGGAGTCCTGCTCAGCCTTCCTCTCCAGGGCACCACTGTAGCTCAGTGTGGGAGGCACCCTCTAAAGTCCTTCGCTTCCAGAGCACTGTGCAGTGACATTGTCTTGCCGTGGGATGTGGTCAGGGCCTCCACTAAGTGCTGGTGTTCTGGGGTGGGGGAGGGAGTACACCATGTGCTGACAGAGGCCTAACCGGATGAAGCAGCTGCTGCTCCAGGCTGGAGTTTAGACATGGACTGCGTAGAACCTGCCGTTACTGGGCACAGATTTGCAGTCTGTCCCTGCCCCGTGACATGGACCAGCAACACATGTGTGTAACGGATGCTGCAGTTGCACACATGGGGAATGGCTCAAGGGTGCGCCCTGCCCACGGCTGCACACTGACATACATAATCTTGCCAGCATTTGACATGATGGGAATCTCATACAACCCTAATCGGGTCACGCATGGCATCATGGATTGTTTAGTGTTGCCAGCAGCCACAAGTAGGAATTCTGGCCCAGGTGAGGGATTGGGGTGGTGCTGGCTCTACGCAGCCAATGATAATGATCCATCATTCTCTGCTCTTTCCAAACCCCACTGTGCAGATAGATCTCCGTCTGCCCGATGGAGCTGGCCATTATGGCGGCAGTGGAGGAGGAGGAGGCAACTCAGGAGGTTGTGGGCGCGGAGAGGCCATTGCAGGAGCAGCAACCACCAGTCCCTCAGGAACGAGGGCAGGGGGCTGCCGCTGAGGGCCAGGAGGTAGGTAAGCAGGCTCCCGAGAGGGTGCACAGAAAGCGGAGGGCGCTGAGGCCAAGGAGGTGCAGGCCCCGCAATTCATTCGTGGCCCTCTCAGTGGAGCTGTGCCATCATTGGCTACAGCTCTCCAAGACCACGCTTTGTGAGGTGCTCATACACCTGGCACCTCACAGGAGGCCCACAACACCAGGTTAAAGTCCAACCAGTTTATTTGATAGTAATCCCACAAGCTTTCGTCAAGTGTGTGGAAGGTTCTGATCAGAGAAGGGCACATAAAGTCACACAGAGTTTACAGAAGACAGATTAGAATGCAAGTCTTTCCAGCTAACCTGCTATTCAAGTCTTAAAGATGCAGACACTGTGAGTGGAGATAGCATTAAGCATAGGTTAAAGAGATGTGTATTGTCTCCAGACAGGACAGTAAGTGCGATTTTACAAGCCCAGGCAAGTCATGGGGATTACAGATAGTGCGACATGAACCCAAGATCCCTGTTGAGACTGTCCTCACATGTGCGGAACTTGGCTATCAGTCTCTGCTCAGCGACTCTGCGCTGTCGTGAGTCGTGAAGGCCGCCTTTGAGAACGTTTATCTGAAGATCAGAGACCGAATACCCGTGACCGCTGAAGTGTTCGCCAACAGGAAGAGAACAGCGGAGTTGTGGGAGCCAGCAATGAGGACAATGATGCCTGGAGGGGTTGGATGACAGTGATCTGGATGCTGGGAGGTCTATTCAGTGATCTCCTAGTGATGTGTGCATGCATAGGTTCCTGTTCATCCTGCCGATTTCAGGCTCTTTGGCATGAATAGGCCCTCCCCGCTGAGCTTTTAATGAGATTCATGATTGTGTTCTCTGTATTGCCTTAGAAAGACGGAGATTAAGGGGGGATCTGATAGAGGTGTATAAAATAATGAAGGGAATAGATAAAGTCAACAGTGGTAGGCTTTTCCCTAGATTGGGGACAACTATTATGAGAGGTCACGATCTAAGGGTGAGGGGGGAGAAGTATAATTTGGATACTAGAGGAAGGTTTTTGACGCAGAGGGTCGTGGGGGTATGGAACGCGCTACCAAGTAAGGTGGTGGAAGCAGGCACGTTGGACTTGTTTAAGGCTTACTTAGATAGACACATGAGCGAAACAGGGATGGAGGGTTATGGTAGACGGTATTAGAAAGGGTCAGAGTCTCGGGATGACACTGGAAATGTAATATTACATGTTAATGTTTCGTCTCTTTTAATCCACAGGTGTCGGTCCATCTTGTTGTCAAACGAGGGGCATGCACACAGTGGGTCGTGCGTGGGCTGCTCTTGGAGGTTTCGAGAGTGGCCTAGTACTTCGTGTCATTGTGTGTGCTTAATCCTGGACCAGCAGACGGGCACCACAACAGCTCAGTGCTAGCTGTGCAGATACATGGATTTGGGCCAGTGTCTGTGGGAGTTTGCACATTCTTCCTGTGGTTGCGTGGGTTTCCTCCGGGTGCTCCGGTTTCCTCCCACACCCCAAAGATGTGCTCTTAGGCTGATTGGTGTACCAAATTGACCCTACACTATTCTCCCTGAATCTGGCTACATTAGCGGTACCATTCACATACACACGGGGCAGGGTAGGTGTAGGAAAATGCTTTGTTGAAATGGCGGCGCGGGCTCGTTGGGCCGAAGGGCCTGTTTCCCGTGCTGGGTTGTTCTTTGTTCTTTGTTCTTTGAGTGGGGAGATTCAGGTCTGAAATTGCACGGATGAAACAGTCAAGATCTAGACCAGTTTTCTTGCCAATTCAACACTTTTGGGAGAAAAGACCCCAGAAATTCAATTTGTAAATTGCATATGTCCAATAAGAACTGTATGGATTCCCCTCAAAAGAAGAGTAGAAAATGAAAAATTTCAAAAGAAACTAGGAACCATTGAACATAAAGAGGAATCAGCAAAAAGAATTAAACATAGATCATAAAAACATAAGAGCTAGGAGAAGGAGTAGACCATCTGGCCCCTCGAACCTGCTCCGCCGTTCAATAAGATCGTGGCTGATCTTTTTTTGGAATCAGCTCCACTTTTCAGTGCACCAGAACAGGCGCTGGAGTATGGCGATGGGGGGGATTTTTACACTAATTTCATTGCAGTGTTAATGTAAGCCCATAAATGACAATAATAAATAAGCTTTAACTTTACCCATCCACTCACCATAACCTTTAATTCCTTTACTGTTCAAAAAGTTATTTTTCTTTGCCTTAAAAACATTCAAAGAGGTAGCCTCAACTGCTTTAGAGAAGACTTTATTGACTGCTGTCAATCATTTCAACCAGATGAAATGACGGACAGCAAACTTGGGAAAAAAAGTTGCAAAACAGTGTACAAAATGAAGATAAGAAGAAGGAGAAATGAATGAGACCAGGTAGAATAAGATAAACTCCATGAAAAGCAACTAGGAAATAAGAACAAGTCCAGTGAAGAATTGAATCAAGAGGATAAGAGCTTGAAGGAAACTTGACAATGAGAAATTAACTGAACAGGTCAAAAACATTGAAATTGATAACAGATTCGGCGATTCAGACAGAGAAAGAAGCTGAGGTTATGTGCCTGAACAAGATTGCTAAAATGGTCACACTAATCGAAAAGCACAAGAATCAATATGATAAAATAGCCAATGAAAAAGATGCTGAATTGAAATTCTGGAAAGGGAAGAAACTTTATCACATGACTTAAGTACCAAGAACAGTATACCATGATCACTCCTTCACATGTGATAAACCTAGATTGTGAAAGGACTGTCAAGACCTAAGACTTGTGATGATATGTACCTGTACCTGCATGCTTTGTTATGTTATGTGCTTGGCAGATCAAGGGTCAACATGAAACTGGAGAGTGACACTACCCACAGAATGTTCTAAGTAGTTATGCAGTCAGAGAACAGTCCGGGGCAGACCTCGGAAAACAGCAAGCCTACAGAGACAAGTTCCAAGCAAGCAAAAGAAAAAATGCTGGAAAATCTCAGCAGGTCTGGCAGCATTCATAATGAGAGAAAAGAACTGATGTTTTGAGTCCAGATGGCCCTTTGTCAAAGCTTGTTTTCTATGCAAGTCCTTATTCAGAACTGAACTGTATATAGTTAAAGCCTACTCATAAAAGTGTTTATGTTTGGAACTACATGCCTCAAGATCCTATCAATGAGCCATCACCACTGCAACAATAAAAAGAAACATATTAAGTAGATAATGTAGAAAGGTGTCATACTATGAAACCTCCCATAGTGGATCAAGTTAGATCGCTGAAATTATTGTCTCTGTGACTGGACCCATGTTGTAAACATGGAGGGATGGATCATTTGTAAACATGTGGAACACCTGGAGAGTAGAAAGGTGCTCCAGCAGTCAGCATTGCCTTTAATAAAAGTTTCAATGCCGAAAGGACTGAAGCACCTGATCGACCTGTTATAGATATAACTGGTGTCACCATGGAGGTAAGCTGCAATGAAGTGCCTGTGCCAGAAGGGATACCCATTATTGCAGTTCCTGTTAACGCCAATCCTATGGAAGCATCTCAGGCTACAAAATTACACTGCTGTCCAAGAAACAGAAACACCCTCAAAGACTTGATACCTTATTATCCGACCAGTGTGTATAATGTTTAGTTAGGGTTCAAGACTGAATAACTTAGTTATTGAAGGTTGTATATAGCAGTTAAGGGGGGAGGGATGAGGTGATTGTCCCGTTAAGAGTAACACAGCAGGAGAGGGTCATCTGGCTTGAGAGACCAATTGAGACAGAGAGTGAGTCGTCACCTCAGGGGATGGAACCCTCACTTCAGCAGAAGGCATCTAGAAGACATGTAGATAGTACATGTGGGTGAATCATGCATCATGATCCCCTTGCCCATTTTTGGTCTTTATCAAATATCCACCGAGAAATCTGAATTGGCTTTGGTGGGACCACACTATGAGTACTGTGTACAATTTGGCTCTCCTTACCTAAAGAAGGAAATACCTTGGGCATGTAGTGAAGTTTCACCAGAATGATTTGCTGAAATGAAGTGGCTTGCCCATGATGAGGGATTGAGTAGTCTCAGCATACATTCTGTAGAGTTTGAAAGATTGTCACATAATCTCATTAAAACATGTCAAATTCTCAAGGGACTGGTCTGGTTCTCCTGGCTGAGAGCTCACAGCTAGAGATCAGAGTCCCAGAACACAGGAGCAATGGCTGGGATTGTCTGGACCTGCCGCAGTGGGATTGGAAATTTGCACCCAAAAGTCAATGGACCTTTGGCTTTGGTCCTTCAGGATTTTGTCCAGTCCACAACAATTCCCACCCCAGGCTGGACCAAATGATCCAGGTCAGTGTTTATGGACTGAAGTGTGGAGAAATTTCTTCACTCAATGAACTGTTACAATCTTCTGACCTATAGGGTTCTGGACATTCAGTCATTGAGCATATTCAAGTCAGTGATTAACATGGAATCGGAACATGAAGATCCTATGAGATGTTGTAGCTGAGGCGAAAAGTCAGCAATGATCTTACCGAACAACAGAGCAGGCACGCGACACCACATAGCCTACTCCAGCTCCTATATCCTGCTTTCTAATGCTAATATTTTTGTATGAATCACAACTTTAATCAGGCATTAATGTATATATTTCTAACAGATTCTTGTGCAGAGTTAATAGGGGTGAAATTGGTCTTCAACGGTGGTGTAAATCAGCTGACAGCGCATCAGCACTTACATCTTGGATTTTTTTTTGGCTTCATTAAATGGACCTGCGTCTCTTGGCACTTGGCACATTCTAATACAGAGAAGATGCAGGAATGGGATCATATTCTTAACCTCTGCTTTGCAATCAAATTACTTCCTACACTATTCATGCCGGTGATGTCAATGGAATGGAAAATCTGGCTGGGTGCAAGATGGGTTGTGGAGCCACTACTACCTGAGTTCTGTCTGGTGGGAATAATTATCAATGACCCCTTGAAATCAGCTATTTAAATGGAAAGCTTTCCGAACACTCAGCAAAAGTTTGGATATAAAAAGAAAACTGTACAGATAGAACAGCTGCAGGAATCCAGATTGCCTTTGGCATTGAAGTGTGAAGAGGTTTTTCATTGGAATTATCACATTATTATAAAGTACCTAAAGCTTCCTGAAGTGTTATCACATTCTTGTGCAGACTTGAAAATGGAAATAGTTCTTTATTCATCAGGTTTAGTTGTTGACGTCACATTTCATAAGGCAACAAATAACATTGTATAAATAAATGCCCCTGTCAGTTAAAGGGATAAGAAGTTAGAAATTACTATTAACAACATTACCACGAATATTTCTCTGTCCGTTGCTTTAACAAATGGGATAATGCATAAAAACTAAGCAACCTAATAACTCCTGTTAAGATGCCATGCAGGAATCTCATACAAATGTTAAACATTGATCATTTAAGATTGCCAGCAATCACTCCTGGCCAACAGGCATGATTTCATTTGTTTGGTGTTTATAACTCAAATTAAATTTCAAATTTTATGTATTTTGAGATATTAAATCGAGAAGTATTTTTAAACCTATACATACAATTGAGGCTACTTTATGAATGAAGTACAGCCAAGTACTTTATAGTACTATAACCAATGTATTGTAGGATCCCACTATTATGGGGGAACAGGATAACATAATGGTTAGAACTGCTGCCTCACAGCGCCAGGGGCTCGGGTTCGATTCCTGGCTTGGGTCATTACTGTGCAGACTCTGCATGGGCTTCCTCCAGGTGCTCCAGTTTCCTCCTACAGTCTGAAAGACATGATGGTTTGGCCATGCTAAATTCTCCCTCAGTGTACCCAAACAGGCGCTGGAGCGTGGTGACTAGGGGATTTTCACAATAACTTCATTGCAGTGTTAGTGTATGCCTACTTATGACACTAATAAATAAACTTATAAACTTTATGTAAAAAGATTGGTGATTGACAATGAGAATGACATTCAGTTTCTGATCTCCATTTCACAATCAGATTACTTCACCCCATTACTTTCGTGGTACCAATGAAAATGTTAAGTACCGATTAAGTGTCTTCATAGCTCGCATACTGGGAAATATTGACCTGGATTTTGTGGTTTGGGACAGAACAACATCAAAGAAAGTTGTCTGTAAAAATCTAGCTATCTCTTCCCAGTGTTAATTTAAATCTGGCACCAAGTCCAGTGAATTCCCAAATGCCCAGTTCTGTCACTAATTAGGGTAAGCAGTCAATCATTATAGACATCAAATGAGGATGTAAAATGCATTGACTAACTTCACTTTTTATACATTTCACAGAGAATGAAGTAAAATTGGCACTACACATCGAAAACTGCAATATCATCATAAAACCTTTTTAAAAACATAATTTTAATTCAAAACTATGAAATTTTTATCATAATGGGAAAAAATTGACATTCCGCAAATATAACATTGGTTTTCCACATTGAGAATGATTATTCAGCAGTAGCTATGACTTTGTACACCATTAAACATCCAGTTACACTTCATTAACATGGCATAAATCTTTTAGCATTTTTAACAGCTATATAAAAGCGTAAAAGAGGACGTTCTCATCAGCTCAGTGGGCTTCTAAGGATTGTCATCCGTGTGCTCTTCAATAGCACACCCTATGGTGGAACAGAGAATCACCGGCAGCAACTTCTGAACATCCATGTTTCACTGCACATAGGTGGACACCAGAAATTGCTGTTAGTTTCACAGGGTGATGATGCCAAACACTTGATAGTTTCGCCATCATTACAATTGCGAATTACAGGCCATGAAGACAGCAGTATGAAGTTGACATTTCAGAAGTGGTGAGAATTTAGCGGAACTGCATAGGCAAAAAGCCCACTCCAGCAACACTTTTTTAAAATTATTCATTCATGGGATGTGGGTGTCAATGGTTGAACCTGGTCCCTTTCCTGAAGGCATTTAAGAGTCAACTACATTGCTGTGGGTTGGGAGTCACATGAAAGCCTGACAGGTAAGGAGAACAGATTCCTTCTTTAAAAGACATAAATGAACCAGATTTTAATGATAATCAACAATGGTCTAATGGTCACCATTAGACTTCTAATTCCAGATTTTTTTATTGGTGGGATGCGAACTTTGGTCCCCAAAGCATTGCCCTGGATTACTACTCCACTGACAATATCACTACTCTATTGGTAAAGGAGCACTGAATCACTAATTGCCAGTAGTTTATCCTTGATGCTGGAGTTATGTGATCAACAAGGCCTGATAAGTGTGAGCATGGTAAGTGATACAAGCTGATGCTATGTCACAAACCAAGACTGTTGGTTAAAAGGCCCAGGAGAAATCCTCTTGTCAAGGCAGTGATAAAAGTAAGTACATTTAATTTAAACTTGTAATCTCCATTATCTTAGATCAGGGGTGGGTATATCTTTTACATGCATTTAAAAGATTCAGAAAAGTCACGTTCCAGTCATACCCAACAGAAGTGATTCCTTGTAGAGAAGATGTTCTTGAAAGCAATAATAAAATTGGGCAACAGCACCTAAATTGTAAATGTCAGAATGACTTCTGCAGAGTTATAGCCTGGAAAATTGAACTATGTAAGAAGTTGAAAGTCATTAAGTCAAAGCAGTTGAAAAGTAACTAAACAAATGACAAGTGTAATAAATGTATAAAGGCAACCTTGCCAGCAATCTCCTTGTCGCAGGCCAAAGTATCGAAGAGTATGACCTATTCGCTGTAGCTGATCCTCCGAAGCTATGCAGTCACCCACCATAAAGAGGTAGCTGGTGAAATATTATTGGAATGTAAGAAAAAGAGACTTGCATTATACATCTATTACACTTGTCATTTGTTTAGTTCTTGCTGATGCTTTGACTGCTCCTTTCATGACATCAAGGCTCCCAAAATGCTTTACAACCAATGGAGTAAGGTGGAAAACACAGCAGCTAATTAACCCACAGTAAATTCCCACAAACAGCAACATGATAATGACCAGATCATTTATATTTGTAACATTGATTGAGATATAACTATTGGTCAGAACACTGGTAATAACTTCCCTGCTCTTCAGCAGAACAGCAGCATGAGATATTTCATATCCATTTTAGAGAACCTTGGTTTAATGTCTCGTCTGAAAAACAATTTCTCCATCAGTGTTGTATTACTGCAGTGACAGTCAAGACTTTTGTACTCAAGTCTCCAGGCTGGAATTTTGTCACAGATCTTTCTGACTCCAAGGCACAAATGTAACAGTTAACATGAGAATTGACCAGAAACTGAACTGGACTAGCCACATAAATACTGTGATTACAACAGTTGGTCAGAGATTAGGAATCCCACAGCGAGTAACTCACCTTCTGACTCTCCAGAGGCTGTCCACATCTACAAAGCAAAAGTCAGCAGTATGAAGGAATAATCTCTTGCCTGGATGAGTGCAGCTCCAAAAACACTTCTGAAACTTGTCACCATCTAAGGCAAATAATCCAATTGATTGGCATCTTTTCCACAAACTCCCTCCACCGCTGACGCACAGGAGTGGCAGTGTGTATCATCTACAAGATGCACTGCAAGAAGTCACCAAGGCTCCTTAGTCAGCACATTTCAAACCCATGACCACTAAGGATGAGGGCAGCAGACACATGGGAACATCACCTCTGACAGTTCCCCTCCAGTCATACACCATCCTGACTTGGAAATATATCACAGTTTCTTCAGTGTTGCTAGGTCAAAATCCTAGAACCTGCTTCCTAACAGAAATATCGATGTTCCACCACCACATGGACTGCAAAGTCGAACAAGGCAAGGCAATTAGGGATGAACAATGAATGCTGGCCTAGCCAGCGAAGCCCACATCCCTTGAATGAATGAAGAAACATGGCTTTCAAATGAATGCAGCCATCCTGCAACCTTTGAATGCCTATTGACTGGATGGCATGATGGCATTGAGATTAGCACTGCTGCCTCAAAGTTCCAGGGACACAGATTCGATTCCTGGCCTGGGTCACTGGCTGTGCGCTGTCTGCACATTCTCACCCTGTCTGTGTGGGTTTCCTCCGAGTTCTCCGGTTTCCTCTCACAGTCCAAATGACATGCTGGTTTGGTGCATTAGCCATGCTAAATTCTCCTTTAGTGTACCCGAACAGGTGCCAGAGTGTGGCGACTAGGGGATTATCATAGTGACTTCATTGCAGTGTTAATGTGAGCCCAATTGTGACTACTGAACAAACTTACTTGTTGTAATTTGTGAGCACCATTTATTTTTCCTCCTTGCTCTGTCCGTCACTGAAAACATTGAACCAGTGCCACAGGGCTCAGACTGAAGAAACTCAAACGTCCACAATCATCACCACATCTTTCTCGGAAAATATTTTCTTCAAGTCTAGGAGTACAAGGAGACCAAACAGGGGCACTTTTCATCCACACAGGACTGAGCCTGAATTGACTTCTGTGAAGGAAGCATGTTTATTGCAGAGGTCCAAGTTGCTGGCTGTGCCATCATTATAACAGAGGAATGGAGAGATCAGATCAAAAAAGCTATCTTGGAACAAAGGACATGGAAAGATCACTCAGCTTTATGGAGCACAGTATGTGAATGTTTAAGTGCTGTACAAGAACACAAGACCCAGAGGTACACGTGACTAGAATCATAGAACAATTCTCCCAAATGAATGCTGACATAATTCACATTCCATCTTAAATCTGTAAGAGTATAGATACAGCATTTAAAAGCACAGGAATTGCAGGAACAGCTATACTAAATGTTCCAGGTGTAGAGTCCAACAGGACAGCACAGTGGCACGGTAGTGCTGCCTTGCAGCACCGGGGACCTGGGTTCAAACCCCGCTTGGGAGATTGTACCCAGTCTGCATATTCTCCCTGTGTCTGCACAGGTTTCGTCCAGGTGCTCCGGTTTCCTCCTGCAGTTCGAAAGACACGCTGGTTAGGTGCATTGGCCATGTTAAATTCTCCCTCAGTATACCTGAACAAACATTGGAGTGTGACAACTGGGGACTTTCACAGAAACTTCATTGCAGCATTAATGTAAGCCTACTTGTGACAATAATAAATAAACTTTAAAACTTTAAACATGCTTCAACATTTCAGGCCAGGGGGTAGATGATGTAAGGCAGTATGAAATGATGAACTTCAAAGAAGAATACAATTCCAGTGCAAAGGTCTTTACTGGTATGTGTCCAAGCACTAACCAGGCTGTCACTTTTGGATTTGCCACAAACAAACAGAATATTGTGATTAGCAATCCTAGTAGAATTGCAAGGAAGAGCAATAAGATCCCTGATGACCCTGATCAGGCAACCTCAGAATTTTGTCTGCTAGGAAGCAACACGCATTTTTTTATCCATCAGCCCCCAAACTGCTAAACATGGAGTAGCCAAGAAATACAACACTAACAGGACAAAACAGCCCATTTGACTGTCACCCCATTTACCGCCTTAAACATTCACTCCCTCTATCACCAACGCACAGTGGCAGCAGTGTGTACCACCTGCAAGGTGCACTACAGCAACTCACCAAGGCTTCTTTGACAATATCTGTAAAACCTGTGATCTTTACCACTTGGATGGACATTGCAGCACATGCATGGGACACCACCATCTGCAAGTTACCCTCAAGCTCATACAATCCTGGCATGGGACTACATGACTGGTCACATGGTCCTTCTTTTACTGCTACTGTGTTCAAATCCAGGAACTCCCTTCCGAATAGCACGGTGGGTGTACCCACCCCACATGGACTGCAACAGTTCAAGAAGGCAATTTGAGGGTGGCAAGGTGGCACAGTGGTTAGCACGGCTGCCTCACAGTGCCAGGGACCCAGGTTCAATTCCAGCCTCTGGCTACTGTGGAGTTTGCACATTCTCCCCACTTCTGCATGGGTTTCCTCTGTGTGTTCCAGTTTTTTTTTTCTACAGTCCAAAGAAGTGCGGATTAGGTTGATTGGCCACGTTAAATTGCCCCTTAGTGTCAGGGGGACAGGGGGGTAAATATTTGGGGTTGCGGGAATGGGGCCTGGGTAGGATTGTGGTCGGTGCAGACTCAATGACCAAATGGCCTTTTTCTGCCCTGTAGGGGTTCTACAATTCTATGATCCTAAGGCAGCTCACAATCAATTTCTCAAGGACAAATAGGGATGAGGAAATAAATCCAGCGATGCCCACGTGCTGTGAAAGAATTAAAAAGAAGTCTGTGAGAGTAAAACACTGATGGCTGGGGGACACAGAATTAGAGAAATGCTGAATCGTCTTTTGCAAGAAGTGTGCTGTACATAAGGTGGTGACATGGTGACAGTTCACTTTAAATGAGTGTAAACATTTAAACTTGAATTTCCAAGGGGGCTCTCTGACAAAAGAACCAAGAAAATTTGGTGAAAGTCGCATAAATATCACATCATTTTCAGCCGTTCCACAGAAATTTCAGCAAATGAGCAGAAAGATTTCTGCAAAAGTTTGCCACTTTGTTCATTTCCTTTGAATCTTCACACAGTCTACCCCCCCCCAACCCCCCAATTCCCCTTTGGGGAATATTGGGGAAGTTTTGATAGGATTAGCAGTCTGATTATCAATCTGTTTGAATGGCATCTTGTATGGGGGTAAGAGGTAAGACTTTACAGTCCTCATCGGGCATGGTTTTATGGTGGTCGAGGTCATGGTGGTGGTGGTGGTGGGGGGGGTGGCAGCGGCATGTGGATATGAGCAGTGGCTAACCCACCACTTTCTTACTCACCCCAGGCTGTCCCCTTAAAATAGGAGGGAAGGAGGTGGATGAGCATTCTAAGGGTGAATGAACTAATTTAGTAAAAGGGCAGGATAGATCTAACAGTCTTAGAGTAAAAAGCACATGCTAGTCAAATGTTTATACCTCTAGGACCTAAGATCAGCAGAACTTGCCAGCAAGGATCTTTACTTTGAAGAACATGCAGTCTCTGTTGGGAGATAACAGCCAAGCTTTTGGGTGAAAAGTTTAATAATACAAAATTAGAAATGAAACAATGTTCTGTGTATTGACTCACGGTATAACCAATCTGTATCAGTGACTTGGTGGAGAGTGCTGTATTAGAGTGCTCTCCCTGTGAGAACTATATAAGAGCTGATGGCAGTATTAGAGGAGATTGCTGCTTCGGGGCTTTCCCTGGGTAGTGTCCTCCATACTTGAAACAATTGTAACCTATCTCTGGGTCTCTTGTTGTTGGTTGGAAGAAGTCCACCACAAAAGCGCCGAAATTGGCAGCCCATCTGCTGTATGTAAATAAATAATCAAAACTGAGTTGAACTTGTGCACAAAGCAATTGACCCTGATATTACATTGCCCATGCCATAGTACCGTTGACATGGGCAGGCAGGCAGAGAAGGCAGGCTATTCTTTCAAAAAAGTTTTTTAAAAGCACAGGAAGGAAAGGAGATTCTAGCATCATGGGGGTGCCCTTTATATCAGGGACACGCCTTGAATATAGCATCCCGCACACTCCCTGCCATCCTTCTGTCCCCCTGCCGACACAGTAAAACCCACCCATCTCACTTCCCTCCCTTTGGTGCCCAATCCCTCCCCACACAATACCTCTGACCTAACTGTCTAAGCTCCACTGAGACCTTCATCCAGGATCTGTTTGCGATCCCAGCAGCACCTACTACTGAGCTCTGGCACTGTCAGTACTGGTCAGTCAGACTGGCCATCAGCTTTTAATGGCAAGACCACATCCTTGTGAGGGGTGGAAGTGCCACATTTCCCTTGTCTTTGCGGTCTATAATGTGCTATAGTGTGGGCTTTTCTTCTGTCAATTGGTTTCCAACCAACTTTTTAGTTAATGGTAGGGGGAGCGGTATGCCCTCCCCTCCCCCCCCATTATAATCCAGCCTCTGGAGTGGGACTTCAATCCCTATAGTTTCCCTCCCTTACTACATTCCTGCAGGGCTAATTAAACAATGCAAAGAAGAGACGGAAGGGACAGCCATCACTGCCCCATGGATATTTCATTAATGACAATATTGAGGTGCAACTAAAGAAGATGAAAATTACGTTGTGACATTGCTAGTTATCTGGCAGTAACACCTCATCCACAGCAGCCACATCCATAGATCCCTCTTCAGCTTACTCTTTCTCAGGAGTTTGCAGACTGTTGAATTCATGCACACTGATGGATCTCAACTATGATATTATACAGCAACGGTGGCAAAGTCATTCAGATCTTTTGTGGTCATGTAAAGATTCTATGCTCTAGCTTGTAAATCATGGCCAACAGTGGAAATGACAATGTTTTGGTCGAGATGTTGGGAGAGCTAAAATCTTGAGGTACAATGGCTGCTTACAGGTGGAAGGTCCTTTGAAAACAGGGTTTGTTTTTCCTTTAATCACACAAGAGCAAGGCAACAGGAAACCACGTGATGTATTCTTTTTCCTTGTCATAATGTTTGCTGTTCATAGAAATTGAAAATGGGAGGCTTTTACAACCAACTGGAGAGGAAAGCCTAAGACTATGAGGCATGGAGAAATGAACAGAGGATCTGCTCTTGCGAAGATCTCTACTACTACAATATAATGTCAATATATTTCACATCACCCCTTGCATAAATTCTGTAATGTCTGAATGTGACTTCAGCAAGACAATCTTGCCTCAAATTCCACAGTGAGCGTCCTGCCATTGGCAAGGACCTCATTCTTACACTCTTCAGCCCTATGGATGTCATGGTAACTGGTGGCATTAGCCAAGTTAGAAGAAGGTTGGTGGAATCAGTGCAATGCATATCCATCTCATTCTTAATTTCTGTGACAGATTTTTTGACAGTGGTGCTGTCACCAGATTCAGAATCGTGACAGCTTTCAGATACTTGTTATCGGCATAGAGAATGCCAAGGATAAGCATGGACAAATACATCCTCTAACAGCATGATACATGGAAAGAGAGAGAGAGACAGGGCAGGATAGACAGATCTTGGACTGATTAGGAATTAGTTACATTCCCATAGACAGAAGGTGCATAACTGATAGAGTTAAGACAATAGAGTCCTAAGGTAGGAAGATAAGCAGGGGGAAACATTCACCTTAAATCTTATTGCTTGTGCACATAATTTTGATCTTTAACAGTGTCATTTCAGGTCTTTTGTGAATCAGTCATGGTCAGGTAAGGGTTCCATGCTCCAGCTTGTAAATCATGACCAACAGTGAAAATGACAATGTTATGGTGGAGATGTTGGAAGAACTAAAGTCCCGAAGCACAATGGCTACTTACAGATGATTTAATAATTAAATCATTTCCAGATTGGCCAAAGCCTTTGTGCAGCTATCCAACATCAGTGGGCTTGCCAAAACCATCCAGGCTGCAGCTGTGGTGCACTCCAGACAATGACCCATCTTGTTGAGGAATTTTTGTTGATTTGAAGGTGCCATTAAAGAACTCCATTTAGCCACTTACTAGCCTCTGGCTTGGCTCTGCCACTACACATGCAGAAAATAGATAATGATAGTCGAATTTGGGCAGAGATCAATGTCAGAACTGGTGTTCTTCCAATATTTATATCTTTGTCTGTAAATTTGTAGATTTTTTTTCAAATTGTGATGTTAGAGTCTTGTAGCTAAAATCAAACCTAGCAGTGATAGAGAAATGCACCCAACATCTGATAGATTTCACATGATGTAGATTAATGTACTGTTATGCAAGCAAGCAGGGCTACTGCCAAGGATGTACACTGTGCAGGGTTACTGGACAATAGAGGAAAAACAGTTTGCATTTGTATAACATCTTTCACAACTTCTGAATTTTCCAAATTGCTTCACAGACAATGAACTATTTTTGTAGTGTCACCTTAAGTAATGTAACAGCCAATTTACACACAGCAAATTCATGGAGTGATGAGTGGTGTTGGTCGAGGGATCAATATTGGCCAGGGTACATCAGAAAGCTCTCCCCTTCTTTTCTGTACAAATGCAACGGAATCTTTTATGATGTCCTGAAAGGATAATTGGACCTCAGTTGACATCTCATCAGAAAGGTGGCATCTCTGGCACTCTTTTATGGGGTCAGTTAGCTCAGTTGGCTGGGCAGCTGGTAAGTGATGCCAACAGCGAAGGTTCAATTCCCATAACAGTTGAGGTTATTCATGAAGGTCCACCTTCTCAACCTTGCCCCTTGCCTGAAGTGTGGTGATTCTCAGGTTAAATCTCCATAAGCCGATGGGCATCTAGGACTATGGTGGCTTTACCTTTGTACTGCACTGGAATGTCAGACATCTTTTTTCTGCACAAGCCCTTGGAGAAGAACTTTAACCCTCACAGGAAAGAGTTCGACCACTGGCATAGTGAGCAAATGTGCGCAAGCAGATGTGTTTTGATTGAGTTAATATCTCACCCTGTGTCTGTGTAAAACTTGTTCAATGGAACAGCGACCTATGTGTAACAGTACATGAATGTCTAAAGATTTGCAACCAATGTCTCAAGGCTATAGTAAAATTTTAAATGAAGCAAGGCTGCTCCAGAAACTTTTCCTGACCCAAGTAGATTTCCCAAGATCAGCATTATTTAAATTTTTTAGCTGAATTCTCAATAAATTTCCTGCATCCATTGGGTAACCTACCCCTAGGGGGAAATGAAGAGACAGAGAAATCATGGCTGGGGCCATGGGCATCACAGTATCTTTACTGAGCTAACTTTCTTCAGGGCAACTGAAGGCATCATCTCATTTTTATTACTGTCAGGTCTCACAATGCATTGCACTCTCTTGCCTACTTTAAAATATAACATTGTAACAGGAGTAAATCATTCAGTCCCTCGGACGTGTTTTGCTGTTCAATTAAATTATGGAAGATCTGTACCTTATTACCATCTATCTCTCTTGTTTCTGTAACCCTTAGTATCCTTGCTGAACAAAATTCTTGGTTACAAAATTATTTTATGTCTGACAATGCAACTGGTCTTCATAATTTAACCATATTAGCTCTGGTATCATTCTGATGAAGCCATGTTGAATTGTCTGTGAAAATTTAGCTGTAGTTCCAGCTATTACAACAATTATGGAAAATAAGTGATGACAAAATCTCTGTCAAGTAATGGAAAATGCTTTTCGCAAAGAAGGCCTTCAGTGAGGCCAGCACTTGCATACTCAGGATAAACGACTGATCTAAACCTTGTGTTAGTTCCATAAACACCGTGTTCCAGCCTTGGCCACAGGATAAAAATAAGACCCTTTCAATAACAAAATTCCAAAGAGCAAGATACGGTGAACTATAATTGTTATGTTTTTGGTATGAATCGACAGAACACCTTGCAATGCTTTGCATTGTATTGTGCTCTCACTTGTGCACAAGTTATTAAAGCTTGGAAGTTCGAATACTCTTAGTGCTTAGTGTTGTGTGTACCTAAGTCAACTGTACTGCCTACTATTGTTTGCACCCAGGTGTTCGACACCTCCCCAAGGTAAGTTATCCTTCCTGAGATGCAATGCCCAGAAATCCTTCCATCACACGCCATAGCCACAATGTGCATCAGGAATGGGTAGTTATTTTGCAATGTCCTTAACAGTTTAGAAACTGACAGGACTGTTGTCTGATCTTGCAGTGGTCAGGAGCTATTAGGCTGGTATCAGGAAAGTGATGGCCTAATGGTATTATTACTAGACTATTAATCCAGAAACTCAGTTAACGTTGTGGGGACCAGGTTCAAATCATGCCATGACAGATGGTAGGATTTGAATTCAATAAAAAATATCTGGAATTAGAAGTCTACCGATGACCATGAAATCATTGTCGATTGTCCGAAAAACCCATCTGTTCGCTAATGTCATCTGCCATCCTTATCTGGTCGGGCCTACATGTGACTCCAGACCCACAGCAATATGTTTGATTCTCAACTGCCCTCGATGGCCAGCCCGCGATGCCCATGTCCCATGAATGAAACAAATAAACTTCTTCATCCACAGGTCATTTAGATGGGACAAAGAATCCTACAGGCCATCTCCTGGTCCTATTCCAAGAACAATTACTTGCCACTGCAAAAGAACTAAGCAAAATGAATGGGAAGAAAAGTTATAGTGTGCACCTTTATAAAAGCAATTTGGGTCTAATTCTCCTATGCCAATGCACTAATTTTTGGAGTACCAGGTTGGAAGATGCATGTTGGCCATTTCGCAGGATTCATGCATGTGATCCCGATGCATGTGCATCTCCCACCACTGGAGAGCAAGTGTAGTCGAGACCATGCTGGAAACTGGCAGGAAAACTAGCCAAGTGATTTTAATCTGCTTTTAATGTAATTTAAATGTCATTTTCAGGCCCAGGATTGAATTTGCAAGGCCCGATAGCATCTCCCATCCCGCCAGGAGTAATGCACTCCAGCAGGGTTTAAAGTGGCTCCCTATGTTCAGGGAACTAGAGGTAGACCCTGCTGGAATGAAGTGGGGGGCAATCAGGACCACCCGGGATTGGACAGCAGGGGAGTGGTGCTCCCTGGGTATGGGCACCCTGGCAGTGCTAGCCTGTGCCCCCGCACTGTCCACTGGGCATGGAGCAGTGCCAAAGGGGCAAGGCCTATTGTGATCAGTGGGAGGGGGGTCCTGCTGCCAGTCTGCATTGGAATTTGGTCAGGGCTGGAGGGAAGCCAGCGATTGTAGCGGGCTGGGGGGTAGGTCTGCCTCCCGTTGGGGAGTTCTGCCAGGATATGGTGTCTGCCAGGGTTGGAGGGGGGTGAGGCTGCCGGGAGCCGGATCATCACTTCTGGGGGGAGGGTCCTGGAGATTGCAGCGAGGGATAGGTCAGGGCTGGCCTGGGAATGGTCGTGGGGGCTGCAATCAGGCCATGGAAGGGTTTGGGAGGACAGCATTGCAAGAGTTCTGGGTTGGCCACTGATCGAGCTGGCCAGCAAACGGGAGGCTGACAGATCGGGACCACTGCGCATGCGCAGATTCCGGGGCTGTCAGACTCTGACATGAATAGGCCCCGCCCCCCACGAGCTTTTAATGATATTCATGATTGTGACCTCTGCAGTGCACAGAGTGTGGCAGATTTGAGTTTGAACTCTCACTGAAAAAAAAACGTAAATTACACCATTTTTCCTGCCAATTCAGCACTTAGAAATTTTTTGGGAGAATCAGGCCCTAAATGTTTCACTGATTTGTCACCAAATGAAATAAATTTAAGTCCATTATTTTTTATTAAATGCAATAAGTGAATTATTAATTCATGTCAGAAACAGAAGTGTAGATATATTCATATTATAAACATTAACATTACAGGAGAACTAGTTTATCTGAAATGTGTGTTATAAATGATCACAATAATCTTTTGAGAAGCTAATACTTTTAACTTCCCTATTACTTTTCTATCAATAAAACAGAATCAATAGCAATGGGAAGTTTGCTTAGAAAACTATATTAATGTTTCTCATGATTATGATTTGTGGCATGTACACATGTGTCGGTTTGGTTCTGTGATGTCATATAAATGGTGGGGTTGAGGGTTCTGGCCTGTACTCTCACATGGTCTTGGCTTTGTGAATCAATGGCCTATATTTTGAACCAGCCCATAGACTACATGGAATTCCCTTAGGAATCACAGTCGAGGGCCACTACTCATTTTCTACCTGCAATCCACCGGCCAAATCAATACTGAGACCCAACCCTCAAAACAGACCTGAAAATTCCAATTTGTCACGGTGAACATCCAGTTCAAAATCTTCTTTTGGGCCTACATATCACCGGATCATTTGATTTCCTCACAGAACGCTACTGATAAAATTGCTCGTGGAAGCCAGGAGTATGAATTTAAACTAATCACAAATGAAACAATCAAGAGAGTTCTCCAGCTCAGATCTGTAATCTATGTGTTTTCTTGTGATATGAAAATGATCTAGTCATATCAGTGGAAGAGATGTAATGGACCATTGACCATTAAATGGATTTCCAGTTCATTACCATTTCTAGATGAGAAAGCAGTCAAGTGAGAACAAAAGCCTATCACACAGATTTTAAAATACTGGAAAATGCAATTTTATACATTCAAGGAATGAACTTTCATGAGACAGCAATATAGTTTCCTTATTCAAATATTATTTGTAAGTTGTGCATCTCATTTTACTTTTCCTTTCAGAACTTCACCATGTTTGCAGCAGAGTGATGGGACACAGGTTTCTACCCATTATTTAATGGGATGTGGTGAGTTCCTCAGTCACAGATCTCTCATCCTGAGGAATCTCCCCAGGGAAGAAGCAGAAGTTGGAGGAAGAGTCACCTTGAATCACCCTCGGGCATCTCTGAATAAACAGTGATATAGTAGAAACTACAAAGGGTTGTGAATGTAGCCCAGTCCATCATGCAAACCAGCCTCCCATCCACTGACTCCGCCTACACTTCCTACTGTCTCAGAAAAGCAGCCAGCATAATCACGAATCCCACGCACCCCCGACATAATCACCCCCAACATAATCCATCTGGAAAAAGCTACAAAAGTCTGAAAACATGTACCAACCAACTCAAAAACAGCTTCTTCCCTGCTGCCATCAGGCATCAGAATGGACTCACCATATATTAAGCTGATATTTCTCCACATCCTAGCTCTGACTGCAACACTACATTCTGCACCATCGCCTTTCCTTCTCCACTATGTACTCAATGAACAAAATGCTTTGTCTGTACATTGTTGAAGAACCAATACTTTCCACTGTATACCAATAATAAATCAAATCAAAAGATATCCATGTGTAGGTGAAGATCATAGCCTGCCCTCCCCACATGTGACGTTGGAAGTCAGAATATGTTAATGGAAAAGGAAATTTGACTCTTCCTTTCTCTGAAGTTCTCCCAAGTCTCCGATATCTCTGCAATGAGTACAAATGTTTTGCTCCAAACATGATGTAGTTTTAGTCAATTTAATTAGGTTGTGGCAATGAAAAGGTGTTTTCTTTATTAAGTCTGTTACTTGTCACAATCATAGAGCCTGGAATTTTTAGATGGTGTTGATGAATTCTAGAGGATCTGGGAGGTATTCTCAGGGGATCCACTAGATCATCAAAAGTCTATCTGTCTTGATGCAGTAAGCCCAGGTAGCTCCAGAATTCTGTATTCTGCATTTCTTTAGATTTTTCTGTACTTGTTGGCTTACTAACATTTTGGGAGTAACTTTGAACTTTAGCAGGAGTGTGAAACAGAGGGTTTCAGATCAGCTAGCTGTTATACATCCCACCCAATTTTCCTTTTCATCAACGTTGAAAAGTTATCTCTCGTTAATCCTGTCCCTGTCACTCAATAAGAGTTATTTTCTGATATCCTTCGGATAACAGAGACTGCCCTTCGGAAGTCAAGGCGAGAGACAGTGAAATATTTCCCACACGGGAAAGAGAAAACACCAGTGCCATCAGTTGTATGAATCAAGGTTCACGACTGCATTCAATAAAAAAGACAAGCAGGAAGTGGGATGTTATAATGAACACCAAAGCCTATAAGTCCTCATTGTATGCTTAAAAGACAGCCTCTCTGTAACGTCTAAAGCAACCTTTAAATTTGTTTGTTTTTCTTTCAGTTTATTTATTAGTGTCACAAGCAGGCTTATGTTATTGTGAAAATCTCCTAGTCACCACATTCCGGCACCTATTCGGGTACACTGAGGGAGAATTTAGCATGGCCAATCTGTCGAACCAGCACATCTTTTGGACTGTGGGAGGAAACCGGAGTACCCGGAGGAAACCCACGCAGACTCAAGGAGAATCTGAAAACTCCGCACGCACAGTGACACAAGCTGGGAATTGGACTTGGGTCCCAGGTGCTGTGAGGCAGCAGCGATAACCACTGTGCCATCGTGTCGCCACCGTGTTCTGTGTAGGACAGTGAAAATGCACATTTACCACAAAATATGGAATATTAATACTTACAATAAAGAGCCATTTTTGCTAATGGCCATTAGATTCCAGATGTCCATGGAAGCTTTTTAAAACTTGCATAGAATAATGTACATCAAATAAAAAGCCAATTAAAGAACTTTACACGCTTTAAGAGTTGGCAGGTTGACCTCCATGATACACCTTTCCAATTTTAAACTTATTGCCGGCTACAAGTCTGCTGGTCTTGACTATATGATGTGGAAACCTAATTGCTACAGAGTGATAAATGGAGGGGACAGGTTTCCTGCATTTAGTTAGCAGGAGCAGGAGTCCTGAGACTGGCAGGAGATTTATTGATCTATATTTTCATGCTGTGAAAGTTGCACCATGTATTCTATGGAAGAAGAACTGACATTTAACTGCCTTCCTGTAATGTAAAATTGCCCATATCAATTAATAGGAGAACTGGATCACACCAAGATAACAATCAAGTCCATTGCTCTTTGAATGAACCTGTAAATCCAAATATAATATTTCTTCAGAATGGACATAGCATTAAACATTCATACTCAGACACTCAAATATATGGGCTGGGATTCTACATTGCGTTCCTCAGCGTAAGTATCTGGGGACAAACTTCCCCAATCCGGTAGGTTGGACTGGAGCCAGTTAACACTCGGTGGAATATTAAATAACACGGTGGTACAGTGGTTAGCACTGCTGCCTCACAGTGCCAGGAACCAGGGTTTAATTCCAGCCTCAGGTCACTGTCTGTGTGGAATTTGCACATTCACCCTGTGTCTCCACAGGTTTCCTCCAGGTGCTCTAGTTTCCTCCCACACTCCAAAGACGTGTAAGTTAGGTGAATTGCCATGCTAAATTGACCCTTCGTGTCAGGGGGATTAGCAGGGTAGATAACGGATTACAGAGATTGAACACGGGTGAGATTGTTGCCGGTGCAGCTGTGATGGGCCGAATGGCCTCCTTCTGCACGGTAAGGATTCTGTGATCTATGATTAATTGCCTCAGGGGAGGAACCTCCACCTCCAAGAGTTGTTGACCAATCAAATGGTTGGAAGCTTTTTGATTTCAACAGCGCCATCAGGAGCAGTGACTACTGTTTGAACTGCAGTCAGTCTCCAACAGTAGAACTGGATGGGAAGATATGTGATAGAGGGGTAGGGGAGGGGTGTTCACTAGGGCCAGGCTACCAGGCCCAGATGACGAGAGTGTGGAGGAAGATGGAGGCCAGGGCTGGATAGGTCAGGAGGTGAGGGGAAACCATCAATGGGGAGGGAGAAGACCTTGTCGTGGAAGATTTATTGAGCCTAGGGAAGCCAGAAAGGAGCTACCCCACTTCCTATTGCCTGCCATTAGCCAGAGTATTGAAAGCTGCCAAGCCTGTAATGGGAAAAATGGGCCTGTGATTGGTGGGTTGCTTAATGCCACTCCTGCCACACGTAAAATTATGATTACAGCAGGTAAGTAGCTGCCGGGAATAGCACCCATGGAATTATGCAGAATTTTAAACCTCCTGCCCGTCTCCTGCAAACCTGCCCCCAGACAGTGTAAAATTCTGCTCAGGGAGTCAGGGATGTATTATCTCAATAATGTCATTGCTAACAAGCTCCTGTCTTCCTCCCTCCTTGCAGGCAAAGAGAGAAAATTAAACAGGAGAGAATTTGTTGAGAGGATTTTTAGGTCAAGGGCCATAAACTATTAAAGAATCTGCTGAAATCAATTTATCTGCTAGTAGGTTCTTCCAGTCTGCAGCAGATTTTTTTTTTAGCTCTTGCACAGTTAAAATTGATCAGGGAGCAGATGAAAAGAGAGAAACAACCTGCTGGATCCAAAATCAGCAGCAGTGCAAATAGATAGCCAATAATATACTCTGCTATTTCTGCATTGCACTTTGTGTTTTGGATGATATGGATGTGGAAATCAAAGCCCCTAGATGGAATTGTCTTTCCTATATTAAAATTCCAGGCGGTGTGACTCTATCAATGTGCATAGTGCATGCAGCTCCAAGCACAAAATGATACAGGTAACATGGGCAACAAGGTGACCATTTCTTGGGACCATGGCTGCGGACTGAAGATGTAGCCTGTAATAACTATTTAAACCACTGACTAGTTATTGAACCCTGATTCAGTGTGTTACTATCCAGGCTAGAAACTCCAAAATATTTAATGAAGTCAGCCTAGACTGTAGATTTTGCACTTTGAACTTGGCATGGAAAATGTTTCATTCAAGATATGATTCAAGTGATCCACTAAGAAACTTTTATCAAACAACATTTATTTAAGAATACAGTTAACCGGGGTGATTTTCCCAGCCTGCTGTGCTGTTTTTGTGTGCAGTGGGCTCAGAGACTCAAGGGGAGGCCATTTTGTGGATTATCCACTGGGCACCATGGCCTCTGCAGGTCTCCGGCAGCTGGATTTCCAGCGCAGTCAGCTCTGCACCAGAAATCGACGTGGAGGTGCATAATTTATTTGGATGAGAATTTCCCTGCAAGCTCTAATTATTGGCCCGGGACTGAAGTCTCCAGGCTGCTAGAATTTCTGCCCTGGCAGGAGTGATTCACTCTAGCAGGACTTATAACAGCTTCCCACAGCAGCCTGACCCCGCTGGAGTGAAGGGTTGGGGATAAAGAGGTGAGTTGTCCCCGGACATTGCCATCTTGGCAGTGCCAGCTTGGTCCCTGGCACTACCCAAGGGGCAAAGTGGCAATGTCCGGTGGCATCTTGGCACTGCCACCAGGCATCGGGCAGTACCAATGAGGCGGGACCGCTGGGGGTAGATACACGGAAGTGGAGGGGTCCCGTTGCCACTCTGCACTTGGGCTGAGCGACGGAGGGAGATCACTGATCAGGCCTGGGCATCGGGGTTGGGGGGGAAACGGCCTGCCGGGGGGTGGGGGCTACATTGGGGGTCAGGACTGCCAGTGGGCGAAGGGGTGGTATCGAGAGATCAGGGCTGCCAGGGGGCAGGGGGGAAATTGACACAAGCCAGGACACATCTGGAGGCCTGCAATCAGGCCATGGGGGGTCGGGGAAGATCAGCAATAAGGGATCATGGGGCTGGCCAGCAGTTGGGAGGCTGGCAGTGCGGGGCGATTGCTGATGCGCCAATCTCAGCGCTGACAGATCAGTGCATGCGCAGTGGCCCACTCAGCACAATGCTGCTGGCCTCTCAAGTGAGAATAGGTCCTGCCCACTGAATTTTCACACGAATCATGCTAGTGCACTCTGCAGTGTACGGAGTGTGGGCAATTTGACTTTTAACTCCTGCTGAACAAACAAGCAGGATATACTCCAGATTTTATGCAAATTCAACACTTAGAATTTTTTGAAGAGAATTGCCCCCAATTTATAATAAGAAAATTAACGATAACTTTACCAATTGCAAAAGCAAAACTATAACATTGCATAAACCTTGACAGCTAAGTATACTGTTAAAGCTAAAGAGCTGCCATACTGCTCATGTGCCGATCTCAGCGCTGACAGCACAGTGGCCTGCTCATCGCCACGCTGCTGGCCTCTCAATGTTCTAGGCTTAGCTCAGAAAGCAAGTATGCTCACATGATGCTTGAATTTGCAGCTTTGCAACACCTGCTGTGAATTATTCCTTTGGGCATGGAATTGAAATGCTGAAGCTTTCAGACCCTTGAACTTTCAGCACACCTCAAGAGACAATGACGCTATTTGCCTTTAGTTTCTAGCTAGCCCGCCACTGACAGCAGAACTTCCAGTACCAGGGAGAGAGACATAAGAGCATAAGAAATAGGAGCAGGAGTAGGCCATCTAGCCCTTCGAGTCTGCCCCGCCATTCAATAAGATCATGGCTGATCTGTCGTGGCTCAGTTCCACTTTCCCGCCCTCTCCCCATAACCCTTAATCCCCTCGCTTATCAAAAACCCATCAACCCGCGTCTTAAAAATATTTAGCGAGGTAGCCTCCACCACCTCAATGGGCAGAGAATTCCAGAGATTCACCACCCTTTGAGTGAAGAAGTTCCTCCTCAACTCCATTCTAAACCACCCCCCCTTTATCTTGAGACTGTGCCCCCTAGTCCTACTGTCCTTTCTGAGCAGGAAGAGCCTCTCCACCTCTATCCTATCCATCCCATTCATCATCTTATACGTCTCAATGAGATCTCCTCTCATTCTTCTAAACTCTAACGAGTACAAGCCTAGTTTATTCAGCCTCTCCTCATAGTTCAACCCCCTCAACTCCGGCATCAGCCTAGTAAACCTCCTCTGCACTCCCTCCAAGGCCAAAATATCCTTGCGTAAGTACGGCGACCAAAACTGCACACAGTACTCCAGCTGCGGCCTCACCAATGCCCTATACAGCTGCAGCAAGACCTCCCTACTTTTATATTCAATCCCCCTCGCTATGAAGGCCAGCATCCCATTAGCCTTCCTGACCACCTGCTGCCTGCAGTCCAAGAAGCCTCTGCCAAAATGAAAATAAACTTAATGGATTTCTCCTATGAAACAAAACTGTCCCAAGGTACCAACTGACCTACCAATCATTCTTCACCTAGCAATTCAACAAGGGTCATAAAACTCCAGGACACTGCATTAGCCCAAATTAAAAATAAACAAGATACCCATTATATTGCTTTAGCAACAATCAGAGGACATCAGTGCAGGCATCATGGTGCCAAAACCAAAAATGCAAGCCTGCTTAAAAAAACGGCAGAGAAACATAATTAAAATACATTTCTTAAAGGCACAGTATTGTTTCAAGCGGCACACGTTTGACAACACAAAACATAACTTAGGGAAAGTTTGATTCACTACAACAAAGATTCTGGCCAGAATGTTACGGCCATTCATGCCGGCAGGATTTTCCCATCTCGCTGCAGTGAACAGATATTTGGCCGAAAGCCAAATTTCCCGACTTCGCTGCAGTGGGAGCATGGCTTGAACGACCAATAAATTCACGCCCGGCCCATGTTTAGACCATGCAGGAAGAGGCAAAAGAGTTCTAAAAAAAAATTGAATGTTTGAAGAGACTTTTTCACAGTGTGTTGTATGTTCCACAACCTGGCTATACAGAAGGACAAACATATTGATGTGCCAGAATACAGGAAGAGAGTTCTGGCAATTGAAGCCTGTGAACATCCAACGGCCAACAAAGAAAAAAGCAGAGGACAAAATCATTATGAAACGTTTCAATTAAAAACACTTCCAGATGAGTTCCAGAATTGTCCTTCTGAAGATTTTTTGTCCCATTTAAAGGTTGATGACAATGAGCAAACAGAATTCTATTTCTTCTGTCAGAGCACAGAGGCAATTACATTGTGTTGCCAATTTACAAGTCCTGAATTGCCAACAGTGAGTACATAATGCAAATAAAATTACTTTGAATAAATTGCCTCAATATTTCTGCTTTGTGCAATCACTATCGAAGCTGGTATGTAATTAGCTTTTATCATAGAATGCAGTTGATTCCAAATCATTGTTTGAATGTATATATCAACTCTATATGCATACAAATATAAATATTTGTGTACCTATTCCACAAAAATGGATTGTATACACTGAACTCTATTGGTTACATTTTCTGTGACTGCTCCCAGGAACCTTCTCAGTGTGTGTCTGGTTGGCAAGGTTTATAACCCTTCTATGTCAGCAGTTCTGACACTACCAACAGAATAGATACTGATTCCATATTGAGAATATATGAACTGGACTTGATAAATGGGACAGTGCTTTGAATATTGCCTCTGCCACAGAGGCAGTAAAGGCACTTGCTGTCCCAAAGGTTAAAATAATTATTTCTGTTGTTGTTTCTGATCTAATTTGTAGTTTGAATTTGACCATGCCATGGGTTATCAGAAAATTTTTACGACTCCCAACTGTTGTAAACCAAGTTATATCAAATTTAATATCTGACTGAGACCAATCTGAATGATTTCATGAGTATCTGTCCAACTTCCATGCAGAAAAGTAGAAAAGTCTAGTACTAGGGGACATAGGTTTAAGGTGCATGGGGAAAAGTTTAGAGGAAATGTGCGAGGAAAGTTTTTTGCACAGAGGGTGGTGAATGTCTGGAATGTAATGCCCAGGGAAATGGTGGGAACAGGTACAATAGAGACATTTAAGGGGCAATAAACAAATACTTCAGGAGGATGGGGATGGGAGGAAACAGTTTTTGTAAGTGCATATGGTTTTGGTTTGAGCAGGCATCATGATCAGCACAGGCTTGGCGGGCTAAAGGGCCTGATCCTGTGCTGTAGTTTTCTTTGTTCTTTGTGAAAGAAAATGGGCCCAATTTTACTATCAAGTTGCGCCCATTTTCAGGCACAAAACTTGATAAAGTCAGGTGTGAGGCACATAGCGTGATCTGCACCTGCCTCTGTGCCAAAGCCCGAAAATGGCCGCGATCGGGACTATGCCTGAAATGGGCACAATAGCCACTTAAAAATTGATTTAATGGGCTGCACACTCAACCCTACTGGCACTTCCCCCTTTACCAACACGTTCGCCCATCCAGGTTTGGCACAAAACAGACGTGCTCCACAAAAGTCCGATTCGGGTGCTTCAGCTAGCGAGGAGGTAAGTGCCGAGCATCTGGAAGCTCTGCTTGAGACCGGTGAGGACGGAAGGTGGGGGTGGGTCCCTTCAGGCTGTCATTCTGCCTGAAATCATTAATGGGAAAGGGGGTCTGCTGCCACTCTGCCTGAGATCAGTGAGAGGTGAAGGGGGTCCTCCGCCACTCTGCCTGTGATCACTGAGAGGGGAGGGGGTTCTGCTGCCACTCTGCCTGAGATCAGTCAGGGAGAAAGGGAGAGGGGCCTGCGATCAATCTGGGTGGTGGAAGGGTGGGGGGGTTAAGAAGCCAGTGTTGTTGTGGGAGTAGGGTAATGACTGTGAGGCTGAGGGGGAGGACCGGAAGGGATAAAGCAGAGGAACTGTATTCTATCATTTTTTTCTGTGCATGTGCAGGTAGAGGCATCAATCAGAGTTGCAGGGTATTGGGCACGTTAAGCCCTGCCCACAGCCTTGTGCAGCACGATTTGGAATCGCTGATATTCTTTCAGGCAGAGTGCGTATGAGGGCACCTGAAAATGGGTCTAAGAGTCAGATCGAAAACACTTCCAGTTTCAAGTCTGCCCAGCACTTAGAATCAAGATGGTAAAATAGGGACCAACAAGTCATCTTAATGTAACCATACTCATTACAAAATTCACTAATGCCCTTCAGGGAAGGAAATCTGCTGTCATTACCTGCTTTGGCCTACATATAACTCCAGATCCACAACAATGTGGTTGACTCTTAAATGTCCTTAGGGATGGACAATAAGTGCAGGCCCATCCAGCGACACCCACAATCTATGAACAAATAACAAAAACCACCAAAGGTGAGTGGTGAATGCAATATGGTCTCCATCTTGGAAACGAACGAACAGTGCAGAGAACATTTAATCAATTAACCTACTGAAAACAAGCATCAAATGGTAATCTAGGTCATAGAGCAAAGAAGGAAGCCATTCAGGCCATCATGCCTGAGCTGGCTCCTTGAAAGAGCTGTTCAATTAGTCCCACTCATCCAGTCTGTCCCCAGAGCTCAGCAATTTTTCTTTCAAGTATTCATCCAAGTCCTGTCATTATTGAATCTTTTTACACCAACTGTTCAGATAGTACATTCTGGATCACAGCAATTTGCTACATAAAAAATGTCTTCTACATGTTGCTTCTGGTTCTTTAGCCAATTATATTAAAGTGATGCCTTCTAGTTACCAGCTCTACTGCCGCTGCATGCAGTTTCTCCTCATTTATTCATCAAATTCCTTCAGGATTTTGAATAGCTCAATCAAGTCTCCCCACTTCCAATGGCCAGTCAGGGTGGATGGGGTGGAAGTCCACTCACAAGTTAATAAATGCTCCTCTGAGCATTAAATGCCTATGGGATAGTCCGCTGGAGCATTAACCATCTTTACAATGACGGCTCCACTGCTTATAATATCTTATCCTATACCTTCATTTATAAAGTCAAGGATCCAATCTATCATTTTAACAACTTTCTTAACTGTACGGCCACCTCCAAAAAAATCTGTATCGACACCCCGAGATCTTTTTCTTCCTGGGCCCACTTTAAAATTGGACAATTTAGCTTATATTCTCTTTCCTCATCCTTCCTACCCCAAAAAAGAATTCTTTTTCTGTGCTAACTTTCACTTTATGTTGCCTTGTCAAATTGAATAGGCTGCTGGGATTCGCACCAGAGTTGCAGCACTTAATCTAATCTCTACACTTCAGTGTAGATCAAGATAACTGTTAATAGTTGGAGGTACCATTCTTATGTAATTGGGGTGGCACAGTGGCACAGTGGTTAGCACTGCTGCCTCACAGCACCAGGGGCCTGGCTTCAACTCCCATTTTGGGTCACTGTCTGTGTGGAGTTTCTCCCTGTTTCTGCAATGAGTCCCCTCCGGATGCCCCGGTTTCCTCCCACAGTCCAGAGATGTGCAGGTTAGGTACATTAGCCATGTTAAATTCAACCTCAGTGTACCTGAACAGGTGCTGAAGTGTGGTAACTGAGGGATTTTCACAGCAACTTCATTACTATGTGAATGTAACCTACTTGGGACTAATAAATAAACTTTACTTTAGATAAGACATGAACTGAGATTCCATCTTCCTGATTTTGTTCCAGAGGCATATCATTGGTACTATTGGAAGAGATGGAGGATATGTGCTCAGTATTGGCATCAATGTTCCTCTCTCAACCAACAGAGTGATGGGTAATTCCATTTATCTTTGTTTAAATATTCTGTGCACATATTTAAATACTGTAACTGTCACATTTGTCTAGACAACAATAGTCACTGCCTTCAAAGTAACTTGTTGTAGATGAAACAATTCAAGATATTCCTGAATGATATGATATTACACTTTATAAATGAAAGTATTCTTTCTTTTTTTTCTTTCTAGGGCTACGTGACACAGAACACAGCTCACATAACTGATGCCAATAAATCTCCATTGTTTAATGGATAATGCAGTCATTTACTTCTCCCTGAATGAAGTATAAAGTATGTCTTGTCCTTACCTCATTCCAAGTCTTCTTCTCCACATTATGAACATTGGGAAGAGTTTTAACCTCCCATCCCACATGACTGGAGAGAGAGAGAGGGGGAATGTATGACAGTCACAGCATGCCACACTGGTGATCATCACCTCAACCACAAGCAAAGCAATCTCTGTCAGTGTTGGATGAGCAATTTTCCACTTCATTAACACAGCATGAATGCTAACCAGTTCTGAATAGGTGACACTTTCAAAAAGCACTCAGTTATGGTTGCTGTTCAGGATATTCAGTGATAGCTATTATTTGACAATTATCACACCTGCACTCTGCTTCTTCAATGTACTTTCTTTCTGTTTACTTCAACCTGGACACATTTCCCAGATCAGAGATATGAAGGACGACGCTGACACTTGTGAAAAAGTCATTTACCTAGGTAATTTTCTCAGTGTCACCAGATTTCCTCTGGACTTCCTTTTCTTATTTCTTTTTATTTGGGGCATAGCATTAACATTCCATATCGTCTCTTTCCAGGCATTATAGTACATGAAAGAGCAATTTTAGTCAATGAAGTCATTACATAGCATGCATCAAACTCAGTTATTTCCCCATTTACCAATACCCTATCTCTCAATATTAAACTGAACACTTTGAAATGATATTTGCATGTACTATTCGATTTGCTTTGGCAAGATATATTGCCTTACAGCAAGTTTAAATTATTAACATCAGTAAGGCTTTCCTTCTCAAATGCTGCCTTAATTATTCAAATGTCCCTGGAAACTACTTTTTCTGAAACTTCTGGAAATACAGGATATCAGTGTGATATCGCACTGCCTGGGTATTAGATGGAAAAAAGACTGCATGAGTTTAAGCAAATGATACAACCTACTTTGTTATGCATTCTAATGAAATTTCTGAATGAAGTAATAAATTTCCATTCTGTTGACCTGTGAGTCAAACTTTATTCACTCTGCTGCCTTGTGAACATATGGAACCATTACTTCACTAATGAAAATATCTTGGAAAGCTAAAGTCACCATAATCCCAGTTGATGCTCTCCCCTATGAGGGGGAAGAGCTGACTGGTGGTGATTTTAACCTAAGGATCACCACACCTCAAATGTGAGGGGCAAGATTGAGATGGTTGGGTATTCATGAATAACCTCAGCTGGTACAGAAATTGCATCTGCACTGTGGGTTTACACTTAGCATCACAAATCAGCTGCCCAGCCAACTG
This sequence comes from Carcharhinus amblyrhynchos, assembly GCF_965287045.1. Lineage (NCBI taxonomy): Eukaryota > Metazoa > Chordata > Chondrichthyes > Carcharhiniformes > Carcharhinidae > Carcharhinus > Carcharhinus amblyrhynchos. The sequence goes on from NC_137327.1 coordinate 80,445,674, forward strand.
AGCTAAACCGCCTCCCACATAAGAACAGCACTAGGCCATTCAGCCGCTGGAGCCCACTCCACCAGTCAATAAAATCATGGCTAATCTGTAGTCTAATTCCATGTACCTGCCCTAGGCCCATATTCCTTTATACCCCTGCTCAATAAAAACTTGTCTATTTCAGCCTTAAACCTAACAATTGAACCAGCATTCACTAACATTGAGAAAGAGAGTTCCAAACCTCCACCATTCTCTGCGTGTAGAAGTGTTTTCTAACATCTCTCCGGTTCTAGAATCTACAGTTTATCCTTATCCACCATGTTCTTCCCAGTAAATATTTTGTAGACCTCTATCAGATCACCTCTCAACCTTCTAAATTCGAGAGAATAAAGGCTTAATTTGTTTAATCTTTCCTCGTAACGTAACCTCCTATGAATATGTAAAAATATCTCCACATTAAGAAAAAGTTAAGTCTTCGTTTTCAGAATATTAAGAAGTCTCACGACACCAGGTTAAAGTCCAGCAAGTTTATTTAGTATCACGAGCTTTCAGAATTCTGCTCCTTCATCATTCACCTGATGAAGGAGCAGTGCTTCGAAAGCGTGATACCAAATAAACCTGTTGGACTTTAACCTGGTGGTGTGAGACTTCTTACTGTGCTCACCCCAGTCCAACGCTGGCATCTCCACATCATGGCATTTTCAAAATGGCAAGGCTAGAATGCATTGCCCAATTACACTTGCCCTAAAAAGGTGATGGCCACCTTCTTTGCTTAATTCAACTGAGTGACTTGCCCATCCACTTCAGAGGGGAGTTAAGGGCCATCCACATTGTTGTGGGACTCGGGTCATATATAAATCTGAGCAGGTTCCCTTCTTTAAAGGTTAGCAGTGAAACGGTTGGATTTTATTGCAATCTGGTAGTTTCATGGTTGTTTGCATTCATGCCAGATTTCATTTTTTATTATTTCTAATTAAAAAAAATTGAAATTCTCAAGCTGCCAAAATGAGAAGGGAAATTGCATTCTCTACACTATTTGGCTGCACCCTAGGATTAGTAATCTGGTAATTAAAGAACCAAACAACAATGTTCCAAATTTAGATCGCTTAGGACATAAAAAGGCCATTCATTCTATCAAGCCTGCTCTTTCCACTAACAACCTATATAACAGTCCTTGTCTTCAGCCTAACCACAACAATTTGCAGTTATATAGCACCTCAATGTGGAAAACAACCCCCCGCCCCCCCACACCGGTGCTTTCAGGGGCACACTCTAATAACAACTGACACTGAGTCAGTTGGCCCATAAGGTAATAAATATTGCTATGAAAATATTTGTAAGAAACATTCTGCAAAACTATAGTGGTCCTTGTACATTTCTGGATTTCTGGACATTGTTACAAATTTCCAGTGGCAAAGTGGGCCATTCAGAATTTCAGAAATTTAAACTCAGGACTTGCCTTGTACATCTTCATCAGTTACTACCTTCAAACATTTACATGGTACCAGGTCAGGAAACAGAAAGTTGCTTGTAATTTTTGACTAGAATCTTTCCCTGGCAGCCTTCAATCTCTTTCCTAATGGGTTTTTTTCCAACTTTTTTAGGGACTGTTGGGGCACAACATTGATACTTTGAGGTGGAGTTTTCTTTTATCCATAGCTATTACTTTTTGGGGAAGGAATTTATTCCAGGCTCGAGACTCATTGCTATGTTATCCTGGTTCAGAGCTGAAGCCTGGAGGAATTACTTAGGGAAGCAAGGGGGAGTTCTAATTTTCTTTCTGTAAACTGGTACAATAGTTTAAACTGGATCTGGGGAGGTACAAGTAGTTTATTTAATTTAATAGAATAACTGGTTAAACTCTGTAGTAGCTGGCTCCTCTAAGGGGTGTCCTTCAGGAAAGTCGACTGAACTGATCACCCAACAGGGAACACGTGTGGATATCTTTGCGTACAGCACTAGCTTTTGCAGTCAAAGTAGGTCCTGGAGCTGGAAATGTTAACACCGTTAACATTTGTTAAATGATAAATGTACTCTGTATATTTATCTGCTTGTAAATGAACAAATATATTTTGTTACACTAACTGTCACCAATCCTTGCAATTACTACATTGGTGATGAGAAAAATCAGAGTAACTTCATTTGCAGTAAGGAATTCAAACAGAATGTCAATGCAAAAGTACAGATCAATCAATCTCTTAACATCAGGTCAATCCAAGCCTGAAAAAGAGAGAAAACAGGCATGCCTGTCTTTGGGAAGCATGAAGTATTTGATGCAACCACTGAGAACTGGTACAGTTTGTGGAATGGTTGGAGTATATTTTCAGGGCTAATGGAATAGAGGGGGAGAATAAGAAGAAAATCATTTTACTTACTGCATGTGGAACCCAGACAAATAACTTAGTTTAATGTCCCCGGATGCTCCTGACACGAAAACATTTGCAGAGTTTGTTGAGCTATTAAAAAGGCACGACCAGCTTAAAGCCTTGGTAACACTGCAAATGTACAAGTTTAACTCAACCGGGGAACATCATTGCAACCTTCATAGCAAAGCTGAAGCAGATTGCAGAGCATTGCCACTTCAGGTTAGCTTTGAACAACATGTTAAGAGATCGATTGGTTTGCGGTGTATGTAATGCAACTGTATAAAAGAAACTATTGCTCAGTCTGAGTTGACATTTAAGAAAGTGATGGAAATGATGACAATGATAGAGAGTGCTGAGAATGGAGTCCAGGAGTTACAAAGTGAGTTCGAGTGGGAAATCAGTAGTAGTATTGACGCCAAAAGCAAGGACACGGGATTAAGCACAAGCAGAGAGTTGAGGGCAGGAGCTGAAAGAATCACTAAGTACTGAAGAGTTAAGCAGCCTAGCAATAACACAAAGTGTGTTTGATGAGGAAGAAGCCACTTCTCAGACGTGTGTTGATTTAGAGGAGCGAAGTGCTTCAAGTGCGGAAGAAAAGGTCATTCATAGCACAAATGTAGAAGCAAGTAGGGCCAGGCCAGTCCAAGCAGAGTAAATAATCCGGTGCATAGTATGGAGAATTGTCCAGTGGGGGATGAAATGTAATATCATTAAACAATGTGGAGGCAAGCAAAGTAGCCCCCATCACAGTTTCGTTATTAGTAACTAGTCAGCCACTGAAGATGAAGGTAGACAAGGGGAATCAGCTACTGTTGTAAGTGACTCACCAGTTCCTTAAAGAAGGAGTTCAACCCCTAAAGTTGATGAACACTCCAGTAAGACTAGCTATGTATACTGTGAGATCATTAAGATAGTATAAAAAACTAAAACTCTGATGAGTTACAGACATCAGTGTAGCTACCGCTAATGGTGATGTTGGGACCAAGTTCAAAGGGGCATGATTGTCTCCAGGAAATGAAGTTGAACTGTAGAGATCTTTATGATGAAAGAAGGGACCTACACAAGTCCATTAAAATCTTAAATACCATAGAACCCCAAAAGTACAGAAGGAGGCTATTCAATCCATCAAGTCTGCACCGACAACAATCCCACCTAGGCCTTATCCCCCATAACTTCACATATTTGCCTTGTTAATGCTTCTAACCCTCGCATCTGGGGACACTAAGAGGCAATTTAGCATACCCAAACACCTGACCTGCACATCTTTGGACTGTGGGAAGAAACTGGAGCAGCCGGAGGAAACCCAAGCAGTTAAAATGACTGGAAGACTTAGGCATCAACAGGCCTGCACAATTTGCAGAGTGTGCAGCACCCATAATACCAGCAGTTAAACCAGACAAGATCATCCATATCTGCGGGAACCACAACCTGACAATAAACCAGGCTGAGAAACTGAATAGACACCCCATCCCCAAAATAGAGGATCTATATGCAAGGTTGGCTGTGAGTCTGGCATATACTAAATTAGACATGAGGCATGCTTATCAATAGTTAGAGAGAACACTTTGAGAGCTCATGTCACCATAAACACACATAAAGGGCTGAATCAATATGTATGACTACCATTTGGAGTTTCATCGGCTTGTGTCATCTTTCAGTGAACTATGGAGAGATTGCCCAGAGTTGTAATTTATTAGGATGTCATACAAATAATGGGATCCACCAAGGAGGAGCATTTGACAAATCTGGATGAAGACGATTTCAGAGGCAGAATGTGCCTAAAAAGACGAGCACCATCCAAGCAGATGAAGTGATTTATCTTGGTTACTGGGCAGATGTTGAGGGGTTACACCCCGTGGAGGACAAAGTGAAAAAGATTAAAGAGGCACCAGTCCCTAGGACCACCTTGGAACTCAGTTCCTTCCTTGGGATGGTCAATTATTACAGACAGTTCCTCCCAAATCCATCCACATTACTAGCACCATTGCACCCACTGTTAAAGAAGCACCAGCGATGGTGTTGGAAAACAGCACAGAAAGAGGCTTTTAACCAAGGTAAGCAGGCACTTCAGTCAACATACTTATTAATGAATTCCCAGTCCTCTAAGACGATAGTACTTACATGCGCTGCATCACTATATGGGGTTGGGGCTGTACTATTTCACACAATGGATGACAGGTCCAAGAGACCCATGGGAAATGTATCAACAACCCTGTCAGATGTGGAAAAGGGAAACTCCCAAACTGAAAAAGAAACCCCAGTTGTTACCTTTGGCATCAAGAGGTTTTACCAATACATCTGTGGGAGACATTTCACACACTATAAGCAGCTTTTTGGGGCTTTTCAAAGAGAACAGCTGATTCCACCAATTGCTTCTGTGAGAATACAACGATGGACACTGGTCTTGTTAGCTTATGAATATACCTTCAAACATCAGCCACGGGCTCACACAGCCAATGCACATGCCTTATTTAATCTCCTATTACCCAAAAGCATGCACCCCTGCTAGTATCGCAAGAGGTTGTCATGGCTTTAAACTTTCTGGACCTGTTACTTGTAACAGCACAATAAATTAAGTCCTGGACTAATAGAGACTCACTGTTATCGAAGATTAAACATATGATAATGCACGATAGGTAGAACGAGAGTGCTAAGGAGGAAATGAAGCCTTATCAACTCCGGAAACCGGAACTTAGTTGGAAGGATGGTGTCGTCCTTTGGGGAGTGGGTGTTCATATCCAGACCAGGAAGAGAATTATTGCTTGAAGAGCTGCATAATGCCCTTCAGAACATGTCAAAGATGAAAATGCTCGCGAGAAGCTATGTTTGGTGGCCTTACATCAATGCTGATACAGAAAGAATTGTGAAACAATGTAACCAGTGCCCTTTCCAGCAGACATTAGCTGCCAAAGCCACCTTGAACCCTTGGGAATAGCCAGTTCAGCCATGACTGAGAGTTCATGTAGATTACGTTGGATCATTTATGGACGTGATGTTTCTTTTGCTCATGGATGCCCATTCGAAATGGATGGAGGTATACAAAATGAAGTCCACAACTTCATACGCCACAGTTGAGAAGCTGCGCCAATCCTCCGCCACCCACCCAGAGGCCCTTGCACTTGTCTTGGATAACAGAACCGTGTTCACAAGTGCCTAATTCCAGAAGGTCATGGCACATAATAGGATTAAGCATATCCAAACTGTGCCATGCTAGCCCTCATCAAATGGATTGGCAGAATGTGTAGTTCAGATTTTCAGGACGGGTATGAAGTAACAACCACTTGCATCACCAGAAACCAAGATAGCACGGTTCCTGTTAACCAGAGACCCAGCCCACATATCACTCCTGGAATAGCTCCAGCTGAGCTGCTAATGGGTCAACACATGAGGACCAGGTTGAACCTGATAGTTTCAAATTTAGCAGGGAGGCTGGAGACAGGGCAGAGTTGCGAAATAAAAACTATAGATTCATCAAAAGTAGGATGAGTCTTTGAGATAGACAATCCAGTTTTTGTAAAGGATTTTGGAAGTGAACTAAGTTGGGTCCCAAGGGTTGCTATGGCTAAGACAGGGTCACAAATCTATGAAGTGAAAATGCAGAACAGGTTTCTGAAGGAACACATAGATCACTTGTGGATACTGGAGCCGTCCCAAGAGCCAATGTTACTGGCTGAAACAATTGTGTTGTTGTTTGTCCAAGGAGTGAAGTGACTGATCAGCCAGTGGCAGAGCAGAGTGCTGCTTCCAATAAAACCAAGGAAATAGTGGAAAGTGACGTACTGATACAAGGCAAAGCAAGTCCAACCTAAGTTACCGCTATCGTTAAACCTCAACCGGTTGAGCTACATCAGTCTGAGAGGAAGAGGAAGTCCCTTGCCAGACTGAGGTCGAAATTCTCCAGTCTCGCAGACCCGGCTACTGCTGTCAGCAAGAACGGAGAATTTGCTGCTCAGCCAGATCTCCCTTCACAGCAGAAGGACTAGGGAATCCCAGCCAAGGGCAGAGTCAGAGGATCCGCCTGACTTTCTGATAAACTATGTCAAAAATGTTCATTATTGTTTGTTTTGAAATGTTTTAAAAATTGCGTAATTTATCAACATACTGTGTAATAAGGAACTTAAAGGGGGAGAGATATAATAGTTGGCCCCTTTAAGGACCAGACAATCCAAACAGCCAATGGGAAATGAGCATGGCGATCTTGAGGCAAAGTGTGGGATTGATCTTAGAGCTAAGAGTGAACACATCAACCGTCGCACCCTGTACATAATTATAAATAGTAATAAACCTGTCATTGTTGTTACCTAATTGGTGGTTGTCCAATTATTGAATTTACTACAGATAGGTTAGGTGCATGGGCAAATACTTGCCAGACAGAACTCAACTGACCCTTAATTATTTCTTCACATATGGGAGTGGGTGGGTTGCCGATTTTGGTGCCTGTCCACTCCCTGTATAGTGAGGGACTGCTCAATGGTGGAATAGATGGTGGTGGACCAGTGTGCCCCTGTTGACAACACAATCATTACAGGGAGCTGTAAATTCCAGCCCAAAGTTTGTAAACATTTAGGAAGTTTGAACGCAGCATACAGAATGCTTCAGTAGACAGAGACTACTAAAAATCAGTGAAGTCCTGTGAGAAAATGTGAGGTTGTCCATTTTCACAGGAATATTAGAAATATTATTTAAACATTACAGACTGCAAAAATTCTGCAGTGAAGAGAGATCTGGGTGTCCTTCTACATGAAGCTCAAGAAGTTAGCATGTAGGTACAGCAAGTAAATAGGAACACAAAAAGAATGCTGGTCTTTATTGTAAGTGGGATGAAGTATTAAAGTAGGGAAGTCTTGCTACAGTGCATTACTGAGATCACACCCAGAATATTATTTACAGTTTTTGTCTCCATATTTAAGCAGGGATATACCCTCATTGGAAACAATTCAGAAAAGGGGGGTTGACAGGATAGATACTGAGAGGATTTTTCTCTTGTTGGAGATTCTACATCTAAGAGGCAACTTGAAAATAAAAGGTCTCTGATTTGAGATAAAGATAACATTTCTTCTCCCAAGATGATTGCTGATCTTTAGAATTCTCTACCCCAGAGAGGGCTGAGTTAGTGAGTTGGAAAGATTACTGCTTAAAAGGGAATCAAGTGTGGTGGTTGGGGGGTGTATGGGGGTGGATACAGGGCAGACAGGAAAGTGGAGTTAAGGACATAATTAGATAAGCAGAGCAGATGGCCCTCCTGCTTCTATTTCTTATGATCTTGCAAATCAGACTCAATGACTTGTGAATAAATTATGCATTTCTCGCTGCATTACATACATATATACATACATAGAAATGAAACTCTGATGACGGATCATCCCTCTGCATTGTAAACTCTGTTTCTCTCTCTACAGATGCTGCTAGCCCTTCTGAATATTTTCAGCATTTCCTTTTATGCCATGTTTCTTTTGAGTCTTGTCCTTTCCTTCTCCAACCAAAACACATATATTTCTGAGTATCTCATCATACCTTCAAACTCTAATTCCTGGAGCCGTTCTTGTTGCTTTGCTCTGAACTGTCTCTAACATACAAAAAAAAGGAAGCCTTGATTTATATAGCACTTGTCATGACGGCTGAATGTCTCAAAGTGCTTTGCAGTGAAACACTGAGGAAGCGTAATCGCTATTGCGAGGTAGGAAATGGGAAAAGCAGTTTTCAAAATGGTTCAGTGACTCCAAAATGGATAGCTGAGGAGATATTAGGGCAGGTGACCAAAGTTTTGGTCAGAGTTAGGTTTTAAGGAATGCCTGAAAAGGAAGAGGGAGAGGGAACACAGATACTTACGTATCTAACACACGAAAATAATGTGAAGGATGTTGACTAAGCCATTTTTAAGTACCACCCCAACTAAAAATTTGGTCAAAACTGACTAGTGCAGTGACACCATGCTATAGGCAGCAACAACAGGAAAAGTGTGAGAGTTTCACCCCTCACTCGGAGGTCCCACATTCAGGAGCTGCAGGATGTGTCTGCAGTCCCAGCAGCATCAGAGCCCAGCGGTGGCCGCAGTTGGGACTGCAGGCAGGCTCAGGGTGAAGGCCCCAGTGGATCCCAGGTTCAAATAAGTCTGGGCCATTCGGCAGGGAAGGGTTGGGCATCTTAGGGGTGGGGACTTGTGGATTTTGCAGTGCAGGCAAGGAAGTAGGAAGGGCACTATTATCTTTGGGAGGTGTCCCCAGTGTACAAAAGGCATCCCTTCAAAGAGAGTACACCCCCTTTCTTCCAAAGAGAGTACACCCCCTACCTTCCAAACAGAATACATCCCTTCCTTCCAAACAGAGTACACTCCCTATCTTCCTATCCTTTTCAAAATAATTTTGAAAGAACCAGTTGCACACTCCTACCTCTTGCTCTGGGCAACCCTGGTGTGAGCAGCATGATATTGCAAGCAAGTTCAACTGACCCTTAATTATTTCTTTACACACGATGGGTGAATTGCCAATTTTGGTGCCTGACTACTGCCTGTATATTGGGGGACAGTTTGTGGATGGCTGGGATGGTGGTGGATTAGCGTGTCCCTGTTGACAACACAATCATAAGGGCAAGCTGTAAAACCCAAGTCAACATTTGTGAACCTTTAGGAAGTGTGAACACAGCATACTGAATACTTTAGTAGATAGAGACTACTAAAAATCAATTCTTTTAAAAAAGGCAGAATACATAAAATCCTATGGATATACCCATGAAGCAGAATACTGGTATGAACCGTGAGCCATTTGTCTAGGAAATGTACTATTCTTAAGTTACTGGATTTCAGTTAGTGCAACTGTTGATTCTGTCCTGTCAGAACTGAAAATTGTGCTGGCATATTTTTGACAATCGATTTTACTTTAGCTCAGATACGTAAAATGTTTATGCTGCCTTCCACTTTAAAGAAATTATTCCTTACACTGATCGTCTAGAGTGCCAATCACAACTGTGCAACTATCTTTTAGTAAGTCTTGCATCATACATGAACTGAAAAGTACGAATCCAACTCTTCCATGAATACAATATTTTGAAATCAAGTTTATTTTTTTAAAGTCCTGCCTCTGTTATTCACTGATTCACATCATAAATCCGCTGCTAAGAGAACTGAAGTGTTATATCTTTATGAATCGAGGTGATTGAAAATGACTGTCGGCTAATCTTCAGGCAACAGAAAACTCACTGACTTCTTTCTCCCCGTTTATATTCCAGGGTTTCTGAGGCTAATAGTAAATCACAACTGCCACCCTGCCTGGAAACAGCTAATTCAGCACAAATCGAGAATCCAACTTAAGAAATTCTGACCTGTTTCTGCATTATTCAAGTAAAAGTTCAATCATAGGACAGAATATGTCTTTCTATTTCAGGTTTATTAATTGAAATCATTTTATGAACCCTGAGCACCATTTGCAATCTCGTACAGCTCTACTATCCAAAAACTTTAGTTTTTCAACTGTCTTCAGAGGACAAGAATGATTTGATGAATCTTCCCCTCTTTCTCCCAGAGACACTTCCTACCTATGTGAATTTTAATACTCTAAAGGTGCTACACCACCTCTTGAATCAGCCCGTGCAACGAAGATTGTTTATAGGTGGCACGGTAGTCCAGTGGTTCACACTGCTGCCTCACAAAGCCAGGGCTCCGGGTTCGATTCCCAGCTTGGGTCACTGTCTGTGTGGAGTTTGCACATTCTCCCCGTGCCTGTGTGGGTTTCCTCTGGGTGCTCTGGTTTCCTCCCACAGTCTGAAAGATGCACTGGTTAGGTGCTAAATTCTCCCTCAGTGTACCCAAGCAGGTGCCAGAGTGCGGCGACTAGGGGATTTTCGCAGTAATGTAAGCCTACTTGTAACAAATAAAAAGAACGTTTTCATCGATATGCTGCCTCTTTGACATTTTCCACATACACACCAGCTCCCATTGAGTACACTGATGACACCCAGCTCGATTCCACTTCCACTCACAACTCCTCTGCTACCACTGATTTGTCACACATTTTGTCCAACATCTAATAATTGATGAGCAGAAAATTCCTCTAAACATCGGGAGGGAAATCGTTGGAAATTTCACACCAGCAGATGTTCCGGTCCTACTGAAGGCACACGTGCGTTTCCCGGTGCCAAGGGTTCATTCAACAGGAAACCCCATCGATCACAGTGGACCAGAAGATCTCACTGTGGCCAATAGCAGGCTGCCTCTACCAGCACAAAACACGCAGCGCGTTGCACAGAAAATCCTACCCAATAATTTTTGACTCCATCATGAACTCCATTCCTTAATTATTAAATCATAGAATTATAGAATCCCTACAACGCATTTGGCCCGTTGAGTCTACACCGAATCTCTCACAGAGCATCTTACCCAGGCCCTCTGCGCCATCCTACCTACGTAACCCCACTTATTTGCCATGGCTAATCCTGTCTAACCTACACATTTATCCAAAGGGATAACTTAGCTTGTTCAATCCATCTAACCAGCACATCTTTGGACTGTGGGAGGAAACTGGAGCACCCAAAGAAAACCTAAGCAGATACAGGGAGAATGTGCAAAATCCACAAAGTCACCCAAAGCCAGAATCAAATCCCCACAGCTGTAAGGCAGCAGTGTTAACCACTGTGTCACCATGCCACCCTTAAACAATGACTTGAACTCTCTGGCACTTGCTGAGGCTGAACCAGGCTGTTCACAATCTTGTTGTCCTATGTGAACCAAGTTGAGCTTCTAGCTATACATCCATTCCAGCCTATTTTCACCTCTGTAACATCGCTGGCCTCCACCTTGCCTCAGTTCATCTGCTGTAAAAACCCTCATCCAAGCCTGTGTACTCTTAACCCACCTTCTACTTATGCCTTCCATAAAACTAAGCTCATCCAGAACTCTGCTACCTATCTCACATCAAGTCCCATCTGCCCAATATCTCTATGAGCTGTGAGTAAACGGGATTAGGTGGGAGGTCAGGTGTTTTACATATGTTGGTGCAAACTCAATGGGCTGAAGGACCTCTTCTGCACTGTGCAGTTATTTGATTCTGAGTCCCACGGATCCTCATGAACTCTCAGTCTGGCAACAATCTGATTTTCAAATTCTCATCCTTGCTTTCAAATCCCCCCGTGGTCTTGCCGCTCTCCACCTCTGTCACCTCTTCCAGCCCGACAATCCTCTGAGATGTTGTAGCAAGTTCAGTTCTGACCTCCTATTCATCCATGATGTTAATTGCTGCATGTAAGGTGACCTGGCCTTCAACTGCCCAGGACCCTCGCTGCATGCCTCTACCTCCCTCATTCAACATGTAATTCAAAACCTATGGACCAAACTTTTGATCACCTGCCCTAACATCTCCTGCTGTGACTTGGTGTCAAATTGTATTGGATAACTCGTCTTTATGCACCTTGGGGCATTCTGCTATGTTAAAGGAGCCAAAAAAATACAAGCTGTTGTTGTGCTTGAGTCATACAACAAAACAAATAATTATCGTGCCAAACTGGGCCTTGACAAAAAAAGTTTTATTTTGTTTTTTACTCCATTCTTAAAGCCAATGCTCAAAATAGACCAGGCAAATCCAAGTCCATTCTTCATTTGCTCCAAATTCAAAAGCTAATTGAATCCAATTCATGGTCCCACCAAAGGAGACAAACAAAAACCAAGCTGACAAGATGAGGCATTGCACCCCTTCTTGGGCTTGATCTGACACTTGATCTTAGCCAAAAGGCCAAAAAAAAGTTTTCATCAAAGAATGCATAATATCATTCAATTGAATTCCTCATTCTGCTTCTGAACTCGAACTAGATTTGCATCCATTTCTGTCTCTGTTCGATCTCTACTTTCTCAGGAGGCGAAGAAAATTTGGCATGTCTGCTATGACTCTCCCCAACTTTTACAGATGCACCATAAAAAGCATTCTTTCTGGTTGTATCACAGCTTGGTACGGCTTCTGCTCTGTCCAAGACTGCAAGAAACTATGAAGAGTTGTGAACGAAGCCCAGTCCAACACACAAACCAGCCTCCCATCCATTGACTGTGTCCACACTTCCCGCTATCTCGGAAAAGCAGCCAGTGTAATCAAGGACCCCATGTACCTTGGACATACCCTCTCCCACCATCTTCTATCAGGAAAAATATACAAAAGTCTGAGGTCACGTATCAACTGACTCAATTTGATTTGATTTGATTTATTATTGTCACATGTATTAGTATACAGTGAAAGTATCGTTCCTTGTGCGCTATACAGACAAAACATACCATTCATAGAGAAGGAAAGGAGAGAGTACAGAATGCAGTATTGCAATCATATCTAGGGTGTAGAGAAACTTCAACTTAGTGCAAGGTAGGGCCAGTCAAAAGTCTGATGGCAGCAGGGAAAAAGCTGTTCTTGAGTCAGTTGGTACATGGCCTCAGACTTTTGTATCTTTTTCTGACAGAAGAAGGATGAAGAGAGAATGCCCGGGGTGCGTGGGGTCCTTAATTATGCTGGCTGTTTTCCCAGCGCAGCTGGAAGTGTAGGCAGAGTCAATGGATGGGAGGCTACATTCACGACCTTTTGTAGTTTCTTGCAGTCTTGGACAGAGCAGGAGCCATACCAAGCTATGATATAACCAGAATGTTTTCTTTGGCACCTCTGTAAAAGGTGGTGAGTTGTAGCTGACATGCCAACTTTCCTTAGTCTTCTGAGAAAGTAGAGGCATTGGTGGGCTTTCTTAGCTATAGTACCAGCATAGGAGAGCAGGACAGGTTGCTGGTGATCTGGACACCTAAAAACTTGAAGCTCTCAACCATTTGTACTTCATCCACATTGATGTAGACAGGAGCATGTTTTCCACTACACTTCCTGAAGTCAATGACAATCTCCTTCATTTTGTTGGGAGGGAGAGATTATTGTCATTGCACCAGTTCACCAGATTCTCTATCTCATTCCTGTACTCTGTCTCATCATTGTTTGAGATTCGACCCACTATGGTTATGTCATCAGCAAACTTGAAAATCGAGTTGGGGGAAATTTGGCCGCATAGTTATAGGTATATAAGGAGTATAGTAAGGGGCTGAGAACACAGCCTTATGGGGCACCAGCATTGAGGATGATCATGGGGGAGGTGTTGTTGCGTATCCTGACTGATTGTGGTCTATGGGTTACGAAGTTCAGGATCCAGTCACAGAGGGAAGAGCCCAGGCCCAGACCATGGAGTTTGGAAATGAGTTTTGTAGGAATAATGGTGTTGAAGGCTGAGGCAAGGTCAATAAATAGGAGTCTGACATGAGTATCCTTGTTATCTAGGTGTTTCAGGATTGAATGCAGGAAGATGGCATCCACCGTGAACCTGTTGCAGTGATAGGCGAACTGTAGTGGATCCAGGCTATCTGGGAGGGTGGAATTGATTCGTGCCATTGACTACGACAGCTTCTTCCCTGCTGCCATCAGACTTTTGATTAGACCAACCTCATATTTCCATAGAACCCTACAGTGTAGAAAGAGGCCCTTTGGCCCATCGAGTCTGCACTGAACACAATCCCACCCAGGCCCTACCCCCATATCCCTACATATTATACCCACTAATCCCTCTAACCTCCACTACCCTGGGCACTAAGGGGCAATTTCTTAGCGTGGCCAATCAACCTAACCCTCACATCTTTGGACTGACCTTTTTAGTTGACCTTTTTCTACACACCCTAGCCGAGAATGTAACACGACATTCTTCACCCTCTCGTTTCCTTCCCTATGAAGAGTGTGCTTTGTCTACATAGCATGCAAGAAACAATGCTTTTCACTGTATGCTAATCATTGGATCCAAGAATCTCTAGATGTGCAGAAGGAGGTCATTGGACTCATGGAGTCTGCAAGAACAACAATCCACCCCAGGCTCCATCCCTGTAACCCCACATATTTGCCCCGCTAATCCCTCTAACCTACGCATCCCAGGACACTAAGGGGCAATTTAGCATGCCAAACCAACCAAACCGGCACATCTTTGAACTGTGAGAGGAAACTGGAGCAACCGGAGGAAACCCATGCAGATACGGGGAAAACGTGCAAACTCTGCACCAACAGTGACAATATATGCGACAATCATAAATCAAATCAAATTCAAAACTTGAGAACAAAAGTCGATACAGGGTAGTCTCTGTGAGTTGCAAAGCTGGCAGGAATTCGATTCAATTCTGCACCGTCTCTGGTCCCTTTGAAATATCTGCTTCTGGGGCAATGGGAGGCACGCAGTGGTGTCTCTTTAAAGGTTTGGCGTCCACGTGAGAGTTATGTTTTCTATTCAGCTCACCGTGCTGTTGACAAACGCCCAGCCCAGTGCTTGTGTTGTGCAGCCCGCTCTGCAGTTCCAGCGATGGTTAAGGGATGCTGCTTAATTCAACGTCAGATCAAGTTTGATCAATATTCCCCCGCCGCTCCAATTGGAGGCGCATGTTCACATCCCCGCCTCACTTTCACCACCATCTTTGCCACTGTGAAATAGTCCTATTTTCCTCTGGCAGAATATTTTATCCTCGCTCTGCTCGTAACTGAAACGTTTTTGAAGAGAGAGAGAGAGAGGGCGAAGGAAAGAGGGGGGAAGAGTGGGATTTATATCCAGAGCGGTGCACTTGCCTTTTGCCAAGTCGGCTTGGAGGATTTGAAATCAGACAGAAAATGGGACAAATCTTTCTGCAGCCTGTCTTCCTAATATTCAACGTGCTTTTTGGTGTAGCCTTGGGTGCTTTTCCCAGCAATGTCCAAATAGGTAAGCCACCCCTGTGTTCTGGTACATAATTGGTATGTAGAAGTTCACACCGCAAGATCAGCTGAATTTTCAAATTGAAATGTATCAAAAATAAAGCAAGTCATCTGTAATTGATACTGTTTAAAGGGGATTTGCCTTAATCCCGAAAGAAAGTTAAACTGCTTTCTGTCGGGGTTGCATTTAATCACACTGAGATGTTGGCTAAAACATTCTGATCTGGGGTAGCCTCTCTCTGTGCCGCTGCTTGTTCTGTGGGGCAGCGAGTGAGGGACGGGAGGACTATGCGGCACCAGTCGATGTGATGTCTCTCTCTCTCTCTTTTCAATCCTGTACAGGGGGACTCTTCGCAAGAAGTACAGATCAGGAAAATAGCGCCTTCCGATTCGGAATTTACCTTCACAATACAAATCCTAACATCTCAGAAGCTCCTTTTGCACTCACCCCACATGTCGATAACCTGGAGTCTTCCAACAGTTTCTCAGTGACCAATGCTTGTAAGTACAGTTTGTTTTTTTCCAAACAGCTCTCCTCTGTTTATTTGGACTAAAAGCGCTGAAATTAAACAAAAAAAAACAAACCTTTAGAGAAGTTAATGAAGCCAGCCTGCTGGTACTGTGGAAGAAGGGGACCAATTAAAAACTACATCACTAATTTTCGCCAGATATTTACTTCACACACAGTTTCTGGCATCTTGTAACATACAAACATCAGAGACCTACTCAGCTCGATAGTAGAGAAATATTAAAGGGGCCCAGATCTGCCCATGTGTGCATGACAGGTGCAGTGGGTCTAAAGCCTTTTTTTTGTAGGTGTTTCTGTCTATTGCTGGAACTTTTGTATTCTGCAGAAATCTATAGTTTGTGATATTTGGCCGGGTGTCGGGGTGTCTTAGTTAACATTTCACGGAGTTATTTGTGTGTGTGTAGTTTGGGTCCATACCGGACGCTGCTGGCTCCACTGAAGACATTTGCGATGAAAAATGACTGGGCTACGTTTGCAGATTCTCTCCGCCACGTCCCCTTTTATTTTCACCAGACTCTGCAGTTGTTGCAAGGTCCTGGCTCATTAGTAAGCAGATCTCGAAGCACTTTGTTGCGCTGTATTTTGGAAATAAGCGCTGCCAATCGCTTCGCACCTTTCCCTCAAATGCTTTGGAGATGTAACCTGTGTGTGTGTGGTTTAAAAAAACACCAACCTCTTGGTCAGCGGGAATAACATTTGATGTGGCAGCGTTCCTGTCAGTTACATCTCTTGCCATTCCCGTCGTGTTGACCCTCCCCGCTACAGGATGGAGAGAGAGGCTTTCAGTACAAATCCTAATTAATCTCTCAATCTAACCATCCACCGGGTTATTCGAGTTCCATTCATTTCCCTCCTGCTCTTGTAAGTAAGTGTCCCACCAGTTCCAGATGCTGCTTTCTTTTTTAGAACATTTATTTCCAGAGATTGCTTCGGGATATGGGGAAATCCTTAAGTGACCTTTTCCTGCTTTAATTGGATCCATCTCCCTGCATTTCAGCGCCACACTGACGCCTCTGACAGTGAACAGCAAACACTCCGGGATCACGTTTTCCAGCAATGCCAATCTCAAAGTTTTTTTTCCCCTTACACGCGAAATCTTTCCTCTCCGTTCTCTATCCACTTTCCTCATTTCTTTTCATCCCTCCCTCCCTCCTCCCCATCCCCCTCCCTCTTTCCCCATCCCCCTCCCTCTTTCCCCTTCTTCTCTTTGCCTTGTCTATGAAAGAATGTCAGGCGATTTTCTTTCAGGGACCACGGGGGCTGAATGTATGTGTATCTGACTTTAGAAAGTCACATTTGTATTCAGTAATGAAGGGTTCACGGAGGGAGATACACAGTGCACACACTCACTCACACACACACACTGCGGGGGAACATTTCAGCCAGCCAGTCAGTGCCTGGATGATTAGACCCTGCGAGGAATCGGCAGTAGGGTTCTGATGCGAAGTTGCTGTTTCATGCGCCAAATCTGAAGTTCGCAACATCGCTGAACGTTCAGCAAGTGCCACAGCATTGCGAGGCGTCAAGTGCGGCTCGTCCTATTTAAGATAAATGTGTGAAGCGGACGCCATGCAAACCTCAAGTCATCTCAGTGGCTGGAGACCGAGGCAGAATCCCGCCGTTGATCTTTTCGGGATAAGATGAGGTGGCACTGAAGTCGTCACTGTCCAGTTCTGTTCCCAAATGTCTTCGAGCACCAAGGTCCCCCTCCTTCTCCCCCTTGACACAGCGGCTGCCGAGCCTTTTCATTGCAGATTTCCAGCATCTGCGGCATTTTGCTTTCTGTACAAGTGTCCACCCCACTCTTATGGGATGTCCAAGTAAGCACCCCCCAGGAGAAAAACCATGTACTACTGAATAGATGTCAGTGTCAAGCAGTGAGCTCACCTAATACGGAACTGAATCATTGCAAAATATTAGAAGAATGATGATCAAGATGGAATGAAAAGCGGTGGGGCGTTTTTCTCTCCCTCTCTCTTCGTTGCACGGTCGATAAAACCTTGCAAATATTGACGAGAGAGAGATAGAGACACTATCTGGGCATCTGCAAAAGAAAACTATAAGGCAACAGATCACCGCAGAGACTGCTGTAGTCTGTAAATAAATCAACTTGCAGAAAGCCAGAATCTGCTTCTTATTCCTACCATTCAAAAATATGTTTTTCAGAATTGCTAAAACGAGGTTACAGGGAAATTGTGTCAAATATATGCTTCCATGAATGCAGAAATCTCCCTACATGAATGCAGGAGAACATTGTCAAAATGTCTTTCTCGAATGGAAGGGGTTAAGCGTGTCAAATTGCAATTATTTAACAATTGGGTGTATAATATGATTGGGGCGATCTATTGGGGAAATATTTATTCTTGCACTCTAAAAGGGGCGATTGTATTTGTTGAGACTGCAAATGGGGCCCTGGGATTTGGGACACGCTGCAACCCCTTCCTAGGGCACTCTGGTGATTTGCAGTGTGCAGTTGGTGGATTTCACTACTGGCATCTCGTGCAAATGAAATCACCTTGACATAGAAACGAACAGAGGAACCAGATGACCCAGAACACCAGCAATCCGCAAGGGCTTCTCCTGGCAGGCACCCGCCAGCCTGAGCATTGGTGTCTCCCGTGGCAATGCTCATTTCCACTCTACGCGCACGTCAGTTTCTGGGCAGCATAATGTCCGTGGAGGAGGGGGGAGATTTGCAAATGCAGGTGTCCATATCGTAACATGCAGAGACCGTTCTACCGCGGGATAAACGAGGTGCCTCTCCCTCACTGAGGCCGAGCATGGACATTCTTGCAATCGGAAGCTGCTTCATTTTTGCCTCTTTGTCTCTGCTTTAGCAACAAAGTTGCTCATTTCTCATTCTGTCACTTAACTAATGGTGTGAAACCTGGTTCCTGGGCTGAGCAATCGCCTCCCTATTCTCCGGTGCTCAGTGGGTAAACATTCTGCCGCTGCATCTCTGACTGAGATTCTTTTCCACACACCATCTACTTTCAACAGAATGTATTTATATAGAGGGAGGTTTATAATCCCTCCCCTACTTGCAGTTGGGATTCCAGTGAGACCCTGACAAAATGGGCAGCATCTGTTAAGATATGACTATGACTGTAACACTACATTTAGCTATGATTATGACCCTACATTCCGCACTCTGTCCTCTATGAATGGTATGCTTTGTATAGCATGCCAGAAACAATACATTTCACTGTATGCTAATACATGTGATTTATCAAAATAAATCAAATTAAAAGATGCTGAGTTCACACTGATTAATTTCCTACATCCCTTTTTAACTCTTATCAAATTTTATAAATGACTACCAGTTTTAGACTACAAGGACTTATAATGGTGCCAGAGATATAATTCAGTACTTAATTCAAAATTTGAAACCTACGACACGTAATGGATCAAGTAATTAATGGCTAGTTGGCAATTTCCTACTTTTAGCATTAATTAGATTCATTCAGTATCTATTTACTATTCGAGTACATCCAATCAGAGAAAACTAAAGGATTAAAAATCTAGTTCCAGATATTAACAGCCATGAAAACATGTATTTGACAATCATGGTCGCATAAGCAAGGACTTGTAATCTTTTCCTCAGTAGATCACGTTTTGACAATCATTACATTTTCCCTTCAGCATGAAGTGGACAAAACACAGATATTGATTGTGTGACAGCTACAGGACACCATCAACACGATGAGGCTGATTGGGGAGTGATAGCAAAGAAGACTGAGCTCCTCTCTTTGCACTATAGGCATATTAAGGCCAACCCTAAAATGATTGCAGACCTATCAACGCCCACTCTGGAGTGAGGTTCATTCATTTTGGCTAAAAATGAGACTGATTTTGACACAGTTCACTCTCTTTCAAGAAATTGCAGCATACTGTGCTTAAACACTTTGCACTTGGCCTTTCTGAATACATTTCCCTCTTAACATTTGCCTGGTGTTGACAGTGTCTGCCATTATTGCCATTTTACTGAGGCCCTTCTGTTGCCAATGTCTGAATAAATCAGACTCGAGTTTATTTTTATGGATGTTTTGGGGACGTTTTGTAATTTCTTTGATTTTTTTTGCATGAAGCCACAAACTAATAACATATGCTGAAAAGCATTATTATCTCTTCAGTTTACTATTGTAATTTGATTATAAATTCAAGTGATTTGCATGTCAGAGTATGTGAGATAATTAAATTAATAACTTTAATCATTAATATTAAACCATCATTTTTGACTTATGTTGTCTTAAATATAATTAAAATTAATCTATTAATTTTACAAATCAGATAGTAAACGGGTTGTTAATGTATTGCATTATTTCCCCGCTTGTAAATATTCAGAGCTGACATTACTATTCTCAAATAAATAAAGGCAAAATACTGCAGATGCTGGAATCTGAAACAAATACAGGAAGTGCTGGAAACTCTCAGCAGATTTGACAGCATCTGTGTAGAGAGAGCCAATGTTTGGAGTCTGGCTGACCTTCCATTATTATATTAATTGTAATATTGTTTATAATCTCAGTGCTAGCCACTGCTTCTGTTGCGAGGAACAATGGATTTTCCAGCAATCAGATTGGTTGGCAGGACTAAACGTGGCGCAGAAGTCTCATCTTCACCTAGTTAACTCTCTAAGTGTATTGTATTGACTATTAGTATTCTTAAGTTCACTATAAAAAGATATTTTAGTGTTTGTTTTTTTTTTCTGTTAATACTTAATATAGCATATTCTTGAAAATTAGACCTAGTGAAAGCTAAGAAACAATTGGCAGTTTATCAAGCTCTTAGTGATTATCAAAAAAAAAGGTACAGTAACAGCAGTGTTCACACATAAATGCATTACACAAATAATAGCTCTGATTTTCTTCTGATTGTCCAGAGGTATAGATAACAATTTAAGTGAAGTTCAGGAAGCACTTCAATCGTCAGTACGATCTGATGTTGAATTGCAATAAAAGCAAAGTATGAACTACTCGACTGATTTGTCGAACTGGTATAACATTGGTCAGGAAAATTTGCTGAGATTAAAATAACACAATAGTAACTCAGTGCTGTTCAAGCCTGTAGCACAATGGCAACGTGTAAGAATAAAGTAAGAATCAAATACAGCGATAAGGCAAGGGTCACAATTTTTTTCAACTTAAAGCCATAGAGGCCCTGACATTACAGATCATCTTCAAAGTAAAAGGGTTAATTAAGTGAATTTCAACAGAGGTTGGTAGCGATGGTGCTTGATGGATTTAACCTCCAAAGGCAGCAATTTTGCTTCTTGAGTCACTGTATAAACAAAGTCTGTGTTAGGGAATTAATGCTTTTCACATCCTTGTCTATCTGACAAACGTGAGGAATATTAACTTAATAGCAACCTCTGCTGGAATTCATGCATTCACTTACTGAACTCTTTTTCAATCTGAATATAACACTGTCACGTTTTCTGGTAGTCAGAGCAGAGGGACGTACTCTTCTCAAGCCGAGCAATGTTTCCACATGGTACATAAATCTATCCTAATCATGTCAATTCAATGTTTTCAAGTAATTATAATCATAAAAGCACCATGTGTTGTAACAATTCCAATTCACAGAGTGGGTGTGTGAGTAAACAACCAAGGAATCAGCTGCTCTGTGTAGATTATGAGTTCCACTTGTATTATTTCAGCCTGATTGCTTAGCCTTTGCTGTGGGATTTGTAAGTTTGCAGTCTTGCTCCTCCTTCTGCCTCTCTGTCCCCTTTGAAATTGGATGAATTTATCTTCTGATATTCTCTATCCATTCATCATCTGGTTGGCTGGCTGGCCAACCTTGAACAGGTGCATATCCCCTCAACAGCTTGAAAGCAATTAATCACATTTTATCATTCACAAGTTTTACCTTTTGTCACAGATTTAGCTCTGTTATCAATAGTACACATAGGAATGATCACTTCTCATCTTGAATGAACTTAAAAACAAAAATCTAACCTCAAAAATTCAGATCTTATTAGATGTTTATCCATCTTTTTAAGTGCTTTATCCGACTCGCGTTCCTTTTGAAAATCAGGATACTAAAAAAAACACAATTGCCTTCTGTTTTTCAATTTATAAGGCATTTTTTCAGTAAATTATTTTAAACAAATATTTTTCACAAAAAGGCAAATTTAATTACAAGCGTGGTTTATAGAGCATAGCAGATGCTCATGCAAAGAGAACATGGTGGAGTTTCCCATTAACTCAGTGGGTAAGGGTAATGTCTGACTGGACTAGTAAGTAATATGGATGAGAAAAATGAAGCCTGATCTAGGTCGATAGTCAGTTAGCTAATACTAGCAGGAAAAGCAGTGAGGCACTACAAATGGTTTTGGTGTGCCCAGGGGAGGAAAGAGGTATATTAAATTTAACCTGGATTCCTTGTTATTGAGTGAATAATTGTAGAAAGTCATCTTAAAAAGATGGATCAATGTAGACTAGGATCAGGTTTGGCCGCAATGCCATTCACACTTCCAATGGTCAAACATCCTCACAACATTCACCATCTAAGCTCACTGTAGAAGCAATGAGCACTTGGGCTAGGTACCCAAGAAAGGCCACCATTACCTGAAGAACTGAACACCAGAATGAGTGGCTAGCATCAGTTGAGCAGATAAAAATACCCATCCTAGAATGATTTATATGGCCGACAGCTGAAACTTTAATGGTGAAGTTTTGCTTCAATAACTTTATAATATTGTATTGTACCTTCAGCAAGCAATAGATGTCATCAGCCTGTGGGCAAGTAGAAAACATCAGTGCATCCAACAATGTGTCTGTAAACAGTCTGTTCTTGTGCAGTAATTTATCACTCAATGAACTGAGAAGTGTTTTGTTGGGATTTTTTCCAAATATTCTGAATGAATTCTGCGAGTCAAACTTCTGATTGCTTTTAAAGCTGAGCTCAGTGGAAATCACACTTGCATTCATAGATTGCCTTCATTGAAATTAGTGTCATTTCAAAAATGTAAAAATCCATTCTGTTATTTTTCCAAACTTGAAAATATGTCCTGAATCGAAGATTAATTACACACCATGTACAATGCTGTTCCTTGGCCTGTCATCAATTGAATCATCAAAGATACTAATAAAGATAGAATCTAATTCAGAAATAATTCTGTATTGGGAAAAAATGCATTTGTCATTACTAGATGTTTTTAGTTTATATTGATATTTTGAGTTACGCTTACTGTTAAAGTTTGGAGTAGTACTTAGTTCCTTTTCTTCTCTGATGTCAAAACATCTGGCACAGTGGTTAGCACTGCTGCATCACAGCGCCAGGGACCGCGGTTCAATTCCAGCCTTGGGTGACTGTGCAAAGTCTGCACATTCTCTCCGTGTCTGTGTGGGTTTCCTCTGTGTGTTCCAGTTTCCTCTCACAGTCCAAAAGATGTGCTGGTTAGATGTATTGGCCATGCTAAATTCTCCCTCAGCATACCCAAACAGGTGCCAGAGTGGGCAGCTAGGGGTTTTCACAGTAACTTCATTGCAGAGCTAATGTAAGCCAACTTGTGACATAATAAATAACTTTAACTTTAAACTGTCTCTCAACTAAAATTAACTTAAAGCACATATTAAATGCATGATTGGAATTAGACGCATAGGCACAAGAGACATCCTGTTATACCCTGGAAGTAATTTCCAAGCACATCACAGCAGTGTGTTGAATATCTTTATAAAAAGATTAATAAGGACTTGCATTAATATATATCATATCTATTAGAAACATCTCAAAGTGCTTTGCAGACAATGAAATACTTTTGACAACGTGTTTAATATCTTGTTTGAAGGATGATACCAATAAAATTGTATTCCTTCTGCACTGCAGTTGATTGTCATCTTTGATTGTCTATGGCAGTTTAACATGAAAGTATATAATTTCCTCTTGTGAGACAGAATTTAATGTAGAGATGTAGTACATCCCTAAACTGTACAGTAACTTGTATTTTGTTCGTCTGGAATTTAATTAAGATTCAAGTTGTAAAATCTAGATTTTCGAGGATGCTTTACAAAGTAAGTTTTATTGATGTCACATTTTAAAATACTTTCATTTAAATAATCTCGATTCAAATAACAAATTCATAGGTTAAAGGAGCGTGACTATCTCTACAAATGAGAAAATCTGAAAAAAATGTTTGTATTTAAATTGAGTGGCTTCCCTCTTCCCCTTAGGCATATTGCCTCAAACAATTCTTTGCAACTATTATATCACATTAAGCTCAGATATGATTTTTGTGAACACAGCTGATTTTTAACACTGCGGTCCAAATGTTCCCGTCCAGCTAATGGTGATAGTAATATGGTTCACCGTTATTAACCTGCAAATGGTACAGCAACTCCAGGCAAAGAGGAGAATTATACTTACCTTCAAATTGCCAAAGTTTGTTGATCAAATCATGCTGCAATGCCATTGGCACCTCGTTACCTGGCTTACCATTGAAAAATGTGGAATGGTGCAAGGTTACCGTATTTGCAGGAGAGATATGAACTAAACTTGCCATAAAAATCTTGCCCATTCCAATCTAAGAACCCTTTTAATAATGTGATAGGTATTAATTATTGCAAAATAATATAACTATTGCAAGGAATGTAACTCCACACCTGCATATTAGTTGTGACTCACTTAGTCACACTCTCCCCATTGAATGACAAGGTTGAAAGTTCAAGTCCTTTTCCAGGACTTGAACACAAAGATCTGCACTGAGGAAGTTCTGCAGTTTTGGAGATAGGATGAGATGTTAAACTGTCAGGTGAATGAAACAGATTCCACGGTTGTATTTTGAACAAGAGCAAGGAGTCATCCCTGGTTAATATTTATCCCTCAAACAACATCACCTAAACAGATTATGAGGCCGTTATCACATTGCCGTTCAGGGAACTTTCTACGTGTAAATTGGCTGCCATGTTTCCTACATTACTGCAGCGATTACATTGGCTTGAAAGTGCTTTGGGATGTTCACTGGTTGTGGAAAACATGACTTAAATCCAAGGGCAAGTGTTTTCCCATTGTGGTTTTTCCTGCTCCACCAGGCAACAAGTCAACGGGGAGCGCATCCTGCCACTTACATCACCACTCAGCGAGTTAACTAGGTGAAGATGAGACTTCTGCGCCATGTTTAGCCCTGCCAACCAATCTGATTGCTGGAAAATCCATTGTTCCTCGCAACAGAAGCAGTGGCTAGCACTGAGATTATAAACAATCTTCGGATTCCCAGAATCCATGGAGAAGAGAGGAGAGGAGGAGAGGACCTTGATGGAGAGACCAGAGGGGGGGAGAGAACCTTTTTGGGGCCAGACTTTGGGGGGCTCACAATTTTGAAAGGGACCCCTGAGGACAGAAAGCGGTTACCTACCTGGCTTCCTCCCTTGCTCTGAACTCTTCCCATGATGCGGAGATGCCGGCATTGGATCGGGTTAAGCACAGTAAGAAGTCTCACAACACTAGGTTAAAGTCCAACAGGTTTATTTGGTAGCACAAGCCACAAGCTTTTGGAGCACTGCCCCTTCATCAGATGAGTGGGAGCTATGTTCACAAACAGGGCATATATAGACACAAACTCAATTTATAAGATAAAGATTGGAATGCAAGTCTTTACAGGTAATCAAGTCTTAAAGGTAATGAGAATGTGAGTGAAGGAGGGTTAAGCACAGGTTAAAGAGATATGTATTGTCTCCAGCCAGTTAGTGAGATATTGCAAGCCCAAGCAAGTCATGGGAGTTACTGATAGTGTGACATGAACCCAAGATCCTGATTGAGGCCGTCCTTGTGTGTGGAATTTGGCTATCAGTTTCTGCTCAGCGATTCTGCGTAGCCATGTGTCATGAAGGCCACCTTGGAGAACACTTAACTGAAGATCAAAGGCTGGATGCCCATGACTGTTGAAGTGTTCCCCAACTGGAAGAGAACTCCTGCTTGGTGATTGTTGAGTGGTGTTCATTCATCCATTGTCGTAGAGTCTGCATGGTCTCCCCAATGTAGCATGCCTTGGGACATTCTTTCCTGCAGCGTATCAGGTAGACAGCATTGACCGAGTTACAAGAGTATGTACCGTGTACCTGGTGGATGGTATTCTCACGTGAGATGATGATATCTGTGTCAATGATCTGGCATGCCTTGTGTACTCTACACCAATCGGATTACCTGGAAAATCCATTGTTCCTCGCAGCAATAGCATTGCTGCAACTGCCTCAGTACTCAATGCTAACAACTGCCAATCTTCAGATGCAATTTTACAACTCATCCACTTCATCCTGGACCACTACGTCTTCACCTTCAACAACCAGTTCTTCTTCCACACACACGGAACAGCCATGGGGACCAAGTTCACGTCTCAATATGCCAATATCTTCATGCACAGGTTCGAACAAGACCCCTTTACTGCACAGGATCTTCAACTGATGTTATACACTAGATACATCAATGAAGTTTTCTTCCTTTTGGACTCACGGTGAACAATCACTGAAACAACTATATGATGAAATCAACAAGTTCCATCCCACCATCAGACCCATCATGGACTACTCTCCGGAATCGGTTGCATTTTTGGAAACACATATCTCCATCAAGGATGGCCACCTCAACACTTCGCTGTACTGCAAGCCCATGGATAAACTCACAATGCTCCACTTCTCCAGCTTCCACCCTAAACACGTTAAAGAAGCCATCCCCTATTGACAAGCCCACCGAATACACAGGATCGGCTCAGATGAGGAGCATTGCAACAGACACCTCCAGACGCTGAAAAATGCCCTCGTTTGAACAGGATATGGCGCTCGACTCATCAATCGACAATTCTGATCTGCCACAGCGAAAAACCACACTGACCTCCTCAGAAGACAAACACAGGACATGACGGACAAAGTGCTCTTCGTCGTCCAGTACTTCCCCGGAGCGGAGAAGCTATGACATCTTCACCAGAGCCTTCAACATGACATTGATGAAGATGAACATCTCGCCAAGGCCATCCCCACACCCCCACTTCTTGAGTTCAATCAACCGCACAACCTCAAACAGACCACTGTCCGCAGCAAACTACCCAGCCTTCAGTAGAACAGTGACCATGACACACAACCCTGCCATCGCAACCTCTGCAAGACGTGCCGAATCATCAACATGGATGCCATCATCTCATGTGAGAACACTATCCACCAGGTACACGGTACATACTCTTGTGACTCAGCCAACATTGTCTACCTGATACGCTGCAGGAAAGGATGTCCCGAGGCATGATACGTTGGGGAAAGCATGCAGACGCTATGACAATGGATGAATGAACACCACTCGACAATCACCAGGCAGGAGTGTTCTCTCCCTGTTGGGGAACACTTCAGCAGTCATGGGCATTCAACCTCTGATCTTTGGGTAAGCGGTGTCCAAGGCGGTCTTCACAACACACGACAATGCAGAGTCGCTGAGCAGAAACTGATTCTGCACACGTGAGGATGGCCTCAACTGAGATCTTGGGTCCATGTCACACTATCTTTAACCCCCTCGAATTGCCTGGGCTTGCAAAATCTCACTTACTGTCCTGGCTGGAGACAATACACATCTCTTTAACCTGTGCTTAACCCTCTCTCCACTCACATTGTCTATACCTTTAAGACTTGATTATCTGTAAAGACTCGCATTCCAAACATTATCTTGTAAATTGAGTTTGTATCTATATACGCCCTGTTTGTCAACACAGCTTCCACTCACCTGATGAAGGGGCAGTACTCTGAAAGCTTGTGGCTTGTGCTACCAAATAAACCTGTTGGACTTTAACCTGGTGTTGTGAGAGTTCTTACCGAGCTCTTCCCGCCAAGCCTCAGAAAGTGACCCTAAGTTGTGAAGAGTTGGCTGATAAGGGTTTGTTAGGTCTCCTCTCCTCTGCTCTGCCCTAAAATTGCAGATATGTCAGGGCTGGGCAGGAGGATAGCGAGAATGCCATCCAGGAAATGTCGTGGGAAACATACTGGGGGGACCTTCCTATCCTGCTTCAAGTCTATTTTCTTTCTTTCAGGTCTTAATTATTATTGAAGTTTAAAAAAAATTAAACTTCTCCTTTTATGTCTCTCTTTTCTCTTTCCCTTAATCCATTCTTTCTTTCCCCCTCTTACTCTTTCTGTACTGAATTCACTCACTCTACTGTGCACTTCTTTTTCAGTCCTTGGGCTGTTAATTTTACTAGCATCAGTTTGCTGCTTAAGGAGATAGGCAGTTGCTTATCCTGTTCATTATGTTTCCAGATGTTCAGTTTCTCTTGCTGCAATTCTGCCATCTCACCCATCCAACAATTTTCCATGCAAAAAGCTAAAGAACCATAAATGTGTGAAGGCAAGTCCAACTAATGGCAGATACTGTTTGATGCCTCTGTCAGAATAATATTTGACCAATTATGTTTCAAATCCAGTGGCAGGCTAAATCTGAGACAAAAGTTAATCCTTGCTTGAAATGTCGTGTAAAAAGAAATTTGTTAAAAAATTATTTGGCTTGAAATCACGCTGTGTAACATTAGCAGCTGAATATGTTAACAGTTGGATTATTACCATTTCCTGCAGTTAGTGCACAATTAGAGAGAAATCACATTAGGTGGGATTAGCATACCAACCTGTTAATGCAATCGTATGAGATTTATTTTTCTTCTATTTTAATAGTTTCATTAACTGTTTAATAAATGAACTAAAATATCTATTAAGATGGTCCGTGGTAACTTTTCAGATGAATGCAGGAATAAATTGGTGTGAAACAAACTGTACAATTTCCTTCAATTGTACATAGTACTGAACAAAGTGATTACAAACAACTATTAATTCCTTCTTAAATACATCTCATGTTGCAATCTCTGCATAGAACAGAATCCATGGAATTCCTACAGTGCAGAAGGAGGTCATTTAGCCCATTGAACCAGCCTGACTCTCCAAAAGAACAATGAACCTAGGCCCCATCCCCATGACCCTGTGCACTTATTGTGATCAGTCCCCCTAATCTGCATATATTTGGACACCAAGGGGCAACTTAGCATGGCCATTCCACTAACCTGCACATCATTGGTTTGTGGGAGGAAAATGGAGAACCCGGAGGAAACCCCGCGAACACAAAGAGAATGTGTAACCTCCACACAGTCACCCAAGGCTGGGGGGGTGGATGATAATCATCTGAGATCAGTGATAACTCCTAAAGGCCAATTACCCATTTAAATTACTTTCTCATCCATTTGGTAAATAAATGATGAATATAATCCAAGGTAAAGGCAGAAATGAACTAAATATGGGCAGTAAACATTCCTTTCCTCCTAAAACTGCCAAATAGTAATGAAAATATTTTCCTTTATCTTCTTTAAGAGTTTGTGCACAGAGCAAAATATTACAGAAGACACAAAATTCCTTCTTAAAAAATGGACCCTAACGTGTAATTACTATAGAATCACCTCACATGTTTGATTGCTAGAGCACTGGGTTGGCATGTACGAATCCAAGTTTTGAATATAAAGGCATAATTTTCTCAGCTAAGTGGGCAGATTCTGAAGCATGAGGGAGTGAAAATGACATCAGGTCCAAACCCAACACCATCCTGCCCTTTTCCAGCTTTTACACCGGCAAATTTTGAGTCCCTTATGGAAACTCCTTGGCTTGAGTAGATCAGCAATTGAGCCAATTAAAAAAGGCAATCGAAAACCTTCTTGACCCTGGATTCCTTCTTTCCCAACAGCCCACAGGTTCCACATTGTGTCTGTTCCTCACCAAGATCACTAAGGATCCTGGCACAGGATTCATTGGCACAGTGAAAAGAGCTTCTTTAGTGAAACGGACAAGCTGAGAGGGCTTTGTTCAGTTACACTGAAGATCTCCAATCATAGTCAGGTAAGAGGCTGCTGTTCAAAGCACTTCTTTCACAGAGAGTGCAATCACTGCTTGGCAGGTGATTGCCAACTCTTTGGAAAACACTTCAACTGCCCATTCATTTTACTTTCCATTGAAGTCAAAAAGGAATGGGGAGTTAGATGGGTGGCTAATCAGATCCTACAAGCTTTATGTCGATGGGTTGGGTTAAAATTGTCCCGATATCTATCTTTTGGTTAAACAGGACCTCTCAACCTAATTCAAGTAACGGTTTTAAAACTCCTCTCTGTCAAAGAGGTTCTGTAAATGTCAACAATTGCGTGTTACGTTTCAAAAGACATCTTCTGTTGTGCAAAGGAATATGATATTATGGCTGAAATTGTTTGTCTTTCACTTTGCAACAATAGAAATAATCCAATAGTAAGAATACAAATAATACAGTCGTCTGGTGTGTCTCTCGGATCCAGTGACTGCATCCGAAAACATACAAATTTAAATTGTATTACTGTTATTTGTTATAAAGAAGATGAAAATCAAGCGTGAGTAAGCAGTAACAGCTGAAGAATTTACTCTCTATTAGTTTATTTGTTAAACTCATTCCAAAAATACAACTCTTTGTCATGCATTAGTGGCTCTACTTTTGGTCCATCAGACTGTTTAACTCTAATAGACCATCCACAAACCTAATATTTAAGGAATTTGTTTATTTTTGCTTCTTCTAAATCTGTATAATCAAATTCATCCAACGCTCACATGAATCAAGCTTTAAATTATTTATAATGCCGGAAACTTCATTTATTTTATGCATTACGGTTTTATCATTCTCTGTAAAACAAGCTACTTAATTTGAAAAATATACCTTGTACTGCTTTGGTAGCACTTCCTAAGGCCTTCATTATAATTCTACACAGTGCTATTAACAATAGTTGGTAAAAACATGTTCTACAGACTGGCAAGGATATTCATCACTCAGAGGGTAATCAACTGTCACTGCACAAAATGAAGAGGGAAATGAAAAATATTAGATTAACAATTAATTTTGAAAAGAATCAAAGCAATGTCATTGAGGAGCGTGTTCTACATAATAGTTATTTCATGCTGACTGTCTCAAAGTCCAAAAGTACCAAATTTATTTTATTGTAAACACATTGCAGATGGTCTGTTGTTATTTACATGAACTTTACTTGAAAATATCAGAACAACTTATTAATTTAAGTTCTAATACCTTGCAACGTTCATTGGGAAGTAGGATTTGACAGTTATAAATGAATGTTAGTGCCCAGAGTGTTACAAATGATGGAACATGCAGTTTGATTTTTGGGCAATATTTTTTCTGAGGTGTCCATTGTACTCCAGACAGACAAGATCCTCAAAAGGGTCAAGAAGTGTCATCTTTTTTCTGACCTGGAGCTGGAGTTCTTCTGGCGAACTGTAAACGTTTGACACCAAAAGCAATTGAACTCTGACTGACCTCAGGATGTATATGGAGCCAGTTTCTATCAGACAGTAGCTGAGCAATGGTCTTGAGGATATGAATTATCAGATCAACTTTGCAACCAGACTTCAGTGTCCAAACCATCCATGAGCAAAGTTTGAGCAGACCACCTCATTTTGTTAATAAAGCTGTCATCAAATTGAATCAGTTTGTAGCATTCTAACATTTGTGTCAGAAAAATATAGGTTTGTGTTGCAGAACATATCTTTGCGTTCATTCTTGAAGTTGGTGCTTACTTTGAAATATTGAGGAACAATTACATTATTGGAGTTGCTGCCCTTTAGGTGCAATGTTAACTGACAGCACAATCTGCATATTCCATTGGTTCGAATGAGCATTAACAATCCTATGACATAATCGGAAAAAAGCAATTACTGCTCCTGGTATCTTCAGTCAACCAATCAGTATCCCACTCATTGAGACATGGAGATATACAACACAGAAATAGGCCCTTCTGCCCAACTCATCCTTGCTGACCAGATTTCCTAAATTAGCCCCATTTGGCCCATATTCCTCTAAAACTTTCCCATCCATGTACCTGTCCAAATGTCTTTTAAATATTGCAATTGTGTCCGCCTTTCCCATCTCCCCTGGCAGCTCGTTCCATATATGCACCACCCTCTGTGTGAAAAAGTTGCCCATCAGGTCCCTTTTAAATCTTTCCCCTTAGACCTATGCCCTCTAGTTTTGGACTCCCCTACCCTGGGGAAAAGACCTTATCTATGCCCCGCATGATTTTGTAAGCCTTTAAAACTTCTTGCTGCTTGTGGAGTCTTGATGTACTCAAAATGGCTGCTCTTCAAAGTAATTTTTGGTATGTGAAGATCTTTGAAATATTGCTTCCAAACTAATAAGGATCGATGTAATTGCAAGGTTTTTTTTGTTACCAGGCAACATGCAATGAATGACATCAGCAGCCATTTGTTGATGTGTGGGATGTTCCATGCAAAACTCTTTAATTACTCTGAGTTGTGCCTTTTAGACTGACGTTGTGGCCAAGGACAGGAATTTATGTAGCAAGCAGTTCTTATTATTTCTCATGCATTGAACTGTCTCGCTTGGTTTCACTCTCTATGGTAATATTAAATTCAATATGGAAAGTAAGCCTTGGCAAATTTATAATTCTACGCATGTGGTGGTTGTCCCTTTTAAAAACAATGCAGCAGAGCAGGGTTAACTGGCTTGAGGGACCAATTGGGATGGACAATGAGTCCTGCCTTAGGAAGAAGACTTTCTGAAGGCATGTAGAAACATTTCGGCTGAACTTTTCCTGTCTCGCCCTGCGGGAATCGTAGCGGGTGAGGCTGAAAATTGGACGGACTCTTCAAAGGTCCGTTGAACTCAGGCAGGAATTTCCAGTCTAGGGGCGCACACAGCTGGAAATTTCTTGCCTGTATATGCTGGGACAGCCATTTTGGGTGTGGGGAAGTCAGGGGTTGGGAGGTTGGTGTAGAGTGGTGGCTGCTGGCCTCTATACAATTTTTCCCTGTTAATAAATACCTGATGAAGTCTGTAGTGTGCATCATTACAAAGCATCGTAAATTGAAAGCCAGAATAAGATGCAGAACACTCCTGAATTCGCAGGACTTCATGCTTTATGAATAAACTAAATTAGCAATCTTATTGCAATGTTTATTCTGCTCCCAAAAGCTCAATTCTTAAAGGGCAAATGTTAACATATGAAAAATGTGTTATTCATGAGCTGTCTTTGTCAGTGTTTAGTTGGCTTTTAGTAGTTCACGAACTGCTTGCATCAAAAACAAAGGCAATGCATTCAAAAAGACATTCCTCCATTCTTTCCAAGAGGAAAGTAGTGAAGACAGTGAGCGAGACCAGAAAATCCCAGCCGAGGACAATGAACGTTTCCATTGCCTGCCCCTCGCCCGCTCCGATTCCTTGGCGGGTGGGACGGTAGAGTTTAATTCCTGAAGGGAAATGTGCTCTGTACCAGAAGGCTGCTACCTCTTCATTTTCCGTGCATCAAGTGTGCGTTAGTTGTGTGAAATGAGCTTGAAAGTTCGACAAGATAGCTATTCCATTTGAGCAATATATAGCATTAAAAGGCACAGTCAGACATTAAAGGCACCATATTCCTTTTGAGGAACTCAGTAACCGAAGCACCAAATTTTGTTTATTCATTGTCATGGAGAATCCAGAAGATTTTAAGGCTCCCCTTTTTCGTATCCTTTTTCCTTCCTTCTCTCTCTCATTCCTTCTTTCCAATTTTTGAGAAAAGGCTTCCTTCCTTTGCTTTTCCTTATATTTCTTTTTCAGCCGATGTGCAATATTTTAACGTATCTTTCGGGACTAACTATGAATACATTAACACTGCTTTAGTTAAGCCTCATTCCCTATGCTACAGTAATTAATTCATTTGGCAAAATAAAAATAAAAGGTGAGAATTGATTTTGCAGCGTTGGCAGAATCCAAGTGCTGCCATAAGTGCTTAGAAATCGGAGCACTGGTACATGTGATTTGCATGTGCTTGTCTAATGACTTTGTGAAAGAAGTACATTTCCAGATTAGTCACGCTTCTGCATTCCACTGTGACATCTAAGTGACAAAATGGTTCACTTTGAAATGGTGGATAAACTAAGTAAAGTGAGCTGTCTCACTTACACAAACTTGGTTATCAAAGGAAAACATGCATGCTATGAAAATGCCTAAAACACAAGGAGACACAATTAATTTCAAACCAAACAGAGAAGAAAGCAAAATTAATGCATTCAGATTAGCTGATACTACAAGTGTGTGCAGAGAAATTTCAATTACTGCACAATTGATTTTAAAGATTGATTTAATTACATTTATGCCATGACACTTACTTCAGGGTGTTTGTGACAAAGTATAACTGCGCTCTTTGACTAAGAAATTAAAATTAAAATATCCTTGCTCAGATTTAAAGTTGTATGTTTGACAATTGTCAGTGTGTTTTTTGATGTAAATTCATTCCAGGCCAGTGTTGTTTGTTAGTTTTTGATTGGCTGGCAAATTACAGCCGATGATCTCAGTGATAGTTGCATTGTTCAGTGTGTCACAGCCTAGGGAAGTTTCAAGTTTGCTTACTAATCCTTAATGGGTGCTACAATTGAGCTTCCTGCCGTAGAGTGGGTAGTTCATATTTGTTTCTATCCCAATTGTCATTCTGTGACATTTGCTGAAAAGTGTGTTTTTTTTAATTCATTTGTGGGACATGGGCATCGCTGGTTGGCCAGCAGTTTTTATCCATCCCTAGTTGCCCCAAAGTAGTTGAGAGTCAACCACATTGTTGTGACTCTGGAGTCACATGTAGGCCAGACCAGGTAAGGATGGGAGATTTCCTTCCATGAAGGACATTATTGAACGGAATGGAGTTTTTCTGACAATCAACAGTGGTTTTATGGCCATCCGTAGATTCCCAATTCCAGATATTTTTTATTGAATTCAAATTTCACCATCTGCCGTGACGGGATTTGAACCCAGATCCCCAGAACATTGGCTGAGTTTCTGGACTAATAGTCTATCAATAATACCACCAGGCCATCTCCTCCCCAAATGTATGTGCGTGTATGTATGGGCCTCAATGGACAACAAACCTGAAAGATCAAATCCTAAAATCCATATTCAAAAGCCATCATTTGCATATCAGTAACATTACAAAATTGACCAGTTATATCATCCATATACAGTTTTCCAATTATTTCAACTATTATGTTGCTTTTTCTCATAATTGATTTATATATAAAAAATATTTATTCAGCTCATTTGTGTCATGTCCCAGCTGCCTGGGGGACTGCCAGTCACTATTGTTAGGGACCAGATCAAAAACACCAAGATATATTATGAAGGTAGCCTAGAACCCACATTTATTTGATTTTGGCATCAAATGAGCTTAAGATGTTTCGCTTCTTATATGTTTCAATTGACCCATTAGGAAGCTTCCACTACAACAAACTTTATTTAGCCACACAGTTAAAATATAACAAATATAACCTTTACCATAACCTTTACCAACTAAAAATAATTAAACACTATAAGGTATAATTCTTAACAGCTAATTATCTCTATAGTTCCAGTTTAAGCAATATCCCCATAGACATACATTTTTCTTTAGAGCCAGTTAGTACCAAAACCAACATGGATGCTGGAATTCCAGCCTTTTAACGCCACTGGATGGAGATCCAGATTGACACCTGTCTTCTGACAGCCATACAGCAGTTTTCAGGGAAGGATCTATCTTCAAGTAGCAGAACTTCAGACAAAGAGACCTATCTTCTGGGCAGATCCCAATCCGCAAAATCAGTGAGAGAAAAAGACAGGAGAAAGCTCTCTGCAATAACTAAGTTTGTTTCTCTCCGTGAGTCTAGTTCCACCTACTTGCATATTTTTCCTGTCAAGACCTTAATCAAACCCCACTCTGAAAAACCCTAGGGAAAAACACTAACATAGCAACCTTGCATTAGTCCAAACTAAAACAAATATTTCAGCAATTAAGGTCAATTATGCTGCCGCAGTAATAACAGGGGATGCTGGCTATAGTCAGAGCAGCACCGATAAATAGAACGGACTACTAAAAAAAAATTCCTGAACCAGAAACATGGCACATCCATTTCCTAAAGCCACAGTATTGTCAGACTATCAATCTCTACCCTAGCATAAATTAGGGAAGTAGAGTGGGCTAGGTCTCTCAAACTACTTTACAAATGTCATCAATGAAATACCATACCTTGCACCAGAAGCATGAATAATTTAAGCAGAAAAAGTGAGCATTATTTTGAGGTTTTTAAGTGCAGTTTATGGATTGGAATTAGAAAATCATTTTTTGGGGTTCTGATTCTGTTGAATCAATTAACAAAATACTACGGCTGCTGGAATCTGAAACAAAAACAGAAAATGCTGGAAAAACTCAGCAGGTCTGACAGCATCTGTAGGGAGAGAATAGAGCCAATGTTTCAAGGGTATGTTATCTAAATAGAAACAAATTGGCTTCTTGACAGAAGCCAGAGGGTGGTTGTAGAGAATTGTTTTTCAAACTGGAGGCCTGTGACCAGCAGTGTGCCTCAGGGATCAGTGCTGGGTCCACTATTATTTGTCATTTATGTTAATGATTTGGACAAGAATATAGGAGGCATGGTTAGTAAGTTTGCAGATGACACTAAGATTGGCGACATAGTGAACATTGAAGAAAGTTATCTCCAATTGCGATGGGATCTTGATCAATTGAGCCAGTGGGCTGATGAATGGCAGATGGAGTTTAATTTAGACAAATGCGAGATGATGCATTTTGGTAGACTGAACCAGGGCAGGACTTACTCAGTTAATGGTAGGGCATTGGGGAGAGTTACCGATGTATCTAGGGATACATGTTCAAAGCTCCTTGAAAGTGGAGTCACAGGTGGACAGAGTGGTGAAGAAGGCATTCAGCCTGTTTGGTTTCATCGGTCAGAACATTGAATACAGGAGTTGGAACGTCTTGTTGAAGTTGTACAAGACATTGGTAAGGCCACATTTGGAATTCTGTGTGCAATTCTGGTCACCCTATTATAGTAAGGGTATTATTAAACTAGAAAGAGTGGTGAAAAGATTTACTAGGATGCTACTGGGACTTGATGGATTGAGTTATAAGAAGAGGCTAGATAGACTGGGACTTTTTTCTCTGGAGCACAGGAGACTGAGACATGATCTTATAGAGGTCTATAAAATAATGAGGTGCACAGATCAGCTAGATAGTCAATATCTTTTCCCAAAAGTAGGGGAGTCTAAAACTAGAGGGCATAGGTTTAAAGTGAGAGGGGAGAGATACAAAAGTATCCAGAGGGGCAATTTTTTCACACAGAGGATGGTGAGTATCTGGAACAAGCTGCCAGAGGTGGTAGTAGAGGCGGGTACAATTTTATCTTTTAAAAAGCATTTAGATAGTTACATAATATAATGGGTATAAAGGGATATAGGCCAAATGTGGGCAATTGGGATTAGCTTAGGGGTTTTTAAAAAAAGGGCAGCATGGACAAGTTGGCAAAGGGCCTATTTCCATGCTGTAAACCTCTATGACTCTGAGTCTGGATGACCCTTCAGCAGGCCTGCCAGCCCCGAGGAAGGGTAATCTAGACTTGAAACATTGGTTCAATTCTCTCTTCACAGATGCTGTCAGATCTGCTGAGTTTCTCCAGCACTTTTGTTTCAGTTAACAATTAACCCTGGTTTTGTAAAATGTTTAAAAAAACTTTGAAGGGAAGTTCAGCATTAATTCATAAATATCACTGTCAAAAGCTTAAAATACAAAGTGAGATCAGTTGCAACTTCTTATAGAATCATAAAATCACGACAGTGGAGAAAGAGACCATTTGACCCATCAGGTCTGTATTGATCACAATCCCTCCCAGGCCCTATCCCCATTACCCCGCTTATTTACCCTGCTAACCCCTAACTTCTGTTCATTAATATTTCCCCACCCCTGCAAATAATCTACGCCATCATGGCAGAACCAATCATTTTCAAAACCACTCTCCTCTTAGTAACTACTGACTTACTACTAACTAGTTACTTTCTACTAACTAAAGTACACAGGAAAACCATTCTCCCCATTTCAAATGTCTGGTCCATTTGCATTCAAGCAAAACTATTGATTTACTTTGTATATTGAAATTCCAATGTAATGGTGAAACATTGGTGGAAAAAGCATCTGACTGAATAAACTTTCCCTTTTCATTTTCAGCTTCAGATCAGAAGTAGCATTTCCACTGATAGCTCGGAAGATAGCTCAGTGCAAGTCCAACCTAAAGAACTGAGCATCTAACCAAAAATTTATACTGCAGTACTAAGAGAATGCTGTACTGTAGGGTATCACTTTCCAAATGTAAGATACTAAACCAATGCCTTATCTGTCATCATAGTTGGATTTTAAAAAATCCCCTGGTATTGTTAAAATCCCCTGGTATCGTGTGGCTTGTGCTACCAAATAAACCTGTTAGACTTTAATCTGGTGTTGTGAGACTATCGTTAAAAAGGAGCAGGAGCGATTTCCCAGTGTCCTGGCCAACATCATGCTCTCCAGAAAGTAATATATTTCTTCTTATTAAATAGTAAACCCATCATGGCGAGAAATGTTACTGATTAGGAAATTGTGTAATATTTTAATGTATATGAGTCACTCTGACATGCTCTGAACCAGGAGTCTGACACAAATGACATATGTGCAGTCTCCAGAGAAACACTGAAGAGCATTGTATTCATGTGAAGTCCAGAAAACACTGAGGAGGACACTCCAACAGAACTGTTTAAAGATACAGAAGGAAGGGACAAACTTCAGAAATAACCTGAACATTTAAGAAGAAAATCTCAAAATGATCATGTGATTTTAATATAATTTTTATTTTGGTGTTTTCTGTATAATCCATTGGTGATAAGTGAAAAAAATTGGAAACTGTGTATGACGTGATAGGTTAATTTTGTGGCATTTGCTGATACGAGAATGATTGCTTTAAAAATATGGATTTGTGTTTTTGTCAAATATCTTGTCAAATTATATTGTCACACTTTAATTATGTTGCTAGTGTTAAGAGAAATAGGTGATGGCATTAAAGAAACCTCAGGCGGGATTTTCTAGTTACATCTGCTCCAAGATCAGAAATTCCTGTCTGAGGTCAGTGGACCTTTTAAATGATTGGCCAAATTTTCTGTCCCGTGTGTGTCGATCGCCACGGTGAATGAGACCAGAAAATTTACCCCATAGAAAATATAAGCAGCAGTAGGCCATTTGGCCATTGGCACCCACTTCACCATTCAATATGATCATGGCTGATCCCCTCTTAACACCATGGACGGGATTTTATGGCGTCGCTCTCGCCATACTTCTTGACACCTTTTTAGAGTCTGGAAATCTATCCATTTCCTTCTTAAATATATTCAATGACTTGGCCTCCACAGACTTCTGTGATAGAGAATTCCACAGGTTCACGCCCTCTGAATGAAGATGTTTCTCTTCATCTCAGTCCTAAGTGGCCTAACCTGTATCCTGAGGCAATGGCCCCTTGTTCCAGAGTCCCCAGACAGTAGAAACAGCGTCCCTGCATCTAGTGTATCCAGCCCTGCCAGAGTTTTACAAGTTTCAAAGATCTCCAAGTCCGCACTGACCATGCTGTCTGACTGAACTGAAATCCCCTACCCTTCTGGGAACCATATCCCTCTATTCGCATTCTATAAATGTCTTTGGCAAGACACCCCTTAAAGGTAACTTTTGTATCTGCTTTCACTACATCGCCCCAGCAGTGAGTTCCAGGCACCCACACTCTCCGTATTTAAAAAAAAACTTGCCTCGTACATCTCCTTTAAACCTTGCCCATCACACCTTAAACCTATGCCCTCTGGTAATTGACTCTTCCACACTAGGAAAAAACTTCTGACTATCCACTCTATACACGCCTCTCATAATCTTGTAGACTTCTGTCAGGTTGCCCCTCAACCTCCTTTGTTCCAGTGAGAACAAGTTTCTCCAACCTCTCCTCATCGCTGATGTCCTCCATATCAGGCAACTTCCTGGTAAATCTTTTCTGTACCCTCTCTGGTAGTGTGGTGACCAGAATTGAACACTATGCAGCATAACAATGGTTCTATAAAGCTGTAACATAACTTGTTAATTTTCAAACTCAATGCCTGGCCAATGAAGGCAAGCATACCATATGACTTCTTGACTACCGCCTACACCTGTGTTGCCACTTTCAGTGACCTTTGTACCTGTACACTCGATTGCCCTGCCTGTCAATACTCTTAAGGGTTCCTCCATTTACTATATATTTCTCATCTGTATTATTCCTTCCAAAATGCATTATCTGACATTTGTCCAGATGAAACTGCATCTGTCACCTCTCCGCCCAAGTCTCCAATTGATCTAAAACTCGCTGTATCCTCTAACGGTCCCCATTACTATCTGCCAATCCACCAACCTTTGTGTCAATGAGACGCCTCTCATTCTTCTAAATTCAAGTGAATATTGATCCAGTTGACTCAATCTCCCCTCGTACAATAATCCTGCCATCCCAGGAATCAGTCTAGTGTACATATGAATAGGGGATAGCTGGGACATTGAGTTGTGTAGAAGGAGAGCTGTGAGAATGCACAGGTCAAGAAACTCTTTTGGTAAAGGAAAGCTCTGCATGTTGGTTTCAGCTTCAGGTGGTTTGGATCATATTAATCTTCAGCATTTGAATGCTCAGTTTTGCATTTTTTTTAACATGCTGTCAATTGGTAATTTCTGGCCTCCTTCCTAGGTTAGGAATTCTGAGCGCAGAATTCCAACATCTCAGTTGTTACCCCAAAAATTCAGCACATAGAAGGAATTAAATAGGACACCTTTGGTCTGTATGGCGTAACTGCACACCGCTTTTACTGGCTGAGCCTTCAGGGATGCTAGAAATGTACGAGTGCAATTAAGGGATTATACAATGGGAACTGACAACAAACACATTTGATTACGTACATGTAAAGGATCTATGTAAGTCATTCGTAATTTCATTGATACTGTGTTATTAAGAATACCAGACACCTGCGGCGCAATCTGCGCTTCATCAGCCTTTCTGCAGTCTCCCTATTGCATTCCAGCATTTCACCCAATTTTAAACTGGCGATCATTTAGTTATACATGTTGAGTAATAAGATAGGCAAGAATTGTATAAGATTTTACTCAAGCTATTATGAATCCGATTGCTTCTGGCACAGTAATATAATTGTCAAAACCTTTCAGGAATCAAAGAACTAGAAGATGATTTTTCCTCTGCCTATTAATTTGGACCAAATAAAATGGATATAACCAGGGAAACAAGCCTGGTCGACAAAGGTAGCATGTCTTTCATCATTTATATGAAAGCTTTCGAGTCCTGCTCCCATCTCGAATGCATTACTGAAAATTAAGGAAATAGGAAGAAATGCTACCATAGCATTGAGAGGTGTCAATAATAGTTTGTAGCCTCTTGGCCTGGGTGCAGGAGGAGTAGAAAGAATGTGTAACTAAGATGCACAGAGGGCAGGAGAGGCACACAATTTGGGGAACAAACTACTCCATGCAATTACCGTTCAATCTGATGGAGGAACACTGCAACCTGAGGTCCAAGCTTAGTGAGGA
The DNA here is from genome assembly GCF_965287045.1 of Carcharhinus amblyrhynchos. Lineage (NCBI taxonomy): Eukaryota > Metazoa > Chordata > Chondrichthyes > Carcharhiniformes > Carcharhinidae > Carcharhinus > Carcharhinus amblyrhynchos. Next base: position 80,486,690 of record NC_137327.1, read on the forward strand.
GGTTGAGTCAAATATCCTGCATAGCTAGTTGGCTATTTGTATTGTACCAGCAGTTTGACAATGTAAGTCACTGCTGTCCCCAACATTTCAGTACCAACATAGCACATCATAGAAGTCTGTAACTTTAAAGTCAGCTATTCTATGGTGGAGGTATTCGAAACCCACTTGCCCCATGCTCCCACGTATAAATAGCAGAGGTAACCATGGACACCAGACATACGACTGAAGATACGCTTCAGAACCCTGGGAAGTCCTGATGCACTGACTCGATGGGAATTATCCAGGAATTTTGAACTCCTCATTGGCAATTCTCTTGCACCCTGGGTACCTCCAAAATAGTTTGAGACTTTATTTAGTTCCAACTTACTTATCTGGATAGTTACCCAAGAAATGCTTGATGAAAAAATCCTTGTGTAACTCCTGGCCAACTATACAACTGACACCTTCTCAACTGACCCAGATTTTTGTATTTGAGGGAGGAATGTTGGCCAAGACATTTCAGTTTCTTTCTGATTTTGACATAAGATGCCATAGAGTTGCCCAACAATGCCACATGATTGCAATGAAGTTTTGACTTTAGTTTCTTGACCACATGGGTATGAATCTGTAACCTACCAACTTAGAGGCAGGCATATTTTGGTCGACCTAAAGCTGATATAGAGCTTATTCTCCCATAAGGTTCTCTGAGAAATCCTTTGTCATTCTTTACATCCTTTATACAGCCCTGAAAGCTACTCAAATCCAGGCGTCAGCTCTGAATGAACCATTCTTTTATTGCACAGTGAAAATAAATAACAACCACAAGCCTGTGATGAACACAACAGGTCCCAACTGGGACTTAAAGGTTAACAGACCCTCTCAGGGTCTTGTTTCATATAGGGCCTGGCATATGAAAACCACCTGGTGGGCTAATTACCAGTCATCAGGGAGCTTGTATTCAGTGAGCCCAGCTGAGAGGTCAATTAGTGATTCCCCATCATAGAGGTTATCACACCCCTCCCTTTCCATTCCGAGGGCTCTCACTTGCTCCTTGTGGCTTCACCTTTTGGCCTGTGGCCTTTTTCCTACTTCGTACTCCACCTAGTCAGGTGGAGTATAGGGTGTCGGCGAGAGCCTCTTTCTTGATGCTCAACCAAAATATTATTGGAGGTGAATCTTCCTTACCAACAACTTCTGGTTGGGCTTCTGCTGTTTCGGTCTCCATTTCAGAGTTGGAGATCGTATGTGTTTTGGGGCCTCCTGTTGTGTTTTGAGGTATATTGTCCTCTGTCTGTGTACTCGGAATCTCTGATGGCATACTCACTGAGTTCGCTGCTTCTGTTGACAGCTTCTGACATTTCAAGTGGTCCACATGTTTTCTTTGTATTGTGGCTCCAACTCATACCGTGTAGGGCATTGGCCCTGTTTCAAAGAGAACTGTTTCTAATGTTGATTGGGGTGCTGCCTGCAAAAAGGCTCTGGGCAGAATTCTCCCAAAAAAAATTGGAAGTTTTGAATTTGCGTGAAAACTGGAATAATTCACATGATTTTCTCAGTGAGGGTTCAGAGAAGAATCTCCCACCCTCTGTGCACTGCAGAGGCCACCAGTGTGAATGCCATTAAAAACTAGGGGGCAGGGCTTATCTCTGCCGGAGAGGCTGAGATCGGCACATGCGCATTGGCCTCACACTGCTGGCCTCCCTCCTTCTCCCACTGATCCCTGTGCATTGTGGCTGCAGGGCACTGCCCCATGCCCAATGGGCAGTGTCAAGGTGCCCCCAAGGTATTGGTACTTTGCCCATTAGACAGTGCCAGGGGCGCAGGCTGACATTGCTGACCCAGAGACTTCTGACCCGGGCCCGCTAATTGCATTTAAATTATACGCAAATAACCATTTAAATGGTCTTTGTGCTTCCTTGCTGCTGTCTGGCCACCGGAAATCCAACACACGGAGATGTTAGCAGGGTGCGAACACCGCGAATTGGCTGACATGAGAATCTAGTGCAATGGGATGGGAGAATCGTGGCCCTTATCCACTTTCTTTTTATCATGGCCCCTGTTTTGAACTTTTTTGCTTCTCTCCCACTCTTCTATTTAGGTTTGAGAATGTAAGGCTTGATTATCCATAGGTGCCTGCCCATTCGTAACTCAGCCGGGGCTACACCTATCATAAGACTTCTGCTAAATTTTCAAGGTGTTCCTTGACAGTGGCTCCTGTAATTAGAACACCATCTAGGTCAACATGAGTGTAGAGATACCAGTCATAACCTTCTAAATTCACACACCCCTACAATAGATACTGCTGCTCCCATGTCCACCTCCATATTCAATGGGTGTCGATTCACTTGGAACTGTATCCATATTGGGGCCATCTTTGGTGTGATGACGCAAGTTAGTAATGCTAGTTCTTCCCTTTCAGCCTGACTTATCTGCTACGTTCTGTTTTGGGGTGGCTTCACCCTTTTACATGGGCACTCCACACTGTTTGTTTTGGTAACCTTACCTGGGGTGGGCTTCCTGGCTGCATGCACAGCGCTATTGTGCTGGCTGCTCACTAAACTGTGGAACATTCTCTTGGCCAGTGTCGAATTTTCTGGTTTCTTGATCATTTTTCCTCACCCAAAGCCGTGTTTCACGATTATATTCAACTGGGGATCTGGGCCACCCGATCCCCAGTTGAATATAATCCAACTGAATATAACCCAGTCGGGAATTCACCCGAGCCTAAGGATGCTACTATCTAAAGGTCTTTGCAGCTCTTGGGCTCCTTTTTCCACATTCTCCTGAGCTAAGACCTATGGTTTTTATTAAATCTAGAGTTGGCTCTGTCGAAAGCCTTCTTTGAGTTGCTAGATCATTTCTACCACATACTAAACAGTCTCTCAACATTTCCAGTAATGCTGCACCATATTCGCAATGCTTTGCCAGTTTTCTTAGTCATGTCAGGAATTGCATCACTGTTTCCCCTGCAAATCTAATCGTTGTATTGAACCTGTACCATTGCAAGATCATGGAAGGTTTAGGATCATAATGATTTGCCACCATTCCTACTGACTCATCCAAGGTTTTGGACTCCAGTGTTTCCAGATATGTCAGACTTATTATAATACTGAATTTTGCAGTCCCTTATGCACTCAATAGAATGACATTTTGCTAAGTATCTCCTATTTTATTTGCTTGAAAATACTTTATTTTCCCAGCATGGGGATGAAATAGGAAGTGTTGAGAGCGTCAAGTTTTTAGGTGTCCACATCACCAACTACCTGTCCTGGCCCCCCCATGCCGACACTATAGTTAAAAAAGCCCCCCAGTGCTTCTACTTTTACAGAAGACTAAGGAAATTTGGCATGTCAGCTACGACTCTCATCAACTTATACAGATGCACCATAGAAAGCATTCTTTCTGGTTGCATCACAATTTGGTATGGCCCCTGCTCTGCCCAAGACTGCAAGAAACTACAGAAAGTCGTGAATGTAGCCCTATCTATCACGCAAACTAGCTTCCCATTCATTGACTCTATCTACACTTCCCAATGCCTCGGCAAAGCAGCCAGCATAATTAAGGATCCCACGCACCCTGGACATTCTCTCTTCCACCTTCTTTCTTCGGGAAAAAGATACAAAAGTTTGAGGTCACGTACCAACCGACTCAAGTTTCTTTCCTGCTGCTGTCAGACTTTTGAATGGACTTATCTTGCACTAAGTTGATCTTTCTCTACACCCTAGCTATGACTGTAACACTACATTCTGCACTCTCTCATTTCCTTCCCTATAAACGGTATGTTTTGTCTTATAGCACGCAAGAACATACTTTTCACTGTATGTTAAAATCAAATCAAATCAAAAAATATTTAGTCATCCTCAATACTCACTTTGTATGGCTCCAACTTCCCAAGAAATGGTATTGCAAAACTGAATGATATAGCTTACCAGGGTCTGATGAGAAAGGTTACCAAAGGGTTCATTTCGCCTCATTGCCAAAAAAATTAACTCCAGGAGTCAACTGTGAAGAAACCATGGTTTTACGGCACAAGTGAAAATAAATAATAACCACAAGCCTGTGATGAAAACAACAGGTCCCAAATGGGATTTAAAAGTTAATGAACCCTCTCAGGGTCTCTCTTTAATATGGGACTGGGCATACGCGCTCCACCTGGTGGAAGCTCGTACTCAATGAGCCCAACTGGGAAGTCAATTAGTGATTTCCCCATGCAAATCATGGGGGTTATCACACCTTCAGAAAATATTCCCCTGGTACACTCAGTTACTCTATTCCACACCATGGCCGCAAGTTTCTGACTGCTTCTGCTGGCGGCATCTTCTGGTCCCACTGACAACGAACCCTTGCCATGTGTTCCCAGTGCTGCGGGTGCAAACAATGGGAAATCTTATTGACATTGGAGGGACCAGAAGGTCCCACCACTCGCCAATGGCAGGTCATCTCCACTGCAGCGAAACACGCTGCAGAAGGATTAGGAAATCGCACTACGCATCCTGCTTACCTTTCTGTCCTTGCCAACCTATGGTAGCTTCCAAACCCTCAATGCCTATGATTTTAAATGTTCATTATCTTTAAATGAATCCATGCCCTTTCCCCCTTTTTCCACTGTAGCTTTCTTCAGTCCTCCAGCACATGCACCACCCCTCCCCACCACCCCATCCTCTCCCCCTCCACTTAACTCTCCATGCTTTGGCTTCTTTTACACAATTCATTCCGTCAATGCTCCAGCATTGATGGCCATGCTTCCAGCTGCCGAGGCACCAAGCGCTGGAATTGTCTTTCAAAATGTTTTACCTCTCCATCTTCCTCTCTTCTTTTTAAGACGTTCTCTAAGAGATAGCTTCTTGATCATCTATCCTAATAGCTCCTGAAATACCTCCTCTAAGGCCTGTGTCCCATCACCAAATTTAGATTTACTTACATAGTAAGTAACACTCAGGCAGGTACTCCCTTGTACAGAGTATAAACCCAGAGCACCAGTAACCCTGACAGTCCACATTATGTACACGTGCAGAGCTCCCTGACTGTCAAGACATTACTGCCTTAATCTGGGAGTTTGTATTCTAAGAGGTCCACATCATGGGTCTCATTAAAATCATTACCTCTCCCTTTTTGGCTCAATATTATTTTTGTCCAATTGCATCTCTGTGAAGTGCCTTGGAGCATCTTTCTCTGTTGAACACTCTCTATAAATTTACGTTGTTGTTACTTTGTTAAGGGAACTGTTACATTCCGTACAATTACATCTAGATTATCATTTCAGTTTTGTACATATCCTTAAATTTCTCACTGATCCCCAACCATTTATTTCCTCCTGTTTCTGTGAAAGGATGATTGCTCTGTTTGGACTTTTTTATTATCTGTGTGGAAGGCTAGCCACAGGTATAAACATCTTCAATTGAGAAATTCACTTTAACAACCAAAGACATTTGCTTGAGCATAAAATTGATGTTCATCAAATATACTGGGCAAAGTATATCCCAACAGCAACCTGACCAGCTGTAGGGGCATTGCTTATACTTTTATAAAAAACCTTGATTTGTAGAATAACCACAAATTATTTCTTCTTGAAAATGTACCTTGGAGCTTCGAGCTTAACTGGTGATTGTGTTTTTTAAGATGAGGTTGATTTTTCATTGGCAATTAAAAGTAAATTTTTTTTTGTCAGATGTGAGTGTTATATTGAATATGATTACATTCAACTTTCAAATATGAAGTTTGTTTATTTATTAGTGTCACATGTAGGCTAACACTAACACTGCAATGAAGTCACTGTGAAACTCCCCTGTCACCACACTCCAGCACCTTGCGGGTACACTGAGGGAGAATTTAGCATGGCCAATGCACTGGACAGCAGGGGAAAGCTTCACTAAATGTTTCAGTAATGAACGTATACCTTTAAATAACATGCTTTTAAAAAGTTTAAAGTTTTTTGTTGAAGTTTATTTATTAATCACAAATGAGGCTTACATTAACACTGCAATGGAGTTACTCTGAAATTCCCCTAGTCGCTACCCTCTGGTTATTGTTCGGGCCAGTGCAGCTAACCAGCACGTCTTTCAGACTTTGGGAGGAAATCAGAGCACCTGGAGGAAAGCCGCACAGACACTGGCAGAATGTGCAAACTCCACACAGACAGTGACCCAAGCCTGGAACTGAACCCAGGTCTCTGGCGTTGTGAGGTAGCAGTGCTAACGGGTGAAACCTATTGCATATGAATCCAGATCAGGGGAAGTAGTTGATTGGGACTGGGGAAATATAATCTTGGGATGTTAGGTGTAATTTTCATACTTTGCACTCCAGTGGGGAGCCTTGACAACTGAGAGTGTACATTGGAAATTCTGGCTTGCGTAGTGTATAATTTTCTAACCCTTATTTTGAAAGGTTGCAGAGTCAGGCACAATGTGTGTTGGAACTTACGATATGCGCTCTCGGCTTGCAAGGCTTCCCACTGAGAGCAAAGTCAGAAAATTATCCTCATTTAGCTTGCTATCAAATCCTTGAGTGTGGTAGCTGTTAGTTAACAGACACAAAGCTGGCTGGCTATGAATTTGATAAATGATGGGGTAGAAGGTGGGGAGGGTGGTGGTGGAGTATTCCTTTGTGTGGCAGAGCTAAATTAGTCTTTAAGATGAGTATTTTTCTTGTTGTATTCACACAGTGATAATTAGGTCCAAGTGATTTCGGAGTCTGTGTTTGTTGCTTCACTATTTTCTTTACTTTCTCTATCCCCGTCCCTCACCACTTTTGTACACACTGTCATTTTGCCCTGTTCTTTTGCGGTTTTTCTTCTGCAACAAATGAAAGAGGAAGAATAATTATTGTATTTCTTTTGCTGCCTGATTCACCTTGAACCTTCATAATTCACATTTATGAGGACTGATGCGATAGTGGATACGGGTTCAATCGCAGCCTTCAAAATGGTATTGGATAAATTCCTGAAGAGAAAAGAATTGGAAGAATGTGAAGAAAGAGCAAAGGTGTGAGGGACGAATTAGATTGACCTTCAGAAGAGCTGGGGAAGTCACGAAGGAGCAAATGACATCCTTTTGTGATGTCCTATTCTTTAATACAGTGATGGCCAAAATCATTCTTCCTCCTCCGGTAAAAAATATGTTTATTGGGATGTGAATCATTGAATTGCTTGAAAAACATCAATTTTCAATGATATGTTTGTAATGGCAGGGTTCCCATCATATTCAGGGCTCTGATGCTCTACAATCCAATTTCAGTAAGAGCTACAAATGCTCTGCTGCTCACAGGGAGGAAGGGAGAGAGTGAGACTGTGTAGTTGCTGTGGTGGCGCAAGGGGAGACCAACTGATCCTGGGAGGGAGGAGAATTTAACAACTCATCATTTTTTACCTCATGCAGTCAGTCACATTGTCGGCATGGTGGCGCAGTGGTTAGCACTGCTGCCTCAAACGCCAGGGATCTGGGTTTGATTCCCGGCTCCGGTCACTGTCTGCGTGGAGTTTGCACATTCTCCCCATCTCCTCTCTGGGTTTCTTCTGGGTGCTCTGGTTTCCTCCCACAGTCTGAAAGACATGCTGGTTAGGTGCATTGGCCATGCTAAATTCTCCCTCAGTGTACCTGAACAGTTGCTGGAGTGTGGCAAGTAGGGGATTTTCACAATAATTTCATTGCAGTGTTAATGTAAGCCTGCTTCTGACACTAATAAATACATTTTAACGATTAAGAGGCTGCCATGCTACCAAGTAGGAAAGCCAACGATACGAGGCCACAGCCGGTCGTTGCTGTATACAGTTACCGGCAGTCGAAGGGGTTAAAGAGTTGAGCAATTAGAACATGGCGATTGGGAGGGAGGAATTGGGAACAATGTGTGATTACAGCAGTAAGGGGAGACTAAGACTTGCTTAAGATTCACTTGCAGGACTTGGGGGATGGATATCTCTATGCTCTCAAAATCATTTAAAAGTTGGATCTGGTCCCTGCCATTTCTCTTTGGCAACTGGGTTTCCAGAGCTCTCTGCACCCAATGTTGAATTGAAATAGTCACTCAAGCGCTGTGAGGAAATCTGATTTGAATGTTCCACTCTCCAAAAGCATGATAGGATGGCACAGTGTTTAGCACAGCTGTATCACAGCGCCAGGGAGCAGGTTCAATTCCAGCCTTGGGTGACTGCCTTTTGTGGAGTTTGCACATTCTCCTTGTGTCTCCGTGAGTTTCTACTGGGTGCTCCGGCTTCCTCCCACACTCCAAAGATGCGAAGATTAGGTGGATTGGCCATGGTAAATGTACAGGGTTACGGGGATAGGACAGAAGGGAAGGCCTGTGTAGGATGCTCGTTCAGAGAGATGGTGCAAACTTGATGGGCCGAATGGCCTTTTCCTGCACTATAGACACACACAGCCCATTGTTCAAGAAACAACAAAAAGTGTATTCATAACAGGCTACACTTACGTTACACACTTCAGATTGTAACCCCAACCCAAGCTCCCCACCCCTACTGACCTTTTCTTGCCTGTTGTGAGGGGAGGGATCTTAATGTCAACCCCAATGTGTCTGATACATTACCAAGGTGTAAGTCTTTTTCTTGTTACATCGATTGTTGATGTATTAAAAATGATGAGCGGGCCACAACATTCCATTTCACAATGTACTGAAACCTGCTGTGTCAGGCTCTACCATGCAAAAAATCCATTTGAACATGTCAACATATACTTGCAGTACCAGTCACATCAATAAGTGGCACTTTGATAGGAGATTTCAATGCTAACTTGTCAAATAACATTAGTCGGGGGAGCAGGGGCTCCAATCGCAAATTCTTAGTGTGAGTCAGCATACAGTATCCTACTGCGCTCAGTGAGTGTCTTTCCTGTAACATGCTCTCCTGGAAGAAGCATGAGAGGCACAGGAGGCTGATTAAAAGTTGATTTTAAAGACGTAACCATTGAATACATCCAAATAAAGTGCCAGGTGCTGAAAAAGAAAAAGATTCCAGTTTTATCAGATGTTTATTCTTTCCAGTATAATTCTACCATGATCCCATGCTGTTAAGCTTGTTCATAGCCCCAAGTATATATTGGAAATATCCCTAATGGAAGTACTTAATTGAACCCTAATGTCAGCTTAATAAGGCTGAAGTAATGTCACAATGAAAGGCATACCCCATCCCTTCTCCCAATTGCTATCCACTCCTTTCTCTGCCTGGTGTAACACCTTGGTTTTGCCTCTTTCACGTTTATATCCTCTTCCGGTTAGGTCCTTATCCCTAACCTCTTCCCTCAATAAGTTTTTCCCTGTCGTCTCCCAGTGCCACTGAGATTCAGGTCAGCCCTATCCTCAATCTTCCCTGACTCCTCAGTTCAAATCCTGCCATCATTCTAGACTTGTCCAACCATCAAAACCTGGCAGAGAAAATTGAAGCGAGCCTCCCACTGAGAACAGCTTCCCATTAATCTGTCTGTCCCAGCTGAGAGGAACTTGGGGCCAGGTTTAGGGCAAGCACAGTTCACTGCAACCCAGCCTAGCTAAGAAGAAAAGTCACAATTAGTGTAGAGGAAGGTAGCTTACTCCTCTGCTCACCTCTCCCCACCCATCCCAATAAAGTAATATCCTGGAACCCCTGCTCAGTTTTCACTCTACCCACCCCCACCCCCTCTCACCTTTCCACACCTTCCCATCTCATCATCTTCTCCTCTGCTCCTCTTCCTCCTGCTCTTCTTTCCCATTCCCCATTTTCCCTTCTCCTTCTCTCCTTTACCCTCTCCCTTTCCATTTTTAGTGAGTAGATTGCCTATACAGTATCCTATTTGAAAGGTTCCTCGTCAAGTTCAAAGATGTGCAGTTAGGTAGATTGCCCCTGAGCGTAAGAGAGATTAGAAGGGTAAATATGTGGGGTTATGGGGATAGGGCTTGGGTGGAATGCTCTTTTGGAGAGCCGGTGAAGACTGAATGGGCTGAATGGCCTCTTCCTACACTATAGAGATTCTATGATTCTGTACCTCTGGAGGAAAAGGTACATGAAGCAGACTAAGGGCAGGAAGGATATTGACCACCTTCCTGGTAGCACCAAGCTATCAGAGCTCTTGCAAAGCAGCTGATCAAAGAATGCTTCACTGTCTAAACCATTCTTCCCATCCATAATGCACCTATATTCCCACATTGTTCACCATCATCCTTACTATGACCATTTTGAGTGCTTTCTCTCAGTCCAGCCTTTTTTTGGTCACAGAATGTATACACCAACACCAAGTCCAGTTCCATCCTTTTTTAATGTTTACGTAAATAAATAAAAATCACCCTTGTGCTAGTATTTCAGCCAAGTGTTTTCTCAGTGGCTATAGCTGGGGTAACTGTCAGGCTTTCACTGAGGGTATCTCAGATGGCATTGAGTGCATGATGCTGAACATCTGTTGGCTTTAAGGGCCAAGCTGCAGACTGTAGCATTTCAAGATGGCTGTCTGGCCCAGCCAGTTGTGCCATTCTGACATGGATGTAGATAGCACAGGTAAGCTGTCATCTCGAGAGCCGAGAACAGGTGTTACCTTCCTGGATCTACGCCTTGGCATTCTCACACCTCTGTGCCAGAGTAGACAAAGGAACAACATGATGGTCTGGATGCCCTTGTCGACGTTGGCCGCAAGCTTGAATTCCATTTGTCATAAGTTTTGCCCATTCACTTAGTTTGTTTAATGACATCCTTTTGCAATTTCTTTTTCCGTCTGCAAAACTTACCTTCTTCCACTTTGCTGCCATCCGTAGACATAGATATAAAATTATCTATTCTATTGTCAAATCAGTCATAAATATGGTGAAAAGCTGAGACCCCAGAACCAATTCCTGGGGAACACCACTTCTCACATCCTGCTAAACAGGATACATATCCTTTATCTCCTCTGTGTTCCGGCACCCCCCCCCAACCAATCTTTAACCCAGATCAAAACGCTACCACCAAGACCATGTGAGCTTTAATTTCTATCAATGATATTTTGTGTGGAACATCATTCATTCCCTTCTGGAAATCCATTTATATACACCAGGACATCAGGAAATATCCTTTATTCTTATTCAAATTGTGCTATGGGTTATTTTATATTTACCCGCAAGGGCAGATAGGGTCTCAGTCTAACATCTCACCCAACAGACAACACCTATGCCACTGCAGCACTCACTTAGCACTGAGGTATGCACTGAAGTGTCAGCCGAGAATACCCTGAGGTGGGATTGGATCTAAACATTTCTGTCTCAGAAGCACGTGTGTCATTGCTGAGCCACAGCTGTCATTTTATTATCCATTTCCATCTATTTACCTGTCCATTGCTGAGTCAGTCTGCCACTGTCTGATGCCAAGTTCATCTATCACATTATAGACATGCTTTGTTGCGGATTCCAAAATGATCTTTATTTTGGGCTTTTCTGATCTGGAATCTGAAGTTGGCATGCAATATTTGGGATAAGATGCTGTTTTACCATCTCAAAGTGTCGGAATTTATTTTTGATGTTGCTTTTGTGTCGTTACATTGCTGAAACTGTTAGGGAATTTCACTTTACTCCCACAGCCTGCAATAAAAGCAAAATAAAGTTCTATCTTTTACAGCATAGTGCTTAAACCACAGCCTTAGAAGATTCAAGGAAAAAGTTGATGTGAAAGGTTAATGACCTGGGGCTCCCATCTTTCAAATTAGTTGCTGTTTGATTAAGAATTAAGCATTTCTTTTTCACATTTTATGATGCCAGTGATGGAGACAATTATTTTAACAGCTGTAAAATGTGTGGAAAATAAGAAAATATTGATCATATTTCTCATTTCCATATGTGGAATATCAAAGCAAAATTAAACCAATTTATTCTTTATGGGAAATAAATTCCATCTTCTATGTAATGTATAACAGACCATCTCAATATTAGCCATAATAGAAGGACCGGTTAGTATTTCATTTTAAGATTACTGGAAAGCATTTTATATGTTCTTGCATTACATTCCGACTGCATAAATTTCAGTTACAGTTAAGGTGCTAAATGATTATTGACTTTGGCCTGGGATGTGTTTTGGTAGTCCATTTTTGATTTTTTTTTAATTTTCAGAGAAGGTAGTCAAGGGTCTTAGTCGAATATTTGTGTTGTTACAGAGAAATACATTCAGTTTCAATCTTCACCAAGGGTTGGTGGAATACAGATGAGAAAAATACATCCCTTAGTATAAAAGGTGATATTCACACATGGGTGCCTTCACTCACGCATGTATTTACTAATTAAATGAACAGATACACTTCAGCATAGGGACCCATGGAATCTAAATGATTGCTCTGGGCATCACCCAGTCTCCTCATGTGAAAAGAATTACGAAAACAGCGTTTTAAAATACGTCTTTTTAAATATCAAACAGTAGTACAATGAGTGCTCTTGAGCAGTGGGGGAAAAAAATGATCTTGAGAAAGGTTTAATCCTAAAGAAGAGATTGCAAATCAAATGTGATCGCGCTGCCACATATTGTTACCCTTCTTACAATTCTACAAAGTATATATTACACAGCAACTAAAAAATAGTGCATTTTGAATTGGACATCAGAAACCATTTTGAGACCCGAGTCACCTCTAAATAGGGCTGGTGAATAATGGGCATTTCAATGATGTTTGCTGGTTCATGTTTATTTATTAGTGTCAGAAGTAGGCTTACATTAACACTGCAGTGAAGTAACTGTGAAAATGCCCTAGTCGCCACACTCCAGCACCTGTTCAGGGAGAATTTAGCATGGCTAATGCACCAAGCTAGCCCATCATTCGGACTGTAGGAGAAAGCTGGAGCATCCAGAGGAAACCCATGCAGATTCCGCACAGTGACCCAAGCCAAGAATCGAACCCTAGCACTGTGAGGCAGCAGTGCTAATCACTGCCAGCGTGCCGCCCTACGGTTCAGTGCCTGAGGAAGCCTGACTGGTTCATATGTTGGATCACGCTACAGGTCAGTCTTGGTGGTGAAAGTTTAGGGAGAAGCAAAGCAGAGGGGACTAGACCAGGCTGGCTAGACCATGCAGTATTTTAATGGGGCTCGGAAATTGTCTTTCTTGATCCATGTTGAAAACGTTTTGAGCCTGTTTCTGATACAGGCGACTGCAATCTATTTAAATACTAGTGGCATACAGTGCCAGAAACCCATGTGCCTTAATCATGTAATTTGTTACAACGTCATTGATCCTAAGACGTGTAATTAACTGCCTACCACCTTTGGTACAGATAGACTCCCTCAACCGAGGGACGACCCCTTTCAAAATGTTGGCTGCTGGAGCTTCAGTGTTAATGTGGCAGTGAGTCTACCAAAACCATTTTGAGAGCATTACTGGCTCCTTAATACTGATTTTGGTGCAATGAAATTGGCCCTGTTACCTCTAATGGGTGAGCTATTGAAAAGGAACATTGTTTTATAAATGCAGGTCAGGTGCGTGTTATGTTCAGCAGTAGCAATCCTTCACTAATGCTGACACCAGACATCACCGCTTATTAATATAGAATGCAAGTATCTCCTGGAATCATGTCTTTGGTCTGGCTTGATTGACAGGTCTGTATCCAGGAGCTTTTGAGGTTTGGATAAATACAGCAGGGTTTTGGCCTTATCTTTAGTTCACTTGTCTCTGCCACTTAAATCTATCTGACAGCAGTGAGATGGAATTCTATAGAGCTATTACTCCTGGGTTAAATTATTCAAGACTCAGCTATAGAACTTCAAAAAGAAGTCTTGTTTTAGCTTACTTTGCTATTTTGATTTCAGTAGCAAGTTTAAAGGTGTTCATACAAAGTTAAGACCTGTATTACATTTTATTTATTAACTGATTGAACTTCTGTGTAAAGTTACATCTGGCAATAAATGTAATTAATAGTTTTGCCTCTTCCGCTCTCTGCTACATCACATTATCAAACTGTTACTGTCATCCATTCTTCCTTCAGATCAGTATTCTCAACAATTCCACCTTAATTCATTCCATTTATTTCAATTACTGCTCAACTTCTAATTTCCTGATCCTTTCGCAAATCTTTAAATGTATTTCTACCATTCAGTCCTGCCCCCTTTTCAGTCTCTCCACTCAGGATTCCTAATTCCAGGGTATCTATGAAAAAAACAACTGCTTGAAGCAAAATGGACTCTTGATCTTTTCCCCCGATCTCAATGGGGAATCACAAGCACAGGCTGTATCCTGGTATTTTAGAGCTTGGCACATTGGAGATCCAATTCATTGCATCATGTAAGGTATCTTCTCAAATAGGTACCGAGTTCAATAATTTGTAGTTATTCATAAATCCCTGGCAGTATTTGATTGAGAGAGGGTTTTTTTTATTGCTAGTTTTTCCTCTTCTTCTTGAGGGGACTGAATTGTACTGTGGTTAGGTTGTATTAATAAATTATCAAAATACCTTTCATGTCTGTGCCCCCAGCAAAATTTTTATTCTCTCCCATCCTACTCGTTTTTCCTGATATGGCCCCAACCTTTTTGCCCTAATGTCCAAGAAACACACATTTGAGGGTATCTAAAATAAAACTGAAACCACCTATCATCTGATAGCTCTAGACCACAATAAACACTGCCAAGTCTTCCTGTCCTTTGCCAAAATGATGCATTACTCCAAAGTAAACCTGGAGAGCTTTTCTTTCCCGCTATGGACCCTTTAACCGTCTTAACCATCCCCACTCTATCTACCTTCACCTCATAGACAACAAGTGCGAGAAGCTCATGCATTTCTTTGTCACTAAGATTGTAAACCAGCCATTTACCTGCCTCTGTCACCCCTTTCCCCTTACTTCCCCTGAGGCTACCTGTTTCCGAGCTTGCAAACCACATTGTATGAATGCAGATAGTAGAAGCTAGCAAACAGACTCTGAACTCATAATGAGAATCACCTCCTGCCACCTTGACCTCATTTGTGCTAAATTGTTGACCACCCAACTTAATTAGGCCCATGCAATTGGCATTTTAAACACTATCCTTTCCTCAGATCAGACCCTCCCTTTGGCATGTGTCATATCATTCTTTCCTCCACAAACATCCTCATTCCCATGGTCATTGTAAATCACAGTCCATCTTCAATCTCACTTTCCTCTCCGAAAACCTTGAATGCCTCCCAAACCTCTGCCCATATTTACTGCAATTCTGTTTCAATCTCTGTCCACTATTAGTTCTTAAGGTAATTGATAAAAACAATTAAAAGTTTATAACATATAAGAACATAAGAAATAGGAGCAGGAGTAGGCCATCTAGCCCTTCGAGCCTGCCCCGCCATTCAGTAAGATCATGGCTGATCTGTTGTGGCTCAGTTCCACATTCCCGCCCTCTCCCCATAACCCTTAATCCCCTCTCTTACCAAAACCCATCAACCCGCGTCTTAAAAATATTGAGCGAGGCAGCCTCCACCACTTCAATGGGCAGAGAATTCCAGAGATTCACCACCCTTTGAGTGAAGAAGTTCCTCCTCAACTTTGTTCTAAACCGCCCCCCCTTTATCTTGAGGCTGTGCCCCCTAGTCCTACTATCCTTTCTGAGCGGGAAGAGTCTCTCCACCTCTATCCTATCCATCCCATTCATCATCTTATACGTCTCAATGAGATCTCCCCTCATTCTTCTAAACTCTAACGAGTACAAGCCTAATTTATTCAGCCTCTCCTCATAGTTCAACCCCCTCAACTCCGGCATCAGCCTAGTAAACCTTCTCTGCACTCCCTCCAAGGCCAAAATATCCTTGCGTAAGTACGGCGCCCAAAACTGCACACAGTACTCCAGCTGCGGCCTCACCAATGCCCTATACAGCCACAGCAAGACCTCCCTACTTTTATATTCAATCCCCCTCGCTATGAAGGCCAGCATCCCATTCGCCTTCCTGACCACCTGCTGCACCTGCAAGCTGGGTTTTTGCGACTCATGCACAAGGACCCTGAGGTCCCTCTGCACCGTCACCTGCTGCAGTTTTTCACCACGTAAGTAATAATCCTTCCTACCATTATTCCTACCAAAGTGGACCACCTCACACTTGCCAACATTAAATTCCATTTGCCATTTCCTGGCCCATTCGCCCAGCCTATCTAGATCCTTCTGCAGACTCTCCACACCCTCCGCACAATTTGCTGTTCCACCAATCTTGGTGTCATCAGCAAATTTCGACACCCTACACTCGGTTCCCTCCTCCAGATCATCTATATAAATGGTAAATAGCTGAGGCCCCAGCACCGACCCCTGGGGCACTCCACTAGTCACCAACCGCCAATCCGAATAGCACCCATTGACCCCCACTCTCTGCCTCCTATTTGACAACCAATCCTCTATCCACGCTAACATCCTACCCCCAACTCCATGTCCCCTGACCTTCTGCAATAACCTCTTGTGAGGTACCTTGTCAAACGCCTTCTGAAAATCAAGAAAGACCACATCCACCGGCTCTCCTCTATCCACCGCCCTAGACACATCCTCATAGAACTCCAGTAAATTTGTCAGACACGACTTCCCTTTAACGAAACCGTGCTGCGTCTGCTCTATCAAGCAATTCCCCTCAAGATGCCTCACTATTTCCTCCTTGATGACGGATTCTAACATTTTACCTACAACAGACGTTAAACTAACCGGCCTATAATTCCCTGCCTTTTGCCTGGCACCCTTCTTAAACAACGGCGTAACATTAGCCGTTTTCCAATTTTCCGGCACTTCCCCGGAATCCAGCGACGTCTGGAAAATAACCACCAAGGCATCCACTATCACCTCCGCCATTTCTTTCAGAGCCCTCGGATACATTCCATCCGGTCCTGGCGACTTGTCCACAATCAGCCCCCTCCAGTCTGTCAAGCACTGCCTCTCTAGTAACAGTAATGTCATTAAGACCCTCCAGTCCTACCACCTTTCCATCTCTAACACCCGGCAAATTATTCACGTCCTCCTCCGTGAAGACAGAAACAAAAAAGTTATTCAAGACCTTAGTCATATCCCCATCCCCTACCACTAAGTCCCCCTTCTCATCCTCTAAGGGACCAACGTTCACCCTAGCCAGCCTCTTCCTTTTTATATATTTATAAAAACTCTTGCTATCCTTTAAAACATGCTATGTTGTGCAAAGTTGAAGCCAATGGACAAATATAGTTAGAATGTGCTAAAAGAATGCGCTATCACTCCTTATTGTGCACTGTTATATGTATTTGAATTATAAAGCATTAAACAACATCAGGGAATTAAAATATTAGTGTATTGAATGTCATAAAACACAAGAGCAGAAACCTGAAAATTCATCTCCTCCCTCAGGTTGTGATATTCCTTTCAACTCAAAATCACTTGAGATGGGTTTAAATAAAAATATTTTTGACCCATTTGATCTCCTCCCTTCGGCATGCCTTTTGAATAGTTTCAGAATATCTTCAGAATAGCTTCATTGGAGCTAATCTTTTACAAATGAGTCCAGGATCCTGTAATTTATCAGTACTCCAAAAAAACTATTCCAGCTATTGGTCCTCAGCTGTGTAAAGAAATAATCATTGACAACTGTTCTAAATTTATCATGCATAGCCTGGAAACTTTGCCTTATCATCTCCACTTCCTTTCTGTTCCTGAAAATATTATACCGAATGTGCATCCTGCATTCCATATATCCTTCCCTTTTATTTTAGACCTAGGCTACCAGAGACATATGAACCTGCCTAAGGTTGTTGTGGGGATCATGTTGCTCATTAGTTATTCAAGATGATAGGAATAAATAATTAGTTTACTTCATTTAAGTGCATTTTTATAGCACCAGATGGCATTTACTTAATACTCCATGTGCTTCATAGACAATGAGTTACTTCTGAAGTAGTCACCACCAATATGTAAACAATAAATCTTTAGTCAGGCTGCACTTAGAATATTGCATTCAGTTCTGTTCACCACATTACAGGAAGGATGTGGAGACTTTGAAGAGGATGCAGAAGAGATTTACCAGGATGCTGCCTGAATTAGAGAGTATGAGCTATATATCCCTGAAAGTTTGCAAATATATAGTCTAAGTGAGTGGGAAAGAGTTTGGCAGATGGAGTACAATGTTGGTAGATGTGAAGTCATCTGTTTTGATAAGAATAACAGCAAAATGGACCATTATTTAAATGGAAAAAATTGCAGTTGTGCAGAGGGACCTGGGTGTCCTTACACGTGAATCACAAAAAGTTGGTTTGCAGCAGGTAATTAAGAAGGCAAATGGAATTTTATCCTTCATTACTAGAGGGATGGAGGTCAAAAATTTGAAGGTTATATATGATAAATGTGATATTTGAAGGCTGTATATGGTGCTGGTGAGGCCATACCTGGAATACTGTGTGCAGATTTGGTCTCCTTACTTGAGAAAGGATGTATTGGCACTGGAGGGGATACAGGGGAAATTTTTTTTGTTTTTCAATTCTTTGTTTTACACAACAAATTGTACACATTTATTGAGGTTGCCCCCAACCACGGCCAAATCTGCCTCTAAACTGGAATTCTGTAGCTGCATTAGCACCAGCTTCAGCCTTTTTGTCTGAACCAAGGGGAGCAGTCCGCCTGTAAGTGTCTCTGTCAGCTTCACCACAGTCCTCACCCAGACCTTTGGGTCTTGGCTTGGCTGTCTCGGGGCGGGTCTGGCGACGGAGGGTTGCAGTAACAACTTCTGGAGAAAGGTGAAGGTAGTCACCTAGGTACTGGATGCTCTCGTTTGTCAAGTACCAGTAGAAGTGTTGCCAAGCAAACTGCTCCTTTTATGTAACCACAGGATTTCAAAGACTGCATGGCTTTCATTGTGTGCAGGTTAGGGACATTCTTGTCTGCCAGCTCTGGATGCTTTGGCATATGCACGTCCTTCTTGGCCACCATTACCCCCTTCCTTGAAGAGAAGCTGATAGATAACAATACAGTTCTTCTTGGGCATCAGCATCTTCACCACTTATCATGGGGCCCAAGCAGGATTCTGGAGTTGACAGGGTTGGCTTATGAGGAGAGACGAGTGGACTGAGGCTATATTCATTGGATTCAAAAGAATGAGGGGAGATCTTATAGAAAGATTATGAAGGGAATAGATAAGATAGAAGCAGGGACGTTGTTTCCCTGGCAGGTGAAACTAGAACTAGGGGGCATGCCTAAAAATAAGGGGGAGAATGTTTAGGACTGAGTTGAGGAGGAACTTCTTCACCCAAAGGATTTTGAATCTGTGGAATTCCCTGCCCAGTGAAGCAGTTGAGGCTACTTCATTGAATGTTTTTAAGGCAAGGATAGATCAATTTTTGAATGGTAAAGGAATTAAGGATTATGGTGAGCAGGCAGGTAAGTGGACCTGAGACCATGAAAAGATCAGCCATGATCTTATTGAATGGCAGAGCAGACTCAAAAGGCTAGATGGCCTATTCCTGCTCCTAGTTCTTATGCTCTTCTATAGGAGAGGCTGGACAGACTAGGGTTGTTTTCTCTAGAGCAGCAGAGGCTGAGGACAGACCTGATAGAAGTCTGTAAAATTATGAGAGGCATAAGTTGGGAATGTCTGATATAGGGGACATACACTTAAGGTGAAGGGCAAGTTTTTTACAGAGAGAGTAGTAGGTGTTTGGAATGCGCTGCCAGGGATTGTGGTGCAGGCAGGTATGATAGGGATGTTTAAGGGCTTTTAGATAAGCACATGAATATGCAAGGGATAGAGTCTTATATGGACCAAGGGCAGGGAGAAGGAATTAGTTTAATTTGGCATCATGCTCGGCCAAAGGACCTGTTCCTGTGCTGTAGTGTTCTATGTTCTAAATAGATGAACCAACTTGAACATAGCAGGCGAAGACAAGTAGTAAATGCTGACTAATAAGTCAGTTTACTGTTTTTATTTGATGGTATTCATTGAGAATGTTAGCCGGAAAACCAGGTGAACGCTGTGAAGAAACTCTTACCAAAATAATCAGAATTATTAATTCTCAAATTAAGAAATTGCTGAAACTACTGAAAGATTTCCACTTCAGAGTAGGTAGGCCACTCCCTCTGTATAGCCTGTTTTCACTCAGTTTCTTCAAGTAGTATTCCAGTCACCAGATTAACACCCCTCCTCACCCCCCTGCCATCCCAGCCAGTGGCAGATCGCTCCAGATTGTTTTGACTCCATTTCTCTAGCGAGTCACTTTGAATGCCATACCATGCTGCCCCCTACAACTCAAGACACCTCTGAGAGCTTTGAGAACATTACCAACCCCCAGGCCACCTGAACCATCGATGGGCCAGGGACTCTCTCCAGCCTTGGGCCGCATAAGGAAATGTGTGACCCGACTCTACATGAGACCCACACACTTGATTATATTCAGGGATGGCCATCCTTCTCAGCACTCCACTCAGCACAATGCCCACTCACTACTTAGCCATGCTGAGCTCAGAAGATCATTGAACCTTTTGCGTCACTGGATCCTGGTTCTCCGGACGAGGTCATGCCCACTGACCTCTACTGCCACCTTCCTCCGTGCCTTCCCGATGAGCTGGGATGGCCTCCTCCTCCTCCCATTCCTTGGCACCAGCACATCTTTCCTTTGTGTGACTGCCTCCAGCTAGGATCAGAGGCAGTCATCTGGGAAACCGAGTTCGCTGGATACCCAAACTCCCCTCCCATCTGCTGTGACCTCCCACTGCCGCCAGTGCTCCCACAGACATTCTTCTGCGGCCTGTGGAGGCCACTTTTGAAGTTTGCAGTGAACCCGCTCCACCAATTCGGCCACGATTCACAATGGCTGCCACTGTCAACCAGCAATAATATTGCGAGTTTCAATTGGATTTGGGCAGAAACTGGATTCGTGGCCACTTCTGGTTCCAACCCTGGGCACAAACATCAAAGGTGAAATTCTAACCTGTGATTTTCTGGCAGTATCAGATGTTCATGAGTCCCTGTTATCCCTATTGAAAATGCCGCACTATTGAATTTGCACTGAGGAGTCAGTGTTTTTACTCAGTTTCATGGCATTGAATCGTTCGTAGTTCAAATAGAAAATGCTAAACGGCAATTTTACCCTTGAGGGCCTGGTTCCACAAGAGAATATGTGGTTTAGTAAACTATTTTGAATGTAATCATTAAGGTCATCTGAACAGTTTCTCAGATCTGTAGTGGAAAAAAAATGAAACCAAAAAGTGCTGATCAGCCCATTTCTTCCAGCAGTCCATGTATAATTTACACCATCATAGACTCTTTCCAATTTATTTCCATTCCACAGGGAGCTGAATAACCTCAGGTAAAGGGTAAAATTCTGAAATTTCAGCCTGATCTCTCCCAAATTCACCAACTCAACAGCAGTGTTTAGGGCTTGTATCATGTTTCAATCACAATGATTAATAAGGAAAATTAGAATAAATAGTATTCTCTGCTTCATGCATGTGTCTTTCTTTTTGTTAAAATGGGGGAGGTGGCAGTGTCGTGGTAACGTCACTGTCCGAGTAATCCAATGACCCAAACTAATGTGCTCGGATTGGTGGTTCAAATCCTACAATGGCAATTTAAACTCAGTTAAAAAGTTAAAGCTGGGCTAACATTTTCCAGTCCCTTCCACAGTAAACACAATCGTGGGCAGGAAGGTCAATTTGGTAGACCAGCAAAAGAGCCATTAAGTTCAGGCAGGAATTTCCAGTCTCATGGCAGGCAGGACCAGAATATTCTACTCCTGGAATTGAAAGCTAACTTCACTAATGATGGCCATTAAACTTGCGTTAATTGTTGTAAAAATCCAAGCTGTTCACTCATATCCTTTAGGGGAGGAAATCTGCCTGGTCTGGCCTACATGTGACTCCACATCCACACCAATGTTCCTTTTGTTGCCTGGTAAACTGCCCTCTAAATTGACATAGCATGACATTCAGTTCAAGGGCAATTAGGAATGGACAACAAATGCTGGCCTTATAGCGACATCCACATCACATCAAAGAACACAGTGTGGTGTTCATCCAATAACATGGAAACCGGGAAATCACAGGTAGTGATCTCACAATTTGTGTCATCTGTGTATCTGTCTTCAGCGGCGGAAGAGGAAGTAGAAACTGAAACCACATAACCACTATTTATTTCCTGGACCATATTTAAATTTCTAGCTCCATGATTCAGTGGGGCTGTCAAGTATTTTTTTAAATTAATTCAAGGGATGTGGATGTCGCTGGCAAGGCCAGCATTTATTGCCCATCCCTAATTGCCCTTGAGAAAATGGCGATGAGCTGCCTTCTTGAACCACGGCAGCCCCTGACGGCGAGGAATTAAAAAAAAATAGATAAATGTATTATTGAACTGAGGGCTGCTATCAAGAGCATTCTGCCCACTCCAGTTTTACAATCCACAGTTCGTTCCCCAATATTTTTAAAATCAGACCTCAAAAAGAAGTATCTCATTGAAGTTTTGATTAAAGATTTTAAACTAACTTTACCAAAGTATAATTTTGCTGTTCAAGTAACTGGAGACTGAGTGAGGAAGTACTCCCAGTCCCTTCAGTAGAATACATCATGTAAATCAGGAAACAGTGAATAAAATTTATTTTACAACCTTTCACAAGAGCAGACACTTAAAATATGCACTGAAAACAATGATCTGGCATGTTGAATCAGCAATGGGAAAGAGATGTTTAATTCCGATTAGTAACAGGAGGTGAAATCTTTCTACTGTTCTTTCTTTGCTTGACAGACATGTACTACATACTTCACTACGGTCTGGAAATTCCCCCATGTGATATTTTCATAGAAACACTAAGCACAATTCCTGTGAAATCTCTTTGTCTGATCTTACAATGAAGTCAGTTCTTGCACTAATATGTTGCACAGGTTAATATCAAGGCATATGTGTTCACTGAGAAAAAAGCATTGCTGATCTGCTGGCTAAGCTACTTCCAACAGTAGGCATATGTTGCAGAGAAATAGTGCGCCGAATGTTAAATGGATAAACCTTTATATTTCTCATCTATGTTTCGGAGGAGGTAAGTCAGATCGTGATAGATTCTTGATTAATGAGGGAACCCAAGGTCACTCAGCATAGGCAGGGTGACAACATTGAGGCCACAAACAGTTCAGCTGTGATCTTATTGAATGACAGAACGGTAAAAGGGGCCGAATGGCCTACTCCTGCTCCTAATTCCTATGTCAATAGCCCAATATTGCCACAACTTGAAGCTAAAATTTATCATAGAATCCCTACAGTGCAGAAGTAAGCCCATCGAGTCTGCACTGACGACAATCCCACCCAGGCCCTATCCCCATAACCCGACGAATTCACCCTGTTAATCCCCCTGAAACTAAGGGGCAATTTTATATGACCGATCAACCTAACCTGCATATCTTTGGACTTGGACATCTTTATCAAAGCCATTGAACAAGAAAGATTTTTAGGTGAGGGAAATAGTGAACAAAATATGTTCTGTGTGTTTTCTTAATAATCAAAGTACTGTTTAAGTTTGTTTCTCAGGGTGGAGTTAATTAATTGCAATTTGACCTCGATTTCAGTGAATCTCCCTTAATAGTTATTTGGTCCTTGGCTTTGTGGTTCCAGTTCATTGGGATCAGTTTCTATTTTCTCTTTCTCTGATGAAGCCAGGCTTAGATAACACAAATTGTGAAATCGCTCCCTGTGATTTTTGCTTTCCAAAATTAGTGGATAAATATTAATTGTATTCTATAATGTGATTTGATTTGGGTGTGGCTGTTAAAGCCAACATTGTTACCTGCTCCTAATTGCCCTTGCTCTGAGCGGCATGCTAGGCCATTTCAGAGGGCAGTATAGGAGTCAATCACATTGCTGTGTCTGGAATTACCTATACCCCAGGCCATGTAAGGATGACCTCTAAAGGACATAAGTGAACTAGGTGGGTTTTTATGACAATTGATGGACATTTCAAGGCCACTGTTACTGAAGCTAGCATGGTCTTGTAGCATGGTGGTGCCCCTGCCTCTGGACCAGAAGCTGTATGTCCAAGTTCCACCCCAGGACTTGATAGCCAAACAGGTTGAATGTCCACCTGCAAATCCTTCCAAAAGCATCAATGGCTGCCGTTAAGAGAGGGAGAGAATCTTGGTCGGTCACACTTGCTGTGGAGTGTCACACCTCAAGCTATAAGCCCCTGGCAACAGACTAGTGATCAGTTCCGGGAGTTACTAGCTATAGAAACAGAAGAAAGTCTGCCTTAGAGCATCACTAAATTTGGGAAGAGAATTGAAATTACTGAAATTAGTTTTCATTTACAGGGCAGTACAGCGGTTAGCGCTGCTGCCTCGCAGCACCAGGAACTCGGGTTTGATTCCCGGCTTGAGCCACTGTCTCCGCAGGGTCTGCACATTTTATTATTTATGAGTATTACAAGTAGGCTTATATTATCGCTGCAGTGAAGTTACTGTGAAAATCCCTTAGTTGCCACACTCCAGCACCTGTTTGGATACACTGAGGGAGGTGAACCAACACATCTTTCAGACTCTGGGAGGAAAACCCGGAGGAAACCCTTGCAGACACAGGGAGAACATGCAAACTCCACACAGACAGCAACCCAAGCCAGGAATTGATCCTGGGTCCCAGGCGCTGTGGAGTAGCAGTGCTAACCACTGTGCCACCGTGCCGTCTCTCTGGCACTAATTTGGTCACTTTTCCTCTTCCATGCAGCAATGAACATGTCAATAAAGCTACTTTCCTTGCATCCTTAAAATGTCTACAAGTGTTGCCATGTATCTATCAAAGTCCCCAGTGTAAAATTGCTTTTTAATTCCATTTCCTTGAATGAACATCCTCAGCGTTCCAAATTCTACTGCTGACCTGTCAAGTGCAACAGAAAGTTTTAAAAGCAAAATTTTGCTGATGCTGGAAATCTAAATTAAAAAAAACAGAAAATGCTTGAAAAACTCAGCAGGTCTGGAAGCATCTGTGGAGAAAAAAGCAGAGCTAATGTTTCGAGTCTGTTTGACCCCTCTTAAAGAGAGAGAGAAGGGTGATGGATTTAATACAGTGTCATCAGAGGGAGGAGCTCCCCCTGTTTCACCACACAGCCCCCCCCCTTTAAATGAAAGGTTTAAGTTATTTTTGCTTTATCTGTGATATTCATACATTTTCAATCATTCCTTCAGCTGTGAAGGGCTCAAGCTGTGAAACGCCCTCCCTGCTCTGCCTTTTGACCACTCTCCCTTCTTTAAAGATGCTCCTTACCTCTTTTGCCGTGCTTTTGATTGCCTGTCTTCATAATTCCTTACGTAGCACGGTGTTAAATTTAGACCAGTAGCACTGCTGTGATGCATCCTGGAATATTTTACTATGCAGAGGTGCTGTATAAGTGCGAGTTATTACATGCCACATGACCGAGGGGACAAAAGACAAAAATATTAGTTCAGGAATAAGCAACTTAAAAAATTCCGTGCGTCTTCCACACGTCAATAGAATTCACAAAGTGCACAACAATCATTAAGTTTATATCGCTGAATGGTCTGTTTCTGCGCTGTAACTTAGATGACAGAAAGAATAGAGGTGGCAGTATATTAATGTGAAAGCAAAATACAGCAGATACTGGAATCCAGAATGAAAACATTAAGTTCTGGAAATACTCACAGCTCTGGCAGCATCTGTGGAAAGAGGAAGAGTTAATAAGTAGGGTTTTTCAGGCCCAACACCGGTGGGCCCTGAAATTCCCACCCAAAGTTATTGGACCTTTTGCCTGCTCTCCAAATTTTCCAGTCCTGCCCTTGCCGCTCCCACCGTTGGCGAGACTGGAAAGCCAGGTTGACATTCCTAACCTGAAATGTTGATGTAATTATTGTTTATCTTTGAGTATAATATTGCCCTGTGTTGAAGCTGCAGAATACTGCAGTGCTGTCGAATCGTGAAACTGTTTTCTTCTTGTTTGGTGAACAAGTACTGACTTCCTGCGCTAATATGCAAAGGAAGTGTACTCTTCTCCATGTCGAGGAAAAAAATTCAAGGGAACTCGGCGTCCAGGTGCTTTTGCACACCTGCCAGTTGATGACGTCAAAACGGGTTTACGCTAGTGACCTTGCAACCTGCTTAACTATTACTTTCTTAGGCATCTTCCCACTTAATGCTTGAGGGAGCCCAAAGGAGTTAGAACTGCAAAATGACACAGCTCAGCAGGAGTCTATTCAACCCAACCCGCTTGTGCTGATTCTTTGAAAGAGCTATCCAATTAAACCCATTTCTCTGCTATTTCCCTATAGTCCTCCAAATGTTCCTTTTCAAGTATATTCCAATTTCCCTCTGAAAGCCATTATTGAATCTGCTTCCACCACTGCTCACACACTGCATTCCAGATCAGACTAACTCATAGAGTCATTCATTTGTGGGACATGGGCATCAGTGCCTGGCCAGCATTTATTGCCCATCCCTATTACCCAAGGGCAATTGGGAGTCAACAACATTGCTGTGGCTCTGGAGTCAGATGTAGGCCAGACCGGGTAAGGACAGCAGATTCCCTTCCCTAAAGGTTATTAATGAATCAGATGGATTTTTCTGACAACGGATAATGATTTCATGGTTATCAGTTAATTCCAGATATTTTTAATTGAACTCAAATCTACCATCTGCGTGGAGGGATTTGAACCCCAGTCCCAAGAACATTAGCTGAGTTCCAGGATTATTAGTCCAGCGATAATGTCACTAGGCCATTGCCTCCCTCTCACAGCATCAAGTTTCTCAGCAGCTTGACTCCGGTTCTTTTGCTGATTAACTTCAATTGTATCTTCTGGTTATGGGCCCTCCTGTTACTGGAAATTGTTTCTCCTTATGTAATTTATCAAAAGAAGATGCATGATTTTGAACATCTGTATTAAATCCTGCCATCTGACAGATATAGCCCATTGAATACCAAACCAAGGAAGTTGTATTTAACCTTTATAAATCAGTCTTGCTGCCTATTATCAGGTGTATTAGAAGGAGCTACAGGCTGTTAATCAATCTATTTGGCCAAATTATGAATGTGACTTCTATGCCCATCAAGTCCTTGAATGGGACTCAAACACAAAGCTCTGGCCTAGAGATAGGGACACCACCCATTGCTCTACAAGACCATCTCATGGCTCCAGTAAATGCTGTCTGCACCATCTCAAAGGTCTTAACACCCTTTCTAAGTTGTTATGCCCAAAGTCAAACACGATCCCCCAGTTAGGGATTGATTGATTCCTAAAGATTGAATACAGTTTCCTCGATCTTATACTTGCTTAGGCTGGCTTTTTCAGGCTGCCACTCAGAGTTAGCAGGGAACGCAGACCAGTATCTACGAATGTGTGTTAATTAGCTGGAGGTGGAGTTTCCACCCCTTACTCAGGCGGAGGTCCCATTTAGGTTGGCCAGCAGCCCTGTAGTCCCTGGGGCACTAACGGCAGCAGTGGCCAGGACTGGGACCACAGTCCAGGGGCCCAGGATGAGATGAGTTCAGAGTCTAATGGTGAGAGAGTAAGGTGAGGCCCAGGGGGATGGGGAGAGGAAGCATTGATGTCTTAATGCAGAAATGAGGTGGGAAGGAACACCTTCAGGTTTAGGATGTCACGTGAGGGTTGGGGCAGGTGCCTAATATGGAAAGAGCGTCCTTGAGGGAGCTGCCCTATTTCCCAGGCTTCACAGGGCATAGTTAGTGGAGTGGGCAGATAGGTGGCAGGTGAAGTTCAGCATGAAGAAGTGTGAGGTGAGGTATTTTGGTAGGAAAAATATGGAGAGACAATACAAAATAAGGGGGAAAATTCTTAAGTGGATGCAGGAGCACAGGGACCTGGCTGTGTATATGCACAGATAATTGAAGATCACAGGATTGGCAGAGGGAGGAGTTAATAATGTATATATTATTCTGAGCTTTATTAATTGGGGCATAGAACCAGGAGATTATACTAAACTTATAGACACTAGTTAGACCTCAGCTGGAGTACTGTGAACAGTTCTGGGTGTTACACTATAGGAAGGTTGCGAACGCATTTGAGAGAGTGCAGAAGATGTTTACAAGAATGGTTTTAAGAATGAGAAACTTCAGTTATAAGGATAGATTAGAGAGGCTGGGAGCGCTGTCCTTGCAGAGAAGAAGGCTAAAGATGAGGTTTGATAGAAATGTACCAAATCATTGGGGGCAGGGGTGGGGGGGTGGTGGTGGCTGGACACAGTAGATAGGGAGACGCTGTTCCTACTCGTAGAAGAATCGAATGTGAGAAAGCACAGATTTAACGTGATTTGCAAAATAAGGAAGTGTGATGTAGGAAGAAACTTGTTCACGCAGTGAGTGGTTTGGGTCTGGAGTGCACTGTCTGGAAATGTAGCGGAGGCAGGTTCGATCAAGACATTCAAGAGGGCATTAGATGATCGTTTGAATAGGAACGATGTGCAAAGATACATTGAAAAAACAGCAAATTGGCAGAAGTCATGATGCTCATTTGGAAAGCTGGTGCAGACACGATGGTCTGAATGCCCTCCTGTGCTGTGACAATTCTGTGATTGTGTGACTCCACTTCCTCAACTTTTCCCATCATTCACAAAGTTGAGGCAAGCAGGAAGTGGCCTCAGCCATTTGAGGGTTTCAATTGAGGCGAGGGCATCAAGAGAATCATAGACCTTATCTGCCCGCCCCATGTAAACTTGCAGACAAGTTGTAAGTGGGTATCATAGAATCATAGAAACCCTACAGTGCAGAAAGACGTCATTCAGGCATTGAAGTCTGCACCGGCAACAATCCAACCTGTGCCCTATCCCTGTTACCCAACATATTTACCCTGTTAGCCCCCCCCATCACATGGCACTAAGTGCAATTTAGCATGGCCAATCAACCTAACCAACATGTCTTTGGACAGTAGGTAGAAACCAGAGCACCTGGAGGAAACCATGCAGACACGAAAAGGATATGCAAACTCCACACAGACAGTGACCCAAGCCAGGAACCCAGGTCCTTGGAGCTGTGAGGCAGCTGTGCTAACCACTGTACCGCCCCATGGGGGTGGTAGGGTAGGAGGGCATGAAAATGCCACCCAGGAATTTTACAAGACCCCCCATCCAGTAAACTTGCTGTTGAGAGACATTTTGCCTTATTCCTCTGTTTATAAAATTAGTTTAGTTTATTTATTAGTGTCGTAAGTAGATTTACATTAACACTGCAATGAAGTTACTGTGAAAATCCCCTAGTCGCCATGCTCTGGCATCTGTTTGGATACACTGAGGAAGAATTTAAGTGGCCAGTGCATTTAACCAGCATGTCTTTCGGACTGTGGGAGGAAATCCAAAGGAAACACACGCAGAAATGGCAGAACACGCAGACTCTGCGCAGACAGTGACCCAATCTGGGAATTGAACCCAGATCTCTGGCACTGTGAGGCAGTGGTGCTAACCACTGTGCCACTGTACTGCCCCAAAGTCAGGGCTACCCACTTATTTTAACAAAATAGAATGATTAAACACAGGAACATGGGCTGAAAAATTATCCAGAAAAGATGTTAATAAATATTGTCAATATTAATTTCTCCAGTCTCTTTATCATTCAGTATTCAGAGTTCTGTTTTAAATCTCCAAATATCAATTTTCCTTTTTCCCAAACATATGTTACTAATCACAGGTGCCAGTGAATTTGTATGAGAGTATTTACTCACTCAGTAGGATCCACAAGGGAAATATTCCTTTGCTCATTACAGCCAAATCACTAATAAGTATTTATGCTTCCATTATAAATTGTGAACAGTGTGAATTTTCCTCCAATATAATTTAATTTCAGTTCTTAAAATCTTTGTGATTTTTGTATTTTAAGGTTCGATTTGATTGAGTACAAGAGTCAGAAATAATTGATAGATGTATACACTATTCAAACGAAAAAAAAATCCACTCAATTAATACAAAATTGTCAGTTTTTATATAATCTTAATATTATTCTTAATATAGTAAGTGGAAAAATATAACAGAAATTAATTCATCAGTAAAATTTGTCTCCACTGGTTTGCTATGCCAGTCAGCCATTCCTGACATACCTGAATATGGACAGCATGGTAACACAGTGATTAGCATGAATTCCACACAGCACCAGAGACCCAGGATCGATTCCCAGCTTGGGTCACTATCTGTGCTGAGTCTGCACGTTCTCCCCATGTCTGCATGGATTTCCTTCGGATGCTCTGGTTTTCTCCCACAGTCTGAAAGACATGCTGGTTAAATGCATTAGCCATACTAAATTCTCCCTTAGTGTACCCAAACAGGTGTTGGAGTGTGGCGACTAGGGGATTTTCACAGCAACCTTATTGCAGTGTTAATGTAAGTCTACTTGTGACAATAATAAACAAACGTTAAACTTGTGTAACCACCATGAAGGGGAGGTAGTGACATAATGATACTTAAACTGAACTAGTAATCCAAGGACCCAGGATAAAGCTCAGGGGACCCCAGTTCAAATCCCACCATGGCAGATGGTGACATTTGAATTCCATAAAAAATCTGGAATTAAAAGTCTAACGATGACCATGAAGCCATTATCAATTGTTGTAAAAAAACCCATCTCATTCGCTGATGTCCTTTGGGAAGAAAATCTGCTGTTTCTACCCAGAAATCTTACCATGTCTGGCTTACATGTGATTCCAGACCCACAACAATGTGGTTGACTCTTAAATACTCTCTGGAAATGATCGAGCAAGCTGTTCAGTACAAGAGCCATTAGGGTAATAAATGCTGGCCCAACCATCAACACCCACATCCCATGAAAGGATTAAAAAAAGAACCAAAGCTTGGTGACGAGGGTGACTGACTTCTCTATATCACGAAGGGTAATCCACACTCAAAACTTTGGCTCTACTCTCCCTCCACAGATGCTGTCAGACCTGCTGAGATTTTCCAACATTTTTCTCTTTTTATTTGTGACTTCCCTATACCTGGCTCATAATTGTTATAATCTGCCTTTAAACAATATCAGCAGGATAACTCCAGAAGGGAAAAACTATTCCGGAAAAGATGTTAATAAATATTGCCAATATTAATTTCTCCAGTTTCTTTATCATTCAGTATTTGAAGCATCTTTTTAAATATCAATTTTTCTTTTTTCCAAATCACAGGCACCAGTGAATTTGCAAAGAAACATCTTAGTTTTACCTTTGTTTTGAGCATAACACATTTACAATTCTGATGCTTTCAAGATTTCTGCTGTTTATAACTGTCGTCATCTGCTTAGTCTCAATAAATGAACCCATACACGTTTACCTCATCCCTTATGAGCGATTGGATATAGTATCATTATAATAGCATATCAATGACTTGTCTCAGTGAGCTGACTAGGGGGTCCATGCACCATGGTCATCCTTTCTTAAACCTTCTTCCATCAGGAAAAAGATACAAAAATCTGAGATCATGTACCAATCCGCTCAAGAACAGCTTCTTCCCTGCTGCCATCAGACTTTTGAATGGACTTATTATATTTGATCTAAAGTTGATCTTTCTTGACACCCTACTTGTGACTGTAACACTACATTCTGCACCCCCTCCTTTCCTTCTCCCATATGTACTCTGAGAACATTATGCTTTGTCTCTATAGCATGCAAGAATCAAAACTTTTCACTTTATCCCAATTGGTCTGACAGTAATAAATCAAATCAAATGGACAATGAGGACCATTCTCCCAACAGGAATGCCATGGAGCAGACCATCAGTATTATTGCTGCTGCCTGAACTGTCTCCAATACACACTGGAGCGTATCAATTTTATGGTGGTCTGCTTGTCCTCTGTGGCCTTTCTCTCAGAAGGGTGTAGTCACCACCAGGCCTTCAGCATAATCCTCGAGAAAGAGCAGAGGAGGAGAGGCGGGAGAAAGAGGAGGAGGCAGCATCCGTGGCACTTTCACTGCAGACGGGATACTGAGGCATTCTAAAATCTCATTCCTACATCATTGCTGCTCCATAATCCCCCCTATTTCCACCCCTCTACTCCAGGCCATCACATCATTCTCTTGACCACAATCCTAAACTAAAAGACGCCATAAAAAAACCTTAACAATTTTCAACAATACAAACCAAACAGAATTATCCACCCTTGTGCCTGTTTGGTGAGGAACTTTGCCTGGCCTGGCATTGCGATGTTGTTATTCAGCGCAGCATGTTGGGAGATTGCTTATGTCCTTGGAGGACACCCTGTAGCAGCTCTGGGTCTTGAGGGCCAGCCTTCAGATTGGAACATCTCACCAGGGGTAGTAGTAGTCTCGGCTGATGAGTTGATGGAACGTTGGTGGAATAGCAGTGGAGGGAGCATGAGTGCTGTTCTCTTGAGTAAGGACAGCAGGTTCCAGCTGCACAGAGTCACTGCCACTCTCCAATGGTGGCACAAATCTTAGTAATCTGCTGGCATGCAGTTTGCTGGATACCTCTGAGAGGCTGAAAGTCCTTTTGAATATTGGTATCCATAGTCATGCAGTGAGTGGTTTGAGCCTGTGGGACTTCAAGCTCAGCTTAAATGGCAGAGAGCATGGATGATCTGACCTCAGTCCAAGCTTCCACAGCAGCACTGAGGTGTTGATCAGCATCTGCTTGTGCTGCAATGGGAGCTGAGACATTGACCATCAGATATTGTATCAATACTGTTATGGAGTTAATTAACACATCCACAGTAGAATGTTTGGACTCCAAGCTCTGAGTGACGTTCTTTGCTGCATTTGGAGCAGGACTCCTGGGTTCTTTGACTGTGACAATAGGCTGTCTTGGCAAATCTGCCACTAAACCAAGAATCTCTGTGCATGCTCATCAGTTTTCTCCTGTAGGCTGTCTGTCACAGTTCCCTGCAACAGAACGTGTATTCAGGGAATTTGGCACGTATGATATCCTTCGCCTCTGGCCAATGATTTACCGCATGCTGATCCAGCCTTGAAAGTTTGTACAGTGCCAGTATCTGAATCGATGGCTGTGAATGCCAGATTAAGCGACAGTGTTACTTCATCAGATATCTGCTCCTGCTCTGGCCTTTCATCGTTGCAGTGGCCAAGCATGTAGCAGGTCTTATGTATCTGAAAATGTCAATGCAGATGGGGAAGATTAGGTTATAGGTACAGAAAATAGTTGAATTTAAGAGATCCGTGGTCAAACCATCTTTGGCTTGCGTTCATGTCAGATAGCAGGATAAGGGTGAAGTTGGATTTGAGAAGGTGGATCAAGTGTGAACATACCATCATCCTGAATAATCTTAGTGTTGCTGAATGTAATGGTCAAAGTCCTCCATCATGCAAAATTCCAGCAGTTTGACATGAGATACAGACATGCCAATTCTGTACTGCCACCTGCTGTGATAAACAACGTCCTGGAAGGGTGACAGTGAGGGTTTTACACTGTGTTTGGGTAATGTTCCTGTCATAGCCGAATAGCTGGAAGTACGTGGAAGCTTGAGATGTGGGTGTGAATTTGCTATATTAAAAAACATGTGAAAGTGAGGTAAAGCATTAGAAGTTAGGTTTGAGCCCTGACTGCTAATAGATGAGTGATGGGACTATGGTGTATGCGAGCTGCATGTGACGGTGGTGATGTGAAGCTACGTCATAGGAAGATGTATTCACTGGCCTTGACAGATTGTGTGAGGCTGCTGGAATTTGTCTCATTGCCACTGTTTGTTGGTATGCTGCGGGGAGATCTTACGGTGCCTTGATTCCACCCAAACCCTGGGCCAGAGTTCAAATTCCACTTCAGGACTTGCACCAGAATTCTACTGCCCCAACTGCCACAGGAATCAGAACGGGTGAGGGGTGGACAGTGGAGAACTCCATTGACCTCGGGTGGGATTTTCCAGTCACGGGTCGAGCAAGGCCATAAAATTCTGCCTTGATATCCACAGAGAGTGCGTTATTAACATGGCCAAACAGGTTGGCTATCAGCCTGTAAATCCTTCCAGTGGAACTCACTATCACGGAAAGTAATTGATGTCAAAACATTGTGATTTCAAGAAGTCAGATATCGCTCTTGGGGCTTAAGGTGTCGAGGGATATGGGGGGAAAGCTGGATTAGGATATTGGTTTTGATGATCAGGCATAGTCAAAATGAATGGCAAAGTAGGGTTAAAGGTCTGAATGGCCTACTCCTCCTATTTTTTGTTTCTATGTTTCTAATTTGCTTGATGGCAGGTATTAACAGTGGGAGAGTTTCCTCGTCAGTCATACTGCAGAAGGAAACAGCAAACCACTGCAGTACTTTACCCAGTATAATCATAGACCAATCCAATCCATGTTTACCAATCCCCTCTAAGGTACCTGGGGTAGGAAGAGGATGCTTTGAAGACATCTTGGGAGTCTGATGAAAAAATGGATTTCCACATGCTGGAGCAAAGTCCCCACTGCTGCACTGGGAGAGCTCTCGCTCTTTCTCTCCCTCTCCCTCTTTCATGCTCAAGAGTGTTGCTTGTTAGGTTGCTGAACATCCATCTGGCAAAGGAAGAAACAGGAGCCAGCCTGTCTTCAGTACAAGTTGATTCACAAAAAAGCAATTTATATCCACATGCAGACAATGTTTCCCTCCTCCAATCCCCTCCATTGTGGAAATTGGTTCCTAATCTTCCTGAATTAGTGTCAGCAGCTCGTGATCATAGCTAGAGCATTTACAACATGAATATTGCTCCATTGGTGATCATCTTTTTTCCCTCAAAGTCTGCAGCTAAGTGTTCCGGCAGCTGTTGAAGCCTGTGAGGACACCCCCTTTAAGAGTGTCAACTGCCTTTAAGAAGTAGAAGTCTTGCTACTCAGGCATGCACCTAGACCAAAGATAAAAGGGAAAATGCAAAGAACAAAGAAAAGTACAGCACAGGAACATGCCTGTGCCGATTATGATGCCCTGACTAAATTAAACAAAACCTTCTGCCCTTACTCGGTCCATATTCCTCTATTCCCTCCCTATTCATGTACTTATCGAAATGCCTCTTAAATGTTGCTAATGTGTAATACTGCAGATGCTAGAATCTGAAACAAAAACAGAAAATACTAGAAAATTTCAGCAGGACTGCCAACATCTGTGGAGAGAAAATAGAGCTAACGTTTCGAGTCAGGATGACCCTTCATCAGAGCTGAAGACAAGGAAAATCGGACAAGATTTACACTGTGAGGGTGGGTTTGGGGGCTGTAATTATAGGAATGACATTGATAAAAACACAAAGAGAATGTAAGTGGTGATGATAAAGGCAGAGAATGATGCTAAGAGCATCTGTTAAGAAACTGGAATGTGTAAGTGGCAGAACTAAGGTGCAGAGTATAGGAGTGTGGCAGCTGTCCCTAGTGGGGTGGGGGGGGGGAATGAGATGCACTTAAAAGCCCCTGCTTTCCACACTTTGAGATGAAGGGGTTTGGGCACATCACCTCAAGCAGGTGCTGAGTCATTGTGCATCACATCACTGGGCTGATTTGAATTTTTAGCCTTTATAGTTTTAGATTATATAAAAATTCATCTGTTTCAGGTGATGCTACCACCAGCCACCTTGAAATAAACCCCTAATTTTGCACCCTCATCATTGTTATAGTTTCAGTATTTGGATTTGCTTTCAGGCTTGCAGACACTTACAATTTTCCTTCAAAAAAAAAGAAAGAATTTTGTCTTTTCACTTTAAGTTAAATTGAATAACTTGCTTTTGAATTGTCAGCTTTTGAAGGTAAAGTCAGCCTTTTTAAAGTTGTTGGTGAACCTTTGTTAGTTTCCTAGGTTGGTGCATACTCTTTGTTCTACCACAATAACGTGGAGGAAAGATAATTTGGAATGTAGATAATGGTAGTTCTGCTGTCAATGTGATGCTCTCAAGAACTAACAGGGATCTTTTTTTTCAGTCTGTTCACAGTATTCCAAAGGCGTTTATGCCATTTTTGGGTTCTATGATAAGAGATCTGTAAACACGCTGACATCTTTCTGCGGAGCACTACACACGTCTTTCATCACTCCAAGCTTCCCTACAGAAGGAGAAGTTCAGTTCGTTATTCAACTGAGGCCCCCACTGCAAGGAGCACTCTTAAGCCTTCTTACTCACTACAAATGGGAGAGATTTGTCTATCTGTATGACACAGACAGAGGTAAGCAGTGATACGCCGTGTTTCTTTTCCCCCATTTCTCTGAGGTATTCATGCATGACTGCTTAGATTGTGAATTGACGTGGAGTTTCACTTTTGGTTGAAGCTAACAACCACTGTGTGTGTGTGTGTGTGGTGGGGGATGCATCAGTAAATTTGCATATTCAAGTGACCAGTTATTCTGATACCAAATGTGATTCAAAGAAATCTTAATAATTCATGTTTCTGTTAAATCTGTCCCATCAGTTGCTAAGGGATTTGAAAATGTGGCTCTTATTTAACCCCAGAAATACTGAAGGGAAGAAATGACTTGTCAGTCTTGAAATAATATTCTGCAGGGAATTATTTTTCTTAGATTGTTCAAATTTGGAATTATTTGAGTTGATCAGGTTTGATGTTGAGGGTAACCTGTGACTATGGTTACCCTGGTACTTCTCTATTTTCTGATGCTCATTGATATCAGTTGGGTGACAAATTTTAATCTAGCCTTAAGTGCACCAAAATCAAATGGTTTGAAAGTCAGCTAGTATGCACTGACTTAATGCTGCCTAGATGCCAGGGCAATCACCGTCATCTCACCTCTAGAATTCAGCTTTTGTATGTTCATGTTTGGACTAAGGCTGAAATGAGGTCTGGAGTTGACTGATTCATGTGGAATCCTAGCTGAGCATCATTGAACAAACTGTTAGTGAGTAAGTGCTAATTGATAGCATTGTTGACAACAACTTCCATGACTGCAGTGATGATTGGGATGAGGTTGATGGGGCAGTTACTGGCTGGGTCGAATTTGATACCAGTATGGGAGTGTATTGGAACAGTAGCAAAGAGCGATTTTAGGCCACTGATATTTACCACTAGAGTTAGGGTGCCATCAGGACCCAAAACCTTTGCTTTGAACCTTTTAAACCTTTGGCTTTGTTAGCCTTAAAGCTTTTGTTGTGAAAAATAGTGTGGTTTCAGCTAAGTGAGTTTTTGTAGGTATCAGTTCTTGTCCAGAATTGACAGAATATTGATAGAATTTCATTGAAATGTCTGAGATGTTCTGATTTTTCCTGCACTTCATAAATCTGAATGTGGATGCTACATAATATAATGAGAAGAAATATCTTCATCTTTAAAATGGAAATGGCTAGGATCACAAAGAACTTTAATGTGATCTGGTCTTTCAATGCTCAGGGAAGAAGTTGCATGTTATTTGTTGGAAGGCACTGTTTTGCATTTTGGCACCGTTAAAGAGCAGTTCATTAAGCCACTATATATTTCAAAGACTAGTCTGAACATTTAAATAGTTGCAAGTGTCTTGAACCTAATTATGTGATTCACCATACATTATTATCCTCTGACATGTATGAGACTGATTTCCCTCCATCATATTAAATGGCAAAACGGGTTTGCATAATCAAATAGGTTACTCCGTTAGGTTGCCTTATTCATTGGGTCGATATATACGCTGCCATTGATGATACTATGGTGAATGAATGGGCTACAGCATACTGAGATGAAATTGGGTGCCAACTCTAATTAAACAGTCATGCAGTTCAAGATAGGAACAGGACCACAAGTGAACAGAGGAAGAAAACAACAGATTATGGAATACCTTAATTATAGCAGACTAAAATAGCAGTGAGAGAATCCATGGGAGCATTTCTACGAGTGAGGTGAGAGTGCGTGCTCAACGATACAGTTCAGGACAA
The DNA here is from genome assembly GCF_965287045.1 of Carcharhinus amblyrhynchos. Lineage (NCBI taxonomy): Eukaryota > Metazoa > Chordata > Chondrichthyes > Carcharhiniformes > Carcharhinidae > Carcharhinus > Carcharhinus amblyrhynchos. The sequence goes on from NC_137327.1 coordinate 80,524,289, forward strand.
AATATAGTTGCCACCTGTCGTAATGTTAAGGTGCAGAACTTTGTCTTGGCAGATAACGCTAACCTGGTGGGGCGGATTCTTAAGGGAATCAGAAAAGCACTGGTACAGTGTGAATTGGTAGGAATAGGAGAAAAGGGTGGGTGAGTGGAACCAGCTGACTTGTTCTTGCAAGGATTCTGATGGGTCAAATAGCTCCTTCCGTAGTGTAACCATTCTGACCTGAGTTTTATTAGCACCCTACCCAACCCCCCACCCCCAGCAGGTCTTCAGACACAAAAGGGAGCATCAAATTTCAGGAACAGATTTACCTTTATTCTTGCTTGCCCCAACATTGCAGCAATTTTGTACCCGTTTAAGGGTCTTTTCCCCCTCAGGCTTCAACTTTGTAGTTGGCAGTTGGATTTCAGCTCCTTGGGGTTAGGCCCAAAATAAAGAAAGTTGGGCCTTGGGGGAGAGTCGGCACACCTCCATCAGAAGCCCCCTTCTGACTGCCCTTACCCACCCCATCCCAAAAGTCCAGTGACCTTCAGATTCTACCCCCACCCCACCCTTGGAATCCCGATCACAACCACCCTGGCATTCTCTATCCTGCCTTCCCCAAGACCCCGACACTTAATATAAACTCAGGCCTCTGATTCTCTGATGTTTAATTCCATTCATAGAAAGCTCTTTCAAGCTAGATTTCTACCTCAGTCAGCTGATTTTGAATTTGGCAGTGCTTGCCCAAAGCTTATTGTGAAAGGAAAGATAATCAGTGTAATGAGTAACACAAGGTATGGAAATAAATACAGAAATTTCCAGATTTAGAACATTTACCACATAAAACCAATAGATGAAATGCACTGCAGAAATGTGAAACTAGATTTGTGCAGGTCAGAGTATTTGGAATTCATAAAGAATAATTATGAAGCCACTGAATGGACAACTGTTTGACAATTTTGGTAGATTGTGAACTTGATTGGACTCAAAAATTTCAATCATTTCTATTAAAAGGGATTGTCTCAAACTTTGTGAGGAAATCTACTGCATGTTAAATGCACCCTGCCTCCTGCACCTTGTTGTCTGTGGCCAGCTTCCCACCGGCTGCTCCATACAGGCTGTTACCAGCCATCCACTGCTCACCCTCTGCCGTCCACTGTAATTACTCCCTCCCCTGCCTTTCAGCAACCCTCGCCCCATACCCTGTTCTTCACTACCCCCTCCTGTTGTCAGCCCCTCCCTTGTTTCCTCCTGCTCTCTTCGCCTACCATGCCACTCCTTTTGCTACTCCTTTAATTCTTCGATTTCTCGCACCCTTTGATCCCATGATTGCTTTGCTACCCCCTACTCCCATCTGCTGCTCACGATCCACTCTGCTGCTCCCTTCACTATTTTCCCCTGCTTCCTGCTCCCTCCTACCTGTTTCTTATCTCCTCTAATCCCTCTAATAAGAGAATTACATCAATTTTTTAAAAATCGAATCTTACCACACTCTGAGCAAAAAATGAAGTAATACCTGTTCCCGCCAGCAGGGGGAGGACAGATGTTGTGCTCACCAAAAGTCAGCAGCTGCAGCAGAGCGCACCACTGCGCACGCACAGATCTCTCTGTTCTGTGCAATAGCAGAGAACAGAGAGATCTGTCACTGCCTCCCAAGAGCTATAGCTGGCTTCGGTGGCTGATCTCCCTCCACAACTCCCACTATTGCTGCTCTCTGTGGCCGACGACCCCCTCAACACAAGCCGTCAGATTCCCCTCACCCCCGCACCGGCCGATCATTAGTTGCAGCATGAATATTGTCATCTCCACCTCCCCCGATTCTGGTGCAGAGTGTGCAGTGTTGCCCCGCCTTAGACCCTGACACCCTCAGGCCCCACAACCTCCCAGTAGGCCCTGACCCCTCAGGCCCTGCCCCTTTGGCACTGCCTGTGTGCCAGTGTGGTAGTGCCAGGATGCCCAGTCAGCCTCATTTCCTTTTCAGGCGCGAGGCTGATCTCACCAGATATCTGCTGTCAGTAAGATCGCGAGAGGCAAGAAATCAGGCTGGAACCCATTCCTCACTGTTATTGGATCAAAGTTCTAGAATTCCTTTACAAATACCACGTGAGCTGCAGTGAATCAAGAAGTTGACATCTTCTTGAGGGCAATTAAGGATGGATAATAAATGCTGGCCTATCCAGTGGCAGCCACATTCTGAGGAAAAAATGCAAACATTTGAAAAAAATATAGTCTTAGACATCCTACAGTAGGAAGAATATTGTGGTATAAAGTTGTCAGAAGTCCACAGGCACCATTTTGTTTTTGTGATTGGCACCTGTCAGCTGCCAACAATATCAATCACCATGAGAAACTGCATTTCAGGCCACTTGTTTGGTTGGCAGCATTGTCAGTTCTGGAGCGGGTGGAGGGGAGAAGGATGTGGTGGTTGTTGGGGGAAGGGACGGGGGAAGGGCAATCAGCAGGAATGTAGGTGGAGCACACCTGTTTCTTTTGGCTACCAGAAAAGTATTTTAAAAAAAAAATAGAACTTGTTTTTGATTGGCTGGTAGCTGAAGAGTCTTGATAGAAGATCCGCCAGTGCCTGCCATCTTCATCAGAAACCAGCTTTACACAGGGATCCATCAACAGCTGTTGGGCCCAAAATGAATGTGTCAGGTGGGATTTTCCAGCCGCACTGGCCCCACGACAAGGCCCAAGATCAACAGTACACCGCACCACGCCACCCCCACCCCCCCACCCCCGTAAAATTCGGGTCTTAGAGGTGTGATCCAGATTATGCCGATTAGGAGCAGGCCATCCTGTTGCCGAATTCATATGCTTTGCATTTGGTTTACGTTCAAAACTGGACACAATGCAGTGATTTCTATCCTAGTTTCTTTAGACAGAGTGCAATTAGACTTTCGGATTATTTTTTCAGTGAGCCACTGTTGAAGCAAAGTCTATAAATTCTCTTTAAAAGGGAATTTAGATGTGAATGCCAGAGGCTAGGGTCAGTGATCAGACAAGATGGATTAATTTAGGTGGCTTATGAAGACAAACCCTGGTATGTTTGAGATGAACCAAATGGCCTCCGTCTGTGAAGTAGTGTTCAATGATCTATGTATGATGCAGCAGATTTATGATGAAGTAACCTATATGATGTATCTGTGCATAAAAGATGCTGACATATCAATTGATGACCTGTTGGTGTGGAATTTATCTACAGTAGAGCATGACAATACATATCATATTGGAAATAATTTGATGCGAATATAAGCATCAACATGAAGCTTAATAAAGATAAATGTGGACCTTAAATATCACTGGGCTGTCACTTGTAAGCAGCATCATGAAATCTGAGCTATTGAGCAAATGGCATGTTCACAGTGTCAGGGTGACAGCTAGAATCTCTTTGACATTGTCAATGGCCATGGTACCATCAGACCAAATCATTTAGGAAGCTTCAAGAATTTGTTAGGAAACAAAAGTACATGAATATGAAGTCATGAGCAAGTATAAATTTAGGGAGAAAATGAAAAAGACCGCTCACAACAACTGTGGTTGAAATTGTACTGGTGTCAACAATCAATCATAATAATCTTTGGCAATGCATTGATGTTAAAGAATTATGAGAGGCATAGAGAGGGTTGACAGTAAGAATCTTTTTCCCAGAGTTGAAATGCCTCATACTAGGGGGCATGCATTTAAGATGAGGGAGGAAATTTTGAAGGAGATCTGAGGGGCAATTTTTACACAGAGAATGGTAGGTTTCTGGAACGCACTGCCAGGGATGGTGGTGCAGGCAGATATAATATGGGTGTTTAAGGGGCTTTTAGTTAAGCAAATGCAAGGAATAGAGGGATATGGATGGATCAAGGATAGGCAGAAGGGATTAATTTAATTTGGCATCATGTTCGGCACAGCATTGTGGCCCATTCCTGTGCTGTACTTATGTCTTATATTTGTTTCACTCACTACCCAGGTGTAGAGTGGGCAGTTTGGATTTGCCACCCTATGTAGAATCTGCTTAAAATGAAAATTGGGTGGCTTGTGGACAGCTGGCTCCCAAGACAGAAAAAGGAAATACGCAAAATCAAAAAGAATTGCTAATTAGTGCATTAAATCTTGAAATGCTCAGTGAGTAGTGTGTAGATGTTTCTTTGTTCAAATGACTGATTGCTTCATTTGATGATCGTGTAGATGGAAATATAAAAGTTAGAAGATGTTAATGTGATCTGAATAGGCAAACCTATGGCAAATGGGCTTTGTAGGAAAATGTGAGGTTATCCACTTTAGAGCTTAAAAGGATAGAACAGGATACTTTTTAAATGGCAAAAAGCTAGAAACAGTGGAATCCCAGGAGACTTAGGGTCAATGTACATAGATCAGGAATTCCCGAACCGGACTCCCTGGAACCATGCAGTTCGTGGGACCGCTGCAGAGGTTCTGCAGTTGATTTGGCTGTGGGTTCTGAGGAGAGCAGGGGTCTGAGAAGACTTTTTTATTATAATAAATGGACATATATGAAACAGAAACATATTCTTTTAAGTTTTGTTTTGTATATTTGATTCTACTGCACAATAATAATCCTTTTTTGTGGTTTAATTCTTTAATATACAAAGGATGTTTCTTGGGGGGTTCCTTCAGTACCCTGGGAGGTCAAAAGAGTAGCTGGAAAAGTTTGGGAAACCTTGTCATAGATGGGCGGCATGGTGACACAATGGTGATCACTGCTGTCTTACAGTGCCAGGGACCCAGGTTCAATTCCAGCCTTGGGTGACTGTCTGTGTGGAGTTCGCAAGTTTTCACCATGTCTGCATGGGTTTCCTCTAGGTTCTCCAGTTTCCTCTCGCAGTCCAAAGATATTCGGATTCGATTGATTGGCCATGCAAAATTGCACCTTAGTGTTAGCGGAACGAGTTGGGGGGGTTAGTTTACAGGGATTATGTGGTTACAAGGGGTTACTGGGATTATTAACAGTGCAGGCTCGATGGGCCAAATGACATGCACTGTAGGGATTCTATGATTCTATATGTGGTATACTGCATAACAGTGTGCAACCTAACTTCCATCATGTGTTCCTGCCAGGTTTCCCATTGGTACTATTAAGTTGGAAATTTGGTTCTGTATTATTGAGGGTAAAATTTCTATGGGGTTCCTCTCTCTTGTTATAACTTGGAACAAAAGTGGCTATTTAAACTTGTGTTCATCTTTTCAATTGCAGTGTGGTTTCAGGTTATCTGCAGGTAGATTTTCTGAAAATTAGCTAGCATGTGGCAACATAAATGATTCTTATCCTTTGATGCATTGGTTTCTGACTGTTTTTCATGTCTGGTTCAAGCCTATTATTTTAACATATTCTTGAGATACTCTCTATTTTAAGACCTTTCACAATAGATTAGGAATCTGTTAAAAATGAATAATTACAGAAATGCATCACAGTGTTGGGAGCTCATCAAGTGCCAAAACCCATTATAACTTCCATTAAGAATGTTCTTCTCTCTTGCGTTGTAATAAAAGTGCAAAAAACACATATAATCAAAAACATATCAATTTAAAGAAGTAATGCGTTGCCTGCCAGAACAATTTCAGGATTCACTTAAGTGTCATCATCTCATGGTGACCTTGGCAGATTTGAATTGAATGCGTAAGTTTTTATATATAGATGAAATAACCTGAACCATACATTAAATACATTTTTATGTACTTTATTCTTCTATCTGTAATTGCGGAGCACATACTTGTTCCATTTTATTAATTCACTGTTCCATGGTATCCTTCAAAAATGCAAGTAACCCAGAAGTAGATATAAGCACAGTCTGTATGTATTATGATACTTAATATAGAAAGCTTATAATTCTCTCGGCCTTATGAAACATCTTAACAATTAATTCGACTTCTATATCCAGCTGCTTTGATTTAACTTACTTAAAAAATATTCCTTTATTGATAAATCCTACCTTCTTTTCACAGACTGCCTGTAGATTAGTTTTAATAAAAGGTGTGTTGTTTCAACAAGTATTTTACTTATCCATGCACTAATGTTAATTCTCTGACAATGGAACATCCTGAGGATTTCAAAACTTGTATATACACGCAGACTATTTATCTTCTTATCCCCACTTCATATCTGGCCACTTTCTGGAATTTTGTATAAAATGGCCACTATCTGCCATAGATACAGATGGCATCTATGGATACAATCCGTAGATTTCCAGGAGGTCAAAGGGTACAACTTAGGTATTTCTTTGATACAAAAAAAAACGCTGGTGAGAAAGAAAACTGAAGTGGCATATTGGGGATATAAGGAAGCTAGCATGACAGCCATACTTCTAAATTAAATTAGATATGCTCACTTCTGATTGCATTCAACTGCTTCAAGAATAACAAACCCTTTGGTTGAAGATAATGCTCGAGAAATAGTGTTGGAGGTTGTTCAAGAAGCACAATACGAGCATGAGTAGACGTAGATTTTTGGAGCCTGGATTCAGGATTTCACCAATATTCCACCTTGGTCCAGACCAGAATTTCAGGACCTAAGTTTTCAGGAAACTTGTGAATAGTGTCAACATTTGAAAGTTGTTCCAATCTGGGAGAGGAAGAATTCTCCTCAGTAAACATGAAAGGATAGGTTTTCTAACTTGATTCAGATTTAAAAAAATATCGTTCCTGAAATTCTCATCTGGAATACTGGTGGAGTTCCAGATCCAGGATGCAAAATGAAGCAGAACATAGTTCCAACAGGGTATGGTCACAATTTCTTTGAGCTGTTATTTTTTCAGTAGTGGAGAGTTATGTAACTTTTCCCTCTGCGCTGCTCTATGATAAAGGAGTACAGAGGAAATAGACCCATCCATCCATTGACTCTGTCTGCACTTCCCGCTGTCTTGGAAAAGCAGCCACATAATTAAGGACCTAAGGCACCCTGGACATTCTCTCTTCTACCTTCTTCCATCAGGAAAAAGATACAAAAGTCTGAGGTCACGTACCAGCCGACTCAAGAACAGTTTCTTCTCTGCTGCCATCAGACTTTTGAATGGACCTACCTGGCACTGAGTTGATCTTCTCCACACCTGAGCTATGATTGTAATACGACACTCTCTCCTTTCCCTCTCTATGAACGATATGCTTTGTCTGTATTGCATGCAAGAAACAATGCTTTTCACTGTATACTAATACATGTGACAATAATAAATCAAATCAAAAGAAGTTATGTGGCACAGAGTTCTCTTGTTACTTTGGGAACTCTGCATTTTATGGCCCTAAAATACCTCAGTGGAATCCTCATTAGGTAAGACCAGGTGTGAGTTCTCGTGAGACCTATTAAAAGGCTCCAGCCTTCCAGTATATTATGATTGTCAATCCTGGAGGGGATCAATTATATTATGTCTTGAGGCAAAAGTAGCTTCTTTGGAGCTTAAGACTGTATTGGCCACTTTTCCTCTTTGGTCTGGAATGGCCTCAGGCAGGATGGCTTTGGGCCGCTTCGTCTTATAAAGCCGTTTCAGAGTGGATCAGCAAAGGTTATACTTCTCCATTCTTCTATCACTGGAATTTCTGGTTCAGAATCTATAACAGCGATGTACATTTAAGTCTCTCAGGACAAAAAGGCAAGTGAATTTCTATGGGAGTTCTCCTGCTCACCTACAAAAGGAGAACAAAGCAAGGTCAAGGCAGAAACTAACCCTGTGAAATGTGAGACTTTGGGCGGGCAGGTAGAAGGATATGAATAATTAGGATAAAAGTCTTAGGGGAGACGTAAAGTGTTAACATCAGGAGCATCTAATGCTGTTATAATGATGTCGTAATTACATATGACCAAGTAACAGAGATCTGGAGGAGGCAGAACTTCCAACCAATACAAAGATCCTAAAGTGTGTATAAAACCATAAATAATTACTTTTTACAAACTGCATCTTAAGCAGCTTTCTTTAAGAAAATAGATAAATCCCAAAGAACCCAAGCACACAACGAAACACCATCTTCTTCGCTCCCATTGGATCAACATCCCCTCTCAAATCCAGTCCAATCACACCTCTACCCCATCCCTCCTTCACCCCGCCCTGCCCCCGCCCCCACCCCCACCCCCACCCCCACCCATACAGGGACCAACTCCAGAAGATCAGGGTATCCTTCTGCTGACACTAATGCAGTAGCAGCTTCCTTCCATGTTCTTGTAGCTGTGGTTTGCTGCAGGCTGTTTATCACCCAATCAAGTGCAAGCTCAATGATGACTAGGGCGGGATCCTATTCAAAAAAGGTTGAATTTCCACAATGCACAGGGACTACAACCCCTGCCACATACTTACACAAACAGCTCCTGTCAACATGGTTACCATAGGGTGTAAACCAGGAAGTATCAGATTGGTTAAGTCAGTGTTAAATAGTGTAAAAAAAGACAACATAAAGAGGGAAATAAAGATGGGATTTAGAAAGAGGGATTGAGAGAGAATAATAATTTCATTTATTTTGTTTAATCCCAAAAAATAATGAAAATCTGAAGGAGTAACACTCCACACTTGTAAAAGCTAATTTTCGGGGCCAGAGGGGTTGGTTCACAAAATCAATACTTGTCACATTATTAAAAATTCAATTGCACTTTTTCTAGTATGCACTGTGTAACTATCTTGTACATATTACAATTTCACACCCTGAAGTTGCTGTCCAATGTATTCTTTTATAAAGTGGGCATTGAGAGACTGTTAATGTTACTGTAAAATTGGAGCAATAACTTAATTTTGTGATTGGATTGTAGCCTCATGTTAACAGAGGATTTTGTATTCTAGTTCACTGGTTTTTGTATTCTTTGGTACATCATCTTAACTTGTGTAACACTACATTCTGCACTCGTTTCCTTCTCTATGAACGGTATGTATAACGCAAAAAACAATACATTTCACTGTATGTTAATACAAGTGACAATAATAAATCAAATCAAAATCAAGTATTCTTTTCTCATCATTTAATCCCAGGAATTCGGGTATCTTTCTGGTAATAGTACAAAGTACTCTCCCCAAGACCAATGTATCTTTCCGATGATATGATGCCAGGAGCAGTCATTGTACTCCAGTTGTGGTGTGAGCATAATTTCCACCGCCTTGTATTTCAGTCCTTTGGATATGAAGGCCAGCATTCTGTCAGCGCTGCGTTTATTTTCTGTATGTATTTGTGATATTTTAATAATCTAGAATCATAGAAGCCCTACAGTGCAAAAAACATTACTCCTGCAAAAGCCAACTCCCTGATTTTTGGGCTGGGATTTTTCAGCTGTGCTTGCCCTAAGGCTGGATGGAAAATCCCGGCTGAGGTCAATGAAACTTTGCATGGTCTGTGTACCACCCGCTGCGATTACTGTGGTGGGCACGACAGGAAAATTCCACCCCTGGACTAATACATTGGTCTTAAAAAAAATAGTGCATTTTTAGAAGCTATGACTGCATCCCATTATTTTGCTTGCCCCAGTGATGTCAATTAACTATTCTGGGCATTGAGTAGTTGAGTGGGTTTTACTGGAGACATTACACACAGTCAAGACTACTTTCTTCCATAAATCTGGATCATGCCCTACTCCCTATGTCAAAAGAAGAGGTTTTCCTTTGCCAGGTTTCGCCAAGGTCAAATTTGACTAAAGTTTATTTATTAGTGTCATCAGCACTGCAATAAAGTTACTGCAAAAATCCCCTAGTTGCCACTCCAGGTGCCTGTTCAGGTACACTGAGGGAGAATCTAGCATGGCCAATATACTTAACCAGCACGTCTTTTGGACTGTGGGAGGAAACCGGGGCACCTGGAGAAAACCCATGCAGACACAGGGAGAAAGTCAGACTCCACACAGACACTGACCCAAGCCAAGAATCGAACCTGGGTCCCAGGCGCTCTGAGGCAGCACTGCTAACCACCCTATGCCATCATGTAAATTTATAGATCAAAGACTTGAAGAATGTCAATCATTGCAACGATCCTATTTAAATGCTGCCATTCACTTTTAAACTCAGAAACAGGCTGGCAAAAGTGGACTCTAATTGTGCTGAGAATCAACAAAATGATGTTGAGCAAGGAAGTTGGATGGAATCACACCAACAGGGGAGTTCCAGTCCCAGCAGACTGCCAACAGTAAGTCTATCACCCAGAAAACTCTGGCTGTAATACTCCTCTCCCAGATCACTCTTTGCTGAGATGGACCAGAATAAATGAGGAAAAACTCGGATTTCCACAGCACCTTTCACGACTTCAGTCAGTTGGGCATTTTTGAAGTGTAGTCCCTACTTTAATGTAGGTGTAGATGTTTCAACAAAACAGTTGGGTTATGAAATGTTGTTATTTTGAATCCTTGAGTAATTTATTCCAACAAATTCGGCCCAAAAGATGGATTAGCCATGCTAAATTGCCCCTTAGTGGTATTAGTGGGGTAAATACGTGGGGTTACAGGGATAGTAGTCGGTACAAGCTCAAAGGGCCGAATGGCCTCCTTTCGTACCATAGGGATTCTGTGAGTCAATGAAACTGGCTGTTTGGCTATTTCTCTACTTGACTTGTCTCCATTTGCTCTTGGCATCCAGTGCTAGCATATCTTTAGGCTGTAACATTAAAAACTAAATAAACTATGAGTTAAATATGGACGATCAAGCAAAAGAAATGGCAAAATACTTTAAAAATGAAGACTTTTGACAGTCAGACTCTGGATCGATACAATCATAGTAAATGTGGCATTTATGGATGTCAGTCAGTTGGCATCCGACCCTCAAAAATCATTTGCCAAACTCAATCCACAGTATACTAGATCATCCAGGTTACAAATGTACTTTGTTGCATTTGAAATGAAAAATTGTGTTTGGTGAGCATTGTAATGTTCACTGTGAGTGCAGCTGACATATTATCAATGGAAAAGTATCACAGTAATGGCTTGAAAATAAAATATTTTGTTGCGATTTGTTATGGACAAGCAAAACCGGTGACAAAGTAGAAATGACCATAATCAATATTCCTAAAATTATACAATTCAATCTGTCTTGGACATTTCAACTTGGATTTATATAGTGCTTTCATTGCAATAAAATGCCCCAAAGCGCTTCAGAGGTGCTCCAACAAATCAGATTTGACACTGAACCATAAGAAGATATCAGGAAGGTGACTAAAAACTTGGCAAAGAAGTAGGTTTTCAGGAGAGTCTTAAAGGAGGAAAGTGAGGTAGAAAAGGAGAGGATTCGGGAGGAAATTTCAATGTTTATGGCCTCGGCAACTAAAAGCATGGCCGTTAATGGTACAATAGTTAAAATCGGGGGATGCTCAAGAGATCAGAATTGGAGGAGCAGGATATCTTGGGGGTTTGTAGAGCTGGCAGATGCAGGGGCAAGGCCATGGAGGGATTGCTTAACCAGGAATCAGTGTAGGTCAACAAGCAGAGCAGTGATGAGTGAACAGGAAAGGGAGTGAGTTACAATATAGTCAGCAAAGCCTGTATGAATATGAAATATGGCTGTCAGGCCAGAAGTGTGTTAAAATACTTAAAACTAGTATAATAATACTTAATAAATACAATTTTTATTTGGTCCCAGAATTTTGATTTTAAGGCAGATTGAAGAAATTGCGTTGAGGCTGAGAAAAATGAATTATAGATGTATATAATATTTTATGATCAGATATGGAATATCTTTCTTCTTTCCCTCCCAACAAAGTACTATCATTCAACACAACTGTGCTGGAAATGTTAACCAATACAGCTCTGACTCAGGGCAATGCATCTTTTCACGGTTTACCACATCCTTTTCAATCATTCTTGATTAACTTTGAAGTCTTTCATGCTTTCATGCTTACAAAAAAAAATCATTGGAAAACATGTTCACATAGAAATTATTGAGAGCACTTTGTTCCTTCAAAGACAAACTAATGGATACACATTATTAAGATCGTTCCACTTTCACCGATGAAGGTCTAACTTCAAATCCTCTCCAGGTTTGAGGAAATGAGGAGAAATTCTTCTTACAAATAAAATGCAGAAGATAAGTTGCTGCTAATTGGCTGCCTTCTGAAGTTTTGATCTCAGCTCTAACGTATTTTGAGGACTGCCACTTACACGATTTCTTCAATCATCATGCTGTCTCCACTCATCGTGTGTAGTCAGAAAAATTATGGCAACAGAGTTCAGCTCCAAAGTGTCACATTTTAAACTTTAAAGTTTATTTATTCATGTCAAAAGTTGGCTTGTATTCACACTGCAATGGAGTCACTGTGAAAACCCCCTAGTCTCGACATTCCAGTGCCTGTTATGTTACACTGAGGGAGAATTTAGCATGGCCGATGCACCTAACCAGCACGTCTTTCAGACTGTGGGAGGAAACCCACGCCGACATGGGGAGAGCGTGCAGACTCCACACAGACAGTGATCCAAGCTGGAAATCGGACCCAGGTCCCTGGTGTTGTGACACAGCAGTGCTAACCACTGTGCCGCCTACATTTTTTTCAGTGACATTGTTGCCATGTCCAATTAAGATGCTGTCCTTGCAGTGCACGAACAGTTATCATGCAGATCGCAATAAATGTCATTTTGAGTAGATTGACATCATAGGCACTGGAAGTGTGCCCTGGAAGAATGTAAAGAAGGTAGAATGTGTTTTGTCTGTATGCTGCACTGCTTTAATTGTAGGGATCTCATTTTCAACCATTCCAGCTAACACTCTGCCTTAATGTCATATGGTTGAGCATGCATTTAGAAGTAGCATTATTTAAACAGACCATCAGCACTCTCAGGTGAGTTGCTAATTGATTTCTGCTGGATTCTACTGAGTTAATAGAAGTAATCGGTGGCTGGTACTGTCATTTAAAGTGGCTGAAGTCTATACAAAGTGGTGTGCCATGTGATAAAGATCTTCACTTTCACTTCAGGCATTCTGCTCAGAATGTTTGATCCCTGTCATGGATGCGATAGTTTTCTTCCCCCTATCCTGCAGCATGGCAGAGAAATAACAGAGGAAGGACAAGCAGAGAGAGGAGAAGGGAAAGAAGGACTCTCAATAGGAGGCCATCTCCACCCAGGGCCTTCAGAGTGCCATTCTTCCCATCTCTGTCCCATCCATGAGCAATGTATGAGATGTCCCTGTTCTGTTAAGGAGCTGCTCACCAAAAGCTGTCAACTCTTCTGGCCCACTGCTACACAGCAGAGAAAGTACAACACTGCCAGTGGCTGCGAAAGGGATCATGAACTCTCTTCATGTCTGACTCTTGTCAGGCTACAACTCTAACAGGTCACAATTTATCAATAATTGCTATATCAGGAAGGTAACTGATGCACAATATGCAAATGTCCAGAAAGTAGTCAGTGTACTTGGCTTTGCCAGGTCAGCACTCCATGGTGCAACATTTAATTGACTACACACAAGTTGCGCCATGGGGTAAATGTAGAGATATATCACAACCGCAAAGGGTCCCGGTTCCTTCATGTACAGCTAGTGGATAGTAATTCTCAGGAAATTATGCAGATCGATCTCCATTATTCTGCATTAGTCATGACGCCTTTATTCTGCATGTAAAAGGGGTTTCTTTTCAGAGACTAAGTATTGCCAAAACTTAGCTAATAGAACAACTTGTGTCGCAAGTCTTTGTTTTATTGACCAACGTACGCAGGGAGGAGATGTCAGGCAGCCTGACGTCTCTCTGAAGTTGCACTACATCCGCTAATTGTAGATCTACAAAATCATTTTTCCCGCCTCCTGGTTCGTCCCTACCAGGTATGAATCAATCATTGTCAGTACAGATCAGTCATCATTAATAAATGTCATATACTTCAGTTAACTGCATCCTACCCTCTGACAACATGGAGGTCATTGGTCCGTAGAATCCGGAAGCTCCACTCGTCTTGTCTCCTAGCAACTTTTATAACCCTAATCATAGAGTTCAAAGGTAGTTTCCTCCTGCCTCTTAGCAACTTCTGTTACACAAATCATAGGGTCAAAAATTCCTGTTCCTACTGATCTGGTAGGAAAATGAATAATCCTTTTCATTTTAGTCTGGGTATCTGCAATTTCTTTGACCTATACTGATAAAAATTGTGCTCTGTGACAGCAATGTTCTGAAAGAATGTAGTTCTTCTTAACTAGATCTCGTCCCATTATGTCTTGGGGCAACCTGCATTTCGGCCAAAGTGTGCATCTGAAATGCCTTCTTAAATCCAAAATACATGTTTAAATCTTTTAACTGGTTACATGTGTTTTTATGTAGACCATACCTTCTGTTTTATATTTAAGGCAGTCTGTGATTCTTATATCAAAGTTAATTCACTTAGTTCTAATAGTTTTATTAGTGTTTTACATCCCAGAGTATTTTGGAATTCTCTAACACTGCACCAGTCTACTATTTTGTCAGCATTTGAGCCATCTGAAGCTAATATGTATGTATGTGTACATGTTCGTACCTCGAGTCAATAAATGGCAATAAGCGTCTATCTGCTGGCCCTCATTCTCATGGCTCTGATGTGTAATGCACATAAATGTGAATGGCATGCCTATCATGAGACATTGCCACATGGAATGTCATTGAGCAGAGGGTGCTTAAGCCGCTTTGCTTGCTCTGGATGAAATCTGCGATACTCAGGAGCAGATGTCACCATTTGTAGTGGTACATTGAACCTTGCACAGTGTCACTACCATGAGGTCACAATCCTTGCTATCAGGTTTATGTGAGGAAATCAAAGAGAGGAGACAACCAACACATCACCTTTCTAGCCAGACTGCCTACGATCACCCCAATTTACTGTGGCATACCAGTGCATGCAGCCTCAATTCCCCATTCAATAACAGTCTCTCAGTTTGTCATCTCTCTGTTACTGACCACCTAAGTGTTCACTTGGCCACAATTCTTTAATAAAAGTCACCACACAGCAAGCATTCCAAACTAACTCTTTCAGACAAATCACATGATATTCCATATAACAATCAACTAATCACTCTTGTGCACTCCATGAGTGCGTTCTTCTATGTGCCTTTAGCTGGCTGAGTGTTTATACTCAGTGCTATGCCATGAGCTGCAACATGACTGGCAGATGGCTGCTAACTTCCAGCAGGAATGATTGCAGATGTTTTTGAATGCCAGCTTTCATCAGCTGTGGATCTAGGAAGCCCAGCTTTGGGCTGCAGCACTTTGCCATGAGGGCAGTAATCTCTTTCAGCTGGCTGACAAGCAACTGTATGATCACTGGTGGAATCGCAGTGCTGGGAAGACAAATGCTGTCATCCGAGAGCAGACTGCAAGTTTCTGCTTCCCTGCGCCATTACCACTCTTTGTAATCGCTGGCTCTGTAAGTTTTCTCATGAATTGGCCATCACTTCTACGTTGGAAAGGAGCGGCTCCAAGCTCTGTGCAAAGCCCTGTCCAAGTGCGGTGCTGGATGTCTCCAAGCCCCAGGACAGTGAAGGCAGGCTTCCTGACAGGCCTACCAATGATGTGCATGGCCAACAGCATTTTTCTATAGGCCAACATATTGAAGACTTCATCTGAGTCAGTTACAGCAAAACTCATGTGCAGCCTCACTTTCTGGCAAGCTGGCCCTGTGCTTAGCCTTTGCCCTGGCTGCAGGTCACAGATGTCCAGAGTCTCAAATATCTAGATTCAGTTTCTAAGCTAATGCGAAGATGTACGCTAATCCGTATCTGAGCTGGTTGCAACAAGTACTGGGGAGAGTCACAGTGGTCCTTCTTCATTAATCTTCCTCTTCCACAACTTCTTGTTCCCACACCACTGCCTGACCAGGTTGTAGTTCTTTAGTGTGTGAAAGGAGAAAGACACAAGTGCATGTTTGCGGTGAGAGATGGGGGTAACTGTGTGCAGTGTGCGATTCAGAAGAAATTATGCAATGAGGAAGAATGGGAAGTAGGGAGAGGATTAGGTAGGAGCGTACCATAATCTCCGATGCTTTCAGCACTGCCATTGGCCACAGTTGACCCAGTGATGGTGAGAAGTACTGTTTCCTCCATTGGGGTATGGACATGAAATCTCTGTGCTGCTGCTTCTGGTTTTACACTACCTTGTCCTGCAAGAAGGCAGGCAGTGTGCCAGTGAGTGTGGTGCAATGTGTTTGGGTGAGGAACCTGTCACAATGGAAATAGCTGGCAGTGTTTGCAGCCTGTGAGACTTCCAGCAGTGTTTGGTGTGTGAGGGTGAGGTGAAGCTATGAATATGAAGAATGAGCTGCAGATGGTTGGTGACTCAAGGATGTGTGGTGAATTGAGCAACACATAAATTTAAAGATGGGCTTTTAAAGATGAATTCATTGACCTTAACCACTCGTGAAGTAATTGAATTTCTTTTGGCACTGCATCCAGGTCCTCAGAGCTAGATTCGTAGTATCAATCTGCATGGCTGTCCGCTCTGTCTGCCTTCTTATAGTTTCTCTGTTCAGTGTCCGAACCCACTTCGGCTACAGAACCCCTCACCTCCTAACCGTGTCCTGCACCAAGGCCTCCACTGCTGCATTGTAAAACTTTAGTGCCTACTCTTTGCCATGTCATGCCATTCCTCTGACTTTCGTGGGTCAGGATAACTCCTAGAATGACTTCTAGCACCTGCTTAAGTCCAAATTGCACCACCCCTTTAAGAGGTGTTGGCTGATTTTAATAAGTGCAGGCTAGTTTGAACCTGGCTAACCTCTCACCATTTTGCACTGCCTGTTCAGACATGCAGCCTCTCAGCAATGTTGGCTGCAATCATTTAAATGAACAGGCAGCACTGTTGCAAGTTGCCCAGATTGGAAACAATGGTGTTGGTTAACCATACACTATAATCCCCGTGTCTGGTTTCAAGTCTTAAATTATGTTGCCCTTTTTGCGTGGGTCCAACAAACTGAGGAGAATTTATACTGTCGTGTATTCTATCATTTGTATTGAATTAATTTTAAATGTTTACTACACAAAACAGATGTTGCATAAACAGAGCAGGGACTGTAGGCTACATGCTTTATTCAACTCATGATTAGCTGAATATCAGAGCTTAACGCAGACATCTTCATTGTGTGACAAGAATGAGCAATCATTACTTTTGGTGAAAAGAAGCCCCATAAAATCAGTATTAGAGAATCTTTTTATTCAAGTATAATCATGGCAATTGTCATTTATTATGGAAATTCTTCCATACAACCCCATATGCTTACAGTAAAATTCCTAATACATCTCTGTGCCTTCCAGTTGTCCTCTCAGTTTCAGTACGCAATCCCCCACCTCGTCAAAAAAATTAAAATATGCTTAGTGGTACAAGAGAAAGATAAAAATCAACCGAAATAATACTGATTAAAAAGGTATTTTGTTACAACAATAATTCTGCTTCTAGAAACTCATTTTAAAACAGACAACTCGATCCTTTCTGGGAAAAAGCAGATTTCACTGACAACATACTAAATATTTTTGTCGACCTAGATGTCTTCTGTTTTGTTGGCTTAAATAAATTGCAAGGCTAATGACACAATGATACCATAAACTGGAATCAGCTACTGAAATAATCAAAGCACGTAATTCCACATTTACTTATGTGAAAATGCAGTCACTGCATAAATGTTCATGATGACACATTTCAGTTGGGAACTATGTAAGCAGCCGCATCGCCCAGGGTGATACTGTGGTCTTATGAAGGCAACAAGGTTGGGTGCCATCACTTCTGTTTGGTTTGCTTTGAAATCAATACCTTGGAACAGTTGGTTGTCCCCCCAGTGTCTGGTATGAGAGGAAGGTTTGATTAATTACATGGTGCTAAATGCCTCAGCATGCTGGTCGTGCAAATAGAATACTGTCTAATTAAGACAGTGCCAAGAAAAGGGACTAAAGTAGGATTATCTGATATGAATGTTGATTTAATTTATGCTCAATAAGTGTTTTGGGAAGATTTGACATTTCAGAGGTGAAATTTCCCATTTAATGGAGACAGTGGACTGTGGTTTTCTATATAATGAGAGACCTGTAAAGGAAGTTGCTTTCTCATATATTACATATTTCAAAGTAGCATGATTCCACCAGCAATGTTTTATTGGTGTAAAGCAAGCAACTTCTTATGTTTTCATTAAAATAGTAAGTTCAGAATTCCGTCTATTGGTGAGATGTTTTGAAGGGCATATAATTCAAGCAATGAACAATTCCAACCATTGTTCTCACTTGGACGAAAACAGCCAAGCAAATGAATAAGACATCATTAGTGATATAGGTGGTGCCTGATAACATCAGATCAGCTTTGTCCAGAATAATAGTAGGTCAGACTTTCCAGCCGCGCTTGCCTCAAAACTGGAAAATCCCGCCCGATGTCAACGGACCTTTCCAAAGTCCGCCCCTTGCCCACTTCGATTCCCATGGTGGGCGGAACAGGAAAGTTCACCTCATTGGGCCCAATTTTACCATCAAGTTGCGCCCATTTTGGTAAAGTCGGACATGAGGCGAATAGCGCGATCCGCAACTGCCTCCTCACCTACCTCCGTGCCCAATTCCCCCTTTACCAAGTGCCAGAAATGTCTGTGATTAGGACTGTCCCCAGCAATTTAAATGTATTTAAATTGAACTAATGGGCTGGATGCCCAACTTTACCGGCACTTCCCCCTTTATCGCGATGTTCGTCAATTGGAAATCGGCATGAATCAGACATGCTTCATAAAAATCCAATTCGGGCGCTCCATCAGTTAGGGTTAGTGAGGAGCTAAGTGCATAGCCTCCGATGGCTAGAAAGCATACGGCATGCTTTCCTTCATCAGCTGGGGCATTGAGTTTAAAAATTGGCAAGTCATGTTGCAGCTTTATAGAACCTTAGTTAGGCTGCACTTGGAATATAGTTTTCAATTCTGGTTGCCACACTACCAGAAGGATGTGGGGGCTTTGGTGACGGTATAGAAAAGATTTACAGGATGTTGCCTGGTATGGAGAGCATTAGCTGTGAGGAGAGGTTGGAGAAACTTGGTTTGTTCTCGCTGGAACGACGAAGGTTGAGGGGCGACATGATAGAAGTCTACGAGATTATGAGAGGCATGGCCAAATTGGGTAGTCAGAAGCTTTTTCCCCAAGGTGGAAGAGTCAATTACTAGGGGCACAGGTTTAACGTGTGAGGGGCAAGGTTTAAAGGGGACGTATGAGGCGGATCTTTTACACAGAGAGTAGTGGGTGCCTGAAACTCGTTGCCGGGGTTGGGGGGGGAGGGGGGGTGGGTTGTGGAAACGGATATGGTCGTGACTTTTAAGGAGCATCTTGACAAATACATGAATAGAATGGGATTAGAGGGATATGATCCCCAGAAGGGTAGGGGGTTTTAATTAAGATGGGCAGCATGGTCGGAAGGCCAAAGGGCCTGTTCCTGTGGTCCTGTAATTTTCTTTGTTCTTTGTCCTGTTGTTGTGGCCATTCTCTGTGTTGGGTCAGTAGCAGCTCTACAAGTGTGTGGGGGGTGGGGATTGTTGCTCAGCAGGGTCTCCGATGTCCAACTTGCAGCACGGATCTGGATCTCAGCACTGACCTCGGGTCTTGTGGTGCTGCTGGGTCCTAGTGCACTCAGCTCACTTCCAGTTGAAGGATGTGCACAAAGCTCTTGCAAACTGCACTGCTGCAGCCTCTCAACTTTTCAAGGAGCTGTGATCGTGGGGGGGCATGTGGCTGGGGGAATTGGGGGCTGGGGGGCAGAGGCTGTGATTGTGGGGAGCACGTGGCTGGGGGAATTGTGGGGTATGGATAATGACTGATGTGCTTGGGGCAAGTAGCATTCCATAACCTCTACACGCGTTCCTCTCCATCTTCCCCTCTCCACCTTTAGAGTGACAACATGGCTTTTCCTATGCGACCAATAGATCTAGTCATTCTTTTGGTTGCTGCTGGAGCTGAAGAGGAGGAGCAGGAAGAAGAATTGGAAGACCCTGGCCTTATAACTTCCAGAGGGAGACGACCACCCGACCACCAGAGATAGGAGGAGGCAGCCATTCACCCAGAGGGGGGTATGTAGGAGAAGACGGGAGCAGAGACCCTGACGATTCTGTGCACGAGTGTCCTTCAACCAGATATCAGACACCCTGTGCAGCCAATGTCTCCAGCAGGAGACTGTGCAACACCTGTGCCATCTGTTGCAGGACCTGGCACCTAGAGGCAGGGGCGACACCCGCTTTCGGTGGCTGTCAAATTGATGGCCGCTGTAAATTTCTATGCGACTGGCTCTTTCCAGAGCCTGAGTGGAGATATCTGTGGCATCTCCCAATTTGCCTTGTGTGAGGCAGGTCACTGAAGCCCTGGATGCTCAGGCTGGCCAGTTCATCAACTTCAACCTGGACCAGGCGCAGCAGGAAGCGTGGGTGCCTAATGTTCAAGGGGCCATTGACCGCACACACATCATCCTCAAGGCCCCCCTACAGAATCCATGAAGATTTGTAAGTAGGAAGGAGTTCCACTGCCTGAATGTTCAGCTAGTGTGCGACCATAATATAACCATCATGCACATCAGAGCCAGACATCCAGGCACTGTGCTTGACAGCTTCATTGTCAGGATCTTGGACATCCCGGGGGCATTTGAGGAGGAACCCAAGCTGCGGGAGTGACTCATGGATGACATGGGTTACCCACTTCAGACATGGCTGATGATGCCAGTGCGGAGGCCTGTGACTGAGGCAGAGACCCGCGATAATGAGGCCCATGTAGCCACCTGCATGTTGATGGAGAGGTGCTTTGGGCTTCTTAAAATGCAATTCCGATGCCTGGCCCACTCTAGCAGGGCCCTACAATACAGCCCAGTGACCTTTTCCCGCATAATGGTCATGTGCTGTGCCTTGCACGATCTGGCTGTACCGAGAGGTGACCGCTTGGAGGAGGATGAGGAGGAAGAGGACGTGCAGGCTGACCAGCTGGCTGTCGCTTGAGAGGAGGATGACCAGCAGGAGCAGGAGGAAGAGGAGGAGGAGGAAGAACGTGCTGAGGAGCACGAAACAGGCACTCGAGGGCTGGCAGCTCAAATGAGACATGCGAGGGCAGCAAGGGAGACCCTGATCACCAGGCAATTCACTTGCTTGGCGTTTGTGCTTGTGGGTTTCATCAGCGCTCCCCCCCACCCCATTTGTGTATTCCTGGGGGGAAGAGGGCATCCTGCGTTGCCTCTGCTGCATCCTGTAGCCTCCCCAGGTCGCCCTCAGAAAATTGGGGGCGTTGGTTGTGTGCACATTCTGTGCAGGAATGCCAGCCTGATTGTCCATTCTTGAGTTTTAGATGGAGCTGCTCCTTGTTAGGGCAAATCAGCTGTAGGCAATTTGGCAGAACATTCCAGCAAGTTACATGCAGTTTGCTTTTTAGCATTGAGGGGAAGGCAAGTGAGCACTTGGGGAGGGGACAGGGGGTGGATCAGTGCCTCAATGACTGGGGACGGGAGAGAGAAGATACCACACAGACATCAGAGTCAGGAGATGGGGGCCTTGTGCAGGAGGGTCCGGGTGGGAGTAAGGGGGATCATCCTGCCTAATATCTGTAGGGGGGGGGAGGATGGAGCTCTCCGCCTGAGATGAGTAAGGGGGAAATGGGGTCTGCTGTCACTCTGCCTTCGATCATTGGGGGGAAGGGGGCTACGATCAGTCAGGTGGCAGACAGGTGGGGGGATAAGGGGGTCAGTAATGTTGTGGGGGTGGGGCAATGTCCATGAGGGACAGGGGGAGGCATTATCTGGCCCAGGAGGGATGTGATAGGGGAACGGATTCTACCTTCTTCTGTGCATTCGCAGTTGGAGGCTCCAATTGGGTGCGTTAAGTCACACCCATAGGCTTGTGCAGCACGATCGCTGATTTTTTTCAGGCAGAGGTGTGTATAGGGGTGCCTGAGAACGGGTCTAAAAGTCGGATCAGTTTCAAGTCCGCCCAGCACTTAGAATCAAAATGGTAAAATCGGGCCTATTGTCTCTAAGTTTACAAACTCGGGAATAATTAAGTGCAAAATAATGCAATCTAATTCCCTTTCCAGTAAGTCACCTAGTCCAAATCTCCTGTTTGCTTTTCAGTCCTCTCACACTCATTTTTCAAGAAGCTATCCAATTTCACCTTCAAAAAAACTAATGGTTCGGGTTTCAACAACAGTTGTGACAAAGAATTCTATGGGGGCAAAGGGCAATATATTCATTTGATTTTTGGAGCAGGGAGAATAAAGATGCACCACCCCCTTTCAGGAGATATTCTTAATCTTCAAAGACTCCCGGTCACTTCCCTGATCTTTGCCCATAGCCCTGTAAACTTTAGTTGTGCTATTGAAATATGAAAGGAATATTGCAACAAGACCCCGTGCTGATAGCTACAGTACAACCAAACAAATTCTTATTTGGAATAGGGAGCCCAGAGGCAATCAAAATACTCAGTGTTCCCTCATGTTTCAATTCTCTGTCCTTTAGTTTAGCATTCAACTGCCAAATCAATACTATTATCAGCATTATAAGTGTGATTTTATGGCTTCATTTGAGCGAGATCAGAAATTCCACCCCCCACCCCAAGATCAATGGACATTTTCGTTGTCCATCCCTCACAGCTCCAAATCCGTGGCAGGCCGGGTGGAAGAATTCTGGCATACATGTTTTTTTGACAATAACCAAATCCATTTTCTAATGGAATCATTTGATGGATCTGTTATTCCAGTGATCTCACTTTGATGTTTAAAATCATACATTAAACCAGAGTTTAACTTCTGACTGGATGAGGGAAAGCGCTGTTGTTGATGAATGTCAGACCCTTGAACAACTATTCAAGGGGAGGTGTTGGCCTCATGTTATTATAGCTGGACTACCGATCCAGAAACTCAGCTAATGTTCTGGGGACCCGGGTTCGAATCCTGCCATGGCAGATGAGGGAATTTGAATTCAATTAAAAATAATCTGGAATGAGGAATCTACTGATGACCATGAAACATTGTCCGTTGTCAGGAAAAATCCATCTGATTCACTAATGTCCTTTAAGGAAGGAAATCTGCTGTCCTTACCTGGTCTGGCCTACATGTGACTCCAGGGCCACAGCCATGTAGTTGACTCTCAGGCAACGAGGAATGGGCAAAAAATGCTGGCCAGCCAGCGACACCCATTACCCACGAATGATTTTTTAAAAATTAGGCTATGTTCTGAAGGACTTCTGAACTTGATACAGGACTAAATCTGAGTTTTTGTTTCATCTGAAGTTGTTTGTGCTGATTCAGGTGCCTTCTTGGAGAATACTTTGTGATTGTGACGCAGTTCTCACTATTATCAGTGCAGAATAAAGCGTGGTCAATTCAAAAGGATCTCCATGTGAGTTATTTCCAATCCAAAACACCACATTTCTATGGGCAGCAGTTACCCTCCAGTTCCTCACCCTAATGACTATTTTTTAATGTGTGACATTAGGCAGCAGGTGACAGTAAACTGTTCGCTATGAAATGACATCACATGCTGTTCGCAAACAATTTCCAGAGGATTGCTGCATAGTGATCAGGATGGTAAATATCGGATGGGGTTCAGCTTTCAGTTCAACTGTATCTGACGTTAGCTAACTCAACACATACCAGAATTCAGATCTGGGACTCTCTAACCTGTGTGAATTCATTATGACATATATCTAATAAATCGCTGAACAGTGTCTCAATGCATTCATACACTGCAGCGCTGTGCCATTAAGTACAAGATCTCATGAAGCTTCATGCCCTATTTATATGACAAATCTGCTGCTAAATTATGCTGTTGAAGTTGGCAACAATCCATTTGGGTCAGTCACATGCTACCTTTATCAACAGAACTGTTAGAGGAACAAATGACTGTTCACCTATTGTCTATTTTTCCATTTAGAATGAAAATGTGTATTTTATTAGTAATTCAGAGATGTGGATGTTACTGGCTGGATCAGCATTTATTTGCCAGCCCTTATTGCCCTCAAGGAGGTGGTAGACTGCCTATCATGGACAGCAGCAGTCCATGTGGTGTAGGTACACCCACACCGCTGTCAGGGAGAGAGTTCCAGGATTTTGACCCAGCGAAAGTGAAGGAACAGCAATATATTTCCAAGGCAATGTTGAGTGGCTCGGAGGGGAACCTCCATGTGGTAGTGTTTCCAGATATCTGTTGTTCTTGTCCTTCTAGATGATAGCAGTATAGGTTTGAAGATACTGTCTAGATATAGGGCAGCACAGTTCCACAGTGTTATTCCAGTGATCTCACTTTGAAGTTTAAAATCATACATTAAACCAGAGTTTAACTTCTGATTGGATGAGGGAAAGCACTGTTGTTGATGAATGTCAGACCCTTGAACAAGTATTCAAGGGGAGGTGTTGGCCTCATGTTATTATTGCTGGACTACTGATCCAGAAAGTCAGCTAATGTTCTAGGGACCCGGATTCGAATCCTGCCACGGCAGATGGAGGAATTTGAATTCAACAAAAATAATCTGAAATTAGGAATCTATTGATGACCGCGAAACCATTGTTGGAAAACAGTGATTAGCATTGCTGCCTCATGACGCCAGGGTCCCAGGTTTAATTCCTGTCTTGGGTCACTCTGCTGTGCGGAGTCTGCAAGTTCTCTCCATGTCTGCATGGGTTTCCTCCGGGTGCTGCGGTTTCCTCCCACCGTCCAAGAGCTATGCTGGTTAGGTACATTGGACATGCTAAATTCTCCCTCAGTGTACCCAAACAGACACCTACGGGATTTTTACAGCAACTTCATTGCAGTGTTAATGTAAGCCTACCTGTGATGCTAATAAATAAAGTTTAAGGGACCTTGGTTGTAGATGGTGCACACACTGTCATTGTGTGTCAGTGGTGGAGGAAGTAAATATTTGTGGACAGGGAGGCAATCAAGCGAGCTACTTTGTCCTGGATGGTGTTAAGATTCTTGAGTGTTGTTGGAGCTGCACTCATCCAGGCAAGTGGAGTGTTCCACTATACTCCTGATTTGTGCATTGTAGATTGTGAACGGGCCTTGGGGAGTCAGGAGGTGAGTTACTCACCACAGGTATCCGAACCTCTTTTATAGCTACAGTATTTATGGCAGACCCAGTTAGATCAGTAGTAGTTCGCAGGATATTGATGATAGGGGATTCTATGATAGTAATGCAATTAAATGTCAAGGGGCGACGGTTAGATTCTGTCTTGTTGGAGGTGTCTCTTTGTCTGACACTTGTCACTTGTCATTTGTCTGCTCAAGCCTGGCTGTTGTCCAGGTCTTGCTGCATTTGGATATGACTGCTTCAGAATCTGATGAGTCTCGAACGGTGCAGAATATTATGCAATTGTCAGCAAACGTCCCATTTCTGACCTTATGATAGAAGGAAGGTCAATGATGAAGCAGCAGAAAATGGCTGGGCTGAGGACACCATCCTGCAGTGATTTCCTGGAGCTGAGATGACTGATCTCCAACAACCCACAAGCATCTTCCTTTATGCTGGATATGACTGCAACCAGTGGAGACTCCCGCCCCTCACCCGATTCCAATGGATTCCAGTTTTGCTAGGGCTCCTTGATATCCTCAGTCAAATACAACCTTGATATCAAGAACAGTCACTCTCACCTCACCCCTGGTGTTTAGCTCATCTCCCATGTTGGAACCAAGGTTGTAATGAGGTCAGGAGCTGAGTGGCTCTGTGATAAAACCTAGCTGATATTTATTAGCTGTACCACATAACATGTTGGTTCAGTACAACCCTCAGATCAGTGAGGACAAGACCATTTAGTGATAGTTCATGATGATTCCAAAAGTTAGGTTTTGCAAAAACAGAATCTGATGCTGATATAAGTAATGGCTTGTATTTGGGGATGTTTCAGTCTGTCTGTGTGAGTTCTTGCATTTTGTAGTGAATTTAATCACTGGACTTTGATATGGTTATTTCAATCATCATTTCCAACAAACACGTCCGTTTGGATAATTCCATGATGATTTAAAAAAAGACAACAGGCCAGATTTTCCCATCCCACTGCAAGGGCAGAGTGTTCATGCAAGCCTAAAAAATGATGAACAAAAACCAAATGTGGGATTCCCAGCCCCATTCCTGGCACTGGGAATTTTCAATGATGCAGGATAAGGAGCTGACACGCTGATATCCCAATGTTATTGGAGGTATTGTGGAAGTTTGTATCAGACCTTCTACAATTTTCATGCAGTTGTGCTGAATTTGGGAGGTTAACTAATTCACAACAGCATAGAGGTCTCATGAACCACGGAGGGAACAATGGTTTGGAGGTGGGATGCGTATGAGATAACTTCAAATCTTGTTGCCAATTTTGCATGTTATGCTGAAATGCTGTTTCATAAGTTTTGCCTGTTTTTAATACAATGCTTGATGATAGGACATTATTTTGAAAGGATAAGTGACCATTAAATAACGTGGCTACCATGTTGTCACTTCTGACATCATGCAAGATCTCAAGGAACTCAACAACATTGTGAAAGTACAATAGTCTTCAGGTGCATTACAGCATATTATCTACCAGATGAAGTATTATTCTGTATTGTACAATATTGAAATCCAGAGATGAGGCGGTGGATTTTTCAACTTGGCCATCAGTTTGCCTGTTTGAAACCTTTGATCAACTGCTGAGTTTTCACTATCTTTGAAATTCTGCTCAGTCATCATAGCATCATAGAATCCCTACAGTGCAGAAGGAGACCACTTGGCCCACTGACAACAGTCCCACCCAGGCCCTATCCTTGTAACCTCACACATCCTCCATCATTTGATTTCTTCTTGCTACTATTTTACATTAAATGGTGAGAACTGGATAATGTGCTTTGATAGAGATTAATTCTGTTTCTACAAGTGTTTCATATGGGAAATGATCTCTGACATCACTCAAACCTTTGGGTGGTTATTTTCAAAGATTTTAATGTATTCAACTGAAGAAAATTTTTTGACAGTTTTTCAATGAAGTATTATGAGTGCTTGGTTTATTTTCAAACCCACTACTGGATTCAGCTCAGCAGGGATTGTTAACACAGCTATTAAGTGGAATGTGAGTTTATTTATTTTGACAGATCTAAGAGCTGTTAAAAGGTTTATGTTTTTTAAGGGACGTTTAAGTTTTTTTATTTTGACAGATCTATAAGCTTCTAAAACAAGTTCCCCTTGTTATGGTAGGGTTCATGTTTTGGATACTGAGTGAGTTATTTGGAGTATGGAGGTTGAGGAGATATAGGGGCTAAGGCGTAAAAGTTAGTGGACCTGATTGGATTAATGTCTCAGCAAATGGAAGTAGGCCTTTTAACCACTCTGCCTCGGTATTGGTCCATCCCTAGCAACAGACTTAATTCCAACTCATCAGATGCTTAGGCCATGATTTTACTAGTTTGTCCCACCAATCAGCGTTGCAAGCCAATAAGAAAAAGCGAGAGGTGAAAAATCAGGATCATACCCTGTTTTTTGCCTCCCACGATCTTGGGTGCAAAGCTGACTTCGTTATTCATAGTGCTATTTAAATGTCATTAGTGAGCCCCGGGCACTAGAAAGGATGGAACAATGATGCTGGGGAGGCAGGGTGGAGGGGTTGAGTGGGGAAGAGGAGTGCTCTGCAGACAGAGGTTGATCAGTGGAGGTGGCGATTGGTAGGGGGGGGCGCTGCATGTGGGGAGCAGTGCAGTGTCCAGAAAGCGATCGATGGAATGGGTGGAACTCTGCAAGTAATCAACAGGAGAGGGGGAGGGCAGTTACTGGCATGGGGAGTGGTCAGCGGCAGGTCCCGATGTCCCTGGGGGGGCTGGCATGAGATCTGTCAGTATTGGGAGAGAAAGCACCTGTGCGATGGTACCACTAAAGCTCAGCAGCTAACTTCACCAGATTAGGCTCCGCCTCTTCCCCTACTGGTGAGAATCACATTTGAGTTCTTTTTCTTTCTCAATGAAGTGCCATATGATTGTGACTGCAAACTTGCCTGAAAAATCAGCATGATTCTTTCCCATTTTCATGCTCGTTCGGCACTTAGAATTTTTTTCATAAAATTCCGTCTTATTCTTTCTGAAAATAGTCCTGATGTGCACTGCTGGTCAGAAAGCAGGAACTTCTTAGAATCATAGAATACTACAGTGCTGAAGGAGGTCATTTGGTCCATCGAGTCTGCACTGACCACAATCCCATGCAGATCCTATTCCTGTATCCCAAGTATTTACCCTAGCTAGTCTCCCTGACACTAAGGGACAATTTAGCATCGCCAATCCACCGAACTTGCACATCTTTGGAGTGTGGGACGAAACTGGAGCACCTGGACGAAACCCACGCAGACACAGGGAGAATGTGCAAATTTCACACAGACAGTAACCCAAGCTGGGAATTGAACTTGGGTCCTTGGCGCTGTGAGGCAGCACTGCTATCCACTGTGCCATCATTTCCTGGTGTCAGAAAATCTCCTGACTCTTGATTCTCACTTCCAACGTGGAAACCTGGCCTTGCATATTTCTACTGTTGTATAAGGCTCAGTGGGGAAATCTATCTCATGATGCTGCTATGTAACACCACCTTAGCTAGAGCACAAGAGAGCTGTCATAATTGCCTTTGCTTCTTTGTCCTTGAGCACAGTCACTCTGCCTGCTTGCTGTTCAGTTATTTTTTCTAGGTGTTCTTGACTAAGAATTTTATCTAAGGATAAAATCAAGCACACATATGATTTTCCCACGACACTCACTGTACAAGCTTGTACATGAATGATTATGCGGGCATGGTACCAGTGGGAATAAAAAATAATGTGAGTGCTTGGTTCACTCAAGCATAACCATAGTATAAGCTGAAGGTCATTGGAACCTGACTTGGAGCATGTCAGATGTTATTTCTGTGTGATTTTAGGTCATTAACGAAGTAGTGTGCAAAAGAACAAAGTACTTCACCCAACAATTCACTTATTTTAGTAAAAAAGCCCTCATTTAAAACTGTGTAAAATACTCACTGCACCATCTACACTGCTCATCTGTTATTCATTCAGTCACTTGCAAAACAAACCATATCCAATTTGAAAGCATACTCCTGCTGCCAAAATTAAAGAAGGTAGTTTAAAGTAATCTCATGGGATTTCTGCATCAGTTACATGATATCATTCTGCAGCATTTACTGTCTAAATGTAATTGAGAGAGTTTCAGAGTGCAGAGATTGGATGGTTCGTGGTTCTTTCTTCCATCATTTGATTTCTTCTTGCTACTGTTTTGTATCAAACAACGAGGCGGCACTGTGGCACAGTGGTTAATACTGCCAGGTTCGATTCACGGCTTGGGTCACTGTCTGTGCGGGGTCTGCATGTTCTCCTCATATTTCCTCCAGGTGCTCTGGTTCCTTCCACAGTCTGAAAGACTTGCTGGTTAGGTGCATTGGCCATGCTAAGTTCTCCCTCAGTGGACCCAAACAGGCGCTGGAGCATGGCGACTAGGGGGATTTTCACAGTAACTTCATTGCAGTGTTAATGTAAGCCTACTTGTGACACTAATAAATAAATCAATTAAATTGATAGAGATTAAATGCATTTCTGCAAGTGTTTCATATGGGGAAAAGGTACTTGCATTAAAAAGAAATTAATACATCTGACCATAAGTCTACCAATTTTACTAAACTATGTTTAGCTTAGTTTATATTATAATATATTAGAAGTCCTGAATTGGGACAAAGGTACTAAAATTTTCCTTCATTTCATTTCAATCGGGTTTTATTATTGCAATTAAGAACATAAGGAATAGGAGCAGGAGTAGGCCCCACCATTCAATAAGATCATGGCTGATCTGAAGTGGATCAGTTCCACTTTCCCGCTTTCTCCCCATAACCCTTAATTCCCTTGTCTATCAAAAATCTATCTACCCATGACTTAAATATATTTAGCGAGGTAGCCTCCACCACTTCAACGGGCAGAGAATTCCAGAGATTCACCACCCTTTGAGTGAAGAAGTTCCTCCTCACCTCTGATCTAAACTGCCCCCCCCCCCCGCCCCCCACTTATCTTGGGGCTGTGCCCTCTAGTCCTGCTATCCTTTCTAAGCGATTAAACAAGCCAATTCATTTTCATTCTCAATGATTCACTCAACCACATTTACCTCCAAGGTGTTGTTGTTTACTGTCCTGGGATTGTATCTGGCCACACAAAGAAGTCCAGGGGTTTGTATGATTGAACAGTAACTGTTTATTAAGAAGACATTATGATATACATATATGCAAGATACACTCGTGATAGGCATTTTGACTTCAACCAGACTCAACACTACACTCTACTGCTCGCGTGTGACCCTCGACAGCATAATTTGAACATAATGTGGAACCTTCACAGTTCCAAACACGCTAAAACTACACTTCCCTCCAAGTCTTTACCCAAATGTATTTACATGCTATCTCTTCTAACCCCAAATCTCTGACTTTACAGATACAGATGGTCTGGAAACTTTACCATTCTTCCAGAACTCATTCTTTTCAGGTTTGGAGGAGTGGTAGTCTCAACTGTTTTGGGCTGGCAAAAGGCACAAGATGTACTCTGGATGGGGGACTTCACAGTGCCACCACACAGAGATGTCTGGATCCTAAAGGACACTGCTGATTAGCTGATGATTTGGATTGCTTTTTCAGTTATTCTTTAGATCGGAGTGCATCTGAAAGTATTTTGCGGTTCCAGCATGACTACAGTTCCAGCAGCGGCCACCAGTCCTTGTGGAGCTGCTGGAACTGAAGTGCTGCAGGCCCTCCAATTTACTAGCAACTCTTGGATGTGGCACCTCTGCCTTGAAAGGGATGGGTGCCCCCGATGCCAGGTGGGCAATACAACTGCACAGGACTGAAGAAAATGGCAGGAACAGGGATGCTCCCATATTTCTGGTCTGTGGATAGGGCCACAGCCATTAAACTCAGCTCTTTGGGCACGGTATCATGGAGGAATCCCAGCAGGCACTGTTACTATCATAATGAATTGAAGGTTCCAAAGGAACCTCACTCAGCACCCATTTGACTCGTGCAAAATTTAAGTCAAGTCTTATGTGTCCTCTGAATATGAGAAAGGCTGACAACACCAGGTTTTAGTCCAACCTATTTATTTGATAATATACTCACAAGCTTTCGAGGGGACTGCCTCTTCGTCGGGTGAATGGAGAGTTCTGGCCTCAGACAGAGCATATAAAGCACAGACAGTTTAGAGATTACTGATTAAAATGCGAATCCTTACACCTAACCTGTCATGACTACTATCGACACCACAAACTGCCGGATCCAAGTGGAGAGGATCTCCAAGAAGATTGTGCATATCGACACAGACATCAAGTTTTTACAGAGATGCAAGAAAGCAGACAAGATCAGTGCTCCTTCCACTCACATTATCAGCCACTTCAGGTCTTGAACAGCAGGTTAGGTGTAAGGATTCGCATTTTAATCAGTAATCTCTAAACTGTCTGTGCTTTATATGCTCTGTCTGAGGCCAGAACTCTCCATTCACCTGACGAAGAGGGAAACCTCGAAAGCTTGTGAGTCTATTATCAAATAAATCGGTTGGACTAAAACCTGGTGTTGTCAGACTTTTTACTGTGTTTACGCCAGTCCAACGCTGGCACATCCACATCATGAGAAAGGCTGTCAGAATTCTACCATGACTTCCTTTAACAAAATATCTTTGGATTTTCAATTCTTCTGCTCCTTGTAACCCAGGTCAATTCAGAATCCAAATCCTCCACTCCTATCTATACCATCCTGACTCACTGATAAAAGTAAATGAACTTGACGTTTTCTCTTAAAAACCATTGAGACAAACTCTGCTGAGCACTTATATTTCACCTCCTGAAGCATTTACAAACACTAAAATGCTGCAACACCAGGCTTACCATTCTTGCCGTTTTGCGAACACCCCTTTACCACAATAACTGAAGGTTATTTAAACTAGGTAACACCCTTGACTTTGCACCAAGGTTACACTTATATCAGGGAAGTGGAACATTGCAGCTCTATGCATCCTTTCATGACTATTTAATCTAAATGCACACGTCTGCATCAGTTTCAATCCTAGTATCAATCATGTTATACGTATCAATCAATAGATCTTGTAATCTGCAATTTAATTCTGCTTACCTGTGCTGTATGTTGCCATTCTATACAATTGATTTATCAATCATTAATTTCCATAATATTGTGCCCATTCTTAAATGATCTCCTTCATCTTAAAGATTCAAGGACATTCAAGTTTGGTGGGGCTGAGTTATTAGTTGGTGTTTTGGAGTGTTTCAAGCTGCATACAACATCACTAACTGATTGACCCAAAGAACTAAGAGTAACTATCCTCACAGACACCTCTGTGGAGCATTCCTCCAAAGATGAAATGGAAAAAGTCTATCTTTCAATTACTATTAATGCGGACTTATTGGGCGGATTTTCCAGGTGCGGTCACTCTAAACCAGAAAATCCCACCCAAGGTCAACAGATCTTTGCATGGTCGATCCCTCGCCTGCTATGATTCCTGTGGCAGATGGGATAGGAAAATTCCCCCCATTGTGTATGAAATTTTGTGAGGGATAAAGTGATCTTAATGCTTTAAAAGGAACTTCTTTCACTTTCACACTCAGTATTTGCACATAAGTGGGTCAGAGTCGTGGCAAAACTCATTATAATTTGTGCTTACAGTGTCCACTAAACAAAGCTCAGAGGTCTAGCCTGTGTTGCACCATAGTGACATTTTGCCACTTTGAGTAGTTACTTGCTTCGTGTCAATTTTTTCGAATTTCTTTGATATTGCAAGTGGTGTGTTATGACTTTTCTGCTTTTAAGAACTGGACTGAGGTCTAAACTTATTTTGCTGAACTCTGTCCCTGTCTCAGCCCATTTGCTGCAGAGTCTTCATCTATGTGTTTGTCCCCTTTGGTTATTCAATGCCCCCCCACCCTCACCCCGCCAACCTCCTATAATAGTCTACATAAATGTGAGCTCATTCGGAACCATGTCGAACTGTACCATTCATTCTCACCATCAGGTCTGTGCTCACTACTTTCATTGATTCCTGGTCCGGCAGTGCCTAAATGTTAAAATTCTTATCCTTGTCTATAAATCCTTCATTGCCTTATCCTTCCCTATCTCTGCCATTTACTCCAGCCCTACAACCCTTCTCCACTCTTTCATTCTAGCCTCATGTGCATCCCTTATTTTAATTTTTCTGCATTGGCAGCCGTGTCTTCAATTTCCTGAATCCCAAGCTCTAGAACTCCCTCCAAAAACCTCTCCACTTCTTTTCCACCCTCTTTTTTCCTTTAAGATGTTCCTTAGATGTTCCTCAGATCCAAAGATGTGCTGGTTCTGTTGATTGTCCATGCTAAATTGCCCCTTAATGCCAGGGGGATTAGCAGCATAAATACATGGGGTTACTGGGTGGGAATGCTGTTGATGCAAGCTCGATGACCAGTGGGCTGAATGCACTCTCTCTGCACTGCGTTCTGATTCTATGAAAACCTATCACTTCGACCAAGCCTTTGCATATCTGCCCTTGTGTCAAATTTTGCTTGATAATGTTCCTGTAAAGGTTCCATTTACGTATGTGTTGCTGTTGTTAATTTTCTTTCATCCAGCAACAAGACTCTCCTCAGAGCTGGAACAGAAGCCGATCCCTAGAATGGAAGTATAATATGCTCTCCTAATACATCACTTAGCAAAGTACAGTCAGTTTTTCTTAATTTTATTTTTATATGGTTCATTTTGTTTGGCCGGTTAGAAACAAGTAGAAATCCAGTTTTGTTATAAATACTGTGCCCTGATAAGCACAGTCTTGTTGAAATTTAGTTTTGAAATTATTTGTGCTTCTGCTTAAAGAAAGGTTATGTATTTGTCTAGCTAAAAACCTAATAATTTTCCAGTATTTCATTTTAGATTTGAGTTCTGTATCCAACTTTATTAACTTCAAAAATACAACCTTCTTTGCAGTGTTGCCACTATTACTTCCTTGTAATCCTTGTACAGTTTACTGCACAATGCATCCTGTCATATCAAGTGTCCTTCCTTGTTGATGATCAGTCACAAGGTGCTTTCCTGGGGTATTCAATTGGAGAAAAATGTGTATTGCATGGCTAAAAGTCGCAGGCTGTGTCTGTCACATGGGCAACAGGGAATAGTTAACTGGTGTTCATGGCTCTCGCTGTTATTACTGGGTAAAACTGATAGCAAATTCTGTGCACAAGCACAATTAAACATGGTAATCCAGAAGCTGTTTTCATTTGATACTCTCCTCCTCCAAATTGTGCATTGGTGTAGACTTTGCAGCCGATCTGTCATAGAGTCCTCGAGAGGTCTACAGCACAGTAACACCTCTAAGATCTCACTGAGCAAAAGCCTCAGCTTTGCTCAGGTGATCCCGTGTGCTAGTTACTGATTGGATGAGCAGGTCACATAACTCTCCAGAAGATCGCCCCTTAAAGGGGCTAGCTACTACAAGGAGTAACTGAGTTTTTAACATAGTGAGTGATAATTACTTCTGAGCAGCCTCTCAGGTTAGGATAATGATTTTAGAAGTGTGTCTTATTGTCAGAGGTTTACAGCATGGAAACAGGCCCTTCAGCCCAACTTACCTATGCTGCCCAGTTTTTACCACTAAGCTGGTCCTAATCGCCTGCATTTGGCCCATATCCCTCTATCCCACAATACTTGGAGTATTGTGTGCAGTTCTGGTCCCCACATTATAGGAAGGATGTGGAGGCTTTGGAGAGGGTGCAGAGGAGGTTTACCAGGATGTTGTCTGGTATGGAGGGGAGGTCCTATGAGGAGAGACTGAGGGATTTGAGGTTGTTTTCGTTAGAAAGAAGGCGGCTAAGGGGGGACCTTATTGAAACATATAAGATGATTAGAGGTTTAGATAGGGTGGACAGTGATAGCCTTTTTCCTCGGATGGAGAAAGCTAGCACGAGGGGGCATAGCTTTAAATTGAGGGGTGGTAGTTATAGGATGGATGTCAGAGGTAGGTTCTTTACCCAGAGGGTGGTGAGGGATTGGAATGCCCTGCCTGCAGCAGTTGTAAATGCGCCTAGTTTGGGGGCGTTTAAGAGATCCGTGGATAGGTTTATGGATGGAAAGGGATTGGTTTAGGTTAGAAGGTCATTGCTTTTTAATTGGTCGGTGCAATATCGTGGGCCGAAGGGCCTGTTCTGCGCTGTAATGTTCTATGTTCTATACCCATCTTACCCATGTGACTGTCTAAATGCTTTTTAAAAACAAAATTGTACCCACCTCTACTACTACTTCTGGCAACTCGTTCCAGACACTCACCACCTTCAGAGTGAAAAGATTGACCCTATGGAGACTTTTGTATCTCTCCCCTCTCACCTTAAACCTATGCCCTCTAGTTTTAGACTCCCCTATCTTTGTAAAAGATGTTGACTAACTACCTTATCTATGCCCCTCACTATTTTGTAGATTTCTATAAAATCACCCCTAAGCCTCCTATGCTCCAGGGAAAAAGTCTCTGGACTTCCAGCCTCTTCTTATAACTCAAACCATCAAGTCCCGGTAGCATCCTAGTAAATCTTTTTTGCATTCTTTCCAGTTTAATAATATCCTTTTTATAATAGTGACCAGGAAATCTCATTCCCAGAGGAAAATAATGTTGCAGGTTTTTTAAAAGAAATATTCAATGCTTTTCTGCTTTGTTTTCTCTTTTATGTCTTTCCCTTAAACGCATGTGTATGTCCCAAAATTTACTTTGCTTCCTGAAGATGATTTTTTTCTCATGGGGTGTGAGTGTTGCTGGCAAGGCCAGTATGTATTGCTCATCCCTAATTTCCCTTGAGCTGACTGACTTGCTTGGCTATTTCAGAAGAAGAATGTATTTCATATTTCTTATTTTTTTTTAATTTTCTACATGTTTCGATGAGAATTTTTCAATCTGAATGGTAGAAGAGCTTCCTTGCTGTTTTACCTTCTCTAAGAGATATCTCAGATCCTCTTTAGAGGGAAGAGAGTCAAACAGACACTGGAAGTCTCCGCTGACAAGTCTTGAACAAATATGCATGAGGCAAACAGTGAAAGCCATTCACACTCCATTTCAGCAAATTCAAAGCCAAAATGTTCATTTGTTCTCTTCTTTTTACCCTCTCCAATGCTTTTTTTCCCCTTTATTTGGTTATTCTCTTTTGTCGTTCACTGTCTACCCACTTTTTTTACATTTTTCTTGAGAGAGCAAGAGAAATTAAGAAGCAGCAAAAGAGAGAAATATTCCCAGAACTCATAATGGTGATGATGTATAAAGGTAGAGAGAGGGCTTATAAGTTTAATGCAATACTTTCATTACCGTTAAAAATACAATTTTTTTTATTTTGCATCTTTGTGTCTGTTCCACTTTCTCTGTTTTTTGTTTTCTCTGCTGTCTCTTTAAAGTTATTTTTAAGTTTTATTAGTGTCACAAGTAGGCTTACATTAACAGTGCAATGAAGTTGCTGTGAAAATCCCCTAGTCACCACACTCCTGCACCTGTTCGGGTACACAGAGGGAGAATTTAGCATGGCCAATGCACCTAACCGGCATAACTTTCGGACAGTGGCAGGAAAGCAGACTACCTGGAGGAAAACCACGCAGACATGGGGAGAACATTGCAGACTGCACAAAGATCAGTGACCTGAGGCCAGAATTGAATCCAGACCCAGGAGCTGTGAGGCAGCAGTGCTAACCACTGTGCCACCGTGCCACGCCTATGACTCTTGTTACGTCTGCCTCCCCCCCAATGGATTTTGCTACTTTAATGTCTGCTGCTTGTTCTACCACACAAAACCATTTTGTGGCTACTTTGTGGAACTTGTGTATCACAGCACCAGTGGAGGCCATTCAGCCACTGTGCTTGCAGCTGATGTTCTATTTTCTGATTTCTTTCTGCTGCCTCCATGCTGCCTCTTTCAAGGTTTATCCTATTGCTTCTCTTTCAATCCATCTCGACTCGATAGAAAGAGCACAAAATCCTTGGTGGAGGAAACTTGTAGCACATTCAGGATGCGTGGAGCAGGATTTGGAGCAGGTCCCAGTTTTGCCTGACTGATGAAAACCTGGGATTGACACTCCTCACATCTGGGCCCCTTCGTGTCAACTTTGCAAAAGGGATAGGAATGGCCGGATGGCCTTTTCCTTTATGAATCCCACCAATTCCACTTCCAATGTACCCAATACTGTATGTCTGTGTCACGCATGCATGTCAAAATAGATTCTGACAGGCACGAGACTGCGACTGCTTCACAGGCCAAGTTCAAAATAGATTCTGACAGGCGCAAGACTGCGACTGCTTCACAGGCCAAGTTCCCAAAGCCAATTAATCATAGACTGGAAACTCCAAATATTTTACAAGTCTTCGGCCGGAAAGATCAGGCATGGTTAGTCTGCTGTAAGATGCCACTACAACATTCCTACCTTTTGTCGAGGTAAGTATCTTAATGATGTTGTGAGTGGTGTGAGCAACAACTCTGTCTACCCCATTTTGCTAATGATCTTGATCCTAAATTCCAGGACCAGTTCAGGGAAATTCCCAATTGACAGCTAGAATTCCTATCCCACTACATTTCTGGACAGCGGAATAGGCCCCAAAAGCATTCAGGCCCCAAGCGTTCTACTTATATCAGAGAAAAGGCACGAGGCTTCAAAGATATACCTCGATACTGGCATCATTTTAATTGACTGTTCATTGAGTCCTTGACATAATCTTTCTTGTAAATATTATCAAAGGTTGGTACTGTTGAATGCCGTCACCCACAGTTTATACTGGATGAGTACTTCATATTCTTCCTAATAAACTGACAATGCAATTGTAATCCCCGATAATAGAATGACACTGAAATGTTGAAACCTACGCAGGAAAGTAACTTTGATACTGCATATTTGTATAGCTATACAGACACTTCACTCTGAATATCGACACAGTCAAAAAGTTATTAGCTAATATCCTTCACAAGTTGTTATTTTCTTTGTGTATTTACATTGTTTTGCCAGAAGAAATTAAATATGAATAATGATGCCTGGGTGCTGCTATTTGTAGCACGCTACATACAATTGTTAAAATTCTACATTTCTCATACTACATGTATCGTCAATCCTTTGTAATTCAATGTGAACATGGTAGAAACATAACATGCATTCAGCAGAATGCTAAAAGGAAGGTAATACACCATGACTGTTCTACTTCTATAACTTAGGGCATACCCACCTTCCTTCATCAAAGTGATCCCATCATTTTCTTGCTTCAACATTTAAGGAACAGTTTAGCTTAAAAGGAAATGATTGAAATTCTTCATGAAGTGATGGCTGTTGCAAAAGGTATGGTTGCAGAAGCTCTGGATAGATTAATTGTTTTGTTCCAGCTGCAAAAACCTGAAGATATAGAATTGACAAACACAGTTCACGGGTATTGTAAGTAGAATCATAGACTCGCTACAGTGCAGAAGAGGCCATTTGGTCCATTGAGTATGTACTGACTCTCTGACAGAGCATTTTACCCATGACCTCTCTCCTACCCTATCACTGTAACACCACACCTTTCCCATGGCTAATCCAGCTAACTTAATGGGCAATTTAGCATGACCAGTTCACCAAACCTGCACATCTTTGGAGTGTGGGAGCAAACGGGTGCTTGGTGGCACAATGATCAGCTCTGCTGCCTCACAGCACCAGGGACCTGGGCTCGATTCCCAGCTTGGATCAGTGTCTGTGCAGTGGAGTTTGCATGTTCTCCCTGTGTCTGTATGGGTTTCCTCCGGGGCCTCCAGTTTCCTCCCACAATCCAAAAGACGTGCTGATTAGGTGCATTGGCCGTGCTAAATTCTCCCTCCGTGTACCTGAATAGGTGCCGGAATGTGGCGACTAGGGGATTGTCACAGTAACTTCATTGCAATGTTAATGTAAGCCTACTCCGCCATTGGACATTGCTGCAGACATTTCTCAGGCGAGCATCGTAGGCCCAACCATTTTCATCTGCCTCATCAAAGACTCTACTGCTAACATAAGGCCAAAAGTGGGGATTTTTGCTCACGATTGCACAGAGTTCAGTACCATTTACACCTTCTCAGGTATTGAAGCAGTCTAGCCTTCATGTAACAAGATGTAGACAACAATGGGGCTTGAGCTGACGAGTGGTATTTGCCCAAGTAAGTGAAAGGCAATGTCATAATCATCGCCAGCAAGAAGAACTCTAACCACTTCCCTTTGTCATCCAATGGCATTGAATCTGCCAGCATCAATATCTTGGAGGTTGCTATTGACTAGAAACCAAACTGGACCAACCATATAAATACTGTGACTACAAAGGCAGATCAGAGACTGAGAAATTTGAAGTGAGTTCCTCATCTCACTATCCAAATTCTTCCCACCATCTACAAACCACAAGTCAGGAGTGTGATTGAATACTCACTGATGTCCAGAAGTGAGTGCAGTCCCAACAACACTCAAGAAGCTCGACACCATCAGAAACAAAACAGTCCATTTGATTAGCACCCATCAAGAAACTTAACCATTCACTCCTTCCACCACACCGAAGTACAGTGGCATCAATATGTGCTATATACAGGATGCACTGCAGCAACTCACAAAACCTCCTTGATCAGGACCTTCCAAACCCACAAACTATACCACCTGGAAGGGCAAGGGCAGCAGACACATGGTGACACCACCACACCCAAACTCCGATCCAAGTCATGCACCATCCTGACTTTAGAATTTATCACCCACTGTCCTCCACTGTCGCTGGATCATAATCCTGGAACTCCCTCCCTAACGGCATTGTGGGTGTACCCATACCATATGGACACCTGAGGTTCAGGAATTCAGCTCATGTCACCATCTCAGGGCAGTCAGGGATGGGCAATAAATGCTGGCCTTGCCAGCAACATTCAATTTCCATGAACAAATACAGTGAAAGAAATCTGACCAGATAGAGCTTCCATAATTTGGGGGCTTTGTATCAGAACAAACTAAGCCATTTTTTCTGAGTGATGGTGTTTTTTACTGTGACAAAGGTGTTTTAAAAATTCATAATACATTATAGACTTGAATGCAATGACATTAGAACTTCAGTTTCATAGAAGGCTTGTTTAGTCATACTGAAGGCTCCTGATTTATTGCTTCATGCTCTCTTGAATAATGTAAGGAGGACCTGGTAATGAAAAATTAAACTCTGCAACATTTAAGTATGCCTGATATGGTGTTAATATTCCTGTCTTGTTGCGTATTTCCTATGTAAGTCAATTCAGGGTCAGGTCTGTTTGGGAGATAGGACAACTGAGTCATCAGCAAAAATCAAATTGAAGACGCAATTTAAAATTTAAATTAAGTTTATTCATGGAAGAATAGGCATCGGGTGGAATTTTCCTGGCCCACCCACCACAGCAATTGTAGCGGGCGGAACAGGACCATGTGAAGGTCTGTTGACCTCAGGCAGGATTTTCAGATCTTGGGGGCAAGCGTGGCCAGAAAATCCCACCCATCGTATGCTGAGGGAGCTTAAATCAAATCAAGATTTGGGTACTGTCTTTCTGCGCTTCAGTATTGACATGGTAAGTTCTGTCTCAATTCGTTAAGCTAAGCACCTGGGCTGTTGTCTTACCAATGTGCCCTGTTGGTTTTTTTTTAAATTAACAGCCTCTTTATTATGTTATTTCAGTCTGCGGTCCAGAAAAGAGATTGAATTCTTTAATGCTAATTTGACCTTTATCAATTATGATTGAAGCTAATGCATTTGTATTTATAAAACAATATAAATGCTTCCTCACTTCATCTCCTGTCAGAAATCTGGCGCAGCAATTACAGCAACCCATTAAACATTTTCAATTCCTCCCCCCCCCAACTGAACTACAGCCAACATCTCACTCAATCACACATATCTTTTCCTGTATCTTTGATAACCTATCTATGTGCTTCAATATGTGATAACTGCATGAACACAGCATTTATGCAATTACACATTCACTTTTCTTCTATGGACATAAAAAGAGGATGAGAAACACCATGAATTTGTATTACTGATGAGCCTATCATAGAATTCCTACAGTACAGGAGGAGACTATTTGGCCCATCAAGCCTGCACCGACAACAATCCCATCCAGGCCCTATCCCTGTAACTCCACATATTTACTGTGCTAATACCCCTGACACTACAGGGAAATTTATCATTGTCAATCAACCTAACTTGCACATAGAATCATAGAAACCCTCCAGTACAGAAAGAGGCCATTTGGCCCATCGACCCTACATATTTACCCACTAATCCCTCAAACCTATGCATCTCAGGATTCTTTGAAGTGTGGGAAGAAATTGGAGCACCCAGAGGAAACCCACGCAAGCGCAAGGAGAATGTGCAAACTCCACACAGGCAAGGTTGAAATTGAACCCAGGACCCTGGTGGTGTGAGGCAGCAGGGCTAAGCACTGCGCCACCAGGTCACCAGTTCTATGAATTTCTCCTCTTGGACAGGCCTCTGCCGTCTTGCTAGCCCTCCTTCCCACCTCCACACCGCTGCCCCCACCTTGTAGCCTGTGCCTTGGGGGTTTCCTTCATCCCACCCCTGAACTGTTCCTGATTCCCCACAAAACAGCTGTGGAGAATCTGTTGCAGAGACTTGCCTGTGACACCCTCCATGAATATGCAGAGCCACACCTTTGTATTAGGTTGTGTGCTCTCAGCTCTGAGTTTCCCATGGAGTTCAGGTCACCAGGTAGATGTACAGCTTTTGACACCAGTCATGATTCACTTCACTCTGAGGTCACACTGACATGGGATTTAAGTTTGACATGGAGGAATGATTGGAAATTTATTATAATTTCATTCCCAACATTGAAAGGTGAGAAATGTGGGGCTGCCATTGGTGAGAAGAGGGGATGATTATGACTCTATTTACAACACTGTCAAACGCCATCTTGCAATATTTTCCAGTCCCGCTACCACACATGCCCACCGCAAACAGGAGCGGGAATTCCTTGTCCTTAGTTATTCTCAGTATCTGGATAAGTAAATGAATTTACAAACCAATAAAAGCTATGAGTATAGGGAAAGAAAAACTAAAGGATGTTGGAAAATAAGGAAAGCTTGAAGGCGAGACAAAGAAAGTCAGGAGGGAGTGAGAGACCACAATTTCACAAACAAATAAAGAAACAGTAAATCTTTTATCAGTTAAGGCTGAATTGTTAAAAGAGATGTGGAACCCATGAGAGGAGAAAACTGCCAATTTGTGGACAATAAAAAAGTAACATCTATATTTAATTAGTGCTTTACTGAAGAGAAGGATAATATAGAAGGGATGAATTGTGAAATGGTTATTAATTCTTTGAAAGACCTAAAAAGCTGCAAAATGATATTTATTATGTGAAGGATGGGTTAAAATGTGAATGTTAGAATTCAGTATCAATGTGTGTGAGGTGATACATTTGGGTTAGATGGAACTGCGTAAGTGATTTACCCAGTGCTGTGGACACTCACAGGACTTTATATTTTGAATTTTCACTATTTAACAATGAATGAAATTGGATTTTTCAAATCATGCAAGTTATTTTATCTGTGGCACCCCGTCCCCAACACGGAATCGGAAGTGGGTGGCCTGATATTGTCATATCAGGAGCCAATTCCCATGCAATTCTCACTAAAATTTAAAATGCTGGCAGTGAGCATGGGAGATACGTGATCACCTGGCCGAGTGGGTATTCATCGATGGATCCCACTCTCAGGCTGGGCTGTGGCCTCAGGAAGCTCTGGGAGCTGTGAGTTATGCCTAATATGTGAATGTTGAGAGCTCCCTGAGAAGCAAACACAGACATAAAGGATCCTTTGCTTATTGTTGTAGACTAGTTGCACATTCAAAGGGTAAAAGCCCTTATGATTCATGAGGCTGCTGGCTTGTCCCAGAGAGCTCTAATAGCCATGATGATTGCTGTCGATTTGCACTCGAGAGAAACAAGTGATGTATATGAAGCCCAATGCCTTTGTTGCCGGGCTGTTCTCTTGTGCAGTGCAATCGATTAATTAACTTACCTACATGAGAAGGCATTGGTTACCTTCTTTATGTGTGTGGCAGCCTGTGACATGCCATGCATGTCGCTAATGAAGCCCTAGAAAGTACTGCGGGTGAAAGGTTTGAGTGCCACCGACTTCTTGGGATCCTCTGGCATGGTGTTCCTGCCAGCTCCAAGTGGCTGCAGATCTAACTGCACAATCCCACATATCTCAGCGACCATTTCCTGGAACAGCCACAGCTCTCTCTGCCATCGGTTCTCTGACATCTGTAGGTAAATAGTCCTTGACCTGAGGATATAATGGTGCACCAATACCCTATGTCTTTTATGATGCCTTCCCTGGATGGCTGCATCTTGACTTGTGTAATGTGTCAAGAGGAACTGTCAAAGGGAGGTGTCATTTAAATGTCCTGTCTTTTAAATCTTTGGAAAAAATCTTGAGAGTTTTTTTTTGCTGTTTCAATCTATCTGTTGACATAAGCCTGAGGGCCTCCATTACTGGAATACTGTGCATGGCTGATTTCACAATTGTCCATTATCTCAGAAGGATGGCTGCCATTTCTAAGTTAGACAGCCGCAAGTAGTTATAGACGCATTGAAATGGGACTATGAATTTCAATTTTTGTTGTTATAAAGGACTATGTATTTGTTTTAAATGTTTGTTTATATAAGCCTTTATATGGTTGAAGAAATGTAAATGTAGTAATTATTTTATGAATGAGAGTACTTTTTCAATACATTGAAATATGCAATGGACATTTAGAAGTTTATTTTCTGGAACCTTACTTTTTCTAATATCTGCGGGAGTCCTGAGGTCTACCCATAGTAGATATTAGAT
Organism: Carcharhinus amblyrhynchos; assembly: GCF_965287045.1. Taxonomy (NCBI): domain Eukaryota; kingdom Metazoa; phylum Chordata; class Chondrichthyes; order Carcharhiniformes; family Carcharhinidae; genus Carcharhinus; species Carcharhinus amblyrhynchos. Next base: position 80,567,940 of record NC_137327.1, read on the forward strand.
TAGTTGACGTGGTAAGTGCAAGGGCAAAGACTCTGTGGATGACAAGGCATGAATTTGCACAAAGTTGGCATAGGGGCTGCAAAAGCCATGAGTGGCTACAGGGCTATATTTTGACACAGAGGCTGCAAAAGGCCATGGAGATTGGACAGAGGGGCGTAGTTTTGCATGGAGGGTATGAGAAGCCAAGGTGGGGAGTACGGATTGCCATGGATGGACATGGGGAGTGTGTGGGGAATTGTTGGATTAAGTGTGAAGGATGAAGGCTAGAGAGACTTTCGTGTATTTTTTTAAAATTTTGCACATTGTTCTTCCTAGCCCACCTCTGCAGCCAACAGCCCCCTCCATTTTATCAGGATTGTCCTCTCCAACTTCGAATCTAGCCTGCAATCCTGGACTGAAAGTCCACTATCCAGGCTGCCATTTTGAAAAGCTGGGTGCATGGAGCATGGAAATTCTCCCAACTGTGCACCCGACTCGTGGATCAAAATCCGAGCTTTAATCTCAGCATTTCAACCTGCCATCAAGAAATTGGAATTTTAGCTTCTGCATAACAAAGTCACTTCCCCATCACTTTACACGCTCTTAGAGATTGCACAAAATACTACCACATTTTATACCCCAAAATTAGAGGTTATAGTTTGAGGATAAGGGGTAAACCTTTCAGAGCTGAGGTGAGGAAAATGTTCTTTTCCTGGAGGATGGTGAATGAGTAAAATTCACTACCATAGCAAGTAGTTGAAGTCAAAACTTTCTGATTTAGATATCGCTCTTGGGACGAAAAGAATCAAGAGATATAGGGGGAAGAGGGGAGCAGGATATTGAATTTGATGATCAGCCATGATCAAAGTGAATGGTGGAGCAGGCCCAAAGGGCTGAGTGGCCTACCTGTTCTTCTGGTTTCTATATTTCTATGTGGTGCTATTCTCTCAAAGGATTGTAAGCCTGTAGAATTCAGTAGTCCAGAGCATAGTGCATGCTGGGACCTTAATTTTAGGAAGAGTTGGACAGATTTTTAATTAGTAAGGGTTTGAAGGGCTATGGCAAACGGGCGGACAGATAGAGTTGAGGCCGAGATGAAATCATGAATGGCGGCGGAGCAGGCTCGAAAGCCAAATTGCCTACTCCTGCTTCTAGTTTCTATAGGAGGATTTTATGGCCTCATTCGCGCAAGATCAGAAATTCCTGCCCGAGGTCAATGGAGATTTCCATTGTCCACTCCCCCACCGCTCCGATTCCCTGATAAGCAAGGTGATAGAATCCCAGCAAATGTTGCAAGCGTAAATCAGTAAATTAAAGAGAAAAACAATCAAGTTTGCTGTTTTCAAGAAATAGGAATTCCCAACCCAATTGGGTTCATTAGGTATGAAGTTTTAGTTATAAAGTTTGGCCAGTTTCTGACATGGATTTGTTAACTACTTAATGGCAGCCAATAGTTGTTCACTGGGCTTCAAGAAACTCAGATGAAAAGCATGCACTGAGGGACACACGTTCCTTGGTGTAATGGCCTTGAAGATAGAAAAATATTATGGCTGAATGTTACGGCTGTTCAAGCCAGTGGAATTTTCCCATCCTGCTGCACTGAACGGAGATTTGGCTGGACGCCAAATTCTCCGACTTAACAGGGCACGAATGGCCAGTAAGGTCACGCCCTTCATTTGAAAAGTTCAACTGGACCCATTTAAAATGTTAAATGATAAAAACTTTTTGATTCCTAAAAGTACACTCGCTGCACTTCTTACATCAACCCTTCGTCTTGAGTTCCAGTGGTAAAGGCAACAGCAAATCCCAGTTTGGTTGTCAAAATGGTTACATCAGTGGTTAATTCTGAGCAGGAAAACAGGTTTTGCCAACATAAATGTTTTTTTAATCACCAAAGTTTAGATTTATGCCGGGGAAACTTTCTAAATTTAGTGGCAAGTGCAATCTTGTTTTAAGATAATAGTTATGCATCAGCCCATGAGTCCCAAGGGAAGGTAATTAGTATGGCTGTTGTGTTCTAATGACCAAGATTTTTTTTCAGCGTTATTTAACTTCTTTTTACTGCATAGTGCTGTACCCAAAAACAAGTTTTAGTTAAAAGAGAAATTTGAAATAAAGGAAATATTATGCAATACTAATTCAGTGACCTGTTTTACAGTTAAAGGGTGCATCAAAGGAAGGAACTCGCAAGTGTCTGCCATTAAAAATGTATAAAGCAGCACGATTCTTTGTTGTCTAGTGTTTTCCTAGAAGCAGTTTGAAAGATTGAGAGCCATTCTACTCGGATTAAAAGAGGCATTATCATCCAAAATCCTTACCATCACAATAACAAAATAGATGAAACAAGCAGAGAATAGGATGTGTGTTTGGGTGCAAACCCTTTCTTTAAAATAAGGATGTTAGGTTTTAATCTGATGCTCATCATGAGATGAAGAAAAGAGACCTAGTAATTCTTGATTTTTCTGCATGCTGTATTATAGCTGGAGAATGACTAATGACAAATTTATGTTTTAAAAGCAGCATTTATATTCTACAGTGTTGTTAGCTTAATTTTAAGGAATTGAATGGTTATCCAATGTTATAAATATTGGAAATACAAAGCACTTAGCTGACCACATTGAGTTACTTTACATTACTAGCTTTCAGTGTACACATCAATGGCCCATTGCAAGATTTCATTTGCTTCACTGAGCTGGTTGCTGAGGGGAAATAAAACTGCATGGATCAAATCTGGGTTGGAGCCTGACCTTGTTAAATAGTCCTTTGTTGACAGTACGTGCTGAAATTTTGCAACGTTCCATTGATGTGTATGATGTAAACATGCAATGTAACATTACTGAAACAATGTCACTACATATAGTGTAGCTCCCTGTCAAAAACTGTTAGAAATAACAACATATTTTGGAGATTTAAATAATTTCTACTGACGGAGAGAAAGAATACTGCAGAAAATACTGTTTATTACTTTAGCAACACAAACCCAAAGCTACAACTGTTTAGCCTGCAGGGTTGCATGAGAGCAAAGGATTCATTTCTCTGACCAAGGCTCCAATAAAACGACTGGCCTGGAATCTGCTTTTTTTTTGCACAGTTGTTGTCTTTAACATCCCAATCCACGTGACTCAAATATTTTCAGAAATATTTTTTCAATCTGAAGAAAATTAGTGCTGAGTCAGAGAGGTCCCAAAGCTTCTAGCTGGGAGTTTAATTTCTTCTGATAACACACTGCTTTGTATATTGCACTTTAATGACTTAAGTACACCATTTTAACTCGGCCATTAACCCACATGCTTTTAAAAAGGTTAGCATCATTTTTAAAGGATTTTTAGTTGAACGCATTAAGCTGATACTAACAGGAAAAACTAAATGTCCGAAAATTGTGTGCAGTTTTAGTCATAAGTAGACACCGTGCCTCCAGATAAATCCTTTGGTGAGTGTTTAACTGCCAGATGTGTGACAGCTGCAGATGGTTCTTCAACTAACTCTGAAAATTGTACAGAATTAGAAATGAACATTTCTTAAACTTACTTAATGGTTCAACAGAACAGGTTTCAAGTCCATACCTCAATGAAATTTTAAGGAGCTGAATTCTCTTCATGTGTTTGAGAAATGCAAGTCGGGCAGTTCTGAATTGGTCAATTTGAACTCATTACCTCCTCCTGTACCTGATAGTAAAGGAGAATCCCAAGGCTTTTTATGCATATATAATGAGGAAGAGGATAGCTAAGGAAAGGTAGGTCCAGTCAAGGACAGTGGAGGAAATTGTTGTGTGGAGCTAGATGAGGTGGGAGGGTCCTTAACAAGTACTTTGCATCAGTGTTCACAAAGGAGAAGGATGTGATGGGTGGTGAGTGTAGAAAGGAGGATGTTGACATTCCAGGACATGTTGAGATAAAAAGGGTGGGAGTATTGGAGGTTTTGAAAAACATTAAGGTGGACAATCCCCAGGGCCAGATGGGGACTATCCCAGAATACTGAATGAGGCAAGGGAAGAAATTGCAAGGCCTTAGCTAAAATCTTTGTATCCTCTTTAGTCCCAGGTGAGGTCCAGAGGTTTGGAGAGTAGCTAACATTGTTCCGTTTAAGATGGACAGAAGAGACAACCTGGGAAATTACAGGCCTGTGAGCCTCACATCAGTAGTGGGGAAATTATTGGAGAAGATTCTTAGGGCCAGGATGTATTCTCATCTGGAAGAGAATACGCTTATTAGTAATAGGCAGCGTGGTTTTGTGAAGGGGAGATTGTGTCTCACAAACTTGATAGTATTCTTTGAAGAAGTGACAAGAAAAATTGGCCAGGGCAGAGCAGTGGATGTTATGTACTTGGGCGGCATGGTAGCACAGTAATTAGCACTGCTTCTTCACAGCTCCAGGGACCTGGGTTCAATTCCCAGCTTGGGTCACTGTCTGTGTGGAGTTTGCACATTCTCCTCGTGTCTGCGTGGGTTTCCTCCGGGTGCTCCGGTTTCCTCCCACAGTCCAAAGGTATGCAGGTTAGGTTGATTGGCCGTGCTAAAATTGCCCCTCAATGTCCTGAGATGTGTAGGTCAGAGGGATCAGTGGGTAAATGTGTAGAGATATGGGGGTAGGGCCTGGATGGGATTGTGGTCAGTGCAGACTCAATGGGCTGAATGGCCTCTTCCTGTACTATAGGATTTCTATGTTTCTATGACTTTAGTAAAACCTTTGATAAGGTTCCCCGTGGAAGGCTGATACAGTAGGTGAACAGATGATACAGATGTTTGAGGGCAAATCAACATTTGGCATGTGGGAGGCTTTCAAGTGTAAATTGATCAGAATTCAGGACCAGCACATTCCTGTAAGGATGAAGGATAAGTATGGCAAGTTTTGGAAACCTTGGATAACAAGAGATATTGTAAGCCTAGTCAAAGAGAAAAAGGAAGCATTTGTCAAAGCTAGGAGGCTGGGAACACACGAAGCAATTGTGGAATACAAGGAAAATAGAAAGAAACTTAAGCAAGGACTAAGAAGAGCTAAAAGGGGTCATGAAAAAGCATTGGCCAGCAGGATTAAGGAAAACCCCAAGGCTTTTTGTACATGTATAAAGAGCAAGAAGATAGCCAGGGAGATGGTTGGCCCACTCAAAGATAGGGAAGGGAATCTATGTGTGGAGCCAGAGAAAATGGGCGAGGTATTAAATGAGTACTTTGTGTCAGTATTCACCAAAGAGAAGGATTTGGTGGATGATGAGTCTGGGATAGGATATGTAGATAGTTTGAGCCATGTTGAGATCAAACAGGAGGAGGTATTGGGGTTCTTGAGAAACATCCAGGCAGACAAGTCTCCAGGGCCTGATGGGATATACCCCAGAATACTGAGAGAGGCAAGGGAGGAAATTGATGGGGCCTTGAGAGAAATCTTTGTATCCTCACTGGCTATAGGTGAGGTCCCAGAGGATTTGAGAATAACCAATGTGGTTCCTTTGTTTAAGAAGGATAGCAAGAATAATCCAGATAATTACAGGCCGGTGAACCTTACATCAGTAATAGGGAAATTATGGGAGAGGATTCTTCGAGACAGGATTTATTCCCACTTGGAAGTGGACATATTAGTGAGAGGCAGCATGGTTTTGAGAAGGGGAGGTCGTGTCTCACGAACTTGATCGAATTTTTCAAGGAAGTGGCGAAGATGATTGATGAGGGAGGGCAGTGGATGTTGTCTACATGGACTTCAGCAAGGCCTTTGACAAGATCCCTCATGGCAGACTGGTGCAGAAGGTGAAGTCGCACGGGATCATGAGCTAGCAATGTGGATACAAAACTGGCTCGGTCAAAGAACATAGTAAAAAGTCTGACAACACCAGGTTTTAGTCCAACCTATTTATTTGATAATATACTCGCAAGCTTTTGGGTTAGCCCCTTCGTCAGGTGACCTTTCACCTGACGAAGGGGCTAACCCGAAAGCTTGCGAGTATATTATCAAATAAATAGGTTGGACTAAAACCTGGTGTTGTCAGACTTTTTACTGTGTTTACACCAGTCCAACGCCAGCATACCCACATCGGTCAAAGAAGACAGAGGATAGCAGTGGAAGGATGTATTTCTGAATGGGAGGCTGTGACAAATGGAGCTCCTCAGGGATCAGTGCTGGGACCTTTGCTGTTTGTAATATATATAAATAATTTGGAGGAAAATGTAACTGGATTGATTAGTAAGTTTGCGGACGACACAAAGGTTGGTGGATTTGCAGATAACAATGAGGACCATCAGAGAATATAGCAGGATATAGATCGGCTGGAGACTTGGGCCGAGAGATGGCAGATGGAGTTTAATCCAGACAAATGTGAGGCAATGCATTTTGGAAGGTCTAGTACAGATAGGAAATATACAGTAAATGGCAGAATCCTTAAGAGTATTGATAGCCAAAGGGATCTGGGTGTACAAGTACACAGGTCACTGAAAGTGGCAATGCAGGTGGAGAAGGTAGTCAAGATGTCATACAGCATGTTTGCCTTCATCGGTCGGAGCACTGAGTTTAAAAATTGGCAAGTCATGTTTATGGAACCTTAGTTAGGCACTTGGAATATAGTGTTCAATTCTGGTCGCCACACTACCAGAACGATATGGAGGCTTTGGAGAGGGTACAGAAAAGATTAACCAGGATATTGCCTGGTATGGAGGGCATTAGCTATGAGGAGAGTTTGTAGAAACTTGGCTGTTCTCACTGGAGCAACAGAGGTTTAGGGGAGACCTGATAGAAATCTACAAGATTATGAGAGACATGGACAGAATGGATAGTCAGAAGCTTTCTCGCAGGGTGGAAGAGTCAATTACTCGGAGGCATTGGTTTAAGGTGCAAGGGGCAAGGTTTAAACGAGATGTACGAGGCAGATTTTTCGCACAGAGAGTAGTGAGTGGAACTCGTTGCCGGGGGAGGTAGCGGAAGCAGATATGGTAGTGACTTTTAAGGGGCGTCTTGACAAGTACATGAATAGAATGGGAATAGAGAGATGTGGTCCCCGGAAGAGTAGGGGGTTTTAGTTAAGTCGGGAAGCATGGTCAATGCAGGTGTGAAAGGCCAAAGGGCCTGTTCCTGTGCTGTAATTTTCTTTGTTCTTTGCGAAGTCATATGGGATCCAAGGTGAGCTAGCAAGATGGACACAAAACTGACTTGGTCATAGAAAGCAGAGAGTAGCAGTGGAAGGGTACTTCTCTAACTGAAGGTCTGTGACAAGTAGTGTTCCACAAGGATCTGTGCTGGGGTCTCCGTTGTTTTGTAGCATATATATAAATGATTTGGAGGAAAATGTAGGTGGTCTGATTAATAAATTTGCAAATGATGCAAAAATTGAGGGAGTAGCAGATAGTGAGGAGGATTGTCAGTGGATACAGCAGGATGTAAATTGGCTGGAGACCTGGGCTGAATGATGGCAGATGGAATTTAACCCAAACAAATGTGAGGTGTTGCGATTTGGAAGGTCTACTGAAGAAGGAAAGTATACAGTAAATGGTAGAGCCTTTAAAAGTATTAGCATACAGAGTGATAAAGGTGTGCAGCTGCACAGTACTCTGCAGGTGGCAACTCGGGTAGACAAGGTGGTCAAGAATGCATATGGCATGCTGGCCTTCATCGGTCAGGGCATTGAATATAGAAATGGGAAAAACATTTTGCAGTTGTATAAGACTTTGGTTAGGCAGCATTTGGAGTATTGTGTACAATTCTGGTCACCACACTACCAGAAGGATGTGAATGCATTGGAAAGGGTGCAGAAGAAATTGACCAGGATGTTGCCTGGTTTAGAGGATATGGACTATGAAGAAAGGTTGAACAAACTTGGATTGTTTTCATTGGAGTGTCAGAGGATGAGAGGGGACTTGATAGAGGTTTACACATGGACGTATTAGTGAGAGACAACGTGGTTTTGTGAAGGGGAGGTTGTGTCTCACTAACTTGGTCGAGTTTTTCGAGGAATTAATGAAGATGATTAGTAAAGGTAGGGTAGTGGTTGTTGTCTACATGAACTTCAGTGAGGTCTTTGACAAGGTTCCTCATTGCAGACTAGTACAGAAGATGAAGTCAGAGATGAGCTGGCAAGATGGACACAGAACTGACTCCATCATAGAAACCATGATGTGGAGATACCGGCGTTGGACTGAGGTAAACAGAGTAAAAAGTCTCACAACAGGTTAAAGTCCAACAGGTTTATTTGGTAGCAAAAGCCACTAGCTTTTGGAGTGCTGTTCCTTCGTCAGTTCAGTTGTGGAATTTCAGTTCACAAACAGGGCATATAAAGACACAAACTTAACTTACAAAATAATGGTTGGAATGCGAGTCTTTACAGGTAATCAAGTCTTAAAGGTACAGGCAATGTGAGTGGAGAGAAGGTTAAACACAGGTTAAAGTGATGTGTATTTTCTCCAGCCAGGACAGTTAGTGAGATTTTGCAAACCCAAGCAAGTCATGGGGATTACAGATAGTATGACATGAACCCAAGATCCAAGAGGTTGAGGCTGTCCTCATGCGTATGGAAGTTAGCTTTCAGTCTCTGCTCAGCAACTCTGTGCTGTTGTGTGTCGTGAAGGCAGTCTTGGAGAACCCTTACCCGAAGATCAGAAGCCAAATGCCTGTGACTGCTGAAGTGTTCCCCCACAGGAAAAGAACACTGTTGCCTGGTGATTGTCGAGCGGCATTCATTCATCCGTTGTCATAGTGCCTGTATGGTCTTTCCAATGTACCATGCCTTGGGACATCCTTTCCTGCAGCTTATCAGGTAGACAACATTGGCTGAGTTGCAAGTGTATGTACCGTTTACCTGGTGGATGGTGTTCTCATGTGAGATGATGGCATCCATGTCAATGGTCTGACACGTCTTGCAGAGATTGCTGTGGCAGGGTTGTGTGGTGTCATGGTCACTGTTCTCCTGAAGGCTGAGTAGTTTGCTGCGGACGATGGTCTGTTTGAGGTTGTGCGATTGTTTGAAGCCAAGAAGTGGGGGACAAGAAGGCAAGACACGGTGGACAGACTATCCTTCGTCGTCCAGCATTTCCCTGGAGCAGAGAAGCAACAACATCTTCTCTGGAATCTTCAACATGTCATTGATGAAGACCAAAAGACCAACATCTCACCAAGGCCATCCCCACACCCCCATTTCTTGCCTTCAAACAATCGCACAATCTCAAACAGATCATTGTCCGCAGCAAACTACCCAGCCTTCAGGAGAACAGTGACCATGACACCGTACAATCCTGCCACAGCAACCTCTGCAAGACATGCCGGATCATCGACATGGTTGCCATCATCTCACATGAGAACGCCAACCACCAGATGCACAGTACGTACACTTGCAACTCGGCCAACGTTGTCTACCTTATACGCTGCAGGAAAGGATGTTCCGAGGCATGGTGCACTCGGGAGACCACGCAGACGCTACGACAACGGATGAATGAACACTGCTCAACAATCACCAGACAAGAGTGTTCTCTTCCTGTTGGGGAACACTTCAGCGGTCACAAGCATTCGGCCTCTGATCTTCGTGTAAGGGTTCTCCAAGGCGGCCTTCACGACACACAACAGCGCAGAGTTGCTGAGCGGAGACTGACAGCCAAGTTCTGCACACGTGAGAACAGCCTCAACCGGGATCTTGGGTTCATGCCACACTATCTATAACCCCCACGACTTGCCTGGGCTTACAAAATCTCACTAACTGTCCTGGCTGGAGACAATACACATCTCTTTAACCTATGCTTAACCTTCTCTCCACTCACATTGTCTGTACCTTTAAGACTTGATTACCTGTAAAGACTCGCATTCCAACCATTATTCTGTAAATTGAGTTTGTGTCTTTATATGCCCTGTTTGTGAACAGAACTCCCACTCACCTGACAAAGGAGCAGCACTCTGAAAGCTATTGGCTTTTGCTACCAAATAAACCTGTTGGATTTTAAGCTGGTGTTGCAAGACTTCTTACTACATCATAGAAGACAGAGTAACAATGCAAGGGCGCATTGGCTCAGACAAGTGGTGTTCCTCAGGGATCAGTGCTGGGACCTTTGCTGTTTGTAATATGTATAAATGATTTGGAGAAAAAGGTAACTGGATTGATATGTAAGTTTGCGAACGACACAAAGCTTGGTGGAATCACAGATAACAATGAGTACCATCAGAGATATAGCAGGATATAGATCAGCTGGAGACTTGGGTGGAGAGATGGCAGATGGAGTTTAATCTGGACAAGTATGAAGTAATGCATTTTGGGAGGTCTAATACAAATAGGAAATATACAGTAAATGGCAGAACCCTTAAGAATATTGATAGGCAGAGGGATCTGGATATACAGGTACACAGGTCACTGAAAGTGGCAACGCAGGTGAAGAAGGTAGTCAAGAAGGCATACAGCATGCTTGCCTTCATTGGCCTGGGAATTGAGTTTAAAATTGGCAAGTCATGTTGCAGCTTTATGTGACCTTAGTTATGCCACACTTGGAATATAATGTTCAATTCTGGTCGCTACACTACCAATAGGATGTGGGGGCTTTGGAGAGGGTACAGAGAAGATTTACAGGATGTTGCCTGGTATGGAGGGCATTGGCTATGAGCAGAGTTTGGGGAAACTTGGTTTGTTCTCACTGGAACGAAGGATGTTGAGGGGAAACCTGATAGAAGTCTACAAGATTGTGAGGAGCATGGACAAATTAGACAGTTAGAAGCTTTTTTCCAGGGTGGAAGAGTCAATTACTAGGTGGCATAGGTTTAAGATACATGGAGCATTGTTTAAAAGAAATATATGAGGCAAGTTTTTTACAAAGAGAGTGGTGGGTGCCTGGAATTCACTGCCGAGGCAGGTAGTGGAAGCAGATACGATAGTGACTTTTAAGGGGCGTCTTGACAAATACATGAATAGGATGGGAGTAGGGGGATATGGTCCCCGGAAGGGTAGGGGGTTTTAGTGTAGTCAGGCAGCATGGTTGGTGCAGGCTTGGAGGGTTGAAGGGCATGTTCCTGTGCTGTAACTTCTTTGTCCTTTGTTCTTTGCAAGATTATGACAGGCTTGGATAGAGTGGATAGTCAGAGTCTTTTTCCCAGGGTTGAGAGTTCAATTACTCAGGGGCATAGGTTGAAAGTGAGAGGGGGAAAGTTTAAAAGAAATGTCAGGGGCAAGTTTTTCACACAGAGGATGGTGAATGCTTGGAATATGCTGCCGGAAGAGATGGTGGAAGTAGATTCTATGACAATGTTAAAGAGCTATCTGGATGGACATAGGAATAGGCAAGGAATAGAGGGATATGGACTATGCAGAGGCAAGAAAATATTAGATTAGAGAGGCATTTGTGTCGGCACAGATTTGGTGGGCCAAAGGGCCCGCTCCTGTGTTGCACTGTTCTTTGTTCTGTGGAATACAAATTTCCCCGTACCTGTAAATGGGGATGTCACAAGCCATGCATGCAGCGTTGTAAACTTAACCTTTCTCCACGTGGGAAATTTGGACAGGACTCTTTTTTGAGGAGAAAATTCAAATTTCCTGTGTCAGAATTTCAATTTTGCCAACTCCCGTATCCATTCCGAACCTTTCTGGGACACGAAACCTCAGCCCAATGCTTCTTGTTTTTATTATTTTTAACATACAGTAGTTTCAAAATGGCCTGGTGGAGCAGTTTCCACAAACACAAAACATAAGAGATACATATTTGAAAAATAAATCTTTCCATTTCTCTGTGAATTGTGGCGGTGCTGCAAATGGGCCTGTGTGGTTTTTGAACAAACAGCATGAAACTGAAGCTTTTAGACAAATTACACAATTAATATGTAGAGTTTATAAATATTTGAACAGCACTCATCTATTGCTGCAATGTGTGCCATTTAATGGGCACCTAGTAATGAAACCATTCATTTGCTCAGACATCAAGGGGGAGAAAAGGTGCTAATTAGCTTGTCTTTAGAGTTCTACAAGTGCCCTTAAGAGGTCCAAAATGCACACCTGTCGCACACCTACACGCTTATGGAGTGAATCATGCAGGATGCCATATTAGGGCAGATGTTGGCATCCGTGCAGTCAATGTCCTCCCAAAACGTGCAAAATAGGGAGATCATGATTTGACAGCAACAGTGACATTTTGGAGCTCAGTGCTTCAGCCAGTAGTGTTTCTTAACCTTAGACAACTGAATATGCAGTCAAAAGCATGTACTCACATGTATTAGAGGAGGTGGAGGTGTAATGGTATTGTCGGTGGACTGGCATTCCCCAGGGAATGCTCTGGGGACCTGGATCTGAATCCCACCGTGGCAGATGGTGGAATCTGAATTCAATAAAAATCTGAAATTGTAAGTCTACTGATGACCATAAACCTTGTCGATTGTCATAAAAATCCATCTGGTTCATTCATGTCCTTTAGGGAAGGAAATCTGCTGTCCTTACCTGGTCTGGACTACACGTGACTCCAGATCCACAGCAATGTAGTTGACTCTTGGGATGGGTAACAAATTCTGGCCCAGCCAGAATGAATGAATGAATAAGGAAGAAAAATCAAGACCGATCCACTAGCACTATATAAAGGGATCTACTTTACGACTTCCTTGTTGGTTGATTTATTTGGGCTGTTGCTATGAAACTACAAATGCTTGGTGTTCCCTATAGTTGTTTCAAGCTGCCTGAGTCTGCAGTGGGTAAGTGGCAGGTGCTGACTTCAAGGTTTCTGCATGAACTAGTTGCTCCCAGACATGGTAGTGCTTGCAGCCATTCCTTTGTCAATACAGTATTGTTTGGAGAATGAACAGAAGCCATGCAGGCAGGCAAACTGTTAGAAAGGGGAGAAGGAGGAAGAGGAGAAGGGCTTTCAGCAGGAGGATGTTCAGAGCAAAATTTTTAATCAGAATCTCAGCAAGAAACAACCTGTGTGATATCTGCTTTTCAGTAAAGATGTTGCTGCTGAAATCTGCCAGTGGCTGCTGCCACAGCTGCAACCTCAGAGGGCCTCATTGCCAATTTCATTGAAGATGACCACAGCTTTTATTTTCTGCATCTGGCTCCTTCCAACTAGAGTTGGAGGTATTTACAGTGCCTTGCAGTTCGATCTCCACTGTGATGCAAGGAAGGTCAAAGTAGCTAACTATATTGATTGTCTGTTGCCAGAAACAAGCAGGCAGACTCAACACATGGCTTCCACACTGCATAAACTTTGCTACCAGCTCTTGGCCTTTTGGCTAAGATCAAGTCTGGTATCGACATGCTGTGCTTGGCTGAAGTCATTAGGTTACATTTTAGCTTCGTTTAAAGCAATTTTTAAAAGCAGCACCTCAGCCTTTTGGCTAAGATGCAAAGAAGATCAAGCCTTGGAGGAGGAGCTATGCCTACTCCAATCAGCTTGGATCATGTAGATCAAACCCAAGACAGGAGGTGAGAACCCTGTCTTGTCAGCTTGGATTGGGAATGTCTCAACTTGTGAAGACTCTGAATTGGACTTGATTGGATTGAATTGGAATAAAAGCAACAGGCAGTTGAGGGACAGGAATAGAACACGAGGAATAGGAGATGAAAGAGAAAGGCAGCAGGCAACCTATGGAGCCCCTTTCTCCCAGGCTGCAAGGAAGAACTAGATGTGATACAAGTAACCACAATTCCACTTCCACACTCACCAGCAGCCCCACACATTATAGGTGGGATTTTCCCAAAAAGATCCTAAAGTGCTGAATTTGCATAAAAACTGGAGTAAGTACCACTTTTTTTTCAGCAGGATTTTCAAAATGAGTCTCCCATACTCTGTGCATCACGAGTACCCTAGTGAGATTCACGTTGAAAATCTGTGGGAGAGGCTTATTCCCAGTGGAGAGCCCAGCAACACAGCGCTAAGCGGATCATTGTGCATGCAGTGATCTGTCAGCGGTGGGATCACAGTAGCCCCACACTGCCGGCCTCCTTGATCACAGGCCAACCCTGCATTGTTGGCCCACTGATACCCCACCCCACTCCCATGCTCTGATTGCTGGCCTCCTGGATGTGTCCAGGCCAGTTCCTGCATTGAACTGCTGGGAGAATCGTCCTTTATATTCCTTTTGACATTCCTTGGCTGCAATGCAAAAATAAAGCCCATTACCAAATAAGCATTTCAAACTAAAATTTTAAGTGAAATTGCGTTATATTGCTTGTAAAGGTCAACTAGTCACACTTGTGCATTTACATTGGGTAGGATCTTCCAGTCCCACCGATGGCGCACCCCTGCCACTGATTTCCCGATGGCATGCGGTGAATTCAGTGCAAAATCCCACTGGAAGATCCTGCCGTTAGCCAGTGGCTGGCTGCCAAGAAACATGCCAAGGGGAGGCCAGGGAGTCTCACCTGATTGTCTGTGTTCCATATGCCTTTGCCTGTTATCATGATCGATGCAGTAATTCCCTGGTATAGCTGGTAGAAGGTTGCTGAGTTTCAGTGGAGAAATCGCAGATGGATTTGCAGGAAACCTCCAGCAGTTTTTGCTCGAGAAGGTCACTCTTAACAGCACGATCTTGGCATGGATGGCAACAGCCTGGGATGGTTAACAGGCAAAAACAAGAGCTCTGGCAGAATGGCAGAGAATGGGAAGGTGATACTGTCATCTTGAAAGATAGTCATGATGTGGAGATGCCAGCGTTGGACAGGGTAAAAACAGAAAGAAGTCTCACAACACCAACTTAAAGTCCAACAGGTTTATTTGTAGCAACTGCCGCAAGCTTTTGGAACACACTGTTCCTTCGTCAGGTGAGTGGGAGTTCTGATCACAAACAGGGCACAAAGACCTGATACACTGCAGGAAAGGATGTCCAGAAGCATGGTACATTGGGGAGACCATGTGGACGCTACAACAATGGATGAATGAACACCGCTCGACAATCACCAGGCAATACTGTTCTCTCCCTGTTGGAGAACACTTCAGCGGTCACGGGCATTCAGCCTCTGATCTTCAGGTAAGCGTTTTCCAAGGTAGCCTTCACGACACATGACAGCACAGAGTCGCTGAGCAGAGACTGATAGCCAAGTTCCGCACACATGAGGACGGCCTGAACTGGGGTTTTGGGTTCATGTCACTCTATCTGTAACCCGCACAACTTGTCTGGACTTGGAAAATCTCACTAACTTTCCTGTCTGGAAACAATACACATCTCTTTAACCTGTGCTTAATGCTCTCTCCACTCACATTGTCTGTACATTTAAGACTTGGTTAGCTGTAAAGACTCACATTCCAATCATTATTCATGTAAATTGAGTTTGTGTCTTTGTGCCCTGTTTGTGACAGAACTCCTACTCACCTGACAAAGGAACAGCATGTTCTGAAAGCTTGTGGCATTTGCTACAAATAAACCTGTTGGACTTTAAGCTGGTGTTGTGAGACTTCTTTCTATCTTGAAAGAGAACAGCAGGTTCATGCTCCGCAGAGCCACTGTCACTTCCCTCTGGCAGTGTCTCAACAGTGCTAGTAATCCATTGGAGGATAGATTGCTGGAAATCCGTGATGCCCTTCAGAGTCCTCTTGCACACTGTAGTTTGCAAGCATGATGGCAGGACGCTGGCTGTGCATCACTGCAGCCTGATTGCCCACAATAACATTCAGGCATTGTGCTACAATAGAAAATACAACATCGCCCATCAGATTCTGCAACGTGGTTGGGCCCACAAGTGTGCAACACAAGAACTGGCCACTGCTTCCATACCAGAAAGGATAGGCTCCATTGCCTTGTAGATTGAAGCCTCTGAGTGCATATCCAAGTATTTTTTAAATGTGATAAGGATTTCTGCCTCCACTATCCCTTTACACTCTGAATTCCAGATTTCCATCATTCTCCTTGTGAAAAGGTTTCTGCTCAATCCCTCTCTAATCCTTCTACAGATTACTTTAGCTGCGGCCTAAATAGTTTTTTATATAGTTTTAGAATTATCTACCTGTTCTTATATTCAGCCTCAGCTAATAAAGTATCTGGAATGCCTCCTTAACCACATTATCTGGCTGACCTGTTACTTTCAGTGACCTATTGTCATGCCTACACTACACTGCTCAGTTCCACAGCACTGCTTATCATCCTACTGTTTACCGTGTAATCCCTTGTCTTATTTACCATCCCCGAATGCATCACCTCAACTTCTTTGAATGAAATACTTTGCCACTTTTCTGCTCATCTAACCAGTGAGCCTATTGATCCCTTTCTGCAGCTTTTTTCACTATAAACAACACCTCTAAATGGTGATTTATATTGTTAATCTTTTCCAATTACTGAAGTTAGGCTGACTAGCCTGTGGTTGCTCAGTCAATTAATTCCTCCCTTTTTAAATAATGGTGCAATGTTAGCAGTCACCTCTAGTCCTGCCGGTTGCACCTCCTGAATATCTGAAAGGACATGGCAGAGTGTGAGATTAGGTAAGAGGTCCATGGTTACATCACTTGCAGGTTGTAAATCAAAGATAGTGTGGGATAAAATGAAAGTGGGATGTGAGAAGGACGATTGAGGATGCTATCAACCTTGAGTTCACTCCACCACTGGCTATGGCCTCAGCAATAGATGTCTCAGTATTAGCCAACATTGTCTCCTTCTTGCAGGCCTGCCTAGCAACCATGCTTTCACCCCCCCCCCACTCCCAGTTAGCTTCTGCTGCCTCTGGTTATGCACCACTTTATCCTGCAAGAGAGGGAGGTCATGTGTCAGTGAGACTATGTAATGTTTGGCTGATGTTGCTTTTGTGGTTGAATAGCTGGCAGTGTGTACACTTTCTGAGGTGGGGATGTGAGAGTTGCGTGTGAACGTGAATTGTTAAGCGACTGTGAATTGTATGAATGTTAAGCATGAGTTGTGGTCGGTGGAAAAGCTTGCTAGGTGAATAACAGAGGTGTGGTGTTTTTGTTTTATCTGTTCATGGGATGTGAGTGTCACTGGCTGGGCAAACATCTATTGTCCAATCCTGAGTTCATCAAAAGTCAACCACATTGCTATGGACTTAAAGTTCTTATAGGCCTGACCAGTCAATGATGACTGATTTCCTTTCATAAAGGCCTATCCTAAAGGCATTAGTGAACCAGATAGATTTTTACAACAATCGATTCATTGTCATCATTTAGACTTTTTATTCTAGATTTTTATTGAATTTGAATTGCACCATCTGCTGTGGTGGGATTCAAACCCAGGTACCCTGGGTCGCTCAATTACTTGTCCAGTGATAACACCACTGCGCCACTGTCTATCCAGTGGCTGATACTACTGAAGTAGGATGTAGTATTTGAAGATGCACTCGTTGAATTGGATCATCCCTGTGAGTTCACTGAATTTCTTTCAATACTGCCTTCAGTCCTAGAAGCTTGACCTCCATGACGATCTGCTCCCGTATACTTTGGCTGTACGCCTGGATGGCCTATTTCCCATTGCCGATGTAAGATACTTCTCTTCTATTCCATCTCTTCCAACAAAATCTCCAGTGTGGTATCCATAGCTTGCGCTCTCCCCTGTTACAACTTACATTTGTGGTTAGCACTGCTGCCTCATAGTGCCCGGGACCCGGGTTCAATTCCCACCTTGGGTTACTGTCTGTGCAGGGTCTCCACATTCTCCCTGTGTCTGTGCAGGTTTCCTCCACGTGCTCCAGTTTCCTTCCACGGTTTGAAAGATGTGCAGATTAAGTGCATTGGACATGCTAAATTCTCCCTCAGTGTACCTGAACAGGCGCCAGAGCGTGGCGACTAGGGGATTTTGACAGTATAGTGTTAATGTAAGCCTACTTGCGACACTAATAAATAAACTTTAAAAACTTGGATGTGTAGCTGCCTCTCTAAATTTTCTGCCCCACCTGCGATGGAACAGTAAAATCCTGCCCTAGATGCCAAAGATCACGGAGTGGTATTTCAAGAAAATTGAATTTCCATTCTGAAGAGTCGCCCCTCCATCAAATACCAAAAGAACATTAACCGGTCATTCATCGCGACTATGTTCACCGCCATATCCAACAGATGGTATAACAATATATAAAGAGCTCTTGTTCCCTACATAACAGGGTAAGTGCCAATTCTGAAGCCCTTTATTAGCTGAGGAGCACAATGAGACATCCTGAGATGTGAAAGATACTAAATCAAAGCATGGTTTCTGTGAGGTGGCTCCTGGCCTCAGTCCGACAACTTACTACAGCAGCACTGATGAGTTCAAGAGCTCAGCAGTAAAAAGGGCAGAACACTCCATACCACTGTGTTGATGACTGAAAATCTTTTTTCTAAGTAACCTGCGGGTTAGTTAACAAATTTCTGTCTCCCCGCATAATAAGTGATTATGATTAGTTTTTCTTTATAAAGTGATTTAAGTTCAACCTGCACAATTTACTGGATTTGAAAAATTACTCAATTTTAACCTCAAAGGTAAACATTCATACTGTCTTAATGCGATCTACTGCTGAAAATTGCCTAGTTATTTTATTCTTTAGATAGTTACAGAACAAAGTCTGACAAAATGAATTCAGTGAATAAATGGTATTTGCTTAATGAGAACAGTAAGAGAAATGAAATATTTGAACTACAGTGGATTCATTAAACAACCTGTATTCTGTGTAAACTCAAGTATGAGTATTGCATTTCGTGAACACACATGTCTGCATTGATCAGGCATAAGTGCATAATGTGATACGTTGCAATGTGCTGTGAAATTCTATTACAAAATATTGTTATTTTCAGGAACTCAGGAGCAATTGTTAAGTAGGACTAACAATCTCCTTCACTATGCTTGGCAAACAGATGCATATGAGATCACGTAGTAGTTATTTCATTTGCCTAACTTTGTCATGGACTGGGACTCTGGCCAATGATCAGTCTTGCCCACTGATCATAGATTTGCCAGGGAACTTCTATCAGCTCCATCAAGGAGGTCTGACAGAATCAAGTGCCCTTACCTGGCATTTAATTGGTCACCTTCAGGCCTCACCCATGATTGAGATCTGTGGTGGTGGAGCTCCCACCTCAAGAGTTACCAGCCTATCAAAGACCAACAATTCCTAATGCCACAAGGGCCAGAGTAAATGGTGGTTCCTGGTGTAGTGATTACTGGTATGCTAAACTGTATAGTTCAAAGATTTCATTTCTTTAACTCTTCTCATTAAGCAAAGGCCATTTATCCACTGAATTCACTTTGTCAGAATTTATTCTGTAACTACTTCTGTAATTAGGCATTTTTAGTACCTCATACCCCCTACTTCTCTCCCATCAGCCTGAGTTCCAGGATCACTAAGGGAACCCATGCAACAAATGACTAATGGTATGATGGGTGATCTTGGTGTTCTAATATGGTGCAAGGTGACATCTCAATGATGAGATCTTGAGACTTGGGGGTAAAGGGAGGTGGAGGGGGAGTGGTTAGAAGAAAGGACAGTGGTCCACTGTCTTTCCCAGTTCTATGTGCCTTTTTCCTATGTCTTTCACCTCGCGTTCCACCTTCACTCATTGTGGTCTGGAGGCTTTTCCATGATTCTGGGCCTCAGATGGGTGCAGTATCACCAACAGATACTCCTCTCACTCTCTCTAACAGAATCAAGTGACCTTTTGGCAATTAATTGGTGGACCACTGTCATTGCTACCAGTGGCTCCTCTGTGCCCCTCGCCAACCAACCATCTGCCTCCCTTTATCCCCATTGTTGTGATATTGGCTGCATACCGTTGTGATGTAAAGGTGCTTGGCAGAGCAATGGTAAATATGGGACTGGAAAACAGCATTGATCCATGATGGAACTGATAGGAGTTTCCCACCAGATCTATGACTAGTGGGCAAAGTCCCAGCCCTTGACACAGTTAGGCAGTATGAGCAGCTGCCAGCCTCTGGCTAGCAAGACCTGACTGTGGCCAAATATGTATCTGAAGGGCATGATTTTGTTGACCTTTCCACTTTGTGCAATGGTTTCTTAACAATAGTCGTGAAACTTTTGTGTTCCTTCAGCTTGCTTCATTCCTTCACTTCATTTTATTCCCTAACAGCCTTCAGTTTCAACACTTTAATTGATATGCATGCTCCTTTGCATTTTCCCTCTGCAATCAAACACGTTGTTCCAGTTCTCTTGTCTATGTTTGATTTTTTTTTTCTGAGCCCAATCAACATTGATAACTCGTGCTTATTTGTTTTAAATTTATAAGTTTGAATCCGGTCAGTGAGTGATGATCTAATCCAGGAGGTCCCAAACGATTCTGGCCATGGAACCTCCCACGTGTATTGATAGAACCCCTAAGAGATGTTCTTATCATGTTGAAGCGTTAAACCACAGAAGTTTATTCATTTTGCGAAATAGGTGCAAAGATGCAAAAATAAATTCTAAAGATCTTGTTACTACTTATATGTACACATTTATTATAATTAAAAAGTTCTCTTATTCATCAAAATACTTAAGTCTTACCTTTTTTGTCATTTATAATGGGAGAAGCCATTGCTGCTTCTTTTGCTCACAAATTTGTTTAATATTAGGGGTGCTGCTGGAGAGCTGGAATCTGATATATCACACAATCATACACATGCACACATACTCTCTCTACACACACTCACATTGTCACCCCTCTCTCATTTACACACACACCTTTCTCGTACACTCAGCTGTCTCTCTCTCTCTCTCCCTAGCCACTACTTCCCACATTCTATGGCCACTTCCCTTTATCAACCCATTGCCCGCAGCCACTTGCCCACTCACCTCATAACCTGTCAAATGGCCACTGCCTACCACGCTGCACATCTTCTCTCTTCCTCCCTCACACCCTTGCCTTGACCTCAGGACCAGAATTTTCCTGTCCCACACACTATGGGAATCGTAGTAGGCGAGGAGCGGACCATGCAGACAAAGACCATGTAAAGGTCCATTGTGCTTGGTGGGATTTTCCAGTTTTGGGGCACGCGCAGCCGGAAAATCCCGCCTAAGGACTTACTTTCCCACTATTTCCAACTAATCAAATCAGAGACTGGCTGCTCATAGGATCATGAGTGATCCTATTAACAATCAATGCAGGGAGTGACCAGCCTCTGGACAAGCAGCCTCATAGCATTTTGAAATTTTATATATTGGTTTGACCAACCACGGAACCCCTTAACATATCCAATGGAATGCAGGATTCCACAAAACCCGGTTTGGGAAACCCTGATCCAATCGTCACCAATGGTTCTGGTTTTGACTTTTACTCCAGGTGCTGTTCCCTTGTTCAGCATCACAGGCCACTAGCATAGATAAGCCCTTGGTCCACAGGAATTGGAATATTAGTTTAATTGTCCTCCTGATACTGAACAAAGAACCCTCATTCCTCTATTCCATGTGACTGTTAATATCATATCTTCCTTGTTCTTAAAATTAATTGAAATGAAGCTTTGTTAAATAGTGAGTGGATAAGCAAATGACAATAACTATGCACTGTAGATCAACAGCAGGAACAAGTTTAACTACCCATCCCCTAAACATAGAAAATAACAAACAGAACGTAAGCCAGGCACATTTCCTCCCGAAATTCAGTGTACCTAGTTCAATGTCCATGACTGAATCTAATCTGGCACTTGACTGCTGACTTTCCATGGAATGTTTCTGGCCAGTCTACACTTCCCTGATGGTTTCAGACAAACAACTCCATTTGAGCAAAACAAGTTGAGATGTATTTTTAAAATGTAGTCAGCACCAGAAAAGGAAATTGAAATAATTAGCTCATAAATACAAATCAAAGTTACCAAACAAATGTAGAATTGAACAAGTTCAGACAATGCAAAGATTTACAGCCCAGTCCTATTAAGACAATATGAATCAGAAATTAGGTTATGAAAGTCCACTTTTCAGGTGTCTCACAGTTGCTGAGTTTTCAAAATGGCAGTCCTCAAGTGGAGGGGCAGTTTCAACTGAAAATGCATTGTCCACCCATATTAAGGAAAAACAAGAAGCATCCTTTATGCATTTTCAAACAGGCATTGCCTATACAATTAAAGAAGAGTGTAAAAGTTTATTATTAATGTCACAAGTAGACTTGTATTAACATTGCAATGAAGTTACTGTGAAAATCCCCTAATTGCCACACTCCAGTGCCTGTTTGGGTACAATTTAGCACGGCCAATGCATCTAACTGGCACGTGTTTCGGTCTCTGGAAGGAAACTGGGGCAATTGGAGGAAACCCATGCACGCACAGCAAGAACATGCAGGCTCCGCACAGACAGCAACCCAAGCCGGGAATCGAACCCGGGTTCCTGGTGCTGCCACTGTGCCTCCCAAACCTACTGGGTCATATTACAATGTTTATTTCCATTCCCAGTGTGGGCCATTTTCTGTAAATGACTTTGTTTTGTTTCATCTCCAAACTGTGATAACAAAAGTGAAGCCAATAACATTATAGATGATGGACTCAGATACTTCATATTGTCAGGGGAGGTTTTTTCTCCATTTTGACATTGTATTATTCCAGCGCACTGATAAATTCTTGGTGATGCCTTGCAGCTCCCTCTGGAATCTTCTGTCTTTGTATTATCGTTATATGTATAAAACAGTACTGAAAATTGTCAAAATGGTGATAATAAGTTGCTACCACTCTGGAAATTCCAATAATAGCAGATATAATTTCACAAATATATCCTCTAATTTAGGTTTTTGTTCACTCCCTGAGTTTAATTCTAACATTAATATTCGCTGTAATTTCAGTTATGGATATATTTTCTTCTTCTGCTCACACACACAATTTTATTCATTCATTTTCTCTGCAAGTTTGCAATTAGTGGTTCACCCATACAGAGTCATTCTCAACTATTATTAATCACATGTAGGCTTAATAACTAACAGTAACATGACTGGAAACTGACAAAAATAAAAATGACAAATATAGTCAGCAGCCAAATATTGCATAAATGTCGTGTAAAAGGTTGCAGCCTATTTGTGCTGCCCATTTCTCAAATGCCTCCATACAGCAGGCAAGAAATGCCTGCTTATTATCAGCTGAAGTCTTTTTTAATGTTTATTTATTAGTGTCACAGGTCAGCTTACATTAACACTGCAATGAAGTTACTCTGAAACTTCCCTTATTTGCCACACTCTGGCACCTGCTCAGGTATACGGAAGGAGAATTTAAGTGGCCAACGCACCTAACCAGTGCGTCTTTCAAACTGTTGGAGGAAACGGAAGTGCTTGGAGGAAACCCTTGCAGACACGGAGAACGTGCAGACTCCGCATAAGCAGTGAGCCAAGCCATGTCCATTGAACGCATGTCCCTGGCACTGTGAGGCAGCAGTGCTAACCACCGTGCCACTGTGCTGCCCTGGCTCATTGATTTAGACAAAAGGAACTGTCGTCAAGGGCTCACGGCTGTAAACCCTTCTGTTCCCTTTAATCTCTTAGCTGAGGGGTGTGGCTCACATAGCAGTGGGCTGGCCTTCCATTCCTCTTCAGCTGCATTTCACCTTGGATGTCTAACATGTCTCCACAGCTCCCTGGCCCAATGATTCTGAGGAACAAGCCCTAACATCGGGTGTTATCCATTCAGATTCTACTGTTTCTGATTTGGTTGTTTTGACATTGGAATATGGGGGTGGAGAGATGTGGACAACCTCGGTGACTGGGCTTTCGTGGTCAGGGGAGTGTGATGGAGGAGTTTATTGTCAGCATTGATTGGCATGCCCTTTAAAGATGGCACCTGGATCTCTGAGCCAGCCTTACCAGCTCTATCAGGCTCCACCCACCAGACTGACAGCATAATCCATACCCCGAGATGATTATTGTCAGCATGCCAGAAAACCTGCTCTGAGGATGTGGCTGTGCATCTGGAGAGATAGACACCAGTTTTCAGTCTGAGCCTGACATTCTGACAAATTATGGTAAAATTCCGCTTATCGTAAAGTTCCCACACACAATTTGCATCTTTCAGGATGCAAATTCAGGCAGTAGTGCTAACCATTGTACGACCATGCCACCCCTGTTTTTGAATTTGTTGGAATTTGTGTATGCCAAGACAACTAAAGGTCCCAACTGAGCCACTCTGGAGAGAGACATCTCTAGGAGAGGATCATTCTCGATCACATCACTGTTTATGATCTTTCTTTGGGGCGGCACAGTAGCACAGTGATTAGCACTGCTGCTTCACAGTGCCAGGGACCCAGATTCTATTCCCAGCTTGGGTCATTGTCTGTGTGGAGTTTGCAAGTTCTCTCCATGTCTGCGTGGGTTTCCACCAGGTGCTTCAGTTTCCTCGCACATTCTGAAAGACGTGCTGGTTAGGTGCATTGACCCGAACAAATGCCAGAGTGTGGTGACTAGAGGAATTTCACAGTAACTTCATTGCAGTGTTAATGTAAGCCTTATTTGTGGCTAATAATAAATAGACAAACTTTGGTAAGGAAGTGCATGGTGCAATTTAATAATGTCCCCCTGAATCCATAGTACTGAAGTTTGATCAAGAGCTTTTCATGAGGAACTTCATCAATTTTGAGGAATGTAGGCAGCACAGTGGCTAGCCCTACTGTCTGACAGTACCAGGGATTCAGGTTCGATTCCCAGCTTGGGTCATTGTCTGAGTGGGATCTTCACGCTTTCTCCGTGTCTGCATATGTTCCCTCCGAGTGCTCCGGTTTCCTCCCACAGTCCAAAAGACATGCTAGCTAGGTACATTGGCCGTGCTAAATTCTCCCTCCGTGTACCTGAACAGATGCAGGAGTGTGGTAACTAGGGGATTTTCACAGTAACTACAATGCAGTGTTAATGTAAATCTACTTGTAACTAATAAATAAACTTTACTGGTTAAAACTTTATCTCAGTCGGAACTAGCTGACCTCACCCACGACTGGGATTCTCCTGCCATGCTGCAGTGAAGGAACTTTGGTGGGATGCCAAATTCCCTATTCTCTCTGGCAGCAGTGACAGTGTGAACGAGATCAGGGAATCCCAGCCCTTGTCTTGCCATGTGAGCAGTTTCAACGCTTTTGAGATTGATCTTTCATCAACAGTCAGTAACAGTGGTGCTTCTGCTAATCTTTTAGACAGCATTGTTTTCAGTCAATCTACATGGATACTCTAGGCTTCAAAGTGCTTCATGTTATGAGAATGTAGAATACGCTCAAGCAAGTTATGAATGACACTGGTGAGAGATACCAGCCTGCAGTTTTCTGGCTGACCTTTATCCCTTGAATACGCCCCAAAGGTTAGCTTGTATCCACCAGCCTGACAAGTAGCTCGTGTTGATCGACTATTGAAAGGAAGTGGCCAATATTGGAGCCATTTCATCAGCTGCTAACCTTAAAATATAGGGAGCAATTTCATCCCAGAGCTTTATTGGATTTATTTTTTGTAATAATTCCAAAATACCAAATAATTCCAAAAGCTTTAGGATATCTGAAAAGTGATTACTATCTAAGCTAAGTATGTGAGTTAAATCATCTCTGGTAAAAAACCTTTGAAAGTTGTTCATTTATTTTTGCTGCTTTACCCTTAGGATTACATACTGTATAACTCGATTGTCTATTTTGATATCTGAAACACCCACTTCTTGTTTGATGTTCTCCGGAAGCAGCAGAAACTCTCAGGATTCTCCTTAGTAGATACTCAGAAACAGGCAGAATTTTCCAGAGTGCTGGCTAAGATGGGAAAACCCGGTAGCTGCACACCCGAGTTTTCTCTTCAGGTGTTCAGCCGCTCTTATGCATAGAGCACTTGGAGGCGTGGCCCACACCGTCAGGGTGAGGACCTACAGAGCCAGCATCACAGAGATCACTTCAGTGCAGAGTGGGGCACCTTTTAAAAAGAGAACCTGACCCCTGTGGAGACGGCATTGCCAGCTCTATCAGACCCCACTCCGCCACCATGACAGTATGGGCCACACTGCCAGATTATCCAGTGGAAAATTCCACCCAATAGAAATAATAATCCAACTAAATCCCTATATTACAATATCTGCACTTCAAAAATACTTAATTGGCTGTAATTCATATTGGGGTTGTAAAAGATATTCAATGGGCAGGACTTTCCAGTCACACTCGCTCCAAAACCGGAAAATCCCACCAGAGGTTAACAGACCTTTCTACAGCCCACCCCTCGCCTGCGTCAATTCCTGTGGTGGGTAAGACAGTAAAATTCACCCCCAAAGTGCAAGTTTTTTCTGTTATTGTTTTATTAAGTAGTATGGTTATGTAACTGAACTCGCCTGAATTAATCATTTGGCACTTGTTCTTGCCCTCTCAACTTTTGGAAATCACCTGCTTTCATTTACCGTGCTGTAACACTTGTAATTTCACCCACCATCACTCCTTACCAAAATCTCGATCTCTTCACCTTTTCCCCCCTTAAAATGAATTCCTGGCCAAGCCTTTGCTCAGCTTTTCATTCTTTCTTCTACTTTTCCAACACTCAAATCTCGCCCTCCATCTTGTCTCCGAGCCCCATCTCCCCAACCCACGGGGCAGCTGCCACATTCCTCAGGCAGTCCCTTAACAGTCTGTACCCCTGTTCTGCCATTCACACATTCCAATCACTTAATGGATATTTTTAGTACCTTTCTCAGCCTTCTTTATCATCATTTATATTTCCTTAATCCCATTACAGCCACCGCCCCCTCCCCTCAATCCTCATAGTATAAATATTATTTGATTTTCTTTACTTTCAGTTCTGACAAAGGGTTATTCTGACTCAATGTTGGCTCTATTCTCGCTCCACTGATGCTGTCAGACCTGCTGAGCTTCTTCAGCATTTTCTGTTTATGCTTCAGCTCTGCAGTATTTTGCTTTTACCTTTATTAAGCTATCTCAATGTCTCCTTCTCTGACTGGTGTCAAATTTTTTTATAAAGCTTGTTTATTTAATGCGACTAACCTAAGTTTTGTGCAATTATTCCTCTGTGATACAACGTAGAACACTTTCATTAAGATTTTTAATTTACACTAAAGGCACTGTATAAAAGCAAGTAGTGGTTGTCATTGATTTTGTTGCATACTATTAGTCTGTAATCTGGATTATTCTAATGTAAAGAGAGACAATTTATGTAGCCCTCTTTTGTGTTGTGTTTTCTCAGACTAGGCAACATCCCAGTGAATCAATATTGTACCTTGTCTAAAGCCTTAATATTTGTCCCAGTATGGAGTACAATACTGTGCACAATTGTACCCGAGATCTTATTAAGTTTTTCTATAGGCTTGACATTACTTCTTACCTATTGTGTTCTGTACCTCTTGAGATAAAACCTAGAATTATATTCTTTTATAGCTTCATCACACTGAGCTGCTGCCTTTAATATCCTGTGAACCGGTCCCCTCATGCCCCTTAGCTCACCCACATCATTTAGTTCTATTCCGAGAATAATTACTGCTGTTATTTTCTTTACCCTTTATATTTACATTTTTCTCAGGCATATTGATATTGAATTCCATTCTGCTATGTTTTGGGTCAATCACCTCATCTTATTAATATCTCTTTGTGGTTTCCTGCGGTGCCCTAAATAACTTGCAATGCTTATATTGCTATACTCGCTATTTCTTATGGACATTTTTTCTATAAGGGTAGAGATTTTTCCACATATCTTTAGCAACTGATCCATATATGCCTTACACAGTTTTCCACCACTTTTATTCTCTTTATTAATCATGCAATGCATTTTATAACCTGTGCAAAGTCTTCACTATGGCTTATCAGTCATATTTTTGGACTTTTATTGCCATACCTTTTGCCTTTACATAAGGCTTTTGTTTAGCACACGTATTTTGTATGCACAGAACCTCCACCCCTTCATATCAATATTGTCTAAATTGAAGGGTCATACGAACTCAAAACATTGAGGGCAATCTTGAGCCCATGCTCGCTGTCTGTGGGGATGGCTGCGGATGCTCACATTTCGACGGAAATACAGAATTTGCGAATCCCAATTTTTACCATAACTTGCATGAACCTTATTTACGTTCATTTTAATATATTTATATTTCATTAACATCCCCCTTGCCATATATTGACTCCCCTGCCATACAGACAAATTATCATCCAGATATGGTTGGCACCATGACAACCTGGCAGTGCTAACCCATGACAGGGAGCGGTGCTAGGGGCAGACCCCAGTGGCAGCCTCATGGGGGAAGGGGGATTAATTTACTTGTGATCGTGGGTGGGTGCAGACGTGGGAGCTGGGAATTGCTGCACATTTCCAGCATTTTTGTTTTCTGGATAAAAGCAAATTATTGAGGATGCTGGCATCTGAAACCAAAAGAGAAAATGCTGGAACATCTCAGTAGGTCTGGCAGCATCTGTAAAAAGAAAAAAGAGCTGACATTTTGAGTCCAGACGACCCTTTACCAAATTTTTGTTTTCTTATCTGAATTCCAGTATTTAAATTTTGAAGTTTTTTTTATTGCTGTCAAATAGACTTTAACACTGTAATGAAGCTACTCTGAAAATTTCCTAATCTCCACAGTCTGACGACTGTTTGGGTACGCTGAGGGAGAATTTAGCATGGCCAATGCACCTAACCAGCATGTCTTTTAGACTGTGGGAGGAAACCAGACCGCCTGGAACAAACCCATGCAGACGTGGGAAGAATGTGCAGTCTCCGCACCGACAGTGATCCAAGTCAGGAATCAAACCCAGGTCCCTGGCGCCGTGAGGCTGCAGTACTAACCACTGTGCCACCCCAATAGTATTTATAGTATTTTCCTTTTAATTTTTAAGTAGAATTTCTGTTTATTGATAAGCAGTGCACGCTCTCTGGAAGGACACATTCTCTCACCTCAGCCTGGGGAACAGGGCACAGGTTTGTAAGAGCCAAGGCTTAGAACTCTCAACTCTGTATAGTGATAGCAATGATCAGTGGCAGAGAGTGGTGGCATATTGCCTTCTGCTTGTTATATCACAAATTACCTATAGATTAGAGCATTGGTTTGCAGAATTATCTGGAGCCATCCCTAGCCGTTGTTAAGAATGGATTAACAAACCTTCCAATTAAGTCCTAATTTGATGTCAGTTGGTCAATGCAAGTATATAAAAAGGTCACAGCTGGCACTGGGTGTTGAAGCAGAATTGTATGTGGAGTTGGATCACGGAAATAAGGGTAGTTTATGAAGAAGCTGAACTCGTGTCTCCTTTACTGAACTACAACCGAGACTCAAATAGCTGCCAATGATGGGTTTACCCTCCAGGTCTCATCAAAGTGCCAAATTGGCTGAAGAATCCTCAGTAATGCTCGAGACTGCTTTGGCTTATTTCAGCTCAATTATCAGCTTAATGAGTCAGCCACAGAGGATCAGGCTCAACTTCTGTTTTCCGTCAGAGAGATGTTGCTGACTTTGCGCTCAATGATTATAATCAACTGTTTGTTTTGAGGTGATTGACAAGCGTGGATTTGGATCCTCCTAATGATAGCATTGTGGTTAGCACTGCTGCTTCACAGCACCAAGAACATGGGTTTGATTCCTGGCTTGGGTCACTGTCTGTGTGAAGTTTGCATGTTCTCCCTGGGTGGGTTTCCTCTGGGTGCTCTGGTTTCCTCCCGCAGTCTGAAAGATGTGCTGGTTAGTTGCATTGACCTGAACAGGTGCCGGAGTGTGGCGACTAGGGAAATTTCACAGTAACTTCATTGCAGTCTTAATGTAAGCCTTACTTATGATTAATAAATAATTTTTCTTTCCTGAAGGAGTGATCTTACCTTGTCCCACCAGCCGATGGGCGGAGCAAGCTGGTAAGATCGTGAGACAGGTGGAAAATCGGATTTGCATCCGATTTCTTGCCAATTGCAATCCTATCTGCACCAGATATCCAGCGAGATCAGCCTCATGCCCAAAAAGGTTATGGGGTTGATCTCAATATTTAAATAGATTTTACATCTGATTTAAATATTATAAGTGAACCCAGCATGCAATCATCCAGACTGATTTGCCTTTGCAGCAACACCGGTGAAGGTGAAAATCTCCGGCGAGAATCACCAATGCTCCCCATCAAAGG
This sequence comes from Carcharhinus amblyrhynchos, assembly GCF_965287045.1. Lineage (NCBI taxonomy): Eukaryota > Metazoa > Chordata > Chondrichthyes > Carcharhiniformes > Carcharhinidae > Carcharhinus > Carcharhinus amblyrhynchos. The sequence continues at coordinate 80,597,767 of NC_137327.1, forward strand.
GGACCTGTCATGATGACATTGCCGGTAAGACCGGATGCAATTAAGGCCCCCCCAGGGGCACTGCCACTGTGCTAGGCATTGCCAGCCTAGCACAGTGGCAGTGCCCACTGGGCCTGGGATGTGCGAAGGTGATGGGGCTGAGGGAGTGGGACCTATTGGAAAAGGAAGAGTCCTGACGGGGGAGGGGCCTGAGTGGAGGCATGCGGGGGATGCAGTTCACTCTGCAACTGGGATCGGACAGGGGGAGAGAACACTGAACCCTGCAGCTGGCCAGGATGGGGAGATGATTGTGTGGAGACTAGCAACCATGTTGTTGGGGGGAATGAGTGGGAATATTCGTTGGGGGGAGAGGCAGTGAAAGATCTGCACATATGCAGTTATGTTGCCTGCTTTCAGCATTCTGGTGAACGTAGGCCCAGTCCCCTCCCCCTGCTGGTGGGAAACAGATTCAACAAGATTTTTTTGCTCAGAATGGCATAAGATTGGACTTGAGGCCTCAACACAAAACAGATTTGAAACTTTCCCATTTTCACACTCGTTCAAGACTTTGAATGCTTTTGGTAAAATTGCCCCCGCAAGTATCAACAACTCTTGCCAAGCTTAAATTTGTGTGATATTTAGGTCTTCCTCACACAAAAAGCAATTGCTATCCTGTCATTGCGCCATTATAAATGTTGCACTGCATGACACGATTACGAAACTTTTAAATAGGCCATTAACTGCCTGAGAAAGGATAAAAGATCACACAACAGGTTTGTTATGATAAAGGTGGGTTTTTTTTTGCCGTTCCCAATCAAAATCTCATTTAGCTTCAGGTTTCAAACCATGTTTTTCACAGGTCAGGAAAGCTGAAAATGTCGGCATTTAGCTGGATGTGCTATAAATGAGGAACATGTCCAAGAAATTCAAATCTTTAAAGGTTATATGCATCCTAGTCTGTGGTATCGGTATTAACTAAAGGTGCTTCTGCTAAACCCTGAGATATTGGAACATTTTTATTTCCTTCTAATGCCCTAAGGCAATTAGATGTAATGAAACAGCCAAGCAGTGTCCAAAGGGTATCTGTCAAATGCACTGCAAATAGGGGGCTCCTTATGTCTGCACATTTCATATAATCTCTTCTGTATTAATAACATCAAATCTCTTCAAATGCTGAAACATTCTGCAGATTTGTGCTCTGTGATGTACCTTCTACCAGTCCAATGAAAAATGTAATATACAAAATTACTATTTCACCTTTTATTCCCAGCAGATTAAATAATTTAATAGGCAAAGGAAGGATTAGGAAGTTGGCTGAAGGTTATTAAGCAGCCAGTGCTTCAGTGTGGCCGAGAAAGGTCTGTAGCTATCGGAAAAGTGGTCTTTAGTAACCGAAAAGGAAGATTTTTCTTTTTCAAGTTACTTAACCAATGTTCCTATGCCACAATATAAGAACATAAGAACGTAAGAAATAGGAGCAGAAGTAGGCCATCTAGCCCTTCGAACCTGCCCCGTCATTCAACAAGATCATGGCTGATCTGAAGTGGATCAGTTCCACTTTCCCGCTCACAATATGAATATTGTAAATCACTTACATCTCCATCTAACTAGTTCATCTCTGAACAAGGGACTACAGCAACAACAATGCGAAAATATAACATGCAAGGAGAGATTGAGATGATTAGGATTATATTCACAAGAGTTCGGAAGAATGCGGGGGTGGTCTCTTAGAAACCTATAAAATTCTCACAGGGCTAGATCAGGTAGATGCAGGAAGGAGTTCCTAAAGGTGGGGGAGTCCAGAACCAGTGATCACATTCTGAGGATACAGAGTAGACCGTTTAGGACTGAGATGAAGAAAAATTTCTTCACTGAGAGGATGGTGGGCCTGTGGAATTCAATGCCACAGAAAGCATTTGAGGTCACAGTCACTTGCATCTCCATCTAATATTTGCAAGAAGGAATGAAATATAGCTTGGAGCGAAAGCAATCAAAAGATAGAGAGACGAGGCAGGATCAGGCTGTGGAGTTTGATGATCAGCCATGATCTTACTGGATGAGACATGTATAGCCGAATGCCCCACTCCTGCTGCTATGTTCTACGTGGAGGTGTTTTGAGCCTGCACTCTCCATCTACAGGAATGACAGTGCGCACTCAAAATCCAGAAAGTGTGATACAGCTTCACTGGTGGAGGGGCATGAAACACATCACAAGTTCGCAGAAAGCTTGTTTTAATACATTAGCATCTGATAAGCATGCACTTGTCCAGGACTTCCCGCTCCCTCCCACACCCCCACCGGATATTCAGAAGACACCAGCACTATATCACGTCAGCACCATTTACAACCTAGATGTGAACCTGTCATAGGGGTGTCTCAAGGGGTTGGGGGGAATATAAAGGTGAGTATACCCTCCTGGCACTGGCCCTTGGCACAAGTTGGCACTGTGCCCACACCAACCTGGCAGCGCCACCTTGGCAATGCCAACCTGCGCCAAAAGGCGGGCCCCAGTGAAAGGCTCAAATGGGAGGGAGGTGATTCATTCAAATTTGATAGTGGGCCAGAAGTGGCTGCAGGAGCAGGGGAGGCTAGCAATGCCATTGGGTGGGTTAGAAAAGGTGGTGATGATCAGGAGGAAGTGAGAAAAGGACCAGTGATTGGGAAAGGGGATGGGAGAGAAGTGCTGACTGTGATCTGGGAATGGGAGCCCCTGAGACCTCCGAGGTGGGCTGGGGTGAGGTTGATTCCTGTTCTGATTGGGGCATCGTTTGACGATGGCACCTCAATCTCAGTGCAGCCAGGTTTTGCCGGCGTATTGAGGGTCCCTCTACCCCCGCATAAGTTTGCCTGATTAAATCCTGATGCCCAGGAGTAGGTGAACATCAGCCTCCAGTTCTCAGTGTTACTCTGAAGTGGTTGCACTATGAAATAAACCTGCCTCTAGATTTGGTTTATCAGCAGTTTGAAGGTACTCGAACAGAAATAGATACTGGCTGATGTCCTGTTTCAGAATGCTCACTGGCCCTTCTTTGCCAATCTGCTTAGTAATCTCTTAAATACCTATTCAGAACAACATATGTATATTAGATGACTGCAATTATGCCAATAAAGCTATTGAAAATTAGACTTTTGGGACTGTCCCATGAAGAACCAACTCCATGAATGAACAAATTACTTCAGTTTGTCCTTACAGACTTAACTCTTAACTTCCCTGGATAACTACTCTGAATCTGTGTAAATAACCCACAATGTGCGCTAGCATTTGCTCTTAAGTCAGTGTGAATAGGGGCCAGTGAGTTGAGACTCTGGTTGGACATTCTCACGTAGCTCACTGATTAAGACCTCCAAGTTGCTGCAAGGCAGGGGTGACCAAGAATGGGAGAAGTAAACGATGGAGAAGGGAAGAGTTTGAGAGGGAGGAATGGACTAGAAGAGGAAAGGCAGAAATCAGAGGTGGGGGCAGAGGTAACAATGGAGGGCTGCGCCAGAAGGGGTGGAGAAGTGGAGCCTTCAAAATGCAGTTGCATGTCCTGCTCCCCGGCTCCAAATTCTGTTAACCTTTTTTTAAATTGACTTTTTTCACAGAGGTCTCCAGTGATCACTTAAAAAAATCATTGTTTTTATTGCATCTGGACAAAGTTTTCTTGAGTACAGCTATCCAAGCTCTTTACATCAGTCTCCTTTAACAGATTTCTGCAGATCCTTTGGAGGTGAACTTGACTTTCAGCTGTTGCACGAAACAGATGACAGCAGTTTGACAACCCGTTTGCGCCTTGTCCAATTTTCTTTTGCAATGAAGTCAATTGAAATCAAGTGGGATGTAGAACAGCTTCCAGTTCACTGTCATACATTTTGCGATGCCATCAAACTCCAGTATGACCTTCCCTGAAATTTCTGAGCTTGACAGGAAGTTAAAGCCTTGTCCTTTTACCTTCTCTCCTTGCTCTCAGTGCAAGTCATGCTAGCAAGTTAGCCTGCCTTTGAGAGCCAACTAGAGAATGAAGCAATTTCAACAAATTGGGGTAGAGTTTCTGATTTGAGTGCAATCAGGAAATTGCAACCATAATATGTTCAAAATTGCTCTAATTGGCATGAGATTGAATCATAGAGCACTGCTTCCAGCCACTTTATGCAGATTTGCCTTTCACTCTTTCTCTCCTGAATTGCTGTTGCTAGACTGGTGGCTTTCTTTGGTGTCTGGAAACAGGAACTCAGGGAGAAAGCTGGTGTGAGGGAAAGGCACTGGAGTTGACTGCAACAGGTTCTAGATGATATCAGGAACTTGTTCATCATGCCAATTGCAGGATGAGTATTATGGGAGAGGAGAGTGGGGCATAAGGCAAGTAATGCCATTATCCTCAATATTCATGGTGATATTTGTCACAGTTGGCCCCATGTTGCTGAGCCCCATTTCCTCAAGAGCTGCAGAAGACTTTGTTCCCCTTTGGTTGTGCTATCCTCCCTTCTGTAGTGTACCTTCTTATCTGCAAGAGACAGGACAAATGTCAATGGTTGTATAGCAATGTGTTTAGATAACTGACTATTTCTTTAAGGTCAGATAAGGCCCAAATTCAACCATTGTTCCATGTTGTATTAGCTGATCTCAGTCAGGACTAATCATTTGTGATGCCCTCAGTGGTAATTTTTAGACTAAGGTCAATTTAGTTTCAGCCTATTCTGCATAGTCATGATTGATGCCCATTCCATTTTCTATGGCAGTCCTCTCTTTGTTACAACCCAACAAATCTACACACGCTATGTCAATAGCCTAACAGATACTGTGTCCTGTTGAACTCCAGCAACAATCAATATTACAGGCGGTAGATGAGGGCATGATCTGGCTTTCCTGTATGTTCCATTAAATGATCTGCCAATATCCATTGTCCCGACATACACATAACAACTGGGGCAAGATGCTTCCCGTCAAAGTGCTCATCTCATAAGAAAAGGACAAAAAATTGCACAGAAAAGATTAATGGTTGATTATCAGGTTTTCTGAGATGTTGGTAAGAAAGAAAATGATTAGTTTTGTTTCAGTAGACCACATAATCAGTGAACTGGCTGGGAGGTGCAAGTAAGTCTGGTACTGTGGGGAGAGAAGAATTAACATCGATAAAAACATGCATTAACTTGGGGTGGTTGAGTGATCCTGTCACTTTAGCTGTACATCATTTAGTACCATTGGATCATGATGGTCCCTTCCAGTCCTGTGCATTTGGTGTGCTCTCTCTAACTATTTGACTTAGGAACTCTCCCAAACCAGCTCGATGCTAATGGTTAATAACACTCACTGTTGAAATCAAGATGTACTAAAGTATTTTCAGGAGCAATCAGTAAAGCAAAAGATGGTTGATTGTTAGTGAGACACTAAAGACATAATTTGTTCTTATGATACCTTCACATCCCAGTCTCCCACCCCCATCCTTTCCAAACATTTTTGTTTCATTCTAAAATTGTTTCTATTTGCTTAGCTTGAAAGAAGTGCCACTTCACTGCATGTAATTTGATTTCTGGTTTTGAAACTGGAGGACCTAGGAATTTTTATGAAAGTACCCATTTCAAAGTGAAAGTAACAGCTGTGCAGTGTTGCTCTTTCCTATTTAAATAACCATCCGATTGTAAGTGCTTCCGTTGTTAAAGGCACGCTGCCCCCTCAGTTTGACTTTGATCATCTTTGTTTGAATATGTTGAAGTTTACAATCCAGTAAATTGGAGGATAAAAATATGATTAAGAGAACTCATGACCCCCCTCTGATGGATTTGTCTCATCAGAACACAACCCAAATGAAATGACACCGTTACCAAAAGTTGGTAAACACTTTGTCAATACAAACGGGATAGTTAATTTTTTTTTTGACAGGGGATGTTGAATTCTAAGCCACCCAACAGCCAGTACACAGCCACTGACACGATGTTAATACTGATTGTAGAATCTTGTATATAAAGCCCACGGTCTCAAATTAATTCAGATTCAAATCTGAAGAAGGGAAGTCCCTCCTGAGAGAAAGTGAAGGCATGTATGGCATTTTCTTGATCGATACTACAAACAGTATACACTTTCAAAATACCCCTTAATGTACTGACTGCACTGAATGCCATTTCCCCATGGATTTTTATGAGCATGATACGGAAATTTAGCAGAGTTGTGGAGAAAAAATCTTATAAAAGCTTCATAAAGTACTGCTTAATGAATCCAAGACACGGCTAATTATTTCACTCTGATCACATGAGTAAGTCCACTTGATACTGAAATGTTATTGGATAATATGTTTTCAGTGGAAGCTATAATAGGGTGTGATTTTACAGCCGCGCTTACCCCAAAGCCGGAAAATGCCCCCCAAAGTCAGTGGGTCTTTGCATGGTCCATGCTTCCTCCCGCCCACTACAATTCCCATGGCAGATGGGATAGGAAAATTGTAATGTTCAATTAATTATGCAATTTGATATCTAAAGGATAATTTTTGTTGCTGCAGTATTTGCTGCAAATCCTTTATACTGGAGACATAAGCTAGAACTCTAACCACCTCGCCCGCCACAGAATTGGCACGGGTGAGGGTCAGACAACAGAAATCTCCTTTGACCTTGGGCAGGCGAGGCTGTAAAATCCCGCCCATAGTACAAAGAACAATGAAAATTACAGCACAGGAACAGGCCCTTCGGCCCTCCAAGCCTGCACTGACCATGCTGCCTGATTTAACTAAAACTCCCTACCCTTTTGGGGACTGTATCCCTCTATTCCCATTCTATTCATGCCCTTGTGAAGACGCCCCTTAAAATTCAATACCGTATCCACTTCCACTACCTCGCCCGGCAACGAGTTCCAGCCATCCATCACTCTCTGAGTAAAATATCTGCCTCGTATATCCCCTTCAAACCTTACCCCTCTCACCTTAAACCTGTGCTCCCTAGTAGTTGACTCTTCCACCCTGGGAAAAAGCTTCTGACTATCCACTCTGTCCATGCCTCTCATAATCTTGTAGACTTCTATCAGGTCTCCCAACCTCTGTCGCTCCATTGAGATCAATGTGTACAGTATTCTCTTGTAGTTTGATTCTATGACATCTCCTGATCAAAATGATTTTACCAGAAACAAACACGCAATGTCATCATTTCCGTTTTTTTTAAAAGTAGCCGAGTGCATAAATAAACAACCAAACGCTAAGCTGATGTGACCTGCTGTGGAGTGTTAACTTTTCTAGCCCATCCCTCCCTACCCCCAGCCTAATCAACAATAGAGTCACCGTGCATTAATGTTGTGCCTATATTATCAGAAACATTTGAGGTGTTTTGTAAATAGTCTTCCTACCTCCTCCACAATCAGTAACCTTACACATTTACACTGATAGTCACAAAGGCTGTTCACCTTGCAGTTTGTGAATTTTACCCAAAAGTCCACAGGGAAATGTCTTTCAGTTCAGTCAGTTTAAGGGATATTTTGAAAGTGTATACTGTTTGTAATATTGATTTAAAGAAAGCTGCAAATGCCCTCACTTTGTCTAAAGAGACATATTTCTTCTTCAGATTTGAATTTCAATTAATTTAAGACTGTGGCCTCATGCTATAGATTGTAGAATAAAGGCACGAGTAAGGGAGCTAAGGGCCTCTGCAAATTGACTTTACTTCTCTCACCAAAACACAGTCCAAATCAAATGACACAACTGCCAATATGTTATAGCTCCGATAACCTCGTTATCAGTTCCAGGAAACTTGAACTGAATGTAAAAAAACAATTTTCAAATTGTAATTTAGATGCAAATTTAAAAATATATAAATACAGTTTTTTGTGTATGAAAGTTCTTCGCGATGAAGGGTGATGGCCATGACAATAGAACAACGGAGCTGAAAATAAAAATTGCAAATGCTCAAAGTCTACAAAGCCATCTGCAACTGAAGGATTGAAGGCAGGGATTTTCCAGCCTTGCCTTGGCCTTACCCACCATGGGGACTGAGGAGCCGGCCCGAAGTCCATTCACTTTGCAACCATTGGGATTTCCCAATCCTGCTGAGTTTCAGATGGGAGATTGGTGTGGTTCTGATGGAGGATCCTCCAGAAATGTTTACCTCCTTTTTCCCCCTCAGACCTGCTATTGGATTTGATTTGATTTATTATTGTCACAAGCATTATCTTGCATGCTATGCACACAAAGCATACTATTCATAGAGAAGGAAAAGAGAGAATGCAGAATGTAATGTTACAGTCATAGTTAGATGTAGAGAAAGATCAACTTAGTGTGTGGTAGTTCCATAAAAGCCTAATAGCAGCAGGGAAGAAGCTGCTCTTGAGCCGGTTGGTGTATGATCTCAAACTTGTGTCCTTTTTCCAGTGGCAGAAGGTGGAAGAGAATATGTCCGGGGTGCGTGCAGTCCTTAATTATGCTGGCTGCCTTTCCAAGACAGTGGGAAATATAGACAGAGTCAATGGATGGGAGGCTGGTTTGCATTATGGACTGGGCCCCATTCATGACTCTTTGTAGTTCCTTGTGGTCTTGGGCAGAGCAGAAGCTGTGATACAACCAGAGTTAATGCTTTCTATAGTGCATCTGTAAAAGTTGATGAGAGTCATAGCTGACATGCCAAATTTCCTTCATCTTCTGCGAAAGTAGACGCGTTAATGGACTTTCTTAACTATAGTGTCAGCATGGGGGGGGAGCCAGGACAGATTGTTGGTGATCCGGACACCTGTTACATTTCTTGCCCCTTCTGCTTTAATGTCTTCATTGCAATTTTGCTGTTGGAGGGAATTCCAAGCATTTTGTTGTCAGGTATGGAATTCATTCAATTGTAACTCTGTGCTCCTGTTGCTAATGAATCTCAAACCCTAGTTTTGAAAGTAAATACCCTCACTGTTGTCAGTGAGCCACCATTAGTGCCAGTCATTTTTATTTAACAGTATAACCAGCTGGGCTGTGTGTCAGTTTGAAAAACAAACACAGATCAATAATGTTTAAATGGCTTTGCAATCTATGTCAGTCTCCTGGATCATGAATCTCACAGCTAACGCGTCGCTGATATTGAAACCCCAGTATTATTGTGACCTTTCGATTCCTTACATTCTCTATCCTATGACCTGTCAGCACAGACTACAGGAAAGAGTGTCAAGTTCGGGGTAGAGTTTATTCTGTGACTCACAGCCACCATTCATCTCACTTTGGTGACCTTTAACTGGCAATAATAGAGAAAGAGGACCTTCAGTTCTGAAAGTCTCCAGAGGGGGAACGACAATACTCTGAAACTGTGTGACACCTTTAAGTGTCAGCTCTATTCATTGCAATAATTCAGACGTTTTTTCTTTATACTACATAAATGAATCACTAATGGCTGGTATAAAGGGAGAGTAACCATTCCTCTCTATCTTCTGTTTTTCTACTTCCAAGAAAGAAATAATAAGGCTGGACAAAGCTTAGCGCCGCACTGCTGAGTGTTATTGTACTGTTTTTATAAATGATTCATTTCTTCTTCCAGCCAGCTAGAGAGTTTTATTCCATTGGGCCAAGACTCCAGCTGTGTATTTAAACAGAATTCCAGGTGATTAAAAAAAAAACAATCCACTTCTTGTAAGTGATCCACATTTGCCTACTAATTCAGAGCAAGCCACCGGTTCCTTTCTGTGAGTCATGTTTGTGTTCCTGCTGTAAACACTGCTTGAATGCTAAAGTAGAGAATTAATATCTAACCAGGGCATAATTCAGTCCAGCAGTTATCAAAGTGGAAAGTGCATAAGGCTTTAACTGAACGATTTTACCAAAAAGCAAAAAAAGAAATTAAGACCAATAAACAAAACTTACAGGCTAAGTATTAGGTTGACTCAAAATGACCATCAGCAATAAGAGACACTCTAACCACCACCGCTCAATGGTATTACCATCATTGAATCCCCCATGTCAACATCCTCAGGTTACCATTGACCAGAAACTAATCTGGACTCACCACAAAAAACAGTGGCTACAAGAGCAGCTCAGATGCTAGGAATACCGCAGCGAGTAACTCACCTACTGGCTTCCCAGAGTCTGTCTATCATCTAAAAGGCACAAGTCAGGAGTGTGATGGAATACTCCCCACTTGCCTGGATGAGTGCACTCCAACAATACTCAAGAAGCTTGACACCATCCAGGACAAAGCAGCCTGTTTGGCACCACATCCGCAAACATCATTCCTTCCACAACCGACGCTTCGCAGCAGCAGTGTGTACTCTCTGCAAGATACACTGCAGCAATTCACCAAAGATTCTTAGACAGCACCTTCCAAACCCAAAACCACTTCCATCCAGAAGGCTAAGGCCAACAGATAGATGGGAAACACTATCACTTGCAACTTCCCCTCCAGACCACTCACCATCCTAACTTAGAAATAATCACTATTCTTTTGCAGTCGCTTGGTCAACATCCTGGAATTCCCTCCCTAATGGCATTGTGGGTAAACCCACAGCACATGGACTACAGGATTCAAGAAGGCAGCTCACCACCATCTTAAGGGCAACCAGGGATGGGCAATAAATACTGGCCAGCCAGCAACGCCCCGTCACCTTAAATGAATGTAAAAAAATTAAGTTCAAGATCCATAATTTGTATTAACACTTCAGTCTGCCAGTTTCCTGCTCTGGGATGGATCTTAAAGATTCTATAGGATTATTTAGAACAGGGAATTCTCTAGGCACCAAAGGGCATATGATGGCACAATGGTTGGCACTGCTGCCTCATAGCACCAGGTCCCAGGTTCAATTCCAGCCTCAGGTGATTGTGAAGTTTGCACTTTCTCCCTGTGTCTGCATGGGTTTCCTCCCAGTTCTCTGATTTCTTCCCACAGTCCAAAGATGTGTAGGTTAGGTGAATTAACCATGATAAATGTGTGAGGTTATGAGGAAAGGGTATGGGTGTGAGTCTGGTTAAGGTGTTCTTTTGAAGATTTGGTGCAGACTTGATGGCTGAATGGCCTCCTTCTGCACTGTAGGGATTCTGTAAAAATACTGCGGGTTCTGGCAATCTGAAATAAAAACAAAAAATGCTGGAAATATCCAGCAGGGCAGGGCGCATCTGTGGAAAGAAACACATTTCCCGTCAAGATGATCTGATGTAAGGTCACGTTGATTGAACCATTAATTCTCCAGGTGTCTGGGCCAATATTTCTCCCCAAAACACACTAACAATTATCTAGGCTGGCGGTCTCTCATTACATGCAAAATGATTGTTATTCTGCAGTCAAATGTGACAATCACCACACTCTATATGATTCATTGTATGTAATGCATTTTGAGAGAGGTTTCTGAGAAAGTATATTGGTAATTGTTATCCAAAGTATCACACCCAACATCTATTTAAAATTTGATTTAAAAGTAAGGACATTTCAAAAAGGATTCTCTTCCGTCAAGCTAGTCCAATATATTTGTTATTTGCTCTTTCTGTCCGCTCATTTCCACACTTTCAGTCATGCTTCAGTGGAGTTAGAGAGTTAGAGCTACAACAGCATAGCCTTACATTTCTAGACCCTGTTCCCCTTGATCGTAACTCCCTCTTTGGAGTGAAGGAGCGATGAATACTGCCCCTGAGCCTAGGATTTCCCAACCGATTCCACATGTGCAATGCTCCTCACCTCTGTTCTGTGTGCCATATACTCCCACCACCCAAATATTGCCCAAAAATGAGTCCAAAGCAGAGGAAGGATAGGTGTTGACTTGTTTCTGCTGTTCTCCTGGACAACATTGCAACACTTCATCTGTGGCTGTGCAGTGCAGCCGTTGTATCGGAATAAATATCAGAGAGCTTTTTTTTTAATTCGTGGAATATGGGCATCACTGGCTGGCCAGCATTTATTGCCCATCCCTAGTTGTCCTTGAAAGGCAGTTGAGAGTCAATCACATTGCTGTGGCTCTGGAGTCACATGTAGGCCAGACCAGGTAAGAATGGCAGATTTCCTTCCTAAAGGACATTAGTGACCCAGATGGGTTTTTCCTGACAATCAACAATGGTTTCATGGTCATCAGTAGATTCTTAATTCCAGCTATTTTTTACTGAATTCGAATTTCAAAATCTGCCGTGGCATGATTTGAACCAAGTCCCCAGAACAGTAGCTGAGCTTCTGGATTAATAGTCTAGCCATCGCCTGCCCTTGAACAGTTGTTAAAGGGTCTGGCATTCGTCAATAGCAGTGCTTTCACGTGATCTTCTACACAGAGTTCCTCTAACTTGATGGGCCAAATGACCTCCTTCTGCACTATAGGGATTTTGTGAAAATACTGCAGATACTGGATGTAGATCACAAAACTTATCATAAAACCGGCACTGTAGTTATGTCCCAAATACCTGAGGAGACTTTTTCATTTCAAGTTGTGTTGTGGCTTCAGTTATTGAATTCTATTAATTTTTTTCACTTTGTCATGGAGACTGAGTTTTTAGTACTCTGCCTTCCTACAATATAGCTGTTTGGAGGCAACTGTGTGGAAACAATCGTAAGTCCACTTGTCAACTGCTGAAGCTATTCTGCTGATTCTCCCCTGAGCTACTAAGAAACATTGTCCCATCAGAGAACAAGTGTGGTGGGTGACATGGTGACACAATAGTCAGCACTGCTGCCTCGCAGCGCCAGGGACCTGTGTTCAATTCCTTCCTTGGGTCACTGTCTGTGCGGAATCTGCACATCCTCTCTGTGTCTGCGTGGGTTTCCTCCGGGTGCTCCGGTTCCCTCCGACAGTGAACGACTTCCTGGTTAGGTGCATTGGCCGTGCTAAATTCTCCCTCATTGTACTCAAGCAGATGCCGCAATGTGGCGACTAGAGGATTTTCACAGTAACTGCATTGCAATGTTAATTTGTGCTACTTGTGACACTAATAACAAAACTTAAAGAATCCCTCTCCCACTGTCTGTACAACCACTTAAATATGCCTGGAATGAAAAGAAAGAGGAATCAAATCAAAACCTTCCTTTATTCCTGAACCATCATTTTTTCATGCACAGGCATGTTTTCTCTGTTGCTACACTTATTGGTATCCTGGCTAATATTATCCTTCAGCCAGAAGGACAAAAACAGACTGGTCATCATCACGTTACTCCTTGTTGGAAGCTTGCTGTGTGCACACTGGCACACCATTCTCTGCATTGTAACACTGCTTACATTCAAAAATCAGCTGGAAAGCGCTTTGGAATGCCCTGAAACCATGAAAGGTACAATACAAGTCTTCTTTTCCTTTCCTTTGGCTGCTTGGCACCATGTTGCTGCCTTTCTGTCATTCCCTTCAAAGCAAACTGCAGGAGGCATGAGCTTCCATTTGGTGTTGCTGCTGCCACCATCCCAGCCATGGCATTGCATACAACGCCATGCCACTCACAGAGAAATCTTTAAATGAGCATGAAGAATTTTGTCATGCAAACCACTATTGCCAACGTCCTACTCTTTAGAAGCTGTCCAAATGAAAACCCTGCTCTATTTAATGTATAGATTTAGATGGAGTACATTAAGAGCAGCTGATTCCAAATAAGGGACGTTTTGCTTCAATAGGGCATTGGTAGGCAGCACCTGGAGTATTGCGTGCAGTTTTGGCGTCCTTATGAGGAAGGATGCCCTTGCTATAGATGAAGGTGCAGCAAAGGTTTACCAGGCTGATTCCTGGGATGGATGGTCTGTCATATGAGGAAAGACAGAGTCGGTTTGGATTATATTCTCTGGAGTTTAGAAGAGTGAGGGGATCTCACAGAAACTTAGAAAATTCTAACACAGTTCGACAAAGAATATTTCCAAAGGGTCATAGTTTGAGGATAAAGGGCAAACCTTTTAGAACTGAGGTGAGGAGAAATTTCTTCACTCGGAGGGTGATGAATGTCTGGAATTCACTAGCACAGAAAGTAATTGAGGCTAAGACATTGTGTGATTTCAAGAAGAAATTAAATATAGCTCTTGAGATTAAAGGGATCTGGGGGTAAGATGGGATCAGGATATTGAATTTGATGATCAGCCATGATTGTAATGAATGCCAGGGGAGCAGGCTGGAAGGGTTGAGTGGCCTAAGTCTATTTCTAGTTTCTATGTATAGACCATAGAAAATTACAGCACAAACAGGCCCTTCGGCCTACAAGTTGCGCTGACCATAGCCCTACCTACTAGGCCACCTATAACCCTCAATCCCATTAAATCCCATATACTCATCCAGAAGTCTCTTAAAAGACCCCAACAAGTTCGCCTCCACCACCACCAACGGCAACCAGTTTCTGTAACTGAAGGATCAATGATCAGAGAGCCCAGATTTAAGATGTTTTTTCTTTTATTCTTTTGTGGGATGGGGGCATCACTAGCAAGGGTAGCATTTGTTGTTCATTCCGAACCATCCTTTGGAAGGTGGTGGTGACTTGTCATCTTTAACCATTGCAGCCCATGTGGTATAGGTACAACATGATGTGGATGTGCCGGCGTTGGACTGGCGTAAACACAGTAAAAAGTCTGACAACACCAGGTTTTAGTCCAACCTATTTATTAATAAATAGGTTGGACTAAAACCTGGTGTTGTCAGACTTTTTACTGTATAGGTACAACCACAGTACTATTTGGAAGAGAGTTCCAGGATTTTAATTCTGAGTGAAGGACTGGTGATATAATTTCACGCAATGAATGCTTAGGATTTTGAATTCACTGTCTGTTGAGTGATGGAAACAGTTTATAGGAAGTCTATTCTTGAGGATTCAGGACATCAGGAGGGCAAAAACAGAGTGACAGAGCACTTTGTGGTGAAAAACGTTACTCTCTGACTTTACGAACATTCTCCATATTGCTGAAAAGAGAAACATATCACCAAAGTTTTTTATCTTGCACTCATCAGGACAAAGGAAAGAATGCCAAATAATAAAAGATCCCACCAATATATACTATGGAGAAAAGGGGTGCTGATTCGTTGGCAAGTCAATTCTGATTGACTAAGGTATTGCCATGGAGAAAACAACAGGGATCTATGGACTCGCTAATGCTTCTGAGTAATTCTATAAAGATGCCAGGCTTGAACATGTTACTTTTGTTTGCAGTGAACAGGTCCCTGCGTATAAACATTTGTTGCTTCCATGGATGAACTACATTAGCTGCCCAATCGGGAATCACATCTAACAGTGGACATTTTGTTTTGAGTTTTGTAAGCGCGGGCTGGTTCAGTGTGGTCTGTACTCTGCCTAAAATGGACAGCCAGATGAACATGTTTTTAACAATCAATCATTCATTGGGATTTATGGATTATGTGCCTGGCATCACACCAGCAATGCAGCATCTTCCAAGAAGTTGGTTATGATCTGTCAAACAGAGTTCCCACTGAGTAAAGAAATGCTTTCAGCACCAACCTTTCATAGGACATAGAACGTGCAGTACAGGCCCTTCAGCCTTCGATGGTTTTCACAGATCGGCGAAACAATCTAAAGCCCATCTAACCTACACTATTCCAATATCGTCCATATGTTTATCCAATGACTATTTAAATGCCCT
Source organism: Carcharhinus amblyrhynchos (assembly GCF_965287045.1). Classification (NCBI taxonomy): domain Eukaryota; kingdom Metazoa; phylum Chordata; class Chondrichthyes; order Carcharhiniformes; family Carcharhinidae; genus Carcharhinus; species Carcharhinus amblyrhynchos. The sequence goes on from NC_137327.1 coordinate 80,613,194, forward strand.
TAATGTTGGCGAGTCCACTACTGTTGCAGGCAGGGCATTCCAAGCCCTTACTACTCACCTGGTCGTGGCTGGAGCACTTTACTGAATTGGTCAAAGTCTTTCTAGCTTGTCAGTTTCACTAAAGTAACATTCCCACTTGTCTCGGATGACCCTAGTGAGTTGCTAACATGTCAGGAAATTGATGTCCTGATTGTTAGTTCCAGAATTGAAGGTATTACAGCACTTGTCTGCTTGACGAGAGGTTTTCCTGCTCTCCTTAGAACCTGGTCAGATGAAATCCCAGAGAGGTCATAATGAAGTGACGATCCCAACCTGGCATCAATGTTTTGGAGCTTTAACTCCCGGCATGCAATCAAACCCGCTTCCCCTTGCCTAGGCAAATTCCACCCCTTGGCAGAATTTTCCTGTCCCACCTGCCACGGGAATCATAGCAGGAGGAACATGAACCATGCAAAGGTCCGTTGACCTCAGGTGGCATTTTTCTGGTCTTGGGGGGAGCGCAACTGGAAAATCCTGCTCCTCCTCTTTGTAAGGAGAGGATGACCAGTATATTCATTCACTTGTTTATTTGCTGATGAGAATTGGAGGCTTGCGTCTTCAGTGGGATGGAATGGCAAAGGAACTGAGGGATTGGAAAGTAATAGAATGTTGAATTCAATTCCAGCTGTATTATTAATTTTATAATAACATTGCTGTGTGCAAGCAACAATTATCATTAATTTATTGTTGCTGGAGTGTACTTTTGGCTGCCTGCACTCTGTTTTATAATCATCACATATTTATACTAATAAGGTTATGATACAGTCATACTTACATTTATTATTGCCGGGAACAGAGAACTGCCTGTGTTGTTATAGCATGGATTATTGTTACTGTTGGTACATCTGTATATGTCCTGGGGATCAGAAAATGGGAGAGGGAGATTAATAAGGAATGTCAAGAGATTGTACATGTTATTATTGTCTTTCACAGAACTACTAACTTTAAAAAAAAGCCTTGATAATTGTGCAGCATAGTAAAAAATGCATTTCATTCATTGCAATCCAGATTTCTTTTTAAAAATTACCTTTATAATTACTGACTAGAATGTTCCAGCAACTACCAAATTGAGTCACGTATTAGTAGGAAGTTGTCAGTCAATTTCATTTCCACAGCATTATGTCACAACATTACTTACTTACTTCAGAAAAGTTGAGCTGTGTCGACTCCTGACTTGATGTAGCTGTCACAGTACATAGTGCCGGTTTACCTGTCAGAAAACCAACTGCCTTCCTCATTGACATAAACTGAAGATACAATCCGCTCTCCAGTGGGGGTGGGGCAGAGGTAGAGCTTGCTCTCCAGGGAATTCCCTACCCCCATCCCCATCCACAAGGATTTATAACATAAAATAGTGATTACAATGTCGAGAGAGACTCTGAACAAGCACAAGTCGAAAGATGCTCACATTTCAGGGTTGTAGGGAAGGTCAATTTTTGTCAGTAATTCGTTCGGGCTGAAGGGTAAAATGAACAGCCATAACAGATAAAGCAGACTTGGGCATAAAGTAACAATGAATGTAACTTACTTACGCCCAAATGTCTGTGACCTGTTAAGCATCTAATTGGTTTGTCATCTAAATGCTGCATGTTGCTGGGCTTGAATCCAGTGGGAAGTCGAGGCTTTGCTCTTCATTACATGCTTCTGTTTGACCAGTATGACCAGCAAGAACTTTTGGTCAGTGGTGTGTAGCACAAATCTGAAATAAAGCTCTGCTACAAAAGCATTGCGTTTGACATTACAAACTGGGTGTTCCGCCAGACTGGTTCTCCTCAGCTCCTACTCACCCAATTGAAACGACTGGGAGCGCATTGCATCTCGTCAAATAATCGTCTCTATCAAATCAAATTCTTTTTTAAATAGTTCAGCGCTTCCTACTCAATTGTGCTTCTTTTCCTTTGTCAGGATATTCCATCCTTCAGGTAATCATGGAAGCTGCTGTCCAGAACAACTGGCAAGTTACAGCGAAATCAGTTGGAAGCATCACCGATGTGATGGAATACAGGAGAATCTTTGAGGAAATGGACAAAAGACAAGAGAGAAGATATTTGATAGACTGTGAACTGAACCGACTGAATGCTATTTTGGATCAGGTAACCTCTATTTGTGTAATATCTCCGTCAACAAAAAAATAAATAAACGATTGCTTTGTATTCACTGTAGTGGCACCGTGATCCTGTTAAACCCAGTGTTGGTAATGCAATAGCAGGCCTTTCTGTTCTAATGCAAAGCCACATCCATCCTCGCATCCCCAGCGGACTACCTACTGATAATGTCCAATTTACTCAGCAAGAATCCTGTAATCCTGCTCTCTTCGAGTTCCTGCTCCATATACACATTATAAGAGGATCACTCTAATAGCATTAGCGTTGGTGGTGCTGGTTGTGGAAGATTGTGAGCTCAATTGAATAATGTTTTTTTTTGAAGGTCAACTCACAAGGTTTATAGCCCTGGTTATAATGTGTTACTTACATCTACTTTCATCCTGCTTTTCACTGCAGCTGTTAAAGTGGAAATAAGCCTCTCTATACACAGGCGAGCGCGAGCCCGCTGCATCACTTGGGTTGATTACTTCTATTGCTTAATTGATAAGATCTGATCGGGCGGTTAGCTCTTCAATCAGTAGAAGAACAGCAGAAGTGCTCTGAGGCTTTCCGTAAAAGCAAGCGAAAAGGCAAGCCTTGTAATTGTGCGGCAAACTCAAAGTGAGGAGGATATCACTCGGAGGCAGTCTGGTTTACGAAACTGCTTGTAGAATTGGAGCAGTGCCAGTAGCCAGACTTCTGTTGCGGGTGTAATTAAAATTCTTTCACAATGCCAACGCTAATATATAGCATAACAATTGCCTCAAAAAAAAATTTCAGTGCCACAACTATCATTAATCTCACCTAAAGCTATGTAACTCTTAATTCCTTCCACTTTCATATATTTGAAAAGATATATGCTGCTTTATGTTGAGCTGCATTCAAGAGAAATCTCATTCCTTAGAATGTACAAGAATATTTTCAATGTATTGGGAAAAAAATGGCTGAAGCGATGTTACTGATGAAATGTTAAAAATCAATTGAGCCGAAAACATGATTAATGGATGATCTTTGAATCTGGCAGGAAAGACCATTGATGGTGAATATTTTGGAAAATTTACGTCATTGAAGCATTACAGGAAAGGAGTTGTTACTGCGGAAAAAGGGTTGATGCTACTAGATCAAGGGATAGGAAAAAAGAACAAGGGAATGGGTGAATGTAGTATTAGAAGCTGATTGAATCTAATGATTCAAAGCTGAGGACTGTACCAGTTGCCAGCATAGAATCATAGAATTCGTACAGTGCGGAAAGAGGCCATTTGACCCAGCAAGCCTGCACTGACAATAATCCCACCCGGCCCTATCCCCATAACCCCATGTATTTGCCCTGCTAATCCCAGACACTAAGGAGTAATTTAGCATGGCCAGTCCACCTAGCCCGCACATCTTTGGACTGTGGGAGGAAACCAGAACGCCTGGAGGAAACACATACCGAAGTGGAGAGATTGTGCAAACTCCACACAGACAGTGATGCAAGCTGCGAATTGAACCTGGCTCCCTAGCATTGTGAGGCAGCTGTGCTAACCACTGTGCTGCCCCTAGGTAAAAAAGCCTCAGAGTAAAATGAAGAAAGACATAAGGAGATGGTAAAAACAGGGTGATTTTCTACATCTGATTACACAGCCGGAGACAGGCTTTAAGACACTGTTCCCATTGAAAACATCGAAAATGCACACTGATTCTTCTAGATGTTGGGGATTTCTTTCCAGCTAAGCCACATTTCCATAATTCAAATTCTCCCTGTCCAATCCTACTTTCCAATCAAGGGATTTTATTTTGAAGTATGCAAACCAACCTGAATTGCCACAGGGCAGGGCACCATCAAAGTGGGAAATAAAAGACAGGAGTTAAGGTGACTTCAGAATTAATCCAGTCCCTTTTTTGAGGGGGCCCCTAGCATTGTGGAGCACCTGTAACTGGTGTCGACAGAGATTGCTGGAGTGCAACCAATACAGTTTCACACAAGCGATTATTAGCAAAAATGAAGTGCACAGAATTGGAAATATCCTTGTGCAATGGGTTCCTAATTGGTTGGGAGGAAAGAGACAGTTTAAGTTTTAAAGTTTATTTATTAGTGTCACAAGTCAGCTTACATTAACACTGCAATGAAGTTAACTGTGAAAATCCCCTAGTTACCATATTCCAGCACCTGTTCAGGTACACTGAGGGAGAATTTCGCATGCCGATGTACCTATGCAGCACATCTTTCAAACCATGGTGGGGAAGCCCGATCACCTGAAGGAAACCTCCAAAGACATGGGGAGAATGTGCAGACTCCACTTAGACAGTGACCCAAGCCAGGAATTGAACCTGGGTCCTTGACACTGTGAAGCAGCAATGCTAACCACTGTAACACCATGCCGCCCCAAAAGCTTGGGATAAATGACACACTGGTGAAAGGTGGCAAGTAGTGTTTTCCAGGGGTCTGTACAAAATCTTCAGCTTTTCGCTACGTAAAATTAATGACATTGATCAAGGGATATGGGGATGGAATGTAGTCTGTGCAAGCCTGAACCAGGAGACCTGATGCCAGCTTTGAATTTTAAGCCTATTGTGCGTTTATAGGCAAATCATGCATTTGCATTGAATGTGCTGAATATTGGACTACTTGTCTTACCAACTGCTACCCAGTAGTTCCTGAGAGGAGGTTGGAATGGAAAACAAGATGGTGGGACAACTATGATGACTGGTGCACTCCTGCTCCTCCCAGCTTCACAGAAAATATTTTTAAAGACATTTTAACAAATGAATCGTTAATTGGCTGTCGTATGGGTAACTAAATTCTGAACAGAACAGTCCAGGTACCTGCTCCATTTAACATACACTATGGAAGAGTTCTTCATGGTAGGAATGGTGTCGACTCAGCCAACATCATAGTGAAGCTTTTTGGGAACAGTGTCCTCTCAGTTAGCTTTGATGGGAAGCAATCTTGGAAAAGTTACCTCACAGACAGTACTGCAGTGAAGAGGATCTGGGAATGGTGTCCTCTCAGTCGGCATAGCAGTGAAGCAGTCGGGAAGTGTCCCCTTAGTCAGCATTACAGTGAAGCAGTCATGATTTTAAAGTGTTATTTTTGTGGAAGAAGAGAAACTGAGAGACCACACAAATAAATGAAAGTCAGGGTCATTTCAATAAATTAATGTAAGTAACGTAGGGTAAGGGAAGTAAAGTTGGCAGAAGAGAGGTAATTAGTATTCTAATTACTTTGCCCCTTGATGGAGGGATAAATGACTAGGAAGCATTAATTTAAGGTAAGGGGCAGGAAGTTTAGAGGAGATATGAGGAAAATGCTTTCTCCCAAAAGGTGGTGGGACTCTGGAACTTACTGTCGGAAAGAGTGATGGAGGCAGAAACCCTCATAACATTTAAGAAGTATTTATACGTGCACTTGTGATGCCAAAGTATACATGTTGATTGGTTAAGTGCTGGAAATTGGGATTAGAATAGTGAGGTGGTTTGTCTTTGACCAGTGCAGACTAGATGGACCCAAAGGCCTTTATCTGTGCTGTAGACCTCTATGACTTTATAACATAGATTCGGCGATCATTAACATGTATAAGGGGTCTTACACCTGTTGACTTTGCCTGCCTGGGGTACCCAAAAAATGGATCTAATGAATTTAGCTGTGGGTTAAATGCCTGGGTGGATTGGGTGCAGGCCAAATATATATGCATTGTGCCCTTTTTACCCCCAAAATCACATATTCAAATTTGTAGATAGCCCTAATGTAGGAAACAATATGTTGTGGTGATGGAAGCAGGAAATTACAAAGGGGTATAGTGAGTGAACAAAACTATGACAGTTGAAACATGATATTCATTGTGTAGTATCATATACTTTGAATCAAAAGAGCTTCTTAATAGTGCAAGGTAAGGAACTGAGGAGCAAAAGGATGCAAGTGCAAATGTATAAAAAGCTCTAAAAATACTGCATTGAGTCAAAAAATGATGTAAAATTCAAATGGATTCTTGACCTTTCTTTGAAGGTGGATTTAACACTAGTATGGAAGTTGTGAATCATTTGTGGAATCTTGGTCTGATCTCATCTGATGTACTGTATTAAATTGAGGAGTAAGAAATATTGGCCTAGGAAGACCTTGTACAGCTCTGATTCACCAGTATAATAGCCCTGTCTCATTGTGTTGGCTAAAGAATTTATAGTGTGACCACACTTGCACATTTGTTCAAACGTTTTCACAGGTAATTCTTTTCTTTTCTGACACAGGCAGTAAATGTTGGCAAAAATATCCGAGGTTACCACTACATGTTGGCTACTCTGGTAAGTGTTTTCTTTGTGATTGAATGAATGATAGATGTATGGCAAGACAGCCATGGGATAGCTAATTGGCACATGAGTTAGAAATTGATCTTTTACCTCAGAGTTCACCTCTAACTCAGACTAATGGACAGTTGACTGGGAGGATCCATGTAAGGTTAATTTGGGAACGCTGAATTCAATGTCAAGCAATTATTGTCCCCCAGAACCTAACTGACTATTGGCTAAGGTGTGTAAGATATGGAAAATGTTGCACTCATGTTGTGGAAGGTCTGCTCCTAAAATTAGCCAGTGGGTGCATTGTCAGAGTCAAAGCAGAGGGAACTTTACCCTGCACCAAACCATGTTGTACCTTACAAAACAACATACTGTTGATGCTGGAATTTCTTTTCCTCTATTTCTTCATGGGATGGGAGCATCACAGGCAAAGTCTGTGTTTGTTGTCCATCCCTAATTGCCCTTGAAGGATTTGCTAAGCCATTTCAGAGGGCAGTTCAGATCAAACCACATTGCTGTGGTTTGGAGTCACATGTAGGCCAAGCCAAGTAAGGGTGGCAGATTTTCTTCCCTGAAGGTCATTAGTGAACCAGATGGATTTTTACAACAATTGATTATAGTTTCATGGTCACCCTTACACAGATTAGCTTTCAATTACCAATTTTTTAATTAAACTCACTTTTAGATTGAAATTCATCTGCCACAGTTTTGCCCATTCACCTAGTCTATCAATAAGCCTATCATGGTTCGGGGAGGGAGGGAAAGAATGAGAGAGTAGAAGCCCAGCAAATTATGCTCTAGTTCCATATGAGAAAGCCCTGAAAATGTCCACACATGTGCAAAGCTCAAGCCCAGCCAATAATTTATGGGCCTCAAGATTAAAGGTTGATCAGGACCCTCAAACATTTAAACAATTAAGAAATAAGTTTTATAGAGTCACAGAGGTTTACAGCATGGAAACAGGCCCTTCGGCCCAACTTGATCACGCTGCCCTTTTTTTAAACCTCTAAGCTAGTCCCGATTGCTCACATTTGGCCCATATCCCTCTATACCCATCTTGCCCATGTAACTGTCTAAATGCTTTTTAAAAGACAAAATTGTACCCACCTCTACTACTATCTCTGGCAGCTTGTTCCAGACACAATGAAAAAAATTGCCCTCTAGTTTTAGACTCCCCTCTCTTTGGGAAAAAATATGGACTATCTAGCTGATCTATGTCCCTCATTATTTGATAGACCTCTATAAGATTGCCCCTCAGCCTCCTACGCTCCAGAGAAAAAAGCCCCAGTCTATCCAGCCTCTCCTTATAACTAAAACCATCGAGTCCTGGTAACACCCTAATAAATCTTTTCTGCACGCTTTCTAGTTTAATGATATCCTTTCTATAATAGGGTGACCAGAACTGTACACAGTATTTCAAGTGTGGCATTACCAGTTAAAAAAACACCTAAGCACTTTATAATTCTTATAAAGACCCTCCCTTAGCTGCAGTTATGTAAAGTTAAAGTTTATTTATTAGTCACAAGTAGGCTTATATTAACACTGCAATGAAAATCCCCTAGTTGCCACACTCGATGTCTGTTTGGGTACACTGAGAAGAATTTAGCATGGTCAATGCACCTAACCAGTGTGTCTTTTGGACTGTGGGAGGAAGCTGGAGCACCTGGAGGAAACCCACGGAGACACTGGGAGAACATGCAGACACCACACAGGCAATGACCAAAGCCGGGAATCAAACCCAGATCCTAGCATTATGAGGTAGCAGTGCCAACCACTGTGCACTATCTGGGCTTGAGTCTGAGTCATTCTTTCATCATTACAACATGAAAAGTGTTTCACTATAAACATAAATCATGGTATAACTGCTTTCTGACATTATCTGAGAAAATGCATCCTGCTTGGTAATTCCTGAGATAAGAACGGTGGGCAATTTCACAATTCACTGGGCAACTCAGAAAATCTATAGAAATAGATATTTGCAAATAAATGTTTCTGCAGTTTTAGTTTCATGAGGTCTGCTGGAGAGTATAGAATCCAGTAAGGATTTTGAATCAGGCCTGAAGAAATCCTATCCAGTTTATTGCACTGCAAATATTTCACGATTGATATTTTGTCAGTTATTAGTTGGACCTTCTCAACTCAATCATGCATGTGGTGCTTGCAAATGATTGCCCTTTCTCCCTCATGCTAGGAAAGAATAATACATTGCCTTTGGTACAGTTTTGCCTGAACACTAGCAGCAGCTGAGGTAATGTAGCAAATCAAAACAGTGCAGAATTTGCTAATTAGACAGTAAAGAACACAGCTTTGCCACATGTCAAAACTGACTGTGTTGTCAACATCACTTTTAAGCAAATTACTTTGAGTTCATTAGTAGCTGCAAAAACAGGCCTAAGTTTTTCTTTGATAAATCATTGCACTGCTTAATTTTCCACCGCTGTCTGTGACACTTGCTGCTGTGAAGAAAGTTTAATATGCAACAACAAAAGGTTCTAAGGCTGCATGGTGCTGCCTTTACTGTACATTTTACAGTGGTTCTCATTCATCATTAGCCCTGTTCAATGATTCATTTATTTGGTGGGCAGAGATTTTGCTGACACTTTCCTTCAGGACAATTTCGCTGCACCTGTTGCATCTCTTGAAGCATTTTCCTTTCATATCAGGGGCTTTGGCAGCAATAAGTGAAAATAGCCAGTGAAATTGCAACATTAACTATGGGAGCGTTCGAAGCAGGGCAACCTGATCGAGGGACATGGACAGAGTGTATGAGGAGCAGCTGTTCCCTTTATTTGAAGGGTCAGTCACAAGGGGACATAGGTTCAAGGTGAGGGGCAGGAGGTTTAAGGGGATGTGTGGAAAAAGCTTTTTACCCAGAAGGTGGTGACGGCCTGGAATGCACTGCCTGCAAGGGTTGTAGAGGCAGGTTGCCTCACATCCTTTAAAAGTACCTGGATGAGCATTTGGCACAGCATAACACTCAGGGCTATGAGCCAAGTGCTGGCAAATGGGATTAGTTGCGTGTTCAGGTGTTTGTAATATGTCAGTACAGACTCGATGCGCCAAAAGGCCTCTTCAGTACTGTATGATTCTGTGATTTAAAGATTATTATTCAGTCTCAGGGCTCAGTTTTGGTTGCTATATCTATAGAGTTATAGATACATAGGAAAGACCATTTCATTCATCAATCTATTACTGTAGAGCTATCCAATCAGTTCCAGCCTTGTAAGTTTATTTTCCTTTAAAACCCATCAAATTTCCTTTTGAAACATTGATCAGTTCTGCTTCTACCACTATCTGGGATGTCAGGTCATTACCATTCACTGCGTCAAAAAATTATTTCTTAATCTCCCTGCAGCATTTCTTGCCCAAATTCTGTGCCTCCTAGCCATGGTACCATCAGCTAATGGGGACAGATTTTCATGACACACTTATCTAAACCTACCATAATCTCATATCCCTCCAACAAATGTCCCCTCTTTGCTTTGCTTCAAAGGGAAAACTCCAGTTTCATGTCTGATAAAACTCCTCTACTCCCTCTGAAGGATCTTCACTCACCTATGGTGAGCAGGATTGAACTTAAATGTTGGACTAACCAAAACCCTTTAGGGATGGAGCATAACCTCCCAGCTTTTGTACTCAATGGGCGGAATTTTATGTGATTGACTCTAAGGCCCTGATTTTTACCAGCACGCCCACCCCAGAATCGGGGTGGGCGAGGCTCGTAGAACAGTGTTCTTCACTGGCCTTCGTGCGCCTCAGGTGGATGTGCCAGTGAAATTCCACATCAGTGTCCAACTCGCATGAAAATGGGAGAATTCCTAATCAGTATTTTGGGTGAGTTTCCATGCCCAATCTTAGGTACGTGGTCTCTGAAAAAATGGGCTAGTCAGTTTCGAATCACTAGAGGTTGAGGGCTGGACTTAATTTGCCAGCCAGCCTATCGAGGGGGGTATTGCGCATCTGCAGACCTCTGATGCTGCACATGCACATTAGACATCCCGAGAGCTGTCAAGCCTCTGCTGCTGCAGGCGGCCTCACCCAGCACCAGCACCCCCCAAACGCACCCCCCCCTCCGCAGCTGCCCAGACTTATCACAGCTCCCTGCCTCCCTCACCAGTCACAGGCAGAGAGGCAGCAGGCCCCAATCCCCCATTGTCCCCACCCCCCAGTTACCCCCATTGGCTCTGCCCCTGACCCTGCCCTGTGAACAGTGCCAAGGTGCCCATTGGACAGTGGCAGGGTGGCAGTGCCAGGCTGGCATCTTGGCCTCCCCAGGTGGCCTCAATAGCCTCTGATTCCACCGGCGAGGCCAACACAACCTTTCCCTATACATGGGGAGCAGGTTTGTTCCTCACCAGGGAGAACCTCTCCCAGCAAGTCCATAAAGGAAAGCGAGCCCAGATGATTAAGCACTGGATTTGCTAAGCAGATGTAAAACAGCATTTAAATACATTTAAATAAATTATTCAGCCTCTCTCCCATTTCAGCAAGAGGCTGACCATGCCAGAAATCTGGCTCTCATAAAATCGCGAGAAGCAAAAAATCAGGCATGATCCCGATTTCTCGGCTCTTGCATGATAAATAGAGCAGCACGGTAGCACAGTGGTTAGCACTGCTGCTTCACAGCTCCAGGGACCTGGGTTCGATTCCCGGCTTGGGTAACTGTCTGTGTGGAGTTTGAACATTTTCCTCATGTCTGCATGGTTTCCTCCGGGTGCTCTGGTTTCCTCCCACAGTCCAAAGATGTGCGGGTTAGGTTGATTGGCCATGCTAAAATTGCCCCTTAGTGTACTAGGATGCTTAGGTTAGAGGTATTAGCAGGCAAAATATGTAGGGATATGGGGGTAGGGCCTGGGTGGGATTGTGGTCGGTGCAGACTCGTTGGGCCGAAGGGCCTCTTTCTGCACTGTAGGGTTCTATGATTTGAGAGATATTGGGCACAATTTTATCAGATCGCTCTGCCCATCAATGGCAGCACCAATATCTCTATTTATGAAGCTTAGCATTTCATATTCTTTGCTGACTACTCTCTCAATATTTCCTGCTACCTTCAAAGATCTTTGCACATGAACACCTAGTTTCCTTAGTTCCTGTACATCCTTTAAAAATGTGCTATGAAGTCTCTCCTTATCATGTCTGCCAAAATGTATCGTTTCACATTCTTCGATTTTAAGTTTCACCTGTCACCTCTATGTCCATTATACTGATTTATCTATGTCCAGTGCAGTCAACAGGTACCATCCTCACTGTCTGCCATGCAAAGTTTTAGGGGAATGGTGAGTCTTAATTAGATCTGAACTAAACAACTGTTGTAGGGAAAATGCAGGAATCTATTATTAAGGTGATTATAGTAGGGCACGTAGAAAATCCCAATGCAATCGAGCAGAGTCAACATAGTTTTGTGAAAGGGAAATCACATCTGACTAATTTATTGGCTTCCCCTGAGGAATTAACAAGCAATATGGATAACGGGGAACCTGTGAATGTACAGTACTTCTTCCACAATGTCCACAGTCATGCACAATCCAGAAAGTCCCTGGGTAGCATGTTGAGACAGAGGCCAGAATTTTACCGTCCCACCCGCCACGGGAATTGGAGCAGACAGTGGGTGGACCATGGAGGGTCCACTGACCTCGGGCAGGATTTTGTGGTTTCGGGATGAGAAAGGCTGTAAAACCCCACCTTGAAATTCAGACTGATTTTGTTCTCCTTCCTCAGTCTGGCTAAAGTCTCCTATCCTAGCAGAAATCCAGCCAACTCTGCAGCAACTAGGGATCAAAGTAGGGATTTTTCTGATCTGTGAAAGTTCGCTGCATGGTAACCTTTACCAAGAAGAGCCATCAGGAAAGCCCAGATAAGGCAGTTTTTTAAATAAATGAACAAGGTATTATAGGGGAAAATAATCCACAAAGATTGTGGGACTCAATATTTTGTTTTGTGGTCGAATTAAGCCAGCCTTTATTTTTGTTCATTGCAGGGCTTCTCTGATCTCGTACTTGATAAATTCATTGAGACAGGAGTCAATGTCACTGGCTTCCAGCTTGTGAATTATGAGGATCCAATGGTGCAAAAATTCATGCAGAGGTGGACAAAGCTGGATCAGAGAGAGTACCCTGGAACTGCTGCCAGCACATTAAAGGTATGGCCTTGACCCCGAAAAGTATTCAACCTTATCTAGCATTCGGCTGTGTTACAAATTCAATCGAGAGTAGGTCAGACTCCAAAATTAGAACACCTCGGGTATTTCAGGCTGTCTTATTAATGCTTAGAAGATCCACCCTATAAAGTAATTTGGACAGTTTTCTAAATCAGTACCAGAAATAAAACCTGTTCAAATGAATTACGACAACAGCTGCAACACGAATTTATACTGTGTACCTAATGTAACTTTAGTTAAACTATTACAAATAATATGGCATATATTCATTAGACAATGATCTCTATTTGGTGGTTCAATTCACAATAATTTGTGAATTATTAGGAGGGTTAATACTCTAGATCATTCTAGGGATCATACTTGTTGGTGTGTTTCTCCTGTCCTTTAAACACTGGCTGACATCAGGCTCCCAGTCTCCTGGATCTTCTCCAGACTCTCACTCCACTCTCAGTCTCCATTAATATTTTTAAGGTTCCAGTCATCTCCAGCTTTTTGGTTTTCTATTTCCTTTCTTTGTGGCTTTGGCCTCTATTCCTTAGGCAGAATCCTGTTGAGGTGCCAAGGGGTCAGGGGTCCTGCCTGCTGACAGGAAAGTTAGCAAGAGGCCCACACTGCCACTCTTTGGGAAGGCCCACTGAACCACATGCCAATCAGGTTTTGACGAGACCAGCAGCATGCCTTCCCCTGCAATCAAGGTGCAGGAGGGCAGTAGCTTCACCTATTGGCAGCTGCCAACCAGTCAGAGGCTGGAAGCTCTTATGCTCAGCAGAATTGCTGGAAAGTTGCAGTTGGAAGCAATGCTACGATTGCTGGGTCATCCAGGCCACAGGTAAGGAATGTAGAGGGAGGTTCACCAAGGTGGTGAGTGGCATGTATGAGGGTCTGCAACAAGCGCAGAGGCTGGTATCTATCAGCAGCACCCCCCAGCCCTCCCAAAGTCCAGTCTCTTGATCATAGTCTCCCTACATTGCAGAAGGAGAACATTCGGTCCATCAAACCTGCACCAACAACAGTCCCACCCAGGCCCTCACTCTCTATAAATCCACATACTTACCCCATAGTCCCCTGACACTAAGGAGCAATTTAGCATGGCCAATAAAGCTAACCCACACATCTTTGGACTGTGGGAGGAAATGGGAGCACCTGGAGGAAACCACACAGACATGGGGAGAACCTGCAAACTCTACACAGATAGTGATCCATGCTGGAAACTGAGCCTGGGTCTCTGGTGCTGTGAGGCAGCAGTGCTAACCAGTATACCACCCCAGAGGTAGTATGTGCCTCTGATCTAGGGATCCCTACCCACCCCTCAAATGGCAGAGGTGACAAGCTGGTTGCACATTTGAACATGCTGTGCATGCCACATTGTGACAGAGCTGCCTGAAGGAAAGTTAATAACCAGTAGTGGCAGGATGAGGCCCTTAAGTGATCATTAATTGACCACCTAAAGGCTCCATTTGGTGGCGGGTTGGGAAGGTTGACCTTGGAGGGGCCTTCCTGCCCAGAACGCAATTCTTCTAGTATGCCACTGTCTCTTCCCACAGGTTCCAATCTCATCACCAAGAAAAGGACAGCTTCCAGCCAAGACTGTATGAAGTGATGGCAACTCATCAAACAGTTAACACATATCAAATTTCCATTTTTTTCTGGGGGCTACAAGACAGGGCTCATTGTTTCTCCTCCTTGCATTGCATTCTGTAACCTCATTATGCTGTTCTACAAAGTACCATTAGATGATGTACCCTGCTATGTGAGAGAATGTTCCACAAATGAGGTTACTGTTACACTCTACTTACTTTGTTACAATGGACCCTGAACTCAGCCTCACCAGTCTGTCTCATTGATTCCAAAGTGCAGCAGCATTGTCCCAGCAGCTAACTTTGAGGTCAGAAGACAACATTAAGAGCAGAGCAAATTAATACAAAGCGAAAACGGGTGCTGGAAATACTCAGCAGGTCAGGCAGCATCTGTGGAGGAAGAAACAGATCAATGCTTCAGAACTGTGACCTTTTGCCAGAACAGTTCTGATGAAAGATCAGTGACCTGAAATGTTGGGCCCAATCTTACTGCCTTTGAAGAGTTTCTGAGCTTGTGTCAAAATCAGGTCCCAACATAACTTGTCAAGCCTATCCACCTGCTTGCGCAATATTAATTAATTGGCAACCAAGTAAGAGGCCACCTCTGGAATCAGCATCCAATAAAGGACAGTTGGTGGTCAGACCTGCCCACTGGTAGGGCCCACAGCAATGTTCTACTGGCAACAGGGGAAGATAATAGTGAAGAGCCAATATTATTGGAGTAGCATCATCCACAGGTCATCCAGGCCACAGGTAAAGAATGCTCTGGGGAGATGGGTTCAAATCTCACTTTGATACTGGTTGAATTTAGATTCTATTGGGAGAATTTTACCATCTCGCCCGCCACAGGAATCAGAACAGTCGATGGGCAGACCATGGAAAAATCAGTTGACCTCAGGTGGGATTTTCTGGTTTCAGGGTGAGCGTGGCCAGAAAATCCCACCCAATTGAGCAGGTCTGCAAGTGAAAGCTAATCTCAGTAATGATGATGATGAAGCTGCCATTGATTGTTGTAAAAACCCAATTGTTCACTAATGCCCCTTTAGGGAAAGTAACATGCCATCCTTACCTGGTCTAGCCTACATGTGACTCCAGACCCACAGCAATGTGATTGACTGTTAACTGCCCTCTCCGCATTCCCCCTCTCCCTGCACATGATGACTAGCAAAGTGGCTCCTTGAGTAGGAAAAATACAGGAGTACTTGGAAGTGCATGATAAAATAGGACTGAGTCAGCACGGCTTCATCAAGGGGAGGTCATGTCTGACAAATCTGTTAGGATTCTTTGAGGAGGTAACAAGGAAGGATGTGATTTATTTAGATTTCTAGAAGGCCTTTGACAAGGTGCTGCATTGGAGACTGTTAAATAAGAGTCCCTGCTGTTACAGGTCAGATCCCAGCATGGATAGAGGATTGGCTGACAGGCAGAAAAGGAGATAGAGGGCTCTTTTATCAGTGTAGCAGCTGGTGACTCGCGGTGCGCCTCAGGGGTTGATACTGGGACCACATCATTTCACAATATACATTAAGGACTTGGAAGGAGGAACTAAATTTGTTACTAAATTTGCAGATGATACAAAGATATGTAGAGAGACGGTTGTATTAAGGAAGCAGGGGAGGGCTGCAGACAGGTTAGGAGAGTGGTCAAAAAAGTGGCAGAAGGAATTCAATGTGGAAAAGTGTGAGTTATGCACTTTGGAAGGAGGAATGGAGGCATAGACTATTTTCTAAATGGGAAAATGCTTAGGAAATCAGAAGCACAAAGGGACTTGGGAGTCCTTGTTTAAGATTCTGTTCAGGTTAATGTGCAGGTTCAGTTGGCAGTTAGGAAGGTAAATGCAATATTAGCATTCATGTCGAGAGGGCTACAATACAAGAGCAGGGATGTACTTCTGAGGCTGTATAAAGCTCTGGTCAGACCCCATTTGAAGGATTGTGAGCAGTTTTGGGCCTAAGAAAGGATGTGCTCATCTTGGAAAGTGTCCAGAGGAGGGTCACAAGAATGATCCCTGGAATGATGAGCTTGTCACATGATTAATAATTGAGGACTCTGGATCTGTACTCGTTGGAGTTAAGAAGGGTGAGGGGGGATCTTATTGAAACTTGTAGGATACTGCGAGACCTGAGTAGAGTGGACTTGCAGAGGATGTTTCCACCAGTAGGAAAAACTAGAACCAGAGGGCACAATCTCAGGCTAAAGGGACGGTCCTTTAAAACTGTAACTCCAGAAGCGAAAGTCCCGTCACCAAGTTACTCTACTTACACCACACATTTGTACTTGGCCAGCTAACCAGTTGCTCCCTGCTGAATGCAGGTTGGGAGTCTGACACACAAATAGGGAGTATAAGTCTCCCTGATTTTAACCATCAAAAGAGATACTTCATCAGGTATCTCTTTTGAATACCAAGCAAATAAACTAACTCAAACTAACTGAAAGACAAATTAAAAGGGGCAACTCCCCAAAAGAAGGGGGAACAGCCCAAACAAAAAACAAAGTTGAAAGGAAACTTAAAACATCAAATCAAAAGGTGATTTCAGGATCGATAATACACCCCAGCCCCTGTGGTGCCCAACGGGCATGGAAGGCATCAACTGTGCCTGTGGACACCGCATGCTCCCTCTCCAGGGACACCTGGCCGCGAATGTAGCCACAGTAGAGGGGCAGACAGTCAGAATGGACGACCCTGTCGATTGCCCGCCGCCTGGACCTGTTGATGACACAACTCACCAGGCTCAGGAGCAAGTTCGTGAGGAGGTCGTCCTCCCTACCCACCCCTGCTCTGCATCAGGCACCTGTAGATCAGGAGTGTGGGGCTGAAGTGCAAACAAAACATCAGTAAAAGTTTTTCAGGAAACTGAAAAGGGTGTGCAACCTCAGACGTAAAACATAGACATGGTCCACGGATTCCACAAGACCACAAAAATGCAAGCTTGTGAGTCCGTGAACCGAAGGAACTTATGGTTGTACGGGAAAGACTCATCAGGTATCTTTTTTCATACCAACCAAATAAACAAACTCAAATTAACTTAGGGAAAAGGACTCATCAGGTACTTTATAATCTTGCAAGCCAACCTCATTAACCTGGCTGAAGCCATAACAAAAACAGAGATAAGGAGGAATTTTTTTCAGCCAGAGTGGTGAATCTGTGGAACTCTTTACTGCAGAAGGCTGTGGAGGCCAGGTCATTGAGTGTCTTTAAGACAGAGATAGACAGGTTCTTGATTGATAAGGAGATCAGGGGTTATGGGGAAGAGGCAGGAAAATGGGGAGAAGAAAAGTATCAGCCATGATTGAATGGCAGGGCAGACTTGATGGGCCAAGTGGCCTAATTCTGCTCCTATGTCTTATGGTCTTAAGGTCTCATGGACTCACTGTCCAAGAAAGTACCCCCCTGTCTCCCTGCCCCCCACCTCTCGTCACCCACCATCATCTGCTGCAGGGAAGTCATCTCCAGAGACCTCTTGAATTTTGTCCAAATCATGGGGCCTGTCCACAGTAACAGTAAGACCCAGGTGTTGTCCCCAGGTGGCCAGTTAATGGCCACCAATAGGCTACCACCCACTGCCGGGTAGGTAGCCACTTCCATTGCTCATCCTCATCTGGCAAGGATGCTCAGATACAGAAACCCATCACTGATACCACCCTTTTGTATTTCCTGCCAGTCACACTTAAAGCTGTCTCTTTCTCTCTCCAAAGATACTGCCGGACCTGCTGAGTATTTCCAGAATTCTCCTGTTTTTTTACAGTCGTAAGAACATCCATTTTGCTCTGATGTTAAGATTCCATAATTCACTTTGAAAGTTTCCAGGAGTTTTGAAGAAGTAGAACGATCGGAATTACAGTAGAAAAGTAAGACGTGCAGCCCACATCATCCATGCTATTGCTGCCAAGCATTTGTGAAATGTATTTCTTGTCAGACTGGAGGTAAACAGTGGCTGGCAGATAATGAAAGCAGCATGACATGACCCCAAGGTAGATGCTAACACCACTTGTACTCTCATGGATTTATGTCTGCATATCAAGAAGAGACACAACAGTACAGCTATCTTTCACACCAATGCACCCAATGTGAAGTGCTGTAAAACTGCAGTTTGGGGTAAATGTTTCTTCTTGACAATACTTCTGCCTATCAGTGTGGGAGTGGATTGAGGAAATGGCATTCTGACTGTATATTGGCTAGAAAGTCCTCTGATTCAAACCATTGATTTCCCGCTGATCAAAGATTGCTTAATAGAAAACAGGAAAAGTTAAACATAGAAAATTGTGCCTAAAATGTAAAGTCTAAAATGTGAGTGATCTGCTATCATCGACCTATTATGGTCTGACCCAGCTGCCTGGAATAAACTCTTGCCCACAGGAGGGCTTGCAACGTGGGCTAATGTTGGGTGGATGCCAGTCTCTCTCATCCATGTGGGTATGCCGGCGTTGGACTGGCGTAAACACAGTAAAAAGTCTGACAACACCAGGTTTTAGTCCAACCTATTTATTTGATAATATACTCACAAGCTTTTGAGGGGACTGCCTCTTCGTCAGGTGAATGGAGAGTTCTGGCCTCAGACAGAGCATATAAAGCACAGACAGTTTAGAGATTGCTGATTAAAATGCGAATCCTTACACCTAACCTGCTGTTCCACTCACATTATCAGCCACTTCAGGTCTTGAACAGCAGGTTAGGTGTAAGGATTCGCATTTTAATCAGCAATCTCTAAACTGTCTGTGCTTTATATGCTCTGTCTGAGGCCAGAACTCTCCATTCACCTGACGAAGAGGCAGTCCCCTCGAAAGCTTGTGAGTATATTATCAAATAAATAGGTTGGACTAAAACCTGGTGTTGTCAGACTTTTTACTGTCTCTCATCCATGCAGAGATATACACGTACACCCACACAAACCCACCCCATACACACTACCCTGCAGATACACCACACACCCCCCCCCCCGCCCCACACACGCAAGCACACAACCCCTCCCACACACTGCACCCACATTACCACCCCCACACACACCACAACCCCACTCATACCAGATTCCCCACATACACCGCACTCTCCACACACCTGACCCCCCCCCCCCCCCCCCCACAACCTCATAACCCCAACTCCTGCACACAGCACATCTCAGACACACACACACCCTCCCTCCACACTACCCTCCATACGGACCACACCCATACACACCCCCCCCAACCCCATACACACACAGTACTGGCCCCATTAACAATCACACACACACTCCCTCCCACACAAGCACCTCACACACACACACACACTGTCCCCCACACAGACCACATCTCCGTATATGCCAGACTCCCCACAAATACTGAATCCTCCCACACAACCCCATCCCCTGCACCCACCACATCCCACACACACATCCCCCATCACACCCACATCAGGGAGGCGATAGCCTAGTGGTATTATCACTAGACTATTAATCCTGAAACTCCACCAATGTTCTGGGGACCTGGGTTCAAATCCCACTACAGCAGTTGGTGGAATTTGAATTCATCAAAAAATATCTGGAATTAAGAATCTACTGTTGACCATTTATGATTGTTGGAGAAACCCATCAGTTTCATTAATGCCCTTTAGAGCAGGAAATCAGCCATTTTTGTCTGGTCAGCCCTACATGTGATTCCAGTGCCACAGCATTGTAGTTGAAGCTCAACTGCCCTTGGGAAACTGGGAATGGGCAATAAACATTGGCCAGCCAGCGATGCCCATGTCCCTCAAACAAATAAAAAAACACACACGCAAAATTATTATCTCTTCCATTATTATTGTTTATTTGTGATTGACTGTTTTATCTATTGCTCAAAATCAATAAGGTTCTTGCAATTTTGAGGCCAAGCTTTCACAATTTTATTAAGTATGAAATATTGAAGGTGGCGCAGTGGTTAGCACTGCTGCTTCACAGTGTCAGGGACCTGGGTTCAATTCCAGCCTCGGGTCCCTGTCTGTGTGGAGTTCTCCCTGTATCTGCGTGGGTTGCCTCTGGGTGCTCCAGTTTCCTCTTACAGTGCAAAGGTGTGAAGGTTAGGTTGATTGGCCATGCTAGGTTGCACCTTAGTGTACATTAGATGGATTATTATTATTATTTATTTATTCATCACAAGTGGGCTTACATTAACAATGCAATGAAGTTACTGTGGAAATCCCCTAGTCACCGCATTCCGGCACCTATTTGGGTACACTGAGGGAGAATGGGAAATGTGTCGTTATGGGGATAGGTTAGGAGGAAGGGCCTGTGTAAGTTACTCTGTCAGAGAATTGGTGCAGACTCAAAGGCCCAAATAGCCTCCTTCTACATTGTAGTGGTTCTGTGACATGCAGTAGTGTTCAGCATACACTTAGAATATTACAATGCCTGGCTGCTGGGTACTTTAAACACTTCATAATTTTAAGCTCAGGATTTAAATTGGTCGATTTATTTTGACTCAAAATCCTCATTATAAGTTGCATTTTTTTTATTCTTTTACCACTCCCAGACAATGTGCACATATCTATCTTGCATAATTACATAAAACAGCAAAAACAACTCCATTCAAAGACAAATTAGTTGAATCTGTACCTGTCCATGAATTCAGTGCATACCAACTAGATCTTCTTTCACTGGACTACTGAGACCTTTCTTTGTTACTTTAACATGAATCTCTCTCATGTTACATATAATTATTATTCTACCAAGTGAAACTTTTAATTAATGCTGCCTGCTTTTGATTTTGTGAACGGTTCAGCTCTTTAATATAGAATCATCTGGTGGTGATGACAAAACTCCTCCAAAGTTTCATATTGACGAACATTATTATAGAAAGTGTCTTCACAATCGGTGCTATCCCATTAAAGTTTGCTTTGCAGCACAGAACACAAGCCAGACAGCTCCGTGGTTGTTTTAAGGTTCATTAGCAGTGGGACTGAGGCAAATCACCAGGATTTGTCCTGAGGGTCATCCATTTCCTTTTTGCTTTAAAATGTCCAACGTTGACTGAACTGAAGTAGTCTAACATTTCCATGTCCCACTACCTCATGGTTTTCTGGTATCTCACCCAATGTGTTACCCACTGATTTATTTTTGAAAGACCTTTTGCCCACTGCCAGGATCATGTGAGCATATGCAAAAACTCATTCATGTTGCAGTAATGTCCTGAGAAACAGACTCTGAATAAAACTGTTAAACAGAATACTGCCTATGCTGGAAATCTGAAATAAAAATCAGAAAATGCTGGAAATACTCAGCTGGTCAGACAGCATCTCTGGAGAGAGAAACAGAGTTACCTTTTCAGGTTGCTGACCTTACATCAGTTTGAGGTTCCAAGGGGATAGGGGTTGATCAGGCACCTTATGGAGGGGTGGGCAGTGAGTTGTAAGAGACTGGTTGGTGGTGGACAGACAAAGTGGTGTCTCATCTTGTGAAGGCTGCCCACACAGGAGGTGCTCTCTCCCTCCCCTTCACCCCATCTGTGCTGGAAGAGCTGTTGAGCAATGTTTGTTTGCTTCTGCCCTCTTCCTCAGACCAAAGAATAGTGACAGAGATCAAATAAGACTCTTAAGTGCCAGTGATTTGTCCACTTCCGGGTCTTAATAGGCGTAATGGGGCATGTGGGTTGTCTAATGCCGATCCACCCTCCCATAACATAGGAGACAGGTCAGGAGTGAGCAGAAAGACAGGTTCATTTCTCCCCATTGTTTTGAGTCATAATGTCCTATGTCCCTCAGTCTTCCGAGAATTCCCAAACCCGACTTTCGGCAGCAAGATCACTGATTTCTTCTCCTAGTCTGGCCAGGAAAAATTGACCTTAAATCTAAGCAGCTTTAGCCTCTTCCTCCCGAGGACGTGCTCCCACCAGCATTCTGCCTGGTATGCAACAGAGCACAGCCTTTTCTTCTGAAATCTACAACTACATCTCTTTCCATCTATGGCCAGGGTTTCTGATGTGGGTATGCCGGCGTTGGACTGGCGTAAACACAGTAAAAAGTCTGACAACACCAGGTTTTAGTCCAACCTATCTAAAACCTGGTGTTGTCAGACTTTTTACAGGGTTTCTGAATCAGACTATCTGAGAACCTGTGGGCGGAATTTTACCGGTACGTCCACCTGTATGAGTTTTGTACAATCCCGCCCAAGGCAAATGCCGTTCTCCAAGTCTCGTCCGTGCGTCCGTGGAATCGAAACCTGATTTTCCGTGAGATTTGATATTGGCCCCCTGTTCTCAAAGTAACCAGGCTACACAGTCTTACCATTGGACAGAACTAGCAGCAGGTCACATGATCCTTTTCCTTACTCCCATTTTACCTTGAGTTAAAGAGGCAATTTAAAATATAATGATCTTGTAACACCCAGCTGTCTACCAGTTATTAAAAAAAAGTCCGTTGATATAGATCTTCAAAATTTCAATTTATTCAGAATTCATAGTATTTTTGGAGAACAGTTTTCACTGTATGCGATCCCAGTTAGACATTTTTACCATTAAATCAGTTTCCTTAACCAATTAAATTGCATTGAACTTCATAAATAAATTATGCAATATCTCCAGCTCGATATTATTTTACAGGTAGTGGTTTGAAGCTTGCTTCAAGTAATACATGGCCAACAGATCTGAACTACAGCATCAGTTCAGTATTACACTCCTTCCACTTATACATATCTTGCCATCGTTTACAGGGAAGTTAGCTTTGTGCCGATATTAATAGGAGTTTTGAAAGATTCCATATAGTCCAAATTTTTTATCTTTATTTCATGCCAGCTACAGTTGTATCACAGTAAGATAAGAACAAACTATTGCGGATGCTGGCATCTGAACCAAAAACAGAAAATGCTGGAAAATCTCAGCAGATCTGACAGCATTTGTGGAGAGAGAATAGAGCCAACGTTTCTAGTCTGGATGGCCCTTCATCATAATTGAAGACAAGGAAACTCGGACAAGATTTATACTGAAGGGAGGTGTAATTGACAGAGCTGAGTGCTGTAAATAAAAAGAGAAAAGGAATATAAACAGTGGTGATCGTGGCTGAGAAGGATGCCAAAAGACCATAAGATATAGGAGCAGAATTAGGCCATTCTGCCCATTGAGTGTGCTCCGCCATTCAATCTTTACCGATATGATTCTCACCCCCATTCTCCCACAGCCCTCTAGGCCAATGAATTCCACAGATTCACTGCTCTCTGGCTGAAATAATCCCTCCTTATCTCAGTTTTAAAGGAACTTCCCTTCAGTCTTGAGGTTGTGCTCTCAAGTTCTAGTCTCTCCCCCTCGTGGAAACATCCTCTTCACCTCCACACTATTTAGGCCCATTAAGAGATCAGAGTCTGTAATTGGCAGAACAGAGGTAAGCAGAGAGTCAAAAGACAACCCGAGTCATGTAACAGATAGCCCTGGTGGGGTGGGGGAACAAGATGGGAAGAGAGATCTTAAAACAACAATGGAAGAAATGAAAATAATAAGAGAATAAAAATTAGTAAGGTGAAATGAAACCAGATAAAATAAATGGAGTGGAGCTGGAGGAACAAGTTCATGTTTTGCAGTCATGGAATTCAATGTTTGGTCCAAAAGGTTGTAAAATGCCTTATCCGAAGTTCAGGTGCTGTCTCTCCAGTTTGCGTTGGGCTTCACTGGAACATTGCAACAGGCCAATGACGGACATGTGGACAGGAGAGTTGGATGGGGTGTTGAAATGGCAAGGACAGGGAGGTTTGTGTCCTGCTTGCAGGTGGGCCTCATGTTACAGACCGTTATATTACAGACCGTTATATTGCAAACAGTACAAAGTGACTTTGGGCTACCTGGATGTTTTTTGTGATACATCTCTAAATATGGTTTAGCAATTTCACCTGGAACTCGAACAGAGATACAGCCAATGCAAAAAAAAAGTTGTATAGATAATAATGCAAGTTGTGCCACAACCTGAGCTTTTCCAGCTTGAACCTGCCAGTATTTGCAGTGGTGATTAAACTCTTCGTGTAACTAGTCTGCTGATAATGTGAGATCAAGTGAATCTGTTTATTTCATTTTATTTTGCCTAGTAAATTTAATTGTACCTCCCTTGCTACAGCTTTCAATTGTTCTGTGCTACGGGTGGCCAGCATTTCACCATTTAAATTCTCTTGCTGAACAAACATCTCTGCCTCAAGTATTGCCATTTTCTTAGTGTTAGGGAAAAAGGATTTGCTGTGGAAAGTTACTGTGTTTTAAAATTTGCTCCAGACACCGAGTTTTCTTCTTTGATTCCAATTCCAGTGAGCTATCAAAATTGTGAGGCTTACCATTGACATGAAACTGAACTGGACCAGCTATATAAAAACTGTGGCTCCAAGAGTAAGTCACAGGCTAGTAATCCTGCGGCAAGTAACTCATCTCCTGCCTCCCTAAAGCCTGCCCATCATTTATTCGACACAAGTCAGGAGTGTGGTGGAGTGCTCCCCGCTGGTCCAGATGACTGTAGCTACAACAACACTCAACAAGCTGGACACCATCCAGGACAAAGCAGCCTGCTTGATTGGCATTGTATCTACAAACATCCACTCCCACCACCACCATCTTTCCACCATTTTTTGTTTTCATTTCAGATTTCCGGCATCCGCCATATTTTGTTTTAATGCAGTAAATTAGGATTGCTTTTATACATTAACTGAGAATAGCTTAAATAATTGTGTTTCCTTTAACGTATCCATTCAGCTGAGCATCTTTGTTTAAATAGCACACAGAACACAATAAAATGCTTATTACTAATAATGCACAATCTTAGTTTCAAGGTGCTCAAAGTTTGTTTTCAACCAGGATACCCACTTAAGTGTTACAATCAAAATATAAGATATAAATAAGCTAGATTTAGGAACATTTAATTTCAACCTCATCCCTCTGGTGCCTTCACTCGTGTATCTATGTTTTGAACACAGCGAGGTTTTTGTGAAAAGCTATTCCAAAGATTTACCACTGAGAGCAGTGCAATTATGTATACTACATTGAAATACATGATTATCAGCCAGAATAAAATGAGCAGAGAACAAAACTGTTTCCTGAAGTTAGATGGAGGGGGTTGACTCACAGGGTTAGCTTGTTGGCCATTTATAACACTTGCCTCCTGGCTCATAAGCCATGCTGTGACATCGACAACGTCACAGATTTCACCACCATTAACCTGTCAAGTTTCCCACAGACTCAGGAAACCCAGGTCACCTGCAGTTAAAAATGGAAGAACTGCTGGAACATAAGTGTACAGCCTCATTTTAATATTTAAATGACCGAACAGCTGAGGAGTTTGGTTTCCTGACTCTAATCCGTAGCTTCATTAAGGCCCAAAGTGGGTGGGTCCAATTCCAGGTCCAGTTCCAGGAGTTTTGCATTTTAACCTCTGCTGCAATCCAACGTGACATGGTGGCACAGTGGTTAGCACTGCAGCCTCACAGCACTAGGGACCTGGGTTCAATTCTGGCCTCTGTGTGGAGTTTGCAAGTTCTTCCCATGTATGCGTGGGTTTCGTCTGGGTGCTCCAGTTTCCTCCCACAGTCCAAAGATGTGCGAGTTAGGTTGATTGGCCAAGGTAAATTGCCCCTTAGTGTCAGACAAGCTAGGAGGGTAAATATAAGCGGGGTTATGAGGATAGGACCAGAGTAGAATGATTGTTGTCGTTGCGGGCTCAATAGCCTCATACTGCACTGTCGATTCTATAAATTCACACATTCTTGGGAGTTTGGATTCAGCCTTTCTTTGTCAGATAGCATGCATCTTTAAACAAGCATGGAGTGGGATGTAAAATTAAATAGCTTCTTTTGGCAGGACATCAAAAAGGATACTATCAAGACAGCACATAATTTCATTCAGTGCAAAATGAATAGCTCATTCTCTTGCGCCTTCGGCAATCTGAAGGTTCTTGGCCAGTTTGTGCAATAATTTTCAGTCCCTGAATAGGGGAATTCTGACAAGCCTTGATGTTATACCCACCCACCCAATCACATCCTATCAACACATTCCTCTTATCTGTCTTTGAGGGTTGGATTTTACATCAAGGGAGCAACTCCCACCACAGGGATCGGAAGAAGAAAGGGATGAGCCAGAGACTTGTGTGTAATGTTAAGGGAGCCAGCCAGTTTAGGTCAAGCACGGGGTGGGTGGGAGTAAGTTCTGGAACATCAGTTGTTAATGCTATCTTTGAAAGTCAGGCAGCAGTACAGGTTAATTTGCAGCTCTGAAGGGAGCAGTGAAAAGGTCATGGACACAGTGGAAATCATTGAATCATAGAATCCCTATAGTGCAGAATGAGGTCATTTGGCCCATCGAGTCTGCATTGACAACAACCCCACCCAGGCCCTAACTCTGTAACCCACATACTTACACTGCTAGCCCCCCTAACACAAAGGGGCAATTTAGCGTGGCCAATTAATCTAACCGCACATCTTTAGAGTGTGGGAGGAAACTGGAGCACCCAAAGAAAACCCACACAAACATGGGGAGAATTTGCAAAGACCGCACAGACAGTGGCCCAAAGCTGAAATTAAACCCCGGTCCCTGGCACCGTGAGGCAGCAGTGCTAATCACTTTACCATCGTGCCACCAGGCTGTTGCTTTGCCTGAGGGCGAATAATAATTACGGAAGGCACCACCTTCTCCTGTCAGGGGAAATGCCTTGGTGTCACCAGTCAGGCAAAGATGATTCCTGCAGAGGTAAGCAGGAGACTTGCCTGTTGTTGGACAGTCAAGTTGCTGTCACCTCCTGTTGTGAACAGTGACTAATAGGAATGTCTGTGCTTGCAGGAGAAGAGAGCTCACAATGCTCGGTGGATGTCTAGAGCTAAAGGAGGTGTGCCCTACAGGCATCCTGACTCCTATGGAGGAAGAAATGCTCCAGTGGAGGCAGGCCAGGCTGCAGCAGTTGGTGAGATAGGTCTGGAACCCTGAGAAAGGAGATAACTCGATGGAAACAAAAGACTTTCTGGCGAGCACAGATCATGTTACTCATGCGTGTACCACTGCTCAGATGAAGCTTATACAGCATCCCCACATCAGATAAAGTTTTACAGGAGGAGTGATGAGAAGGACATGTTGGAAAGAGTATGGGCCTCTCATCAGTCTTATCTCTCCCGCTGGCCATTAACAAGAGTGGCCCGTCACCGATCCTGAGGGATAACTCCTATCTCTCCCACACCATCACCAGCACAGATATTCTCATGTCAGTGGGTAGTTGCACATGGCTAATAATGGGCTCACATTCCAGTCAGCGTAGTACAGACGCACCTGAGCAGCTAATGGAGGCAGTGACAGTTGAGGTCACTCATACTCAGAGGATCACTGGAGAGCAAAGCAGTGCTGAGCCTCAGGCAGATCTCTGGCCTCTGGAGATATCAATAGGGTGGTAGTTGCTGAAGCTGTAGAGTGAAGTGTGTGAACATATGGTGGAGCTTCCAGGGCGAGATGAACCTTGGCATGGGCAATGGGGGAGGTCTGTTCGGTCATGAGTGCCAACATGACCCTGGCATGTAATCATGTTGCACTCAGCATTGAGAAAGTGATAATCTTTCTTAAGAGCCATGTCCAACAAGCTATTCAGTGGATGTTAAAGAGGGTCTGAAGGCCGTCAGCACCTTCATGAGCTCTGAGGAGTAGTGACTGGGCAAGAGGGAAATGAGACTCTTGAAACCATTACCGTGCACCTGTACTCTCAGGTGAGCAGGAAGTGAGAGGCATGTCCTGCCACCTGCAGTACCTTGGCGCTTCTCCCATGGCACTCTCGGTTTGGGCAGAAGTCCATCAGCCCCTCTGGCAGCGACAGCAGCACCTCACAAAGCCATGGAGACAGAGAGCATCCCTGCACTTGTGGATGAGGACCTACCTATGCCGAGGCCATCAGGCAACTAGAGAGCAATTGTGAAATCACCAAAGGTCACAGAGCAGCAAGTTGAACAGTCTGGCCAGAATTTTACTGGCATACTAGCCCCGAATCTGGGGGCAGGCGAGGTTCGGAGACGGCATTCTCCGTTGGCCTCGGGTGAGATCATACAGACCTCGAGCAGACATGCCAGTAAAATTCTGTCCTCTGTCTCCGCATCTGTTGACAGAGCAGTGAGAACACCTGAAAGCATGTGAAGAAGTCCGTATTGGTGCACACAGGTCACACAAGTTTTTTCTTGGATGTTCAATGTCACCTTGACATGTAGTTGTCTGAAATAATGTTTACCACTGAAAGAATCCTCTACTGTCACCACAATTAATTCAGTATCCTGTTTCTAGCCTTCAATTTATTTTACAATTGCACAGAAACTCCTTTGGGTTGTTAAATAGATGCAGTCATGTAAAATAATGGAAGTATATTCAATCTCATGCTTCATAACATTGTCCTGTACAAATTATGAGAAAGCAATTTTTTTAATTTATTGGTGGGATGTGGGCAATACTGGCAAGGCTAGGTTTCATTACCCATCCTTGAATGTCCTTCAGAACGTGGTGATGCGCTATCTGCTTCAACTGCTGTAGTCCACATGGTTATAGATATAGTCCCAATGCTGTTCGGGAGGGAGTTCCAGGATTTTAACCCAGTGACTATGAAGGAATGGCAATAAGCTTCCAAATCAGGATGGTGTGTGACTTGAAGAGTAGTTGGAGGCGGTAGTTTTCCCATGCATTTGCTGCCATTGTCATAGAGGTTTACAGCGTGGAAATAGATTCTTCGTCCCAACTTGTCCATGCTGGCCAATTTTTAGCATTAAGCTCATCCCAATTATCTGCATTTTGCCCATTTTCCCTCTATACCCATCCTTATCCATGTAACTATCTAAATGCTTTTTAAAAGACAAAATCGTACCTGCCTCTACTACTACCTCTGGCAGCTCGTTCCACACATACACCACCCTCTGGATCCTTTTGTAAGTCTCACCTTAAACCTATGCCCTCTAATTTTAGACTCCCCTACATTTGGGAAAAAATGTTGTCTATTTACCTTATCTCTGTCCTTCATTATTTTATAGACGCTATAAAATCATCCTAAGCCTCCTACACGCCTGGGAAAATGTCCCAGTCTATTCTTATAACTCAAACCATCAAGTTCCAGTAACATCTGAATAAATCTTTTCTGCACTCTTTCTAGTATAATAATATCCTTTCTATAATAGGATGACCAAAACTGTACACAATATTCAAGTGTGGCTTTACCAATGTCTTGTACAACTTCAACAACGCATGCCACCTCCTGTATTCAATGTTCTGACCAAAGAAACCAAGCAGTCTGAATGCCTTCTTCACCACTCTGTCCACCTGTGACTCCACTTTCAAAGTACTATGAACCTAAAGCCCCAGACCTCCTTGTTCTATAACTATCCCCAAGACCCTATGATGAACTGCCTGCCTGGTTCAATCTACCAAAATGCATCACTTTGCATTTCTTGAAATTAAACTCCATCTGCCATTCATCAGCCCACTGGCCCAATTGATCAAGATTCCATTGCAATCCTAGATAACCTTCTTCACTGTCCACTATGCCACCAATCTTGGTGTCATCTGCAAACTTAATAACTGATCTGCCTCCTAAATTCTCATCTAAATCACAGGCCTCCAGTTTGAGAACAACGTTCTACAACCACCTTCTGGCTTCTTTCATCAAGCCAATTTTGTATCCAATTGGCTACCTCACCCTGTATCCTGAGATTTAACTTTATACAACTGCTTAGCATGTGCTACCTTGTTAAAGGCCTTGCTTAAGTCCATGTAGACAAATTCAGTTGCGCTGCCCTGATCTACCTTCTTGGATATCCCTTCAAAAAATACAAATGAAATTCATGAGACATGATTTTCTATTCACAGAGCCATGCTGACTATCCCTAATCAGCCCTTGCCTCTCTAAATGCCAGTGGATCATATCTCTCAGAATACCTTCTAATAACTTGTCTTTCTGGTGTTAGAGGTTCTGGTGTGCAGTTATGGATGCCACACTGTGGGAAGGATGTGATTACACTAGAAAGGGTGCAGAGGAGATTCACCAGGATGTTGACTGGGCTGGAGCATTTCACCTATGGAAGGAGGCTGATTAAGCTGTGGTTATTTTCCTTAGAGCAGAGAAGACTGAGGGGGAACCATATTGAGATGTACAAAATAATGAGGGACATAAATAAGATAGACAGGAAGAAATTTTTCCCCTTAGGGTGGTGAGAATCACACTGCTTGAAAGGGTGGTAAAGGCAAGAATCTTCACAACACTTAAGAAACATTGGAAATGCCATTGCATGGAAGGCTGTGGAGTAAGTGCCGGAAAATGGGATTAGAATCAATTGGTGTTTGATGGCTGGCACAGACACAGTGGGCTGAAGGGTCTCTTTCTGTGCCGTAAAACTCTCTCACTCTAGGTTTGGAAGGTTTTGGAAATGGAGCATTAACATGTTGCTGCACTGCATCTTGTAAAAGGCTACATTGCTATCCTGGTGCATTTTTGAGAGTGAATGTTTTAAGGTAGTGGATGAGGGTGCCAATCAAGTGGACTACTTTCTCCTGGATAGTGTCAAGCTTCTTGAATGTTGCTGGAGTTGCACTTATTTAAGCAAATGCGGTCTATTCCACCAAATTACTGACTTGTGCCTTGTTGATGGTGGGTTGACATTGTGAAGGAAAAAGATGAATTACTTGCCACAGAATTCCCAGTCTCTTTCTTGCTCTTGTAGCCCCACTATGAGGCCACTCATAGAATCCCGACGGTGGAGCAGGGAGGCCATGCAGCCCATTGAGCTTGCATCAACAATCCTACCCAAGCCCTATCCCTGTAACCCCATGTATTCACCCTGCTAATCCCCCTGACATTAAGGGTCAATTTAACATGTACCTAATTCACCTAACATGTCCACCTTTGGGCTGTGGGGGGAATCCAGAACACCCAAAGGAAACCCATGCAGACACAGAGAGAATGTGAAAACTCCACACTGTCATCCGAGGCTGGAATTGAACCTGTGCCCCTGGCGATGTGAGGCTGCGATGATAACCATTAGGCCACTACACTGTCCGTCCAGTTACATTTCTGGTTATTTGTGATCCCCAGAATGGTTATGGTGGGGAATTCAGTCATAGTAATACCATTGAATGTCAAGGGAATTGTTTTGATTTTTTCTTGATGGAGATGATTGTTGCCTGACGCTTGTGTGGCGAAAATGTTACTTGCCACATACCAGCCTAAGCTTGAATGTCTGGATCTTGCTGCATATGGAAAAGGGTCGGCACAGCACACAGTGGTTAACACTGCTGCCTCACAGCACCAAGAACCGGGTTCAAATCCCAGCTTGGGTCACTGTCTGTGTGGAGTTTACGCATTCTCCCCATGTCTGCGTGGGTATTCTCCAGATGCTCTGGTTTCCTCCCACTGTTAAAAGTTAGGTAGATTGGCGAAGCTAATGTCCCTTAGTGTCAGGGGGCCTAGCTAGGGTAAAATACATAGGCTTATAGGGATAGGGCCTGGATGGGATTGTGATGGGTGCAGACTCGATGAACCAAATTGCCTCCTTCTGTACTGTAGGATTCTATGATGTGGATAAGATTTGCTTCAGTATCTGAGGAGTCAGAAATACTGTGTTCATCAGTGAACATCCCACTTCAAAAGGAAGATCATTGATGAAGTAGCTTAAGATGGTTGGGTCTAGGACACTGCCATGAGGAACTCTTAAAGCGATGTCCTGGGGTTGAGATGATTGGCTTCCAACAGTCATAAGCATATTCATAGCAATATAAAATAGCCAGTGTGATTCTTGTCTGTTAATAGATTTAAATGTCAATATTAAATAAACCTCCATGTTGGCAGCAATTCATTTACACTTCAGAATATCCATAGTTTCCCCATAATTTACATGAGAATTATCCACCTGCAATTGCCAATAGGTGTGTGTCATTCAGGAGATTACAATTAGGAGAGCACACAAATGCAAATTGTAGATGGTCTAACAGGAAGAGGGAGTTCAATAAACAAAATATTATTTTAGTGCTGTGTGCTTTTGAGTCATCAGGGGCAAAGGTTTCTGGCAGGGCTCACCCCAAAACTGGAAAATCCCTCCCGAGGTCAAAGACTATTGCATGGCCTGCCCCCGCTACGATTCCAATTCCTGTGGTGGGTAGGATGGGAAGATTCCGCCCAACCTCCCCCACCCCCCGCCGCCACACACACGCATACACACACACACACAAAATCCCCAGGTCCGGAAAAGGTGATGGATTTCACGCAAAGGGTACCACAATCCACAACCCAATAACACAAAGAAAATTCACAGTCTCCTGGCCCTCGTTCCTAACAGGTCCTGTTTTACTGCCAACTCAGCGATTTAATTAGAGGTATTGCGAGAACTACCAATTAAAGGTAGCACTTTCAAGTGGGAAGAAAAGCATAATTATACCCTGTTTCTGATCCAGCAACTGCCTTGCAGTTATGCAGTGATGGGTTCCTTCGATACAAAGCTGTAAAGGCCAGTGCAGATCTCTGCTGATGCCAATTGATGGGCTTGGAAGTCACCCTTATGAAAAATATAATGTTTTATTGTCTATGTCAGTCAATCACTCAATCCACAGGCAATGCTACAGCCAGATTGTGTGTAAGATGTTAGCAATTATATGAGCAGCGCAACAGTTGCACCTGAACATCTGTGGTTAACAATTTATCGGGGACAATTGTTAGCTTCGCCATCTGGGCATTAATGTAGTAGTTTGTAGAACTCATTCGATTTTCTACACCTGAAGTAATTGCTCAGCTGATATCAAAAAAGCCACATATAAGGTTCTTAAACCACAAGCAGGCAAGCAGTGTTTACACACAAATAAATGACGCAAGTAAGACACCAGTTATGGTTTATCTGACAAAATCTATCCATCACTGAGAGGAACATCATTTCAAGTGGTGAATTGTAGCTACAAGATTGAAACATATCTCTTAACCACACTAGTTATCAAGGACTAGTCAAAACTAAAGCTCTCAGTGCACCACAGTGTGTTTTTTTTTCTTTCTTAGGCAATAAAATAGGAGAAGCCATGCAAAAGATGACTCAGCTGTCAGGCATCAAACACATTGCAATACCACCCACCATGCAGGATCCACCCAGCTATCCACAGTGGAGTTAGTGTAGGTTCTGAGGAGTTCAGTCTGAGGGGCAGCACGGTGGCACAGCGATTAGAACTGCTGCCTCATGGTGCCAGGGACCAGGTTCGATTCCTGGCTTAAGTCACTGTCTGTACGGAGTCTGCATGTTATCCCCATGTCTGCATGGGTTTCCTCCAGGTGCTTTGGTTTCCTTCCACAGCTCAAAGATGTGTAGGTTAGGTGGACTGGTCATACTAAATTATCACTCTGTGCCGGGGGGGTGGTTAGCAGGATAAATTTGTGGAGTCACAGCCCAGTAACAGAGTTGTCAGTGCAGGCTCAATGGGCTGAATGGCTTCCTTCTGCACTGTAGGGATTCTATCATTCTCAGTGATTCTCTTTATTTATTGGTTGATTATTTATAGGATCATGAATTGAAATAACCACAATGTTACAATTCAACAATATTTTGCAATGCACAGAATTCCAGATGTGCTAAAGTCAGACAGTTGTCCGTTCTGGTATACAGGAGAACATCAGTTTGTATTATAGAATCATAGAAAGCCTTCAGCATAGAGGAGACCATTAAGCCCATTGAGTCTGCACTGACAACAATCCCACCCAGGTCCTATTCCCGCCACCCTACATATTTGCCCCTGTCACTAAGGGGCAATTTAGCATTGTCAATTCACCTGATCTGCAAAGCTTTCAACTATGGGAGGAAACTGGAGCACCCAGAGGAAATCCACGCAGACATAGGTAGAATGTGCAGACTCCACACAGTCACTCAAGGTCAGAATTGAGCCCGGATCCCTGGCTCTGTGAGGCAGCAGTACTAACCACTGTGCCGTATAACACCAGAATTACTAACACTAAATACCAATACTGAATGATTCACGAGAACAATCAAAAAAGTGAATCCAAAATGTTCACTTAGATGTTTGTGGCAGTTACAATTTTCATAGAACATAGAAGACTACAGTGCAGAAAGAGGCCCTTCAGCCCATCAAGTCCACACCAACCACAATCCCACCCAGGCCCTACCCCCATATCCCTACATATAATACCCACTAATCCCTCTAACCTACACATCCCAAGACACTAAGGGGCAATTTCTTAGCATGGCTAATCAACCTAACCCACACATCTTTGGACTGTGGGAGGAATCCGGAGCACCCAGAGGAAACCTATGCAGACACAAGGAGAATGTGCAAACTCCACACTGACAGTGACCCGAGCTGGGAATCGAACCCAGAACCCCAGAGCTGTGAAGCAGCAGTGCTAACCACTGTGCTACCGTGCCACCCCACGTGTGTTCGACACACAGTGTTACACCTGGACAGAGTACATGGGATGAAAGTGTTTCCACTGACGGCAGGATCAATAACAAGGGGGCACAGATTTAAGGTAATTGGCAGAAGAAGCAATAGAGATATGAGGAGGAACTTTATCACGCTGCCAGTAGTTGGGATCTGGAATGCACTGACTGAGGATATGGTCGAGATAGGTTCAAGCAAGGCATTCAAGTAGGAGTTGGATTATGATCGGAACAGGAAGAATGTGCAGGGCTATAGTGAAAGTCGCATTAGGTAAATTGCTGTTTCGGAGAGCCAGCAGACACAGCAGCCGACTGGCCTCCCTCTGTGCTGCAGTGATTGATTCCCTCATTTCACCAGATATTGAAAATCCCAGTGTTTCACTTTTTTATCTTGCACGTGAAATGATGAGATGAAAGATTTAAGGAAACATAATGCCTCCAAATAAACTATTTGCTTTCCCCATGATCCACAGATTCAGTTCCATTTGAGCTGTTCAAAAAGCTAGAAGTATATTTTTCTTCAAGCAGGTAATGTCAGATTATTAACATATAATACAGACGGAATGGAAAATTGACTTTTGCTGGTTCTGAACCAAGTACTGTAACAATCAATACCAGATTAAGCACCAATAACTCGTAACCTCATTTTCAGAACAGAGTTTCTGAAAATCAGCTTCATTGATGAATGACTATTTTACAAGTTTGTACATCATGTTTTAGCAAGCCACTTACATGTCTAACAAAATTACATGGGAATCATCAAATCCTACAGTACAGAAGGAGGGCATTTGACCCATCAAGTTTGCACCAACCACAATCCTACCCAAGCCTTATCCCCATAACCCATGCACTTATTTTAGCTAATCGCCCTGACACTAAGGAGCAATTTAGCATGGCCAATGAACCTAACCTGCATATTTTTAGAGTGTGGGTGGAAACTGGGGCACCCAGAGGAAACCCATGCAGACACAGGGAGAACGTGTAAACTCCACACGGACAGCGACCCAAACTGGGAATTGAACGCGGGTCCTTAGCACTGTGAGGCAACAGTGCTAACCACTGAGCCACCCTACCGCCCATGAATGGAAGATTAGTATACTGGCTGAGACACTGATGTGAAAACTTACATTATTGAACAGTAATATGTTTCAATTTCACAATTTGTAAGCATCAGATAAATAATCAATGTTATAAAAAAAGCACAACATTAATACCTTCATGAGCGATTTGCGAAGAATAACTCATGCCTTTCAAATCTGATTGAATTTTCAGAAGCACTGTTGAAAGTGATGGACAGTGAAATCAACAGATGCTCTTTATATGAACATCCAGAAGGCATTTCCTCTGAAGGAAACTGTTAGCTCAAGTTGAAGCTCATTATACTGAAGGCAAATTATTGAGGAAACTGGCTGAGCGGTAGCAGACAGAATTGGAGGAATAATGCATAGGTACCTTAGAGTATGACAAAAGGTATCCCCACAAGAATCTGCGTTAGAATTATAAAATCACTCCAGTGCAGAAGGAGGCCATTCGGCCCATCTTGTCAGAAGAGGAAACATCCATTCCGTGCCCACCTTGGTGAGCCAATTCAGGCCAAAAGGTATTTATTTTGTACTTCAATCAAGTCAGCCCTCATTCTTCGAAACACCAGTAAAAACAAGCCCAATCTGTCTAGCCTTTCCTCATAAGACAACCCAGGTATCAAGCCAATAAACTACCTCTGAATCACCTCCAATGCATTTACATCCTTCCTTTAATAAGGAGACCAAAACTGCACATAGTATTTGAGATGGAGTCTTACCAGTGCCTTGTATAACTGAAGCATAACAGTGGCGATTCTCCCATTCCAGCACAGCAGGCTGGGAAACTCAAGCAGAGGCCATTTCATGGGCTTCCCACTGGGCGCCACAACCTCCGTACATCTCGAAGCACCAGATTTACGGCTCCATGCCAGAAATCGATGCAGAGCTGTATGAAGTATGCAGCTTTTAATTTAAGTACAATTTAAATCTCATTAGTGGGCCCAGGACAGAAGAGGCAAAGTGCCAATGCCCAGGGGCACCTTGGCACTGCCCACCAGACATAGGGCAGTGCCAAGTGGGTGGGGCCTAATGAAGACTGGGCCTGACGAAGGCAGAGCCCCTGGGGGCGATTGGTGGGGGTAGGGCACCCCACTGCCACTCTGCAATTACGCTGAATGACAGAGGGAGGGAGGCCAACAATCAGGATTGGCCATCGAGTTGGGGGGGAGAGGCTGCCAATTGTTTAGGGTCAGGACTGTGGGCAGGGAAATTGGGGGAGGGGGGAGAACGGGGGATTGGGAATCAACAGAACTGTGGGGGAGGGAGGAGCGTCAAGGTGGGTTGGGGATGGGGTGGGGAGGGTCGAGGCTGGCCCAGGCATGTTCGGCGGTGGGGGGGGGGGGGTGCGGGTGGGCAGCGTTCAGGCTTTGGGGAGGGGGTTGCATGACCGGCAATGCGGGCATCGTGGGGCTGGCCAGCGATCGGGAGGTCAGCAGTGCAAGATCACTACGTACGTGCTGTTTTCAGCACTGACAGATCAGTGCTGCTGGTCTCTCCTGCCGGGCACCCCCGCCCACTGAATTTTGAAGTGAATCTCGCTAGGGCACTCTGCAGTGCACAAAGTGTGGGAGATTCGTTTTTGAAACTCCCACAGAATAAAAAAACAATGGGATTTACTCCACTTTTTACACAAATTCGACACTTAGAATTTTTTTTGGAGAATTGCCCCCAACGGCCTTACTATTATGTTCAATTCCTCTTCTGATAAAGGATAGCATCCCATTAGCCTTCTTAATTACTTTTTTGTGAACACCTCAATCTCTCTGCATCCCAGAACTCTGCAGTTGTTTTTCGTTTAAGTAACCTTCTGCCTTTTAGATTTTCCTGCCAAAGTGAATACCCTCATAGACACTGATGAGAGAGAAAGAAAAGGGAGAGAGCAAAGAGAAAGGGAGAAAGAGAAATGTACATGCATGTCCTGTTCTTAAAATGTAATGCACAAATATAACTCACCTTTCATTTTAGAAACCCATTGCCCTGTTAGCAGGATGTCTGCAATGGTCCCACAGAGGAACTGAGGTTAATTGCAATTACCCTTGGATAATCTAAGATTAGTTTTATGGCAGTATATCGCATTGAAACCAAAATGCTTACAATTTGTACAGTATCGGGCAGTTTAAAAAGGACCAGACCAGATCAGCAGCAAGTCCTCAGCTGCCACAAGACATTCAGACAGAAAGTGATAATGCATTTTAGGGGATGGGGCAGTATCAGAGAGAACATTTTCTGCAGAAGCAGCGCCCACTCATGGGAATCTCAGTTCTCTGCATGCCCACAGCACTGCTGTTATATTGTGCTCTGTAAGCAAATTAATTTGATTAGGCAGGTGAGATGTGGTGAAAACTCCACCAGGTAAAAAGGGATACCTTGTTGGGAAGGGATTGGCGTTGCCAGCACCAGTGAAAGAGGGGAGGGGCTTTAGGGGGACCAACAAATTCTCTGTCAGGCCTGAGACTGTGGGTGGGATTTTCCAGCCATGCCTTTCCCAAGGCCGAAGATTCCTGCCCGAGGCCAATGGACCATTACATAGTCTGCCCCAGAGTCACCATATTGGCGTTCCCAACCACGACCCCCCGGTCTGTCCACAACCTCCTCCCGTGCCCCCCCCCCCAGCCCCACCCACAAAGGCTCCTGGAAAGTGCCACTTACCCTTGACTTGGGCAGATAGATACTACTTGGGCTTAAGATTCTGGGTGAGATTTTCAGGCTTTGCTCACTCCAAGACTAGAAAATTCCGCCCAAAGTCAGCAGACCTTTGCATGGTCCTGCCCCACCTGCTATGATTCCCATGGAGGGAAGGACACAAAAATTCTGCTCTACGAGTGAGTGAGTCATAGTCCAGAGAAATCTGGGACAAATAGCGTCCTGAGCAACCAACATCCGGGATATGGGACAGAAATGCAAATTTCAGGACAATCTCATAAAATGCATTTCGGTCACCCTGGGTGGAGGTTTGGGAAAGACCTGGGAATAATCTTATAACACATTATAAAATCTTATAATACCATCAAAATTTGATAACCCGCAGTTCGTCAGGCCACTGTGCTTTGAGCTATAGCAGGCAGCAGATTTCATTGAGATAATGAAGCTGAGACCTCTGAGGCACTGTTCTTCACCAAGGTTCACATGGGACAATCGATACCTGTTGGCCCTGAGCAAATTTACCTCTTCTGTTGGGAGCATTTCCTCTCCCTCTTCCTCCTCCTCTCTCTTCCAACAGTTTACCCTGCTCTGTGTAACCTCTATTAATTGTCCAAGTCATGCTTTATTCAAAGTGAATTACAAACAACCCCACACCCACAGATGTTTAAGGGAGTGTTGAGCTCCAAATTGGCAGGGCTAAGATTAGATCAATCTTATCACTCTAATTAACATCATGATCTGTTTATAGTGTATACTTCTGGGACAAGAACTCATCAAAATGGGTCCCATTACAGCTAGTACCAAATATTTATGTGTCACTGACAACACTTTGGTCGCAAAACCACATCCCTCACACCAGAAATTTGGCATTATAGAGCCAAAATCCACAGTCGTGGTTCAGTGAGGTACATGTTTCTGATCCTTAGCAGCCCAGTGGAAATTTGAAGTAAGAATTTATGGTTGTCTTGCAGGTCTAGCCCAAGTATATATATCTACATTTCCTATCTGTCTATTGGGAACTGTACCTTACACATCCACACGCTTTTGAAGGAAGCTGGAAATACACATCTATTAAAACACAGATTAGTTATTATTAATATGTTCCTGCAAAATAAATCTTGTACATACTTATGCGCTGGAGATATTTTTCAATACAAGAATCGTTGAATGGAAAATAAATTGTATGAACTACTTAAGCTTACAATATAACCAGTCATTTATGAGATTGTAGCTTCTTTAGAAGAGAATGGATGAAATGATGTGTTGTAGATCAGGTGGCAGAACAGCCAAAAGGAGCTGTCAATTGATGCCTATGCTGCTATATGTGGATCCACATTAGAAGACTACATTAGGTATATATGCTTAGCACTGGTGTCAGAACTGTGAGGAATCATGTGGTCAGGATGTCACTCTTCACAAAACTTCACATTTGGTAGAAAGTGAATCCTGTGCCTTAAAAATAATTGAAAAAGCTATTTATTAAGGAGTACAGATATTAACCCTGTATCTAATAATGCAATGCCCATTGCCCATACCATTGATATGCATCAGGCATAGACAACCTGCATTATCAGTAACTCAGACCTGCCAAGCTCTCCTAATGCAATGAGGGATCATTAACAGCACAGACAGCCTGCACATCAGGCATGCATTAGGCTCATTAAGTCCTCATAAAATATGTTATTGAGGTCCAAAAATTGTAAAGCAGTTTCAGTGCCTGAGCAGTGCTATTGGACCTCAACTCACACAGCACAAGTGATAAATGTGGCTGAAATGGCCATGTTGAATTGTGTTTCTTAAATAGGAGACTGCTTGATGTAATTGCACATTGACCCAATAATTTTGTTGTTCAGCAAACAATGCAAAGCCAAAATAAAGCCAGGCAAACACAGAAATAACGATGGAAGGTCATAGAATAGGGAAGCAATCAGAGTAAGCTCAAATTTACAATGAATAACTATAACTATTTATAATGAATAACGGGGCGGCGTGGTGGCACAGTGGTTGGCACTGCTCCCTCACAGCGCCAGGGACCTGGGTTCAATTCCCAGCTTGGGTCACTGTCTGTGCAGAGTCGCCATGTTGTCCCCATGTCTGTATGGGTTTCCTCCGATTGCTCCAATTTTCTCCCACAATCTGAAAGACATGCTGTTTAGGTGCATTGGCCATGCTGAATTCTCCCTCAGTGTATCCAAACAGGCACTAGAATGTGGCAACTAGGGGATTTTCACTGTAACTTCATTGCAGTGTTAATTTACACCTGCTTTTGGCTAATAAATAAAACTTCAAAAAAATGTTAAACTTTAAACTTTAACTTTATCCCAAGACAAATGACAAGCTTGTAGGCGGCAGAGTGACGCAGAGGTGGTCCTTGTCCGGCACTTGTCACTTGTCTGTCCAAGCTAGATATTGCCCAGATCTTGCTGAATTTGAACATGGACTGCTTCAGAATCTGATGAGTCTCGAATGGTGCAGAATATGATGCAATCATCAGCAAACATCCCCACTTCTGACCTTATGATGGAAGGAAGGTCAATGATGAAGCAGCTGAAAACGGCTGGGCTGAGGACGCCGTCCTGAGGAGCTCCTGCAGTGATGTCCTGGAGCTGAGATGACCGATCTCCAACAACCACTGCAACCTTCCTTTGTATTAGATATGACTCTAACCAGCGGAGACATTTCCTCCTGATTCCCATTGACTTCAGTTTTGCTAGAACTCCTTGATGCCATACTCAGTCAAGTACAACCTTGATGTCAAGGGCAGTCACTCTCATCTAACCTCTGGAGTTCAGCTCTTCTGTCCACGTTTGACCCAAGACTGTAATGAGATCAGGAACTGAGTAGCTCTGATGTGGTAAAACATTGCTAGTGTTTATTAGCCATTCTACATAATTAGTGATTCACAATGGCATTGTGAATAATTCTGCTGCCTCACAGTGCAAGGGACCTGGATTTAATTCCTGGCTTGGGTCACTGTCTTTGCAGAATCTACACCTCCTCCCCCTGTCTATATGGGCTGTGTCTGCATGCTCCAGTTTCCTCCCACAATCTGAAAGACGTGCTAAATTCTCCTTCAGTGTAGCCAAACAGATTCCGGAATATGGCAACTGGGGGATTTTCACAATAACTTCATTGCAGTGTTAATGTAAGCCTACTTGTAACAATAATAAACAAAATAAGCTTTACATCAGGTATGAAAGGTTTCTTTTACAGCAACTAACTACAAAATTGATTAAGTCTAATATAGAGTTCCTGATATCTTCTGGTCACAACCTAAACCAAAATTAAATTGTAGCATAGCGAATGCAAATAAATAACAACAAACATCAAAGTCTAGAATTATAAATTCGTAGAATCCCTACAGTGCAGGAGGAGGTCATTCACCCCATCGAGCCTGCACCAGTAACAATTCCACCCGGGCCCTATCATGGTAACCCATGTATTTACTCTGCTGATCCCCCTGATATTAAGGGGCAGCTCAGCATAGCCAATCAACCTAATCTGCACGTCTTTGGACTGTGGGAGGAAAACAGCACAGCCAGAGTATAAACCCACACAGACACTGAGAGAACCAAGGCCAGAATTGAACTAAGTCCCTGGTGCTGTGAGGCGGCAGAGCTAACCTCTGTGTCACCGTGCCGTCCATTCTGCAGCCAAGAGTCAAAGCAGCCAGTGGACTTCAAGGATGATAATGTTTAGGACTGTTGAAAAGAATTGATGCAGGGATAAACTATAAATGTCTAAAATTAACATGGAAATATAATGATGTAAGGCTTGGTTGTCAAATAGGAGGCAGAGAGTGGGGGTCAATGGGTGCTATTCGGATTGGCGGTTGGTGACTAGTGGGGTGCCCCAGGGGTCGGTGCTGGGGCCTCAGCTATTTACCATTTATATAGATGATCTGGAGGAGGGAACCGAGTGTAGGGTGTCGAAATTTGCTGATGACACCAAGATTGGGGGAAAGGCAAATTGTGCGGAGGGTGTGGAGAGTCTGCAGAAGGATCTAGATAGGCTGGGCGAATGGGCCAGGAAATGGCAAATGGAATTTAATGTTGGCAAGTGTGAGGTGGTCCACTTTGGTAGGAAGAATGGTAGGAAGGACTATTACTTACGTGGCGAAAAACTGCAGCAGGCGACGGTGCAGAGGGACCTCGGGGTCCTTGTGCATGAGTCGCAAAAACCCAGCCTGCAGGTGCAGCAGGTGGTCAGGAAGGCGAATGGGATGCTGGCCTTCATAGCGAGGGGGATTGAATATAAAAGTAGGGAGGTCTTGCTGCAGCTGTATAGGGCATTGGTGAGACCGCAGCTGGAGTACTGTGTGCAGTTTTGGGCGCCGCACCTGCGCAAGGATATTTTGGCCTTGGAGGGAGTGCAGAGGAGGTTTACTAGGCTGATACCGGAGTTGAGGGGGTTGAGCTATGAGGAGAGGCTGAATAAACTAGGCTTGTACTCGTTAGAGTTTAGAAGAATGAGGGGAGATCTCATTGAGACGTATAAGATGATGAATGGGATGGATAGGATAGAGGTGGAGAGACTCTTCCCGCTCAAAAAAGACA
Source organism: Carcharhinus amblyrhynchos (assembly GCF_965287045.1). Taxonomy (NCBI): domain Eukaryota; kingdom Metazoa; phylum Chordata; class Chondrichthyes; order Carcharhiniformes; family Carcharhinidae; genus Carcharhinus; species Carcharhinus amblyrhynchos. Next base: position 80,655,946 of record NC_137327.1, read on the forward strand.
GTAGGACTAGGGGGCACAGCCTCAAGATAAAGGGGGGGCGGTTTAGAACGGAGTTGAGGAGGAACTTCTTCACTCAAAGGGTGGTGAATCTCTGGAATTCTCTGCCCGTTGAAGTGGTGGAGGCTGCCTCGCTAAATATTTTTAAGAAGCGGGTTGATGGGTTTTTGATAAGAGAGGGGATTAAGGGTTATGGGGAGAGGGCGGGAAAGTGGAACTGAGCCACGACAGATCAGCCATGATCTTATTGAATGGCGGGGCAGGCTCGAAGGGCCAGATGGCCTACTCCTGCTCCTATTTCTTATGTTCTTATGTTCTTGAGCTGCATCACAGAGAAATAGAGCATCAGCTAAATCCAGGCAGGCGTATGCCATCACTTAGTGTTAACAATTATGATGAGTTCAACAGAATAGGGGTAGCAAAGGCATTAGAGCATGTCAAAGAGTCAAGTGAACAAATGAGAATAAGCCTTCACCCGAAAGATTTTATTAATGTTAGTGAAAAAGAATATTACCTAAAATAGACCTTAGAAGCAGTGACACTGTTAACAAATGTGAAAATCTTTAATACATTCTCTGCAAGCTTTGGTTACTGGCAGGTCTAATTGGATGAAAATTAATTCCAGTTGTGCCCATTTAATAGTCTGTTGGGCAGCTATGTATATACTAGAATGTCCCTTCAAGTTGTCTCAGGGAACTGATAATGCCATGGAAGGATTCAGTGTTATTATGGATGATATCCAGATTTGTGGAGAGAATAAACAAAAAAATAAGCAAATGTTGGTAAAACCTCAGTCATGAAGTTACATAGAACAGTACAATACAAGAACAGACCCTTTGGCCCACGATGTTGTGTCGAACATGATGCTAAATTAAACAAATTCCTTCTCCCAGCCCTTGGTCCATATCCCTCTATTCCTTGTATATTCATGTGCTTATCTAAAAGACCCTTAAAAGCCACAATAGTATCTGTCTCCACCACCAGCCCTGGCAGCGCTTTCCAGATACCTACCACTCTCTGTGTTAAAACTTGCCCCTCACATCTCCTTTGAACTTCACCCCTCTCACCTTAAGTTCCCTAGTATTAGACATTTCAACTCTGAGAGAAAGATTCTGACTGTCAATCCTATCTGTGCCTCTCATAATTTTATAAACTTCCATCAGGTCTCCCCTCAGCCTCTGTCGCTCCACAGAAAACAACCCTAGTTTGTCCGGCCTCTCCTTATAGCTCATACCTTCTAATCCAGACAGGAGCCTGTAAATCTCTTCTGCACTCTCTCCAAAGCCTCCTCATTATTCCTGTAATGTGACGACCAGAATTCAACGTAATACTGAGTGCTGCATAAGTTTTATAAAGCTGCAACATAACATCCTGACACTTGTATTCAATGCCCCGACCAATAAAGGCAAGCATGCCAGACGCCATCTTTACCACCCTATCTACTTGTGTAGCAACTTTCACAAGATCCCTCTGTACAACAGCACATATTGTATATTAAAAACAGGGAAGTATTGATTTCGGCAGCATCCGTGGAGAGAAAAACACAGTTATTATTTCAGGTCTGTGACCTTTCATCAGAACTGAGGCATTTTAAACAGGGCTGTAGGGGGAGAAGAATAAAAGGGAAGGTCTGTGAGAGACAGGGGGCAGGAAAGTTAAATGATAAAAAGGTTCATGGGACAAAAGCCAAAAGGAGTCATGAATAAAGTAAGGAAACAAAGATGGGACTAGAAAGGTGTGAATGGCTGGATTGCAGGAATAAAGAAGTAAAAAAAAGGAGAAAAAAGATCAAATCAGCAAGAAAATCAAAATGGAGGCAGAGGTTATATTGTAAAATTGTTGAACTCAGTGCTGAATCCAGAAGATTGCAGAGTGCAAAGTCAAAAGATGAGGTGCTGTTCTTTGAGTCTGCTTTGAGTTACAGGAGAACACTATAGCAGATCAAGGAGAGAAAGGTCAGAGTGGGTGCAAGGTGGAGAATTCAGATGAGAGGCAACAGGAAGCTGAGGATCATGCTTGTGGTCTGAATGACGGTGTTCTGCAAAGTGGGCACGTATCTGTGAGATAAACTCAAAATACTGCGGATGCTGGAATCTGAAACAAAAACAGAAAAACGCTGGAAAATCGCAGCTGTGATGAAGGCCCATCTAGACTCGAAACATTGGCTCTACTGTCCACAGATGCTGTGAGACTTGCTGAGATTTTCCGGCATTTTTCGATTTTTGTGGTGACCCTCTATCTGTGTTTGGTCTCCCTAATATTTGCTTTGTGAGCAGCCAATATGGTATGCTAAATTGAAAGCAGTGCAAGCATGTTGCTGTTTCCCATGGAAGGGGCTGAGAAGGAAGGATGTACAAAGACACATGTTGCATATCCTTTGATTGCATGGAAAGGTGCTGTAGGAAACGGAGACAACGTTGGGGCATGTGGGCTGCAATTCTCTCCTGAATTGGTGGCAAAACTGGTCTAGATCACGCCAGTTCTGACAGGTCAGCTTTTCATCCAAATTTGCACACTCTGTGCTATGCAGAAGGCCCAGTCGTGGGGAGCAGGGCCTATTCACGCCGGAGTTTGACAGTTCTGGAACTCTGCACACGTGCAGTGGCCCCGATCTGTCAAACTCCCATTTGCTGGCCAGCTCGATCACCAGCCAACCCAGGATCCCCGCACTGCTGCACCTCCAGCACTGCTTCCCCGCCCCCCCCCCCCCCCCCCCCCCACTGCCCCCCCACCCCCCCAGGCCTGATCGCGGCCCCCACAACAATTCCCAGCCTGACCACTCCCCCCCACCTCCCCATTCCGGATTGCCCTGATGCCCAGGCCCTGCCCCCCCAAGCAGTGGTAACAATCACATCCCCATCACCCTGGCAGACCCCCTCAACCTGACCCCTCTGGGGTCTGACACCAACCACCCCCCCCTCACCCCAGGAGGCAGGCAGCCCAGCGCCCCCCGCCAACAGATCACCCCCACCCCCGCCAGCCCACTTCAATCACTGCCCTCCCTCCATCCCAGACCAATCCCCAACCCGAAGAGATTTACAGGATCCTGCAGAGTGGCACCAGGACCCCCACCGATTGTCCTGGACCCTGCCCAGATAGGCCCCATCCACTTGGCACCACCTAATGTCCCATGGGCATTGCCAACGTGCCCCCCCCCGAGCATGGGCACTCTCTTGGACAGTGCCAGAGGCACATGCTGGCACTGCCATGATGCCCATGCCCAGGGGGCACCACCACCCCTGCTGCCCAGCCCCCAGGGGGGCCCCAATTGTCCCCCCTTCATTCCAGCGGGATCTTCTGCTCGTTCCCTGAAAGAGGGGAGCTAGTCTGAGCCCCGCTGGAATGAAGTATTCTTGGCGAGGCGGGAGATTCGATCAGAAGGTCCCAATAATTAACTAACCTACATATTTAAACTAGATTAAGAAAAGATTTAAATTACTTACCTGCTTTTCCACCGGTTTCCAGCAATGGTCTGGCGGGTGATTACTCGCCGGCTCTGGGAGATGCACATGCGTTCCTGGCACATGCGCAAATCCCCGTTCAAGGCCGCAGACGTGCATCTCCCAGCCAGACCCACCAGAAAAGTAGCGCATGGGAGAATCGCAGCCATTGTCTGCCTCATGTAAATTTATAGCAAACCCATGCAGGTTCACCTAAGTGGAGAAGGTTTTTGAATTATTTTGTTTTGTACAGTGTCTTGTTCAGATTGTGTCCTCAGTAACCAGCAGGGAGAAAAATTGAATGAGCAGAGCAAACTTCACCAGAGCTTAGCTTTGGAATTTCATTCCTATCTCTGACTTGGAGTGCTTCGTGAAGGGATTATCTTTAGGGGCTGCACGGTGGCACAGTGGTTAGCATTGCTGCCTCACTACGCCAGAGACCTAGGTTCGATTCCCAGCTTGGGTCACTGTCTGTGCGGAGTTTGCACATTCTATCTGTGGCCTCACAGGTTCCCATCAGTACTCTGGTTTCCTCCCAGTCCAAAGGTGTGCAGGCTAGGTGAATTGGCCATGTTAAATTCTCCCTCAGTGTACCCGAACAGGCATCTAGTGTGGCAACTAGGATTTTGAGAGTAACTTCATTGCAATGTTAATATAAGCCAACTTGTGACAATAAATAAACTTTATCTTTTGCCTACTGTTAACACAGGGTTGTAAAATCAAGAAATGTAGTCATATCAGTCCTAATTGCTTCTTACCTCACTTTGCCCTTACCTCAAAGAAAGCTGACATACTGGAACAGTGGCTCCGTACAATATAGTACAGGTTACAAAATGGCCCATCAGTTTTTCTGGTGGAGAACGATGATAATGTTCAAGAGCAGGTGTTCTCAACTGTGTTCCTCGGAATATCAGGGTTCTGCAGGAACATCCCAGGGTTCCACGCCAGGTCAGGCAGATCAATACCATTTGAATTTGATGCTGTTTCCAGTGGGGCAAAGGGACTGCGAGAGGGGGAGGAGAACATGGCCAGTGAGGGGGAGCAAGAGAGGCTCCTGTAAGGGGGAATGAAGGAGTGACCTGTGAGGCGGAGTGGCGAAGGTCAGAGGGGTTGAGCCAGGAGCAGGAACTGTTGGGCCTCGAAGAGAGGTGAGTGTGAATGAGAGATTGACTGAGTGAGAGATGAGAGTAATTGTGAAAGAGGTGAGAATGAGAGAGAGTGAGTGTGAGAGTGAATGAGTGAGAGATGAGAGTGAATGAATGAGAGATGAGAGTGAGCGAGTGTGTGTGAGATGAGTGCATGTGTGTGAAAGATTAGTGTATGTCTGAGAAAGGTGTATTTATGTGAGATGAGTGTGTGTGTGTGTGTGTGTGTGTGAAAGATGTGTGTGTGTGTGAGAGAGAGAGAGAGATGAGTGTGTGTGACAGAGATGTGTGTTTGTGTCCAACATGAGAATTCAGCATTCCAGCAGCAATCTTCCCATTTGAACGAAAGGAGCAACAAAAATGACAAAATGGTGAGATCTAAAAGCATTTTTCAATAAAAGAAGTGTTTAGTTATAGTAAAAGTATACATATAAGAAATAGAAAAGACTTCAATAAGTTAGGTTTTTGTATGCTTGTACCCATTACATGAAAACAATCATTTTGTTGCAGCTTGACTCTTCAACACAATAAGTATATTTCTCAAGGGCTCTTTCAGTACTCTTGGGAGGTCAAAAGTGTTCAGTGACTGAAAGAACTTGGGTAAATCCTATTCAACACAATGATGGAAGAAAATTCCAGTAAGGCAACATAAAATGTTACTTAACTTGGAAGAGCCCACATGCAGTAGAATACAATAAAGATATGGAACAATATGTCAACAATACATTGGGTCGTAACTACATTCCTAAAACTGATTACACTAACGGCAAATGTCACAGTTACATTAGGTCAGTGATATTGTGTCTTCTAATGGTGAAAGACCTGGGGCAGGGATTTTCCGGCTACACTCGCCCCCAAGGGTGGAAATTCCCATCCAAGGTTAACGGACCTGTGCATGGTCCGTCCCTGCCCACTACAATTCCCGTGGAAAATTCTGCCTTACATGACAGGAGAACAGTAACTAAGATTATTACAAATATTGAAATGCCTGATCTTGGAAGAGTATCTAGAAATAAAAACAGATGGTCTCTTTACATCAAAGCAGCAATTTAATTTCAAAATGCATTGTTGTGATTTGGGGTTTTTATTCAAAAATGTCTGGCAGCCAACCAAAACATCAGCCAGTGGTTCCCAGCATTTTCTATGTCATGGTACACCTCTGTACTATAAAAACATTTTGAGGCATACCTGCTATTTTCTCTGCCTTCTTCCCTTACTGAGACCTTCATTTTTAACCTATCCCTGTCCTCTCTCCTTATTTCTCTCGCTTCTCCCAGGGTTTTTGCAGCCTTCTTGAGTGTTCGCTTTTTGTGTGGGCGCTTGGGACCTTTCAGTTCCAAGCCCGTTGGTCGTACACATGACCAACATGAAAAATCTAAACCATGCATGTGTGGTTCTTTCCCAGCCTGCACATGTGTGGGAGGCCCAGGATTTGTCAGGTCTTGGAGCTGCCAACCACACAGCTGAAGACAAAGGCTAGTTTTAGTTTAATTGCATGAATTTTGAATCATTTTGAATCTTTTTTCATGGCACACTTGGGGGATCTTCATGGTACACCACAGTGCCGCAGCACACTGGCTTGGAATTGATTGATTGATTTATTTATTGTTGTGTATTGGGATACAGTGAAAGGTATTGTTTCTTGCAAGCTGTAGAGACAAAACACACTGTTCATAGAGCACATAGGGGAGAAGGAAAGGATAAGGCGCAGAATAAAGTGTTGCAGTTACAGATAGGGTGAAGAGTGATAGAGTGATAGGACCACTCAGAAGTCTGATGGCAACAGTGAAGAAGCTGTTCTTGAGTCAGTTGACACGTGTTTTCAAACTTCTGTATCTTTTTCCCAGTGGAAGAAGGCAGAAGAGAGTTTGTCCGGGATGCGTGGGGTCCTGATTATGCTGGATGCTTTTCTGAGGCAACAGGAAGTGTAGATGAAGTCAGTGGATGGGAGGTTGGTTTACGTGATGGACTAGGCTTTGTTCATGAGCCTTTGTAGTTTTTTGCGGTCTTGGTCAGGGAATGGACCATACCAAACTGGAAAGGATCCTTTCTGTGGTGCATCTGTAAAAGTTGGTGAGAGTCAAAGTGGACATACCAAATTTCCTTAGCCTTCTGAGAAAGTAGGCCTTTGGAAGGTATCAACAAGCATTATTTTGGTGAAGTCAGGAGAGATGTCAGGATTTAGGAATGTGTCAATATATTTAAAAATCTAATTGCTCGCCATACAACTCAGCTTGGAGCTTGGTAAGGCAATTGGTGAAATATGATAGTCCCGCAGAGCATCAAAGACCTGAAATGTTGAGAAAACACAACAATTATAATTGTTGACAAAAATCTTTTCTGTTACAAAATATCAGTTTTGGGTTTTACCATGATCAAATGCTAACAGAAAATTGTGACTCAAAAACAAAGGCACAGGAAGTGAAGTTAACCTGATCAGCAGTTCTGCAGCATAGATGTGACTTTTATTACAATATTGATATTTTAATATAAGCACTTGAAAATACATTTCCATTAAAAAAACTGGTAAACCTGAACAATTCTCCATGCTGTTATATATTCAAAAATTCAGCTAACAAATCAAAAACAGATGCAGACTATACTGAAACATTGGCCCACAGAGGATTGATTGGATTTATCAGTTTTAACTAGATGACGGATGGCTGACATTGAGTTAGGCTCTGGAAAGCCCAAATTAGAAAGGATTGCATATACATACACAATATTTTAAACGTTGTATGTACAACAAGCTCTTCCTGTATTTACAGGATAGCAACTTATATCAGACCCAGGTGTCACATTAGGGGAATTAGGTTTAAATCGATGAAGCTTACCTTTCCCATAAATTTATCTCTCAGTTCTATTAGTCCCCAGTTCACATTTTAGGTAAACGATGCTGCACACACTCCTTGCATTGCTTTTGGCTCTGGTACAATCACTTCCAATTTTGAGATACTGCTGCTCCTTCCATTCCTCCCTCCACCATATGCAACTCAAAAGTCAGCCAAATTACTCTTTCAAACCACAAATTAACTCCTTCCCAGAAGATACCCATGACCCCTCAGCCTTAGGTTCCTTATGGCAGGCTGATACAGAAGGTGAAGTTATATGGGATCCAAGGTGAGCTGATAAGATGGATATAAAACTGACTTGGACATAGAAAGCAGAGAGTAACAGTGGAAGGGTACTTTTCTAACTGGAGGACTGTGACAAGCAATGTTCCACAAGGATCAGTGCAGGGACCTCTATTGTTTGTAATATATATAAATGATATGGAGGAACATGTAGGTGGCCTGATTAGTAAATTTGCAGATGATACAAAAATTGAGGGAGCGGCAGATAGTGTGGAGCATTGTCAAAGGATATAAATCGGCTGGAGACCTGGTCCAAAAGATTTGTCTGGAATTTAACTCAGACAAATGTGAGGTGATGTGATTTGGAAGGTCCACTGCAGAAAGAAAGTAAATGATAGAGCCCTTAGAGATATTGAGATGTTAGCATACACAGGGATCCAGGCATGTCGATCCGCAGTTCCCTGCATGTGGCCAAGAAGGCATATGGCATGCTGACCTTCATCGGCGGGGGTACTGAATGTATGAATTGTAAAATCATGTTGCAGCTCCATTATATTTTGGCTAGGCCACATTTGGAGTATTGTGTACAATTCTAGTCGCCACACTACCAGAAGGATTGTGATGTATTGAAAAGGGTGCAGAAGAGATTTACCAGGATGTTGCGTAGTTTGGAAGATATGGACTATGAAAAAAGGTTGAATAAACTTGGATTGTTTTCATTGGAGCATCAGAGAATGAGGGTGGACCTGATAGAAGTTTACAAGATTATGACAGGCTTGGGTAGAGTGGATAGAGTCTTTTTCCCAAGGTCGGAGGGTCAAATACTTGGAGCCATAGGTTGAAAATGAGAGGGGGAAAGTTTGAAAGATGAAAGAGGCAAGTTTTTCAGATGGAGGGTGGTGAATGCCTGGGTTGCATTGCTGGAGGAGGTAGTGGAAGCAGATTCCATAACAATGTTCAAGAGGCATCTGGATAGATACATGAATAGACAGGAAATAGAGGGATATGGATCACATAGAAACAAGAACATATTAGACTAGAGAGGCATCTGTGTCAGAACAGACTTGGTGGGCCAAAGGGCCTGTTCCTGTGCTGTACTGTTCTTTGTTCTTATCCATAGGCTCACACACCACCACATCTTTCATCTGGGAAGGGCAGGAGAAAAGAGGGAGAAATAATTAGAAGAGAGAAAAGCTAGGGAGAAACAAAAATGTGAAATTGAAAAGCAGGAGCAGACAGAATGTGAGAAAGTAAAACAAAAAGGGGAAAGCAGAGGAGGCAGCAGCGTGAAGCTAACAGAGAGATAAAGAGTGGGATTTTCCAGCCACGCTTGCCCCAAAACTGGAAAATTCTGCCCGACACCAAACGACCTATTCATTGTGTGTGTGTGTCCCACCACCCACTATGTGAGTGGGATAGAAAAATTCTGCCCAAAGTGTAAATTCCAAATAGAACAATGCAAATGCCACAGAAGGTCCCTTAGTATAATGTTGAAGGATTGGAACAGTGTTAACATTTCACCACTCGACATTTGTGCATTTGATATGGATTGTAACATATAAAGAACAGTCATTTAACTCATCCTCGCACAGCGTGTAAGCTTCAGTTGGATTCTTTGGCAGTCTAAAATAGAGAAATTTACTTTGCTTTCGACACAGCCCTAGCTTATTTTTCCTCAAACACTGTGATACTGCCACATTACAGAATCAGCAGTTACACAAAGTAGTGTTGATCAAATTAATGTAAAACAGCTGACACGCATAATTTGATCTCAGACTTCAAAGAGCTCACTAATGAGGTGTGAAAAGGTGACAAGTGTACAATTTTTCGATAAAAGTGGTGGGGAATAGTTAAATAGTTCAGGGATGCAACTCCTTACACAGTAGGTAATAGTGTAATCGCAGAACTATTAAAATAGATACATGGGAAGATTTCATGTTTTTCCATCTTGTTTTTTGTTTAGCTCCACTCCTTTGTTCATTATTATCACATGCTCAATATTTCGACAGGGAGTGAAGTTTTAAACTTTATTTATTGTATCACAAGTGGCTTACATTAACACTGCAATGAAGTTACTGTGAAAATCCCCTAGTCGCCACACCCCTGTTCGGGTACACTGAAGGAAAATTTAGCATGGCCAATTTAGCATCTTACCAATATGTCATTCAAACCGTAGGAGGAAACTGGAGCACCCAGAGGAAACCCATACAGACATGGGGAGAATGTGCAGACTCTGCACAGTCAATGACCCAGGCCAGGATTCGAACCCTGGTCCCTGGCACTGTGAGGCAGCTATGTAACAACTCTGCCAATGTCTTTGGGCAGGGGGTGGGCACATCAGTGCCACTTAGTGAAAGGTACACTTGTACACAGTAGCGCCATTCCAACAACCTATTTCTGTCATGTACATCTTTTTTTAGCAACTCAGCCAGAATTTAAAACAGGAACTGATTAAAATGTCAAGCTTTGGATATTGATATTTGCAGAATGACTACCTTTTTTTATTGATAAAAAACCTATCTTATTTATCCTACTCAGTTTACTGCTGCTTTGACCTATGATGGAATATTCGTCATAGCAGAAGCTTTTCGATATCTGCGAAGGCAGCGAATTGATATCTCGAGAAGAGTAACTACTGGAGACTGCTTAGCCAATCCTGCAGTACCTTGGAGCCAAGGGATTGATATAGAACGGGCTCTGAAACAGGTATGCTAATTTTCCTTCAAACTGATGCAAAAAACCAACGGAAAGAACCACGTAGATGCACTTTGTATCTGCCAGCAATTAGTACATATTTAATTGGTTTCTGTGATGTTTACTTTTTAATTAAAGCATCTTTTAGTTGTGAATTAACTTGAATAACTCCATTTGGAGAAATTAAATTCAAATTCAAAAACTTAACTGATGTTTAGGTTGAATTCTTCTGCATAATTTGTATTTTGGCTGCCTGATAAGTCTTATTACAGCAAGAGTTTTATTCCGTTCAGAATTTTTTCAATGATTAAATAAACTCTAATCATTTCCATGATTCTGTTTATATTGTATGTAAATAGAACTGAAACTTGCTAGAAAACTAATTGTGTCTTAATGCTCCAAGCTGCGATTCGAGCACATTTAGCGGAATTAAGAAATAAGAAACAGAAAATATTGGATAAACTCAGGAGGTTTGGCAGCATCTGTGAAGAGAAACAGGGTTAACATTTTGGGACTAAGTTGTCCTTCTGCAGCAATGTGGCATAGGTTATGAATCTCCAGAACTTGCTGATTGATTTACACCATGACACAACCTCTCCACTATTTTTAAGAATTTACTGGATTTCACAATAAACTTGTAAGGAGGAAGTTAAATCTGGTAATTAAGAGCATAAATACCTTTTTTAAATAAAGTGATCATTGTTAATGCAATCAAATTTTCAATCCATCTTTCTGGCCCAAAATGGGAACAATTTGAAGTGTTCAGTTTCATTCCTGCCTGTCATTAATTGTTGTCACAGAATTTAAAAATATCCATTTATAAGGTTTACATATTATCTTACTCTTCTGTTTTTTTTTTCCTCTCTTATTTCAACCCTTCTTTCTCTCGCTTTTTCTCATTCTCCACAAGATGTAACTCTAGTTCACTATTCCTTAAAAAAGTTCAGTAAGAGGTGTCACAGCAACAGTCTGAGGAAGAAGCAGCACTCTGAAAGCTTGTGATTCCAAATAAACTCTAATCTTTAGAGTTAGAACTTTAACCTGGTGTGTGCAACCTCCTACTGTGTCCACCCATGGCAATGGCGGCATCGCCACACACCTTAAAAAGGTCCTTCGTCCATCTGGGTTTAAATTGCAAGTATTGGATGTTTGGGTCCATGACTCTATCAATCTCTGCACTTCACAATCGACAGATGTGGGTCGGGATATTCCCAAAAAAATTCTAAGTCCCCAAATTCCCACTTTTTTTTAGCATGATTTTTCAGAATGGATCTCCCACATTCGGAGCATTGCAGAGTGGTGTTGGTGGTGGTTGTGGGGTGCGGGGGCGGTTGGGGGGGGGTGCCTATTCCTGCCCTTGAAGCCGGCAGCATAGTACTGAGCAGCCATTGTGCATGTGCCGATCTGGCAGCGCCAAGACTGGTACATGTGCAATGGCCGCACGTTGCCAGCCTCTAGATCGATGGCCTCTGATCACTGGTCAGCCCCACAACGTCCCATCGCTGCCCTTTCAACTCCCAAAACCCCCAATCACTGGCCTCCTTGATCTCTCTGGACCAGCCCCAACGTTGCTTCCCACCACCCCCCCCCCTTTCTGATTTAAATATTAAAATAAGCTCTGCGCCGATTTCTGAATTCCCTAGTTGCCACACTCAAGTGGAATGGCCTGGAGCAGTGCAGCAGGCTGGGAGAATCGCCCCCATATTTTCAATAGCCTAGGCGCAATGACCTGAACCAGTGTCTGCACAGGTTTCCTCTGGGTGCTCCGGCTTCCTCCCACAGTCCAAAAGTGTGCTCGTTAGGTGAATTGGCCATGATAAATTCTCCCTCATTGTTCCCAAACAGGCGTCGGAGTGTGGCGACTAGGGGATTTTCACAGTAACTGCATTGCAGTGCTAATGTAAACCTACTTGTGACTAATAAATAAACTTTAATATTAAATTTCTTTACTCTTCTCCTTTAAGTCTACGCTGAGACCCAACTCTTTGACCAAGTTGTTAGTTACCCCTCTTATTACCCCTTGTTTTGGCTCGCCATGATCTCTTGATTAATTTGAAGTGCTTTGGGATGTTTTTCTACATTGAAGGTGCTATATAATTAATCCTCGTTCTGCATCATTCCTGTTTCTTTCATGTAATGTTCTAACTATGTTAGGAGTTGTGGGTTTTAACAAAATAAATGAGGTTTGCATACATAGATTCAAGCTAATAATAGATTTTTCTTGGAGTACTGGCCTGTACAGACTACAAACTGAAACTAAAACAGCAACCTTTGGAGCACGTTAATATTTAAAGTGTCACAAATAGGCTTGCATTAACACTGAAGGAGAATTTAGCGCGGCCAATGCACCTAACCAACACGTCTTTCAGACTGTGGGATGAAACCCACACAAACACAAATAGAATATGCAGACTCCACATAGACAGTGACCCAAGCCGGGAATCAAACCTGGTCCCTGGCGCTGTGAGGCAGTAGTGCTAATCATTGTGCCACCATGCTGTCCTGACATCACTATCAAATCATATGATCAGCTCTTAAGACAAGCTGCAACTAATTAAATATATAACATCCCTCCCTCTTCAATGGTCATGACAACAAATTAATATGATGTTATAGATAAAGCACCCCCTCTACTTTCTGCCCTTTCATCAACTTTCACAAAGAAAAATGGTCTTCCTTTTCTCGCCTGCCTTTTACAGCCTAGCATATTATGACATGGAGGTAGATTGAAGACCTTAAGTGGCCAATAATTGGCATGGGTTTCAAAAGGCCTAAGGATGAGCAAACTAATAGGCAGCTTACCCATCCCCATATTATAGGGAGCAGGTCGGTGGTGATTGGAAAGACAGTGAGCTAATCACCCAGCATATTTTACAATCCCCACCCATCAATAACACACCAGACAGGGCAACAAAAAAAATCCAGCCCCTTATTTTAAATTAAACAATCCTAAACAACAAACACATATACATTGAGTCATCTCTTAACATTCAATTTGTCCATTTTCCTTAGCTACAGAAATAGTTCTTTAGGATATGAAGACATCTGATAATGGCCAAAAGACCCACAGATTTGAGGCTGCGGTTCTGCATGATCAAGCTGATGAGTTAGATAATCAACATCACAGTCACTCATTGGAACTGCAATTTATCCTCATAATCACTGTCCTTGAAATAACCCAGTCTGCTCGTTATCAAGTGTCTCACATTCCACTTGGCATTGTCATCCAACAGATAAGTGTTGGTAGCAAGCAACTGTTCACTCTGCTTCAGCTCTGATAGAGATGATGTGAGTTTCTGATCGCTATTTGGTGTGAATCCTATCTCCAGCTTCAAACTGTGGTTTCCTTGCATATGCTCATTTGTTGAAAAATGTTTTCACCAAAGCGTATTGCTTTGTGATTTCTTCTGCTTTCCTCTGACATTCTTATCAGATTGTGGTATTGGTTCGAGAATGATCACCAGCAATGCAAAAGTTACACCTAGTCATACGTTCAGCTGACATGTCTTTCCGATCAGAGAGTGTGGGGTGGATCACTGTGTGTGAAGTAGATTATGAATGGATTGTTCAAACATCTTCCTCTCTGACTTACCAACTTTCATACTGTCCTTTATCACCCTGTTGAACTATTTGATGCCACCATTTGATTGTGGGCTTTATCGCAAGATGGTGGTAAATTCCATAGCTTGCTAGAAACTTCTTAAACTGAGTGGAAACAAGCTGCAGTCCATTGTCTGCAGTGATAGTGTCTAGTGTGCTCCATTTTGTAAACAACTTGTCAAAAATGTCAATGAAGTAGTGGTTATGAAATTGAAGCAATTTTCAGCCACTTGCTTTGTAGATCGTGAACAACAGGCAAAAAGTGTTGTTTGCTCGGGGCTGCATGCACTTCTCTATAAATATCTAGTTTAGTTGTTGCTATGGTTTTGTTGGCCATGGGGTCGGTTGTAGACTTGAGGGTTTAACAGATTTTTCACTGAGTGTAAATGCTACGCAGTTTCTGATGAACACTCTTATGTGGTGATCTACTGCTGGTTACCAGACTGCTTCACAGATCAGTGCCTCATCTTAACAACATCTAGACGTCCTTCACAGGCAAGATGCAATACATGTTGCTGTAGTGCTTTTGGGATGGCTGTTCAAATTCCATATATGACACACATCAGACAATTTGAGTCCATTACGTCTTCTGTAGCCGGGGATCAGCTCTTCCTCTATTTCAGGAGATCACTTGATCTTTAGGTATGAGTTTACTTTCTGCCATATGTTTTCTGTCACCAAATCTGCCTTCAGTTCCTCATAAATTGTAGAGCCTTACCTGTTACATCAACAAAACAAACTGGTGTAGATTTAAAAACTGCTTTGGTTCAACTCAGATTTGCTAGAGGTTGATATTATGGCAGAAGTAGCATGGAGGGTCGCATGGTGGCACAGTGGTTAGCAGTACTGCGTTAGAGCACCAGGGACCCAGGTTCAATTCCCAGGTCTGTGTGGAGTTTGCACGTTCTCCCCATGTCTGCATGGGTTTCCTCCAAGTGCTCTGGTTTCCTCCCACAATCTAAAAGAAGTGCTGGTTAGATATACTTGCCATGCTAAATACTCCCTCAGTGTACCTGAACAGGCACCGGAGTGTGGCAACTGGGGCTTTTTCACAGTAACTTCATTGCAATGTTAATGTAAGCCTGCTTATGACAATAATAAAATAAGCTTTAAAAACTTAAAGAAGCCAATAACCATTGCATTGCATGAAATTAAGGAAACATAACATCTTACGTTGAAGGAATAAACCTCCATATAGGTTTGCTTCTTGTGCTCTTTGTATGGTGAGACCGCTACCCAACGCTGAGTGAATACCAGCAGCAGTGAGATGAGACCCTTAAGTTGGCATCAATCGCCCATTAAAAGGTCTCAATTGGTAGCAGGATGGGAGACCAACCACGGACCTTCCAGCCATAGACTTCATCGAGTTGGAACTGGGATGACTCCCACTTGTCATACTCCCACCTGATTCCATGACACCCCCGTTGCCAAACTTGCCACGGGGAAGACACTAAATTGCAGCCAACTTTCACATTACAGCAATATTGCTCAGACCAGTCTGAGACCAGTTTGTGTTTTAGTGTGCAACAGCCACATAAACTAGAGTTAGACCATCATTCAGATTTCTTGAATTTTTTTCACAATTCCAAAGCTGATTAGGAGTGTTCAGTTTAATTATTGCCATAGCAATGGAATCATTGAAATTGAAAGTCTTACTTAAAGACGAATATAAATGGTTACAAAAGCATGAAGAAGTTAATTGGCACTGGCTTATTCAATACAATTGACAAAGATGAGAACTAGTTTCAGTTGATTTCTTCTTAAGGAAGAGAGAAATTGATTAACATTTTTTGGATAAGACACTTTTTTAATATTATTTTCATGGAATGTGAGCATCACTTGCTAGGCCAGCATTTATTGCCCACCCTGATTGCCCTCAAGAAGTTGATGTGAGCCACCTTCTTGAACTGCAGCAGTCTGTGTGGTGTAGATACACTCATTGTGTTGTTAGGGAGGGAGTTGCAGGATTTTGACCCAACAACAGTGAAGGAACAGTGATATATTTCTAAGTCGGGATAGTGAGTCACTTGGAGGGGAACTTTCAGGTGGTGGTGTTCCCATGTATCTGCTGCCCTTGTCCTGGATAGTAGAGGCCATGGATTTGAGAGGTGCTGTCTAAGGAACCTTGGTGAGTTGCTGCAATGCAGTGACTTCCACGACTCCTCCTTCCTGTGTGTCCATATGCAACAAACCTGGACAAATTCGTGCTGCCAATGTGTGTTGGTGATGGCAGGAAAGCATATCTAACGCGGTGGATGGGGTTCCAATCGAATGGAGAACTTTGTTTTGGATGGTGTTGAGTTTCTTCAGTATTGTTGGAGCCGCATTCATCCAGTGGAGAAAATTCCATCAAACTCCTGGCTTATGCTTTGGATGGTGGACAGATTTTGCAGAATCAAGGTTAGTTACTTGCTACAGGATTCCTAGCACTGGCCTGCACTCATAGCCACAGTATTTATATGGGTGGTCCAATTCTGTTTTTGGCCAATGGCATCCCTCAAGATGTTGATGGTGGAAGATTCAGTGATGGCCATGCCATTGACTGTCACAGGCCAATGGTTAAATTTCTTCCGTTGGAGATGGTCATTGCCTGGCACCTGTGTGACGCAAAATATACTTTCAATTTATTAACCCAAACATGAATTTGTCCACGTTTGTTGCATATGGACACACACTGTTTCAATATCTGAGGAGTCATGAAAGTCACTGCGCATTGTACAATTATGAGCAAATATCCCCATTTCTAACTTTATGATGTAAGGATTGATGAAGCAGCTGATGATGGTTGAGTCTGGGACACTATTTTAACTCCTCAGCAATGCCCTGGAACTGAGATGATTGACTGCTAACAACCACAATCATCTTCCTTGTGCTGGGTATCACTACAACCCCTGGTAAATTTTCTCCTTGATTTACATCAACTTCAATTTTGCTGGGGCTCTTTGATAAGACACTCGGTCAGATTCTGCCTTGATGTCAAGAGCGATCACTCTCACTTCACCTCTTGAGTTCAGCTGTTTTGTCCATGTTTGCACCAAGGTTGTAAAGAGTTCAGGACCTGTGTGGTCCTGACGGAATCCAAACTGAGCGTCTATGAACAGGTTATTGCTGTACAAATCCCTCTTGACAGCACTGTCACTGACAGTCTCCATGGTGATCGCATGTACACTAATGGGGCAGTAATTAGTTGGGTTGGATTTGTCCTGTTTTTCTGGACAGGGCAAACCTGGGCAATTTTCCACTTTGCCAGATAAGTGCCAAACTTGTAGCTGTACTGGAACATTGCGGCTTGACGCACGGCAGGTTCTGGAAGCACAAATCTTCAGTACTCTTGTCGAAATGTCGTCAGGGTCTATAATCTTTGCAGTGGCCAGAGCCTTCAGCCATTTCTTGACATCGTGTGGAGTGAATCAAAGTGGTTGAAGACTGGCAGGTTTGATGTTGGGCACTCAGGAGGAGGCAAAGATGGATCATCCATACAGCACTTCCGGCTGAAGCCGGTTACAAACACTTCAACTTTATGTCTTGCACTTTGGGCTCCCCCATCATTGAAGATGAAACTATTAATAGAATCTCCTTTTCTTGATAAGTGTTGAATTGTCCACCAGCTTTAGTGAAAATGTATGATGAGCATTTTTGTTTATTTATTCTTGAAGCTGAGTGATACAAGCAAGGGAGCATTTATTGCCCATCTCCAGTTACCTTCATAAGCTTCAGCTCATGCACAGCTTTGCTGCCCATGCTAGAACTCATATTATCTGGTGCTGAAGGATAGGCTATTAAGGCCAAGTATTTATTCACATAAGCTTTTATTCACAGAGTATATGGCCTACTGTGTACCTCTACCAGCTCTCTTACAGCCTGCTCCTATGTACATGAGCTCAGATGCTATCCCTATAAATACCCACCATCTGAATACAAATAGCTATCAACTTTAAAGTTTTAAAGTTTATTTATTAGTGTCACAAGTAAGGTTTACATTAACACTGCAATGAAGTTACTATGAAAATCTCCTAGTCACCACACTCCATCGCCTGTTTGGGTTAGTGCACCTAACCAGCACGTCTTTCAGACTGTGGGAGCAAATCAGAGCACTCAGAGAAAACCCACGCAAACACAGCGATTTGTGAACACTCCTCATAAATAGTGACCCAAGCTGGGAATGTAACCTGGGTCCCTGTTGCTGTGAAGCAGCAGTGCTAACAACTGAGACACAAATAACTTCTTATACAGTGATTTATACCTAAGGCCCATTCACCTTTACCAGCTCGAGACCTACTTTAGCCCCTAGTTCAGCAACACTTCAAATTTTATATACTTATCCTTGTGTTCAAATCATTCCATGGCCTAGTCTTTTCCTATTGCCTTGATAACTTGAGCGGCACAGTGGTTAGCACTGCTGCCTTACAGCACCATGGACCCTGGTACAATTCTGGTCTTGGATCACTGTCTCTGTGGAGGTTGCACATTCTGTGACTGCATCGGTTTCCTCCAGGTCCTCCAGTTTCCCCCCACAGCCCAAAAATGTGCAGGTTAGGTTGATTGGCCACGTTAGATTGCCATTCATGTCAGGGGACTAACAGAGTAAACATGTTGGGTTATGGGGATAGGGACTGGATGGGTTGTTTTGTCGGTGCAGATCTGATGGGCTGAATAGCCTCCTTCTGCACTGTGGGGACACTACCTCATTTAGTGCTACAGCTGTCTGTGTTCTCCTAATTCTGGTCTCTTGTGCATCATCAGTTTTCTTCGCCCTAGCTGTCTCAACCCTAAATTCTAGAATTTCCTTCTTAAATGTTGCCTATTGAACTCTTTTAAGATGCTCCTTAAAGCTGGCCTGTTTGACGAAGCTTTTGGTCACCCGACCTTGTATCTTCTTACGTAGCTCTGTATCAGAATTTATCTGGTGTAACACTCCTTGAAAGGTTTTTCCTAAATTGCCCCCATTGGCCTTGAGAAGATAGAACTGGATTTCTAAATGGCCTTTTCTCACTCTTTGCTTATGTTTTTATCTGTAGCTTTGTGATATACACAGAGCAAACTTGAGTGGCAGATTCAGGCTTCCCAATTTTCTTCCTCATTTTTATTCTTCCCACTACCTCCCCCATGTCCTTGCCCCCCAGCCACCACTACTTCCAATTGCTTTGATATTTTTGTCCCTCGCGTAACCCTATAGCCAAGAGAACAACAAGGAAACCAGATCTCAGCTTTTGACAACAATATTCTGGAAGCGGTTTCTCAAAGGTACATAGGAGGGTAACAAATCCTCTGACTTTCTCCATGTGGAGAAGTACTTAACCTGCAAACGCAGTCTCTGCCCGAGTGAGATTAATAGAACTGTAAGAGGAAACCCAAGCCACTTCATCATACTGTATGGGTGCTATCATAGCAAGGATGGCAAGTTTCCTTCCCTAAAGGACATTCGTGGACCAGATGGGTTTTTCTGACAATCGACAACAGCTTCACGATCATCAGTAGATTCTTAATTCCAGATATTTTTTATTGAATTCAAATTCCACTTTCTGCCATGGCGGAATTCGAACCCAGGTCCCCAGACCATTAACTGAATTTCTGGACTAATAGTGTAGCGATAATACCACTAGGCCATTGCCTCTCCTGGGGGAAACTGGGAGTTAGATTTTACAGGGCCCCATTGATCCCCGCTCTCTCCGGTTAAAAGATCAGGGTAAAGTCAGCCCAGACATAGAACAATCGCCCTACAGCCATTTAATAGCTCTTTGACAGTTGATAGACTAGAGATGGGATCTCCTCCCCGCAAGTACAGGAAGTCCCACCAGAGAGCTCACCATCAGTTAAAGGCTGGCAGCTCTCCAGTAGTGGTAGCGCCACTGTATGCAGTGGCCTCTGCTGGTACTGCAATCACCTGATATGGAAACAAGCTGCACTGGATCTCAAGTGTTTGGAAGTTTCATCAGGTGCCCAGCTAGAGGGTGTAGGGTTTGGTTTTGAGAGGCCAGGTGGTGATGTCTGATGTGTCCTGGGGATCAGTTAAAGAACCAACCTCTGCGGGGAAACCTGGGGCCAGTTAAATCCTGGTGAGGGTGGGATAAGGCCTTAACTGGGCACCAACAGCCAACTTAAGGACCTCGATTGGCCTGATGGTGGGCTGAATTTCTGTGTCACTCCCCAGTAAAGTTGTGGTGGGTTAGGGGCAGGCAGTTAGGTGGCCGGCAGGCCACTTGCAGGATTTTACAAGCTCCTGCCTTAAACCTGCTGATTGGGGAACATAAAATCCAGCTTTAAGAAGTATTAGTGGTATTAATATTCATAAGGTGGTGCTTGTACCTGGCAATGTTAGAACAGAGGGAGGAAGACATTTGGTTGGCAGGCTTGCAAACCTAGAATTGTTCATAACATCACTGCTTATTAATGAAATATGTGGATGCATTAACGCAACACATGGCCTTCTTTTTTAACTCAATAAATACTAAACATTATTTAAATGCAAACAGTTTAGCTCAACAATGAAGCCAAGCCAAAGTAAATGCCACATGTTATATCTCAACCTTAAGCTTTTAAGCTCCTATAAGCACAGCCTATTATATGATTTGAATAATAAAATATAATTAAAATGAATGATTTTCTCAGCATTCTTCCAGAAATATCCTTTCATCTTAAATAACATGTAACTTCTAAGAAATGATATTCTCATTTTTAAAGAATTCTGATTCTCTCCAGTCAACAGAAAGAGAAAAGAAAAGAAAGATTTGATTTTAATTTGATTTATTATTGTCACATGTATTAGCATACAATGAAAAGCATTGTTTTTTGCACGCTACACAAACGGAGCATACCATTCATTGAGAAGAAAACGAGAGAGTGCAGAATGTAGTGTTATAGTCATAGCTAGGGTGTAGAGAAAGATCAACTTAATGCAAGGTAGGCCCATTCAAAAGTCTGATGGCAGCAGAGAAGAAGCTGTTCTTGTGTCGGTCGGTACGTGACGTCAGACTTTTGTATCTTTTTCCAGACAGAAGAAGGTGGAAGAGAGAATGCCTGGGGTGCGTGGGGTACTTAATTATGCTGGCTGCTTTGCTGAGGCAGCTGGAAGTGTAAACAGAGTCAATGGATGGGAGGCTGGCTTGCGTGATGGGTTGAGCTACATTCACAACTTTTTGTAGTTTGCTACGGTCTTGGGCAGAGCAGGAGCCATTCCAAGCTGTGATACACCAGAAAGAATACTTTCTATGGTGCATCTGTAAAAGTTGGCGAGTGTGATTTGCTCAAACCTACTATCTTTTGTGACCTCCCAAAGTGCTTTATAGCTAGTGGAATACTGCTGAAATGTAGCCACTGTTACAATGCAGGAAACACAACAGCCATTTTGCGCACAGCAAGATCTCATAAACAACCAAGACAAAATGATCAAATAATCTATATTTCTGATTATGAATGAGGAATGAATATTTAAATGTTGGCCAGGCAACAAGAATGTAACCCCCCCCAGCCCCATTACTCTGCTTCAAAATAGCGCTATGGGATCTTTATGCCCACCTTAGAGACCCAGAGCTGACCTTGGTTTAATATCACAGCCAAAAGGCTGTACCTCCAACAGTGCAGCATTCCCTCAAGACAGTACTGTCGTATTAGTCATGATCACGAAGCTCAAGTCCTGGAGTGGGACTTGAAACTACAACTTCCTGGTTCAGGGATGACAGCACAACTTGAGCATGCTATTGTCAACATTGAAATGTTTATAGCTAACCTTGTTGATAGCGAATGAGTTGTGTAAGTAAGGAAACATTAATATAATCCCAACAACAATGCCATTTCTTGAGCTAGGATTCTGCGACCTTGTTCGCCCCAAACCCCTGCTGCCAACAAGAATGGAAAATTCGGCATCCAGCCAAAACTCCTATCATCGCGGTGGCACTGGAGAATCCTAGCCGTGGGCGAGGTCGGAGGCTCCAACACTGGAGTCAGTGGTGGTGGAAGATAGAAGTACGGAAATGAAAATGAAAGTTTATTTATTATGTATTATTCACAAGTAAGGCTTACATTAACACTGCAATGAAGTTACTGTGAAATTCGCCACACTCCGGCGCTTGTTCGAGTCAAGGCACCTAGCCAGCCTGTGGGAGGAAACCGGAACACCCAGAGGAAACCCACACAGACATAGGGAGAACATGCAATCTCCACACAGATAGTGACCCAAGCCAGGAATTGAACCCAGGTCCCTGGCGCTGTGAGGCAGCAGTGCTAACCACTGTGACGCCCAGTGGATTAGTTTTGGTTGGAGTAATTGGAGGAAGTGCAGTGGAACCTTATGGTTGAAACTGAAAGGAAAGTACTTCAAGGCAGTCATGAGACCAGCCTTGTCGGTCTGGGCGGAACGGTGGCACAGTGGTTAGCACTGCTGTCTCACAGCACCAAGGACCTGGATTCGTTTCCAGCCTCAGATGGCAAGTTTTTCACACAGAGGGTGGTGAATGTCTAGGACGCGCTGCCTGAGGAGGTGGTGGGAGCGGGTACGATAGCGTCATTTAAGGGGCAACTAGACAAATACATGAATAGGATGGGAAAGGAAGGATACGGATTCTGTAAGTTCGTATGTGCAATGTGCTTCACTTCACGATTCAAATTAAATTAAGCCATATAATTTGTGTCGTAAGTAATTCCAAAATAACATAAACAACAGAAGGCTTAATATTAAAATTGGACGCAACAGGGGAAGAACGGCCTTGGGAAATCAGTGAATTAAAACTCCAGGTTCCCATGTGCTATAATCTTCCAATTTTCTAAAATAGCTTTAATAGCTTAAAAAGATAAAGAGGTGATGCAGATTTTAATTCAAATTGCTTGAATAAGTGAAATAAAGTATTGCTAAAAATGCACAACAGGCCTCTCAGTATCAATAGAAAATACAATATTTTGGGTTAAGTTTCTTCATCAGAATTCATGCTTTTACCTTTGGAAAGGATGGGAAATGGAGATTCCATCTACCTATCTCAGATAAACATTAACCGTCATATTATTCTTTCAAGGGCATGCAAGCAGTTCCCTGATCTGCTGGCCAACATGCCCCTCTAACCGGCATGATTGAAAAACAGACAGATTGGCCTCTGAATCACAGAATATTACAGCGCAGAAGAGGCCTTTCAGCCCAACATGTCTGCACCAATTCCTGAAATGCCCTGATCTACCCATCTAACCCCACTTGCCAGCACTTGGCCCATAGCCTTGAATGTTATGGCATGCCAAGTATTCACCCAGGTACTTTTAAAGGACGTTAGGCATCCCACCTCCACCAGCCTCCCAGATCACCCTCTGATCCCATCATTGTCTTTATGATGATGTTAACTCTGAATTGGAACATAGGGCCAGTGTCAGCAACAATGATCCATTATTATAAATTAAGTTACAAGGAGAGATTAGGCAAATTAGGCCTTTATTTTCTCAAAATCAGAATATTGAGGGGTGATCGGATAAAAGTCTACAGAATACTTACAGTGAAGGACAGACTGGATAAGGATAAACTGTGTCCACTAGTGGAAGGCTCTAGAACCAGCGCTCATAATCTAAAAACTGGGGCCAAGCCGTTCAGGAGAGATGTTAGAAAGCACTTCCACACACACACAGATTGGAGGTTTGGAACTCTCTTTCTCATTCTAGGGCTGGACGCTTGTTCAGTTGTTAGGTTTAAGTCAATTTGTTATTGAGCAGGAGTATCGAGGGATATGGGTCAAGGGCCGGTACATGGAGTTAGGCCACATCTCAACCAAGATCTGATTGAATGGCAGAGCAGGCTCATGGGGCTGAATGGCCTACTCCTGTTCCTATGTTCCTAAAAACCTAGCTGGATCATTAACATCCTACAGGGAAGGAAACCTGCCATCCTTACCCAATCTGGCCTACATGTGGCTCCAAAAAAACAGCAATGTGGTTGGCTCTTAACTACCCTTTCAAATGGCCAAGCAAGCCACTAAGTTCAGGAGCAATTAGCATTAGGCAGTAAATGCAGGCCTTGCCAGTGATGCCCACAGCCCATCAAAGAATAAAGAAAAAATCTATCGGGGGAACTTCTGGCCTCCTTGCCACACATTTCTTGCAGTGTGAGGTAGCACACCATTGTCAGTGATGGAACCTTCTAGTCCCACTGGCGCCAGTGGGATTTCCCACTGATTCCACCCTATGCTGCTGGGAAACCTACAGTGGGGATTCATCATCAGTGGGACCAGACAGTCCTGCCGACATGAACACCAGGAAAATTCCATCCATAGCTGTTTGTGCATACACAGTAGGTCACCCCCTTCAAAAATAATGAATTGGCTTTTAAACATAGAAAGACTGATGGTACAGAAGGAAGCCATTTGGCCCATGGTATCCATGCTGACTTTTACATGAAGCACTTTCAATTGTTCTTTTATGAACAGAACTATATAACTGAAAGTCAATTTTTATGTGTTTTCAGCAGTTTCTTTGGTTTCTATTTCAAATGTTCAACTTTTATCGATTCTTTTGGGGTGAAAGCGTGACCTAAAACTATGAAAACTTATAAACAGCTCTGTGGAGCACAGTTGGAAAGAATGGCCTCACATTCTATCTTATAGATCAAAATTGGATGGAATTTTTATGTTTTATTTTGGGTAGTGATATTTCTTTGGCTATCAAAAAAGTACAGGTTGTAATTTTGGTTTTTTTTGGTTTCTGGTGCTTAATATTTTATAACAGAATTAAAGAACATTGACAAACGTATTTTATTCAGGTACAACTGTGCAAAACTTTCCTTTTCTCTGTTTTATTACAACAGTGGTACCATATTATTGTATCCAAAACAGCGTGACAAAAGGGCTTGCAATATCTAAATGACTGAAACCAAAAACAGTAATAAACAGCATCTTTTTTTTCCCAATGAATTTGTGGCTTAGCAGTGTCTCTGAGTCAAGAGACTGTGAGTTCAAATCATCCTGCAGAGAGTTGAGCACTTAAGCTGGGCCAACACTCAAGGACAGCATTTAAGGAGTGCTGCACTGTTGATGATGCAATCTTTCAGATGAGACATTAAACTGCCTTTGCAGGGGGATGTAAATGATTATGGTATACTAATTGAGGAAGAGTGGGGGAGTTCTTCCAATGTGCTGGCAAACATATTATCCCTCAGCTAACATCACTAGAACAGATTATGTGGTCATTAACTCCTTGCTGCTTGTGGGACCTTGCTGAGTGCAAATTGGCAATTCCTACGCTGCAGTAGTCACTGTTCTTCATTGGGCATAAAATGCTTTGCGATATCCTGAGGCTGTGAAAGATGTTATATTGAGGCAAGTTATTTTTTTTCAGCTGGAAACTCAAAGCTTGCAGTTATTTGTCATCCCTTTTCCAATATATTTTTCAAAATGAGAACTAATAATCATAAAATCTACAATGCAGCAAGGGGCCATTTGGCCCATTGAACCTGCACCGGCAATAATCCCACCCGGGTCCTATTCACATAACCCCACATATTTACCCTCCTAGTCCTCCTGACACAAAGGGGCAATTTATCATGGCCAATCAACCAAACCCATACATCTTTGGAGCTTTGAAGGAAATTGGAGCACCCAGTGGAAACCCATGTAGACACAGGGAGAACATGCAGATTCCACACAGACAGTGATCTGAGACCAGAATTGAACCTGGGGCCCTGGCGCTGTGAGGCAGCAGTGCTAACCACTGTGCCACTTAATGCAGCAGGAATTTTGAGCAACCTGTGTCAAGACCACAGATCTCTATGGTTTGCCATGATATAAATAGTTATCTCCCTTTACAGTTGAACAACAACAGGCTACATCCACAGAGCAGCATCCCCTATAGTAAAAGTGTAACTTTATTCAATTCCCCATACCTAATTCGGCTTCTCTGAGTGCCATTGTCAATTTAGTGCTAGATGAGGTCAGCTTTATTTATGTGTGATGCATGCTGGGATTCTGACTAACCTATGTAGATCTTTTGCAGGCAACAAATAGAAGAGAGTTTTCATTCCAACAATCTGCGTTGAATTTTGAACTCAGGACCTAGTAGTGAATTAGCATTGGGTGACCCACAAGTCTCACAATTTCCTTACCTTCCTTAAACCTGCAGTCAGCATTGTTAAGGGCTCAAACTCAAATTTAAAGCCTAATTTAAACTGGAGAGAGGCAAGGGAGAGGGTTGGATTGTATCAATAATTAATCAGAGAAAGCTTGTGAGAAGAGGAGACCTTTCCTTCCACTTTAAGAAATGTGAGTCACTCTGTTTGATGACTTTGCAATCCCATACCTGTCACCTCCTCCCACTCCCGCAGAATCTTTGACATCTCCGCAGGCCAGGTTCAGGTCTGCCATCTCCCGAGGAAGGCCTGAGGCAGAAGCAGAGATGCATGATGCTGAGGTGGGCTTGTCAGAAGGCTCACATTGTCTCTTTTAGATATTGACCCTGTTTTGTAGGTGACAGTCATCCCTAGCCCTCACATCTCATCCCTTCACCCCCAAGCTCCCTTTACTCCTTTATAACCTACGCTTATCTATGCCTCTTCCTATTTGCCATGCTCCCACATAACTCCTATGCATTTAGCCCATGTCCCTTACGTTCCTTTCTGTGTCCACAATGCATCCTCCATACCCACTTGCCACGTCTAACAAGTGTTTGAAAATGTTCCTGAAACAGACAGCGTAAGGGAGGGCTTTGAAAATATACTTTAAGCTAAACTTTTGTGTTTATAACTTCTTAAAAGTATCAACTGTTACAGCTACTATAGTGTCAATGCCAGAAGCTTTGATCCATTTCACACTTTTCAAACTTGTATAAATAAAAACAGAGGCATTGAAAAACTACAGTAAAGAAGTTAATAACTGAAAGGGTTAATAACTGAAGTAATGACAAAGTGATACAGATGTTAATCAAACAAAAATTTCACTCCTTGTACAACTGTGTAGACATTGGTCTGCAGAACTAAGTATATTAGCAACATTTAGAGCTTAGCCAAGCATTTATAATAAGGCCATCTGGCAACTGTGTCAACAAAAACAGTTAGACCAGATAATGAGACGTTTATCTTTCTAAGTGAAAATGGTAGATGAGGTGAAAGGATATGAAGGGACAGGAAAGGGACATAGGGGTTATAAAGACCTTGGATCAGGCATGGGGGATATGAGGAGGCATTGGCAACAGTTTTCAAAGTTAACGATCAAAAAGTGCCTGACTCCTCAGTTGGCCACCCCCAAGATTCAGAAATTCACTTACATGGCAGGGTTCCCACCTTTAGGAACCCACCCACCTATGCAGAAGTACCAAAGCTAGGGAAATCTGATTTTCCACTACGGATTTAAATTGCAAGCCCAACAACACTTTAAGTGTTGAGTCGCAATCCATTATGATGCCCAACCTGCCATGATTCCCACAATGATTCCTGATCTGGTGAAAATGGGCAGGAATTGTTGCAGCAGTTCCAATTAATTGCCCTACACAGCTCCCCTTTGGCCCTCCCAACTTCCGTTTGCTCCAAGTTAGGAGATAAAAATTCAGCCCAAGGATTACTTCCTGGAAGGTAAAACCCTATATTCAAGAATGCAGATTGAGAGGTAAAATGTGTGGTATTCTATGTTTCTGGCTCACCACAAACCTCAGAGTTCTGCTGATCAGTCACCTCCCAAAAGATGTGATGGGAGTAATTCGTTTGTAAGATAACTGTGATACTATTATGTTAGAAAGACATTTTTATGACTGTCTTTAATCCTCCGTACTGTCTAGAGCCAATTTCATTTTCAGGTTAACTTCAATTTAAATTGGAGCCATTACAAACAGCAGCAACAATTGTACTTAAGACAGATACATTCTATTTTCTATTGCAATAAATGGACTTCCAGGATCTTGACATTGCAGCGACCTTCTCCCAAAAGCCCACAGGCATCTTTCATGACTATTCAATTGCAAAAATCTGTTCTAACGAAGCATTTTCACTACCAGAGTGTCACTCTACATTTATTTTTCTGTGGACAGGTACGAGGTCGCGGGTTGACTGGAAACCTACAGTTTGACAACTACGGGCGCAGATCAAACTATACAATCGATGTGTATGAACTAAGACCTTCTGGGCCTCGGAAGGTAGGTTAAAATAAAGCAGACCTGTCTGTTAAGCAAATTATGATGTTTCTTATATTTGGATATATTAAATTCAAAGACTTATGGGCATTCTTTTTTAATCGGTTAAATTTCTGTCTTGGTGACATTGACTCATGCTGGGTCTAGTTTTAGTCTTGCTCACCAGTACCTTGTCAAAGTGACCATTATTCACCCATCTATCCACCTTCTCTGAGAAACATACGCAGTTCCTGCAATTCTGCATTTGCTGTTATTTCTATTTCATTAGCTTTTCAAGAAAAATACATTTTTAAATGTTGCTATTTTCTTTGCTTTGAATGCATCTTGTGTGGGTGGACATTTGTATCTCATCCTTGGTAGTTGAAATTTGCTATCTGAATCATCACTGTGCAACATTATTTCCCTGTAGACTTACACTGCACAATGGAAACCAAAACGTTTGCTCTGTGACTCGGCACACTGACTCAGACTATTCTTTTTGTGATGGAATAATAAAGACCGATCAGTTAACAGTGATAAAGTTCGAAATGTCAGATGCACCTTAAAGGATACGATATGACCAAGAAACACTAGTTTCCAGTGCCAAGTGAGCAGTGTGTCAGAGATGTGTCTTAGGTTTGCTTCAAATTGGGTCTCATCACTTAACATTGGAGAGTTGCATCCAGACACTTGATTGGCACAATTTGGGTACCCAAGGCAGCCCCTCAATTGGGGCCTTCTCAAAGTCAGCTGGCCAGATGCTGTACAGCAGGACAACACGGCGGCACAGTGGTTAGCACTGTTGCCTCACAGGGTCCCAGGTTGAATTCAGATCTCGTATGGAGTTTGCACGTTCTCCCCGTGTCCATGTGGGCTTCTTCCAGATGCTCTGGTTTCCTCCCATACTCCAAAAATATGTGGGTAAGCTTGGTTGGCCATGTTAAATTGCCCCTAGAGTCAGGGGGATCAGCAGGATGAATGCGTGAGGTTGCAGAAATAGGGCCTGGGTGGAATTGTGGTTGGTACAGACTTGATGGGTCGAATGGCTTCCTTCTCTGCTGTCGGGATTCCACGATGGTAGATAACTCCTGGGGTGGCGACGGGGTGCAAGGAGGAGAACAACAGAGAGCTTCAAGCATAAGTAGGCAGACGTGCCTGCTGTGAAACCAGGAGGAGCCCTCAATGGTGTTGGGGGATACATAGAAACTAGAAGCTGAAGTAGGCCATTTAGCCCTTTGAGCCTGCTCATCCATTCATTTTGATTATGGCTGATTATCAAATGCAATATTCTGATCCCGCCTTCCCCCCATTTCCCTTGATCCCTTTAGCCGCAAGAGCTATATTTAATTTATTGTTGGAGGTGTGGGGTGGTGGGGGGTGGGGAGCTGCGGTCAGTTATCAGTTGCAGGACACTGCACCTGGAAATTGGTTTCTCCACACCCCCCCACAACACCACCCCCCCCCCCCCCACCCAGAGCCCCATCTCCCCCAATATAAATTTTGAGCCCAATAAACAGGTGTGAAGTTGATCTTTTTCCTTTCTGACATGTCTTACTTCAGTATGACATGGCACAGTCTTTACTTTGTCTCTCCGCATCATGATTTCCTTCTTTTAACATTGCTGCCAAGACCCTCAGCATTGCTTCCTTTCTGCTGCACAGTTTTCCCACAGTCGTTCCCTTAGGCCCATTGCCAGTAGATCCAACTCCCTTACTGTCCCCTTTCTTAACAAGTCTACAAGGCTCTCTAAACCATCATGGTTAACAGTAGTACAATTGCAAAGAACGTAAAAAGTATTGCAGAAGTCTAGGTAGCCTATCACAAGTAGTGAAATGGCCCCACGTAAGATTCATGAATATCTTTTCCAGTATCTCCAGCCTGTTTACTAATTAAAATACTTAGTCCATGACCTTGGTTCCTATGACTACATAGATAATAGCTGTAATGTAATTAAATGGCTTCTCAAATAAATAGTGCTTCACAGGCACTTACTTGCCTTGTGACATTCTCAGAAGAGTGTGATCACTTTGGTAAGGCAGCAATGCCCATCAAACTGTACCTCCACAAGGATCAGTGCTACAAGGAGAAGGGAGGTTTTAATTATTGTTGCAAACTATATAATCATCACCATCATATGTTCTGATGAAACATCACAGAAAAAAATACATTATGACAAAAGTCTTGGCATGAGTACTGCATTTCCAAAATGAAGGCTATCAAATTACTCATTGGGATCCTCGAAGGTAAATAGTTAATTGGATTAATGCTTCTGTTTAAATATCAAATAGTTATGAATTTTGAAAGCAATTTTGTATAGCTTCAGGCCCAGATATTGCCACCGCATTTTAACTGTATTTGTTATTGCTTTATCTATCTATTTCTGTAGATTTTTCCAAAAATGTCTTTTATCTTTAAGCACTGAGAGTGAATGAGTCATTAGGGGGAGTTCTAGGGTGAGGAGGCTGAAATAACTTGACTGCTGAAATATCCTGGGCTAATGACTAACTTGCTTATGTCAATTTGAATCCTTTGCACTGTCAAGCTCACAATTCCTCCCAAGAGAAAGTACTCACTTTTAACTATTCAAATAACTAACCTCAAGTTTATCATAATTCTTTCAACCATTTGCCTTTATATTACCAAGCAGTTGCTGGAGATTATCTCTTCTTGCACTACCTTAAAGTTCTGCTAACAGAAATCATATGTAGGAGCAATAGTTTTTCATGCTTAGATGTTCATTTGTAACGGCTTCAGCTTAGCTATTAGGAACAGCCATGACACATTTGCATTGTTAGCCCATATAGAGCTTCTGCCCACATCAGACATCAGCCAGGAAGTTTATTGGTTCTAGTGTGAATTAATTATAACCGCCCCTTTACATTCAATGGTGTTACCATCACTGAATCCCCCACTGTCAACATCCTTGGGGTTACCGTTGACCAGAAGCTCAACTAGACTCACCACGTAAACACAGTGACTATAAGATCAGGTCAGCACCCATGGCCCCCTCCCCACCCCCATTTCCCCTCCCCTCTCCCTCTCAGCCAGCGTGCCATGGTGCAATTTTCATGGGGTGGGGGTCCTAATGATCCTACAGTTGAGTTTGCTGCCCGATACGTGGCCAGGGTACAGAAATAGAGACCGGACGAAGGAAGCAAGATATGTTCCTGTTCCAACTTGGCCGTCCTTTTTCTAGCTGCCATCAGGATGTGGTCTTAAATCAGTGAGAGATCAGTGAGAGGAGCTTCATCTTCAGAGTAGCCAGCTCGGGCAAAGGGAAAGGTGGGACCTGGGTTAGGGTAGGAAAATGTTGGCGACTAAAATGTTACTATTGTTCACCACGTCTTTGGCCAAACTTTCACCTTCTTTGCATTGAAGTGAACAGTTTAAGCGCTGCTGTCCCTCTTGCATTAATGGAATGAGCGGCCAGAGGACGTGGCAGAGGCAGGTACAATTACAACATTTAAAATACATTTGAACGGGTACATGGATGGCAAACTTTTAGAGTAATATGGGCCAAACAAGGCTAGTTCAATTTAGGAAACCTGGTCAGCATGTACAAGTTGGGTCGAAAGGCCTGTTTCAATGCAAAATAGCACTATGACTCCTGCCAGGTTGTAACTGGTCAGCTTCAGAGATCTCTTAAAAGTCTGCTACCGCCATGAAAACCTCTGCAGCTCAGTGGACTAGTTCAGTGGCCTAATTAACCAGGCAGGCATCGACACTATTCCAGTCTCTTGCCCAGTCTCCCCTTACCTTTCTGGTTCTTGGGGAAAATTATTAAGAGTTCAGAATGTTGTGTGCCGCCTTTGCCTTTTTTTGCTGTTTTGTTCAAGTCTGTCCAATTCAGGATGGGAAAAATCCTGCCTATGGCTCAGGTTGATATATTCACTTTATTTAATATGGAATAGGTAAATGAACAGCAACCAATACCTGACAAACATTCTGGGCCATCGTTTGGTTTTAGTACTTGAACGTTCTATGTTTTGCTGAGCACCAGATTCCTCCTTTCCTGTGTTATGAGCATTGTTTCATTCAAGTTACTGGAGCTTTTCATACTTTTAAGAAAAAAGCCTTATTAACTGTCAAAATCATTGGACATTTTATGGTCAAAACTACTGAGATGCTTCTCTTGAGCTATTTCTTGATACAAAATCAATCAAAAAGGAGAAAAATGAGGTCAGTCAAAAGCACTCCAAAGAAACATTGTCCTTGTCAAGTAAACATTGACGACTGGTCTTCACTCACAGGTCCGATGCACATGGTTGACACAAGCACCAATCAAAACATTTTGGGGAGTTTCTCTGCCAGCCTAATTAAGGTATCACTGAAGAAGGAAATTGCTGTAGAGGGAAAACTTTCAATGCCTCCTTTTTGAGCATATAAAACTCCTTTTTAGATTAGGCATTCACTGGAGAGACACTGCTGGATCAGTTGGTGAATGTCTCCATTGAATTAAAGAGGGCTTGTATTCTTTGTGTTGCTGGATACTGACCCAGATCTGTCAATCATTAAGTAAGCTATTGTTTACGAAGTACAGTGCAGTAAACAACCAGCCACAATAGGCATGTCATCCAAGCCAAAAGAATCCAAACTAGTCCAAATACCTACTTACAATGATACAAAAAAGTGGTAAAAAAAAAACAAAGAACTAGGCAAAATTTGGCACTGTAGCCGTACTGCCAGTTTTGTTCTACTACCTAGTGTGGAACTGAACCACATGGACAACAAAGTCCCCAGATTTGATGTCTTGTATCTGTTAATTATTCTTCATATGGGATATTGATAGAAGTGTTAAGACCCAGGCCAAAGTGTTTTGTGAAGTTTGCCAAAACACTAAGTTTACATTTGATTTTGGCATTCGTGAATATATGGTGTTTCATTCCAGGTATAATTCAAGTGACCCGCTAGGAAGCTTTTATTAAACAAAGTTTATTTAAGAACATAGTTAGAATACAACAAAAATAATTAGCATAACTTTTACCAATTACAAGAATTAAACATGACACAGCATTACTCTTAACAGTTATCTACCTTTCAAATGCATCAATTTCAATGCAGCATAGAGCCTATCTTACTGGACTGTTTGTGAAAATTCTGACCTGCTCTTTCACCTTATATATAAGTGCAACGTTGATTAGGACAGAGTTCCAAATATGGGGGTCTGTTTTTGGGTTGGGTGAATACAGTTTTTAATAATCAGTTTTATGGTTCTCTTTGCCCTGTGGGAGAACTGGAATGGTTTCCAAAATGTAATTGTCTCACAGACTTACACCCTTCTTCAAAATTAGTTAACACAAATACAAGTGTGCTCTCATGATGCTGAATTTTCAGCTTTTGAATGTTTCTGGACAGAGATCTTGACTGCAGTTTTCACAGAAGGTTATATCCTCGAAACTACAAAATTTTAAAGCGGTAAACTTAGTCTCTGATAGCTCCCAATCTCCAGACTTCAGAGAAGGGAAAAGAGAGACTGTCTCCTAACTCAAAAGCAGCATCTAAAATAGCAACACTTTGACAGTAAAAATTTCAACTCCAGAAAGGGGGAAACTCATTGCTGTCTCTCTCAGCTCCAAACAACTTCTGAAAAACGGAATTAACTTGCCTTCTCGTGAAAACATAGCTGTCCCTAGTCATATGACCTGACTTGTCAATCACCCAATCAAGCTCGACTGTGCCATCCCAAGGGAACACTAAAACAACTGAACACTGCATTAGTTCAGATTAAAACCAACAGAATGTCAATTATACTGCCTCAATAACAATAGAGGACACAGGCTACAACAACATGGCTCTGACAAAATCCCTGTTCAAAGTGTCCTGCAAAGAAATATGAATAAAATACATTTTTTAAAGGGATAGTACTATCATAGCACTGATACGTTCCACCCAGTGTGTTCCAGGGCAAGGGTGAAGAAAAATCAACCAGGGTAACTGGCATTGATCATTATCCTCTGTTTTTTTCTGTATGGTATAATTGTGTGGGAAGTTTGTGTAGTGGAAGTTGTTATATATAATTGTTCAATTGTTCAGTGCTCGACTGCGTGTGTTTTTACTGTGCTCAAACCTGGGTGAGATTAGAGAAACAAAAAATAAACTGAAGCAAGAAGCTGTAAGAATGAGAGGAAATATTTTAAAGCATTTTAAATAAAGCACCTGGATATATATAGAAATTGGTTTGCGTTATCTCTACACAATACATAACAACTGCTGATGAAGGTGGAGAAAATTCATTGTCTCCAGCAACTTTGTTTTCTTGAGCGGGTGATGCACCCATTCCATGGAATCAATGGATTTCAGGGTTCCAGACTATGTTGATCACTATGGGCATGGACGGTCCACAGGTAGCAACAATTGGTGTGAAGACACTCATACATTAACTTGGGTGAGAAGGCCAACAAATATTCAAACAGTCAACAAAAGATACTTCAATATTTGTTACATTTGTAAGTGCTTGCAAAAATGTCTTTAACTGCCAAAGAAAGATGTAATGATCAAACATAGTTTTGATTTGATTTGATTTGACTTCTTATTGGGATACAGTGAAAAGTATTGTTTTTTGCATGTTATACAGACAAAACATATTGTTCATAGAGTACATAGGAGAGAAGGAGTGGAGAAGGTGCAGAGCATAGTGTTACAGTCATAGATAGGGTGCAGAGAAAGATCGATTTACTATAAAGTAGGTCTATTTAAAAGGCTGATGGCAGCAGGGAAGAAGCTGTTCTTGAGTCGATTGGTATGTGTTTTCAGACTTTTGTATCTTTTTCCCAATGGAAGAAGGTGAAAAAGTGTATGTCCAGGATGCGTAGAGTCCTTTATTATACTGACTACTTTTCTGAGGCAGCAGGAAGTGTAGACGGACTCAACAGATGGGAGGCTGCTTTGCGTGATGGACTGGGTTTTGTTCACAACCCTTTGTGGTTTCTTGCGGTCTTGGTCAGAGCAGGAACCATACCAAGATGTGATACATCCAGAAAGGATGCTTTCTATGGTGCAACTGTAAAAATTGGTGAGAGTCATAGCAGACATGCTGAATTTCCTTAGCCTCCTGAAAAAGTAGAGGTGCAAGTGGGCTTTCTTAAGTATAGCGTCAATGCATTCTGCCAGAAATGGCAGAGAGCACATCATGATTGTATACCTTCAAAAATGTGCCCAAGTTACAGTGGTAACACATCCATTCACAATGCAGTGCCTAGCTCAAGGGAAAATGTGTAACTCATGCTTAAAGTGAAATGACTTCACAAAGATATGCAGGTTGTTGAAGGAGAAGACCTCATTGATTTGACAGGTGGCCAAGTCTCCTCCTGATAGTTAGGAACAGAATATGTATTCCGTCACTGATAGTATGGCACCAGGTCATTTTAAGGATTGTTCAGTCAAGATTGCGGGCATCGCATGTCCCTCCTCATTGATGTTGGAGCATATGTATCTGTACTGAGCGACAAACTCTACCATCATTACTGCGCACAACTTTCTCCCAGTCTTGTCACAGATACTCTTCAAGCTTACAATGACCCGATTATTCCCATTTTGGCAACAATCACGATTCCAGTGCATGATAAAAAACAAATTGGCCCAGACAGGTTCTACGTGGCCAAAGGCAGAAGGTTATGGGGGAAACCTATTTAATAAGCTTGGTTTGAATCTTGCAGACGCCCACTGGAGTACACATTAATATGATTGATGACACAGACTACACACAACTATGTTCGGATTTGGGCAGATTAAGAGGTACTGTCATGCTCCTCACTCCCCCACATCAATTCTACCAATTTCACAAAATCTGAGAAGGTTACTGTTTGCAGTCCATTCCGAAGGGTCACAGGAGCTGAAATGGCTTGAAGCTGATGGTATCATTGAGTAAGTCGGTTTATCTCCGCGGATATTTGACCAA
Source organism: Carcharhinus amblyrhynchos (assembly GCF_965287045.1). Taxonomy (NCBI): domain Eukaryota; kingdom Metazoa; phylum Chordata; class Chondrichthyes; order Carcharhiniformes; family Carcharhinidae; genus Carcharhinus; species Carcharhinus amblyrhynchos. Next base: position 80,691,851 of record NC_137327.1, read on the forward strand.
GTCATTGTCCACACATGTACTAGTGAACTTAGACTATGCATTGACCCCGATGGGTTCAGCAAAGCTATCATTCCAGACATGTATTCACTCTCTAATCCAGGAACCATCAGCATCATTTCATGACTCCACAATCTTAATAAATCACTACAGGGTGAATCTTCCCATTCTGGCCCCCATGGAAATCGTGGCAGACAAGGGGTGGGCCGAGGTAAGGCCTGTTGACCTCTGGCACAATTTTCCAGTTTCAGGGCGAGTACAGCCAGAAATTCCTGCCCTACATGTGCCAGAGCTACCTTCAAATACCACAAGCAGAGCAAAGCAGTTTTCATTACTCATGAAGGTGTGTTTCAACACCACAGAATATATGGATTAAGTTCAGCACCTAATGCATTCCAGAAGGTTGTTTCATCAGTCTTGTCAGACACTGAGGGGATATTCAATCTATTCAATGATGCTGTTGTCCATGGCACGGACAAAGCAGAACACAATCAGTGCTTATAAGTGGTAATCACTCAACCCACACAACACAATCTAATGCTTAACAAGGACAAAGTACACATTCGCAGCATCCCAGATTGACTTTCCAGGGTACAGAGTGACAGCAACAGGAGTAAAACCTATACACGACAATGTTAAAACCACTCATGGGCTTTCAACCCCAGCTGATGTGAAAAAGTTGACACTGTTCCTCAGTATTACCAACCTTTATCACAAATTCATTCCCAAGTACAAAGAAATCACAGAGCCCCTTTGGAAGCTACTGTGCAAAGATGCAGAATGGGAATGGGCAATCACACAGCAAACAGTATTTGACATGTTAAAGGCAAAGTTGGCATCTCTGCCAGCCCCCGAGCATTTCAACCCACGTACAGAAACTTATGTCACAACAGTTGCATCAGGCAATACCCTCAGTAAATTGAAGGCAGTGAATGACCAATTGCTATGCATCATGCCCATTGTCAGAACTTCAACTCTATGAAATGCAGAAAATACCAACCAACATCTACATTGGCACGTGTATCTCTGTGATAAAAAGTTCACTTCCCACAGTGATCACCAGATGCTGATTACATTGTCGGCTTTGTCAAGACCTGGACATCAACGTCTATGCACCTACAGATGGTCAGATCATCTTTATCAGTACCCTTCACAGTTGAATACTGGCAGGTTCATGCAAGTGAATAGCTGACATGCTTAGCCATACCTGATTGTGGTGAATCATGTTACATGAGAGGAGTTGAGGACAGTCAGCAATAGACAGTGTACTGCAGAAAGTAAACCAATACCTAAAAACGAGGGGCATCATGAAACAGAGGAAGAAGTGTTCACGTTATACAGAATGTACAATGAACTTGTATTGTTTGCTGACCACAGTGTCTCATATGCGGACCTCGAGCAGTTATTCCGAGAGCAATACAGCAACATGTATTGCATCTTATCCCATGAAGGACATCTGGGTGTTGTTTAGGTGAAACAACAACCCTATGAAGCAGTCTGGTAGCCAGCAAGATTGTTACATAGATACGTTCACTGGAAACAATAGCATTTACATGCATTGAAAAATCTGCCTAATTGTGTCCCATACCTCTACAACCTGAGAGCAAATGTGAATTCAGAGTGTTTCAGGGATACATTGAGCTCTTCAGATAACTTCATATATCATGGGTGCACTTAATCCAATAAGTGGGAAAGTGATGGAATAATTTAGCCACTGGTTTTGTTTCATACCATACTTTAATTTCTGTTACATAAAATTGGTTGAAACAGGCAATCAATCCAATCTTGTCAGTTTTTTATCCTGTCAGGTTAGATTAAAATTACCCCGCTATAGTTCCCTGTCTTGGAACTCAGCAGTATAGTAAATTATTTAGAGTCTTTGCCTACAATACTCTATTATAAGTTGCTTCACAAATGGCAAGTACTCATTGAGCTACTTTTTCTACCTTGAAGTATTGTTGCAGATTTACCTTTCCTGTGCAATTTAGTACCAACAAACAATTTTTAGAGGTCACCTCTCAGTCACCCCCTTTTAGAAGGTTGTTTTTGCTTGCAATGGAAAGGAAAGCTGTGATATATAACCAACGGGGTTTTCTGTGGCCAATTTAAGCTATATAGCCTTCAAGTTTCTCAGTCCTTTCGGTTTTCATCGCTAGGTTAAACAACCTAAACTGTAGCTGTATTGCAATACACAAGTTGAACTGCAAGAAATTGGGTTGCATTTTACTTTGGGGAGTTGGGACATGTCAAGAGGATAAGCTGTGAACCCATCTACCACTGAAGTGGACTTAAAGGGCCCGATTTTACCAATCGGAGCTTAAGGGCTAGATCCGGACGTAAAAAGGATCTGAGCCCAGAATCCTTGTTCCAGTGCACCCATACGCTTTTTGCCAGCTCCGATCCAGTAAGCACTGTGGGCAGGGCTTAGCGCTGCTGGGACAATTGGAGCTCTGCACTGCGCATGCGCAGTTCGAAAAAAATCTGAAACAACGCGTCCAGCGCGAAAGACAAAACAGAGAGAGGCTGGGGGGAGTGGGGTAGGGGGGATGAGCCGCGATAGGATCCCCCTGGGAGGCAGCCCCCCCCCCACTCCGCCCACAGTCAAATCCCCCCCGGGAGGCAGGACCCTTAGCAGATCCTCCACCATCCTTCTGACCTGCAGTTGTTGGACAGCCTCCAGCACCTTCTTGGCCTTCCACTGGCACCTGTCAGAGGAGGGGGGGCAGGCTCAGATGGATCTCTGGTTGGGGGGGGTTGTGGTGGAGATTATCCCAAGTCCATGTTCCGCACCCCCATCCTTTACCATCTCCCCCCTCCCCCAACCAGAGATCCATCTGAGTGCACACCCCACCGCCCCCCCCCCCCCCCCACCCAGCCCCAGGGCAGACGCCAGTGGAAGGCCAAGAAGGTGCTGGAGGCTGAGCAACGACTGCAGGTCAAAAGGATGGTGGAGGAAGAGCAGCGATGAAGGTAAGTTGGGAGTGTGCTCTGCCGAGGGGGTCTGCATCCCAGGGGGTCTGATCGCAGGGGGGGCTGCCTCCCGGTGGGGGGGGGGTGTTTGATTGCAGGGGGGAGATGGGGGGGTGCTGCCTCCCACGGGGGGCGGTCCGATGTTGGGGTCAGGGGTTTGCCAGGTTGGTTAGCAGGGGATCAGCGAAGGGTGTTCGAGAAGCACGAGCTTCGGATTTTTATTTTGCAGGTTGATAACAGCGTGGATCCAGAATGGATCCAAAGACGGTAAAGTGGGATTTGGCAGTAGAGTTGGACACGCAGTTCATTAAGTCGATTTAAATGCATAAATGCATGTTAATGCGTTTAAATTGTCGGGTCGCCTGATGCGGGCGCGGACTGGACCCGCGCCCAAATCGGTTGTCGGTACAGGCGCAATCTGCTCAGATTCGGGTGCAGATCGCGTTACAGGCTCGACGCTCGAATTTACTGCGAGTTTTGGCGCGAATCTTTGGTAAAATCAGGCCCAAAGAGTCCAATTTTACCATTATGATTCCAAGTGCTGAATCTGGGGGTGTTCCAGATCCAACTTATAAACCTGTTCTCAGGTGTCCCTGTACGCACTCTGCCTGAATAAAAAGCAGAGAGTCTGAATCGTGCTGCAGAAGCCTGTGGGTGGGGCTTATCACGCCCAAAATGCTACAGATCCAATCAAAGCCTTCAACTGCGCATGCACAGTAAAAAAAATTTGAAAAACGCTCCTCTGGCACATCACTTCCAGGCCCAATAAAGGCTCTCCCCTGGCCTCTACAAACATTGCCCCACCTCCCTCAGCATAACTGTCCCCCTTATCCCTCCCCACCTCCCCGCTATCCAGACTGACCGTGGCCCCCTGCCCCCTTCCCCCCACCGATCACATGCAGAGTGGCAGCAGACCCCTGCCCCCCCCCCCCCCCCACCAGGTGGATCTGACCAACCACCCTCCTTCTCCCCCCACCAGAGAACATTCTGACCCATCTTCTTCCACAACAGAATGATCTGACCCACCTCCTTCCTCCTCCCCCCCCCCCAACCAGAGAACGATCTGACCCAGCTCCCTCCTCCCTCCCCACCAGAGAACGATCTGTCCTGTTTCCAACCTCCTCCCCGCCCCACCAGAGAACGATTTGACCAACCACTTCCCCCCCACACCCCTGTCACCCTCCACCACCGATCTGAGTTAAAGACCCACTGGACGTTCTGAATGTACCTCTTCAGAAGCTGAAAGAGGTAAGTTCACCCGAAACAAACCTTTGCAGACCATGTCTGTTTGGTGCCGAATCTGAACTTGCGAGTGCAGTGGTAAAGGGAGAAATTCAGGTATGTTTGGGCATCCAGCCCATTAAGTCAATTTAAATGCAATTGACCTTGTGCCCATTTCAGGCGCAGTGCCACTCTTGGCCATTTTAGATGCTTGGTAAAGGGAGAACGAGCGTGGAGGCAGTCGCAAATCCTCGCCTCACGCCCGATTTTACCAAGTTTTTGCATCCAGAAATAGGCACAACTTGTTGGTAAAATTGAGCCCAAAGTATCCCACAGTGGTTTTTGGAAAAGAGTAGGGGATCTATCCCCAGCTTCCTGGCCAATACTTTTCCTTAAATCACCATCACTTAAACAACAGCCAACTTGGTCACTACCATGCTGCTGTCTGGAAACTTGCTGTGTGCAAGTTAGCTTCCACATTCCATTCAAAAAATCTTAAATGGCTGTAACATGCTATAGGATGCCCTGTAGTTTTGAAAGTTTCTATAGGGAGGGAAGGAGATGGGGAACAAGTAGGGAGGTGGATTTGGGACCAGGGAGAGATCAGCCATGATCTGATTGAATGGCAGAGCAATCCGGAAGGGCTAAATTTGCCTACTTCTGCTCCTCAATCATAGAAACCCTATAGTGCAGAATGAGGCCATTCGGCCCATTGAGTCTGCACCAACAACAAACCCACCCAGGCCCCATTCCCGTCACCTTACATATTTACCACATCTAATCCTTCTCATCCACACATCCTGGGACACAAAGGAACAATTTAGCATGGCCAATCAACCTAACCTGCAGTCCTCCTTTGGACTGTGGGAGGAAACCAGAGCACTCGGAGGAAACCCACACAGATACGGGGAGAATGTGCAACCTCCACACAGACAGTGACCCAAGCGGGGAATCAAACCCAGGTCCCTGGAACTGTGAGGCAGCAATGCTAACCACTGTGTCATCATGCCACCCTATGTTCCTAAGTGAAAGTTTCTTTTTTACGATTATTATGCTCTAACCAATTACTTTTCTTGTTTCAAAATGAATCTAAAGTGGTTAATATCCAGATATTGCCATGATTCAAATGATCATCTATCTGGGAATTATTTTCTGCCAGCAATATACCCTCAGGAGCACAAATGTAATGGACCCTCCAGCAAGTACGACGGCATATGTGGCATTCAACTTTAAAAATTGCTACAAGAGCAAACCATCTGGATTTACCAGATGGATGGTAATGAACTGTGGAGCCAGAATTGCAGACAGGAGTCTTTTTTATAATTTTTAATTTTAATTTCCTGCACTGTTTCATCCATAAGGGACAACCTAACTCTTACACTATGTAGGAACATAGCTTTTTAAACCAAGTGAAATACCAAATATCAAAAAAAAAGACAAATGTATTATAATACCAGGTTCTTCACACAGATACAAGGAGAATGTACAGATTCTACACAAACAGTGACCCAAACTGGGAATCGAACTCAGATCCCTAGTGCTGTGAGGCAGCAGTGCTAACCACTGTGCCACCATGCCGTCCTGAAGGGAATATGGAAAAATAACTACACCAGAATATTCAAAGATAATTAAATTCCACTTTAAAGTTGTCCCCAATTTAGAATCACATATTCTGGCCTGAATTTTCAGGATGGTGAGCACTCAGCAGCTGTCAGCCCGAGAGCACGTTCCTGTCAACTCCGGCAGGTCTGCTGCAATTTCACACTCAGCTGAGCTCTGACTGGCAGCAGGCGGGACTTCCATACGCATATGGAGAGCTGTTTGCCATTCAGATTAACCGACGTCTCTCCAGCTTTTCCGGCCACAGTGCCACAGTGGCTGGAAGAGGAACTGCAGTGCCATGCTTGAGATCAAGGGGAGGTGCAGTTTCCCCATTCCACCAGCCATGGGAATCGTAGTGGGTTCGGTGTGGGGGTGGGTGGGGGGGCACAATACAAAGGACTGTTGACCTCAGGTGAGCTTTTCAGGTTTTGGGGCGAGCGCGGCCAGAAAATTCCACCCTAAGTCCCACGACTGCACTTCTGGTAAGGGGTCCAGGGGAGTGGAGCATAGAGGATGCACTGAAGGATCAGGAGGGTAGGCTGGGGGAGGAAGGGAGGGCCGGAGTTCTGTGGTGCCTGATGGGAAAAGCGCCAGTGTGAAGAGGCCTTCAGACTGCGGTGCCTCCTCCGTTACCACCTGAGATTAAGGGTGGGACCTTTTTCAGTTTCACATCCTCAGTTACCGGGCACCTGCCAGCCTAAAAATTGAGGTCATTAGGAATAGGTCATTAAGTGGTAAGGATGGGCTTCCCGTCTGTGGCTCTGTCTGCCCCATTGTAAAATGGTACCTTGGTCAGGGTGGGCAGGATTCCAGTGGGAATCCCAGCCATGCTATTTTCTGCTCCCTCTGCACAACCTGCCCAGTGGCTGGGGGTGTTGGAAGGGGGGTGGGGGAAGAGTTGTGGCCTCTGTTCTTATTTTGTATCTAATTATGATTTTGCATCAGCAACAAATTTGTATTTTAGAAATCAAAGATTTGGTCAAACATATGCATTTCAAGACTTTTTTTTAACAATTAGAAGAAAGTGCAAAGTTAGGGGGCTTTTGGGTGAAAACCCCAAAGCACGGGGCTTACATCTGTAGACATTTCCACCAGTAATGGTGTGAAAGACTGTGGGTTTTGTAAGAAGTAGTAGAGACAGGTACAATTTTATCTTTTAAAAAGCATTTAGATAGTTACATGGGTACAATGGGTATAGAGGGATATAGGCCAAATGCGGGCAATTGGGATTAGCTTAGGGGTTTTGAAAAAAAAAGGGCAGCATAGACAAGTTGGGTCGAAGGGCCTGTTTCCATGCTGTAAACCTCTATGACTCTATGACTCTAAATACAAGGATGGCAATTTGAAATGAGGGATGCCCCGTTGGCAATTCGCTGCAGACTCAATGAGCCGAATGGCCTGCTTCTGCACTGTGATAATGGATGAGCAGGATCCGGTGTGAGACAAGATACTAGCAGCAGAATTTTGGATAAGGTGAATGTAGTTTGAGGTAGGGGATAGGAAAACGACTGGGGCCTTTGCGATAGTGAAGTCTGAAGCTGTCAAAGGTAAGGTTGAAGGTTTTAGCAGCAGATGGATTTAGACAGAAGTGGAAGCAGGTGATTTTGCAGAGCTGGAAGTGGACAGTACTTGTGATCAAGAGGTTGTATGGTCAGAAGCTCGGCCTATGGTCAATAGAATATGATCAGTGGAATCACTACACTACAGTGCAGAAGGAGGTCAAAGTTAAAGTTTATTTATTAGTCACAAATAAGACTTACACTAACACTGCAACGAAGTTACTGTGAAATTCCCCTGGTGGCCACACTCCGGCACCTGTTTTGGTCAATGCATCTAACCAGCACGCCTCTCAGACTGTGGGAGGAAATCAGAGCACCCAGAGGAAGCCCACACAGACATGAGGAGAACGTGCAAACTCCACACAGACAGTGACCCAAGCTGGGAATCATACCCTTGTCCCTGGCGCTGTGAGGTGTGCTTTCTTTCAACCCATCAAGCCTGCAATGACACCGACACCACCCAGGCCGCATCCCTGTAACCCAATCTATTTATCCCTAATCCCCCTGACACTAAGAGGCAATTTAGCATGGGCAATCAACCTAACCCACACATCTTTGGACTGTGGGAGGGAACTGGAGCACTCGGAGGAAACCCACGCAGACATGGGGAGAACATGCAAACTCCACACAGACAGTGACCCGAGGCCTGAATTGAATCTGGTACCCTGGCGCAGAGAGGCAGCAGTGCTATCCACTGTGCCACCATGCCAGTCGGCACTAAGGAAATTAAGCTTTCAGAACAAACACTAGGAAATATAAACAATGGAGTCCATTGAAATTGAAAATTAGATGGCCTTTTTTTGAACCTGTTAATCAATTCAATCTAGGAGAACATGGCTGCTTTTTGTCTTCAGGTGAAGGTTTTTTTTTATTTTGCAGGATCTGGGCATTTAAATAACTTCATATCCTTACGTTAGAGATTCCAAAACATGACGTGTAAGAGGACTTTTCCCAAGGGGAAAAATACGCTAATGAATTTTAATACTTACAAGATCTCTGGTGAAATAACTGGTTTATAACTTCTGAAACTCAGCCTAACATTCATTACGGGTTTAGCTGTCAAAACAAACATTGGGAAATATTAACAGTCTTAAATGTGTAATGGTCAACCTACCTTTTAAGACAGCCCCATGATGAATCATTGCAGTTAAAATATATTTATGTTACAATATTTACATTATAGTACATTTTCACAGTAACTTCATTGCAGTGTTAACGGAAACTTACTTGTGACACTAATAAAAAAACTTAGAAAAAACATGGCATTTGAAGTTATCAAAGCATTTTACTGTCAGAATACTCCCAGCTCCACAACAAAGCTTCTCCAGTGATCGTGAACTGTGCAATGAGGTTTCTAAAGTGCTTTGAAATCCACACCAACACATATAAATCCATACCAGGACCCAGATTCGGATCCTGCCAGAGCAGGTGGTGGAGTTTGAACTCAATAAAAAAATCTGGAATTAAGAATCTACTGATAACCGTGAAACTACTGTCAATTGTAGGAAAAACCCATCTGGTTCACTAATGTCCTTAAGAGAAGGAAAGCTGCCATCCTTACCTGTTCTGGTGTAATGTAACTCCAGATCCACAGCAATGTGGTTGACTCTCAACTCTGAAATGGCCGAGCAAGGCACTCACTTGTATAAGCATTTCAAGAAGGCAGCTCACCACCACCTTCTCAAGGGCAATAAACCAGAAACGCCCATGCCCCGTGAATGAATATAAGAAAATGTACATTGATAATTCCACCTAAATTGACCAAACAAAAGTCTGAGGAATTTCATTAAAATTAAATGGAGTCTTTTTCAGGTGCAAATGCACCAACAGGCAATTTTAAAAAGCTTTCCAATATTAAAAATTACTTAATTTACCAAATAATTGAACAGTGGGCACCAATAAAACTAGTGAATGGTTCTTTACAATCATTTTCAATTAAAATAGGATCACTTACAGATGGTACACTGGGGCACTCTGATTAAAAATGCTTGTTTTTCTGATTAGCACATTTTCCCTATTAGCAATAAAATTTTACGGGTTACCTCTTTTAAACGTAGCCAGAATCCTTTTAATACACAAAAAAATGTTCTGAAATGTTGTTCACTTGCAATGCCTCATGGAACATATTACATTTGTTGATGTGCAAATGAGTTTGAGTGCAAAACCTGAGTGCTGAATAAGTGAAAGGATTTTTAATTTCTTAAGATTTTAAAGTATTTTGTCATGTGCCTGTTAGATAATCGAAATAAGAAAAATCCACATAAATCAGTTTCCATTTCCAAAGTTCCTGTTGGCAACATCTATCTGCTTCCACCTCCATAACACAACCAAAGGAAAACTTGCATTTGTAAACCACCTTTCAGGTGCCTTGATACAATTTTAAGTCATTTTCACATGTAGCCGCTGTTATAGTGCAAGAAAACATAGCGCTCCCATTTGTACACTGCATTGTCCCATGTACGACAAAACAGACAAGTGAAGAGGACATGTGGTAGAGTGCATACCTCCGTCATGCTGAGTTATCCCACTGATATGCAACTCTCCCTTGGGGCTCTTCTTTGCCTAATTAGTAAATATGAAATTGAAAAAAAACTTTGCATTTTGAATTTCCATCTCACTGAGGAGGTTTCAAGCCAATCCACTTCTAACAATCTGCTCTGAAAATCCTGCTCAAATTTTGATGGCTGTGACAAGTTTCAACACTGCAACTGAGACAATACACAATGTTCTGAAACAGCGAACAGCACTCTAAATATAAGAAGCCACATCATTCAGAACAAAAATCAATTCACTCTATGTCCTCATGTTCTCTTCAAAAGACTCCAGGAGGCAAATGCTGATCTGCACCTTTGTTAAAATCTAGACAGTTCCCCCTGGAGTCATACGCCATCTGTGTGCCAGTTTTTAGTGAAAGACACCAATTGGCTTTTGAGATATAGGCTGGAATTTTCCTGTCATGTCCACATGGGAACTGTAGCGGAGGCGGTGGGGGTGGGGGGTTGATGGGTGGGGGCCATGGTAGAGGAATTGAATTTAGGAGCCATGAGGTCATGTTGCAGCCATACAAAACTCTGGTGCGGCCGCACTTGGAGTATTGCGTACAGTTCTGGTTGCCGCATTATAGGAAGGATGTGAAAGCATTGGAAAGAGTGCAGAGGAGATTTACTAGGATGTTGCCTGATATGGCGAGAAGGTCTTATGAGGAAAGGTTGAGGGACTTGAGGCTGTTTTCATTAGAGAGAAGGTTAAGAGGTGACTTAATAGAGGCATATAAGATGATCAGAGGATTAGGTAGGATGGACAATGTGAACCTGTTCCCTTGGATGGAGATGGCTAGCATGAGGGGACATAGCTTTAAATTGAGAGGTGATAGATATAGGACAGATGACAGAGGTAGGTTCTTTACTCAGAGAGTGGTAAGGACGTGGAATGCCCTGCCTGCAACAGTAGTGGATTCGCCAACATTAAAGGGCATTTAAATGGTCGTTGGATAAACATATGGATGATATTGGAATAGTGTAGGATAGATGGGCTTGAGATTGGTTTCATAGGTCGGCACAATATCGAGGGCCAAAGGGCCTGTACTGCGCTGTAATGTTCTATGTTCTAAAGGTCCATAGACTGAGGGCAGAATTCTCTGGTTTTGAGTGAGCGTGGCTGGAGAATCCCCCCATGTTGTTTACATTGCCAACCTTAAGTGGCAGGTGTGGTAAATAACCAGGTGTTCTGTTAGTGTGGTTTTAGCTGAGAGATAAATATTGGCCAGGACAACAGGAATTCTCCCCGTTTTACTTCAAATAGTGCCATGGGATCTTTTAGATTGCTTGAAGAGTGTTAGTTTGATGTTTTATATAAAAGATGATATTCTCTGATGGAGCAGCATTTCACTGAAGTGTCAGTCTAGATTATGTGCTCAAATCTCACTCGGCTACAAAATTACTGAGTTTGTTTTGGCCTTGTGTATTAGAATGATCGTAATTGAGGACTCAATTGATTCTTTTGTCAGTGTTCAGTAGGCTTCTTCTGCGGCTGGGATGGGGGAGTGAGGATATCCAAAGAGTTGACGATAATGGTAGATGAATGCGGAGGCTGATGGGGTGGTGAGAGAGGCCAGGAGCGACCTGTCATGGTTCTGGGAGGGATGGAAAAGATTCCACCGGGCTCGACACATTTCCCGCACATCCTCTTCCTCATGACAGTTCTGATGAAGAGCCAAATGGACTCAAAACGTTAATTCTTATTTCCCTATCCCTACAGATACTGCTAGACTTGCTGCGTTTTTCCAGCATTCTCTGTTCGATTCATTCTTTGTGGTTCCTGCTAGAATTCCCACATGTTTTGCTGTTTCACCGTATAATAAGGATGGGGCAATTGTATTCCATATAGGACATAATGCATAGTTTTAAAATGGAGTCAAAGTTGTATGTCTGTACAATAGTCTTGACTATTCTGGCATTCTATCCGTAATTCCCCTGAAGCCTACACTTGACCTTTACTTCCTGTGTGCAACGCTGTGGGGAATTGATGAATATGATAGATAAATATAGAACAGCATGTTGTGGAGCAGAGTAAAGAATGATCAATCTTAATCTTAGGCAAAGTCTCAAGTACTTCATTGCAGTCACTAAAAGTACTGAATTATGAATGAGTCTTTGCAAGTAATCAACTTAGTACAGATGTATTATTTATTCTTACTGCATCTGATGCAGGTCGTGCAAAGAAAGTGGGTCATAGAAGGTACATCTGCTATTTTAACACTTCAGAACCCTCGGCTTTTTTCTGTTGGCATCCAGTAAATTAATTTAATATCCAAGTAGCCAAACATTTATAGGCATGTTTTATCACATGATGACAGCCAATTCAAATTTACCATCACACCCTCACCCCAGACCCGATTCTCCAACCCCTGCGGACGGCCAACGGGGATCTCGATGTCCAGGTAAATGGGGCCAAAAATCAGGTTTCCTGACGGAGGGCTCACAGGATTCACCCACCCCTGTCCCACCGGCCCCAGTCGGGTTCCTGCCCAGAGTGGGCAGCAACCTGATAATTATGCAAATCCACTAATTGTAATACAATTCACCAGCTTCCTGTCATTCACCTCCCCCACCGCAAAGCGGGAACAGCACTGAGCGGGCTTTATAGTTGCTGTTTACAACGGGACGTAGTGTGCTGGACCTTGAAGGTCGAGGGGAGCAACACCAACACCTCAGAAAAGAGGAGCAGCCACCCCCCTTCCACCACTCAAATCATGGGTCAACCCCACACACCACACAGGCATGAGGGTGAACCCGATCCCCCTTCAGCCCCCTTTCCCCCTCAGAGCCCCCATTCACCCTCTGACTTCCCCACCCCCCCTGCACTCAGCCTTCTCCCAATCCCCACTCAGCCTATTTGCCTTGGCAGTGCCAGCAGTGCATTGCCACCTGGTATCTTGATACTGACACACTGACCTGGTGCCCTGGGCCCTAAGAAGGCTCGAGGATGTAGGTCCAGTGGTCATTTGTCCATCTGCTGCTACCAAACTGTTGAGGATGGGTCCATCAAGGATCCTGGGTTCAGTCAGGCTGGGGGGCAAGGGGTTGACCTCGCCATTCACTGCGGGAATGGGAATGTCGGGACTGAACTGCCTCTTCTAGCCCTGGCAGACCCAAAAATCACCCCGCATTGTGATTTCAGACAGTCTTCTAATCAATATCAGCCTGCCAGTTGAGCAAATTCTGAAGTGGCTAGGTCACTTTAATCTCCATACTCCCTGATCACCTGGCAGGATTTTAAATCATTGCTGCACTCCATTCCGCAGCAGAGATTTTCCTTTCTCCCTGTCAGAAACTGCAGGTGTGAGCAGACCCCCTTTAAAGTCCTCTGATAGAAAGGAGGGGTGGGATTTTCTGGTTACACTCACCCCAAGACAGGAAAATCCTGCCCAAAGTCAGTGGACTTTTGCATGGTCCATATCCTGCCACTATGATTCCCATGGTCAGAAGAATGGGAAAATTCCGCCTGAGATGTCAGCTACATAATGAGAGGGAGGTATATTCTGCAGTGTTGTGCACTCAGCCCTAATGCATGAACACAGCTTTGATTTGAAGTTGCTGAGGCTTCCTAGCAAGCTGAGATATTTGAAACCCACTCCAATTCAATGGAATCCTTTTAACACTAAGTAATGAAACATTTTAATGTCTGGAAAAAACATTCCATTGACAGTTCAATGGATTTCTGCTCCAGCCATGTTTCTTCATGATTGAATGGATCTCAAATACTCCATTGATTCTGATCAAAATGTTGACAGACTGAAACCCTGATTGACAGCCTGTGGCTTCACGCCCTCTTTTGCAAACTACAATAGTTTTGCAGGGAGAGGGGGCCTGTCTCCAAGTTTGGAAATCAGAATGACCTTTAAGAATGGCATCGCAGTCTCGTTGACCAAAATAAGCTTATTAGCATGTTTCAGGTGGGTGAGTCCCATCTGCCAAAGGAAGTCACTCCCATGTTCTGGCCCGCATGTCACCGAGCCTCAAAACTGGAAAATTTAGCCCCCCACCTCTGAAAAACACATATTAGTGCCTTTGGGTTCTGTCTTTGTTTTTTGGACTTGCTGTTCAGAATATATTTAATATATTGCCTTCAAGAAGTCTTGTGCAGAAGCCAAACCCTGAACAATCCGTGATGTCAAGTTGACTATGTATATTTCAGAACTTTGAATCATAGAATCCTACAATGCAGAAAGAGACCATTCAGCCCATCGAGTCTGCACTGGCCACAATCCCACCCAGACCCTATCCCCATGCATATAACCTAGCTAGTCCCCCTGATACTAAGGGGCCATTTAGAATGGCCAATCCACCTAACTTGCACATCTTTGGACTGTGGGAGGAAAACAGCACACTTGGAGGAAACCCATGCAGACACGGAGAGAACATGCAAACTCCACAAACAGTGATCCAAATCGGGAATCGAACCCGGGTGACTGGCGCTGTGAAACAGCAGTACTAACCACTGTGCCAATGTGCCATCCTTGCTTTGCATTTCATGGACTCTTACCACAAGTGAACTTGAACTGAAAGAGTCCAAATCTCTGTTGTTTTTAGATTGGGTACTGGAATGAATATGAAAGGCTGGTGACTATCGCTGATATGCAGCAAATGAATGAATCAACTTCTGCTGAAAACAGAACAATAGTGGTCACTACCATAATGGTAAGTACAATCCTTTTTTTCAATTTTAATTAACTTTTAAAAATTGATGCATTTTACATATGTTTCACTCTCTAACATTTGCCAAAAAATTATTTTGCAGAGAGCTACACAGTAATGGAATTTCTCTGACTGACTGTGAGAAGATATTAGTGCAGACTTAAATATAAGATTTAAGCTGATTCCCAAATACAGTAATATTTTACTGATGGAAATACTCTTCTATTCTCTAAACAGTGCATCTCAGTAAATTATTACCTCCACCCCAAAAGGGGACAGAGGTACTTTCACCGGTGTTCCTGTTTGTCTATCTGTTTGCTTGTTTGTCTGTTTGTCTGCCTGCCTGCCTGCCTGGCTACCTATCTACATGCCTGTGTGTCTGCCTATGAACAATAACTTCAGAAATCCTTAGCAGATTTCAACAGAACTTGATATGTAGGTTCAACAGGATGACAAGTTCAATTTGGGACAAGGTCCAATAATGTAGTCAACTATTGCATGGTGACCTGTTTCATATTATGCAACCTAATTTAATGTGCTAACTCACCATTATATATAAGAATGTATACCTCGTGATATTCACTCTATGATAGAAACAACCACTTACCTGCTGCTAGCCATCATTAAGTAATATCCGAGTGCTTTTGACAGATTTCTAATAAACTGGTGAGATGGACCCTAGGCTTCAGCGGCAAGACCCCATGACAGTGCTAGCCCCACCAATTGCCAGAAAGTGCTCCTGACCAACGGTGAACACTCTCACCATATCCCATTTGATACAATCATTCTTTCATAGGCAGATCTCAAAAATCAGACTTGTAACTTATTTTGTGTTACTAACATAGACATAATATTGCTTCAGAATATCGACTACTTGGCCACATTCCATGTTTGTATGCAATCATGACCATCTTGATTTGCATTCTAATGACAACAGATTAGCATTCTTACATGGAGCAATAATGTTAACTGCCTAGCAAACATCTCCTCCATTTTAATAAAAGGCTTTCACATCTTCACTAGAAGTATCAGACAAATAAAAGTTTCACAATCACATTTACACACATAGGAAATGAAGAAATTCCACCATCGCTACTGTGTTGATGGTCAGTGATGCACAAAAGAACAGTTTTTCAGTAATTCTTGTTTCTTCCTAATGTATTCTGATAACAAATGAAATGGCAATTTAGATTGAGGAATTCACTCACGAAAAGTTTTCTCCAGTGAAGTTTAGTTTAGTTCCTTAAAATTCCTTCTGTGAATCCAACAAAAAAGGGAGTGAAGAAAATAAGGAGCAGATAGGATTGCTATGTACATGCCAGCATTTCAGCCTTTATGTTGAATGTTAAAAGATTCAATTCTAATTATAATAGCATTTTATTTTTCTTTCATTGCTATCATTCTTCCAATGTTCAAGGTCTTATGTGTACTTTTCTCACCAAAATGGGTGATGTTGCAATGAATATATCATCAGTAGCTGTGAAAATGTAGCTTTGAGTCTGTAACAGGGAAGTTCATTTTATAAATTCCACTTATTGCCATCGCTTCTATTGTCTTCTATTTTATTGTCACATTTTTCAAAACAAGGCTCCCAATGCTGTTCAATAAATGTCCATCCATTTTGTATCTGATATTGTCACTTTTTTTTCCACAAACGTTTCCTACACGTGTTCACTTTATTATCATTCTCTTGAAGTGGATCTGTTAAATTGGGCCAAGTCTCCCAAGTTCCCAGATATTGCAGTGGCAGTTATTGCATGAATGGACTCAACTGCTTTTTGAGATGTATTTCAATATGGTACCTCACAAATGCATTTTTTTTAAGTGAGGAAGCCGCCATTGCAGATCACAACTGTCCCAATTCACTTATGTTGCTTTTATAATGGTGAATTGAAAGTTACAATTTGTTGTGTCATTAAAGAGCCAACTCATCTCTAGCACATGCGGTTTTGAAACCAACCTAGCCATGTTGGGATAAAGGTTTTACAGTTTCTGATAGTGGCAAGTGAAATGAACTTATGCATGAGTTCCTAGTCAAATCTGCCCATCGTTTAAAGCAAATTAACACTAAGAAAAGTAATTTCCAAAATCATAGCCCCCATGGATGATAATCTGCTAAGTTCCATTATCTGGGACCCATATTACTTTCTATCTCTTTATTTTAATCAGTGGAAAATTGTGAAAAGTGCACTCAAATACAGAGGATGAGACTGCCTGGCAAGAGCACAATTTGTGAAATCACAGCTGAAGGTTTGGAAATGTGCTGTGTGGCATTAGTGAAAAACACAATATATAAAATTCCTAAGTCTGCTCTGTCAATGAAAGCATTTGAAAATAAAGGGAGTAATGCCTCTATTACAGTAGCGTTATCATGTTTACTGCTAATGTTGACAAGATGATTTAAAACCCTTAAGTTGCCAGTCTCAATCAAAGAGACTGCAGGATGGCTGCTAGAGGGAATTGAAAGGTTACACCAGTGTCATGACCAGTCTTTCCGGAGATTAAAATCAAAGTGCAATGCTGCTGATGAAAAGAACAGGCTTTATTGGCACCAGACACATCCTCATCTTGGTCTTACAGCCATTGAGGTGTGAAAAGTGAAACAAAATGATTCAGGATTCCATCTCAGGTTTGTGCTGAAGTAACTGAGCAATAATAGAATACTAACGTATGACTAGGATTAGCAAGCGAAGAATCAGCCAGTGTTGGCATGCCTATTACGAGGAGCGATCACTGCTGAAAAATGTGAATATTGGATGAGGCTTAGCTTTGAAGGCGCTAATCCCAGCAGATTAATGGCTATTGGCATTTAACATCATAACACGTGCCCCAGAAAGTCAATTGGGCGAGGGACCATTGCCATGGAACAGTATCAGGCATGAGTCATTAATCTTAAAAATGAGAGTGGAAAACTGAAAATGAAAGTGAACGTTGCTGTACCTGCAGTGAGGATCTCCAAGTGATACAAATGAGTAGCTAAACATGGTTCCAATATATGGAATTAGCAGGCTGCTTTTACCTTGAGCTATGGTTTACAGGAGATGTGGGATGGTGGGGGCAAAAGCCACCATTAGTTGTGTAAATTTGTCTGCCCTGCCTTCTGTTAGAAGGCAGCGGGAATAATGCCAGTGGATAGGAGTGAGAAATGTGGTACAACATCAGCACCCAGGGAAGTCATAAACCAAAACTAAAGACAAGGTTAATACTGGTGGCGGAGTGTTTGTCCAAAACGATGCCAGTGATTGGAGGGAAAAGAAGGGCCAAAACCGGGATGGCAAAAAACGCCTGGAGCAGCACTGACACTCCTCCTGACCCACAATGAACTTTCACACAAATGTAAGAAAAAAACCTATCTTGATTTGGTATGCTTACATTATGACCACTTGGCAGGCCTTACTGGTTGGTTTGATCTCTATCCAAAACAGATACCATTTCACATTCAAATGGTATCGCAGCCTCAATGATGTAACTGGTCCATAGCTTTTCTATGCAGGCCCCCACTGGAGTGGGCAATTCTCCTGTGCCTGATCTGAGGTAATCTGAGATGGTCAGGTGTGAGTACATGTGAAACATTGTCCTCAACCCCACCCCCACCATCTTGACTGCATCCTACACCAGCATTGGTTAAAATCAACTTCTGATTTTGATTTCTTGTAGATATTAAGCAACTGTGAATTCTGATCCTCATTGTAAACAATTGTATTTTCTGTGAAAGGATGAATTATGGTAGAAGTTTTGAAGAAAGATTTACTTCATGTCTAAAATTATGAATGTGTTTTTTGGTAACAATTTGGTAACTGCTGATACCTATCTTCCTCCAAAAGTATGTTTATTCCTATTCATCGCAAGCAATTTTGACCGTCCAATGCATTATAATGTAGGATGTCATTATCACAGAAGCATGGTCTAGAATTGCTTTGAGAGAGCAGGTTGCAGTCTTGCAAAACATTTCAGCAAGAGATTAAATGCATTTGGTCAAGTTCTTGAGATTGTACATTGTTTGTGGAACAAGCATGCTCAATAAGTCAGCTGTCCTTTTTTGTCTGTGCATTTTTACCTAATGCTTCGTAACAACAGTGATCCCATTGGTATTAACATGATCTGTAATAATTTCCTATTAGCACTCATTATCTAATGGTCTCTATCCAAAACAGTTAGCAGTAATTATAATAAGCACAGGTATGAAATCCTGTAAATGTACCAATCCCATTTATGTCAGCAAACTGAAAAACATTGTCATTTGGCCTTGAACCCCTTGACAGTAATGTGTGAGCTTGATCCATTTATTCGTGTTTTTTATTGTTGCAGGAATCACCGTATGTAATGCTGAAGAAAAATCATGAACAATTTGGCGCAAATGATAGATATGAAGGCTATTGTGTGGATTTAGCTTTTGAAATAGCCAAGCATGTTGGCATTAAATATAAACTGTCTGTTGTTCCTGACGGTAAATATGGAGCTAGAGATCCTGAAACTAAAATCTGGAATGGAATGGTGGGTGAACTGGTATATGGGGTAAGTATCAATTTAAGAAGATGGAAAAAAATACTTGTATATATCACATAGAAAATAGGCTGAAAATCAGATTTGTTCATGATTATTCAAAATTCCCAGTGCACAAATAAAATAATTACAACAAGCTAGATGAATTTCTTCTCTGATGCCGGCACAAAGATCACTTCATAATCCAAGAAATAATGCTTCAAGGTGGTTCACTTATTAGGCAGTGAAAAAGATGCAGGACAGCACGTTGATCTAATTGTTGCAACGTCATGTAATTGCAAAGTTTTAACTCTTGATCCCAACAAGTTTCTAGATCCTGTCTACTGTAAGTTTGCTGATATTCGGTTTCAATGCACTGTACTGATAAAGTACGTTCCTCAATGGTGAATCTCAGACTGACATTGCGTTCGACCTTTATAGTTCATGAGGCTGAGAATTTCTGTTCAGTTTAATTCCCCATCAAACTCTCTGCAGCTCCCTTTCATATATAGTAATAGCTATGGTATTAATGAAATTATTTGCTCATAATTTGCATTTATATTCGTACTAGGACCAATTCCGTGATGATACATTCTAACAGAGCATTTTCCAACTTTGTTCCACTGGAACCAAATTCTGGAAATTTGGGACCATTACAAATTAATAGCTGGATGTCATGTGCCTAAATTGAAGTGCTAAGGCGCAGAATAATACAAAGTTTGAAAATTACATTTAGTGCTCCTATATATTCCTCAATCAAATGCCAATGAATCAGACAACTTGCAAATTAACAAATTCAGTAGCTCCAAAGAAAGTTCTGAATTTATAAAGTCATGCATTGGCCTCATTAAAGTGCCTAATTGTAATCAACCTAAAGTAAATGTCACACATTTTTGTTCCTCCTTAAGTGCCCTTAGCCTGTTTATATCCAGCACTCTAAGCAATTTGCTCTGGTCTTCAGATCTCAAAAGTATAAGAGCATTTACTAATGTGTAGCAAGTTTCTTCATTTCTTTGGAAAATTATTGTCAGTTGCTGTTTGCTGGTGCATTTTTGTATAAAATTGGTTTTACAGGGACCTTTTGCTGACAATGACTGCTTAATTAATAATAACCACAATGTTCAGTGGGAGTATTGCATTAGGTCTTCCAGTGGCAGTGGTGGACTTGAGGAAGAAAAATTCAAGCAAAGGGGAAAAAAGCCATTGGTTTGAACTGCAGGTGTTTGGTACCAATTGGCCTCAACCTAGGGGCCAAGTATTCAGACCCAGCCCAGACAAGTCTGAGATGATGCTTCTTCATCATCTACACCTATTTGAAGACAACCTCCAACCCAGATCCACCATAGTAACAGTCCTTCCAGTTACCGTGTGTTGATGTGTCAGGATCTGCCAAGACATATTTGTCACTTTTCACTCTACTAGAACATCAAGCAAGTCACTGAAGCATTTTTGTCAGTGACCCCATGGAAAGGAGGCAAAAGCAGAAGAAACTGCATTACTTTCATGACATGGATTGCTTGCCAAAAGCAAGGCCTAACTGGTGAATCACGTGTAACTAGGAAGACTAGACAAATGGTTGAATCAAGGCCACCCATCAGAATCCTTGTTTGAAGTGCTATTGAGGACCCCTGTATAGAAGCTTATGCTTTCAACTAGATACAACATAAAATGAGAATGCTGAAACAGATAGTTTTCAGTCTGGACAGATAAGTGGCGACTACCCTGTAGCTATTATACAATGTCCTGGATTACTAGTGTTGCATCTTTGTCATGCAGGAAGATAAACCTTTAATAAAAGATGCACCCACTGGGCGGGATTCTCCAATCTCGTCCTTGGCGGACCCCATTGCAAGCGAGAACAGAAAATCTGACATTCCAGCCAAAACTCCATTCATTCTCAGCGGCACCAGTAAAATCCCAGTCACAAAAGGGAAGGAAAATTTCAGCCAGTCTTAATAGAGAAGCAGGAGGAAGGAAGGAAAGAAATAGAAGGGGGGCGGTGAAGATGATTTACAAGCAGAAAGACTGGTGCATCAATCATTGATGACAGGAATTAAGAGTTAAAATTTGTCCTGCATGAACTCTTTTCCTCATAAATATTGACCCCATATACAATTTACCTCATCTCTATTACCGATACATTTCTGCCTACACCCTTACTTTCAGGCAATAACTGTACAAGCTATATTGCAAGGGAGATGCAACCAGTTTAGTTCTCTCATGATTTTAGTGTTATAGTTTTTCTTTCTGGTTTCAGTTGTGTTTCTTTCTTATTTGAGAGTGGGTGGTGTCAATTACTTGTGCTCATATCTTTTGATGGCATCTTGCTCCTCCTGAGGAAATCCACTTGGCATTGTTGTGGTGCAGCACCTCTTTGTGTTGAATGATGCCAAACCATTCCAACGCACAAACTGCAACTTCATCAGTCCTCTGTTTGAGGTGGCTGGAGGGTTAGACATGGCATTATCCCACCAAGGTGATGTGTCATGTGCAACATGGCATGTCAATCATTAGTTTCATTGAATGATATAACACTTTGGATTTTTTTTTAAGTAATAAGAACAGCTGGAACTGTAAAAGCACAATGCTTTAAAATGGTTGCAGAAGTCACCTGACCTACAAATTGGCCAAGTTTATGGAAGCCCATAAACATCAATTACTAGGGCACATGTCTAGGCAGTTCCCCGATGAACATCACACCTGCCATTATCTGAACTCTCTGCAGATAGTAAGGGTGATAGGCCACCAAATTTCCTGATGCCAGAAACTCATTATGCAAGAAAGATGCTGAGGAACCCTCTCTAGTTCGATGACATCGTGATAGTTTTGCCAATGGGAGATCAGGGGCCCTTTTTACCATTTTAGTTCTAAGTGCTGAGTGGACTTGAACCTGGGAGTGTTTCCGATCCGACTTTTTGACCCGTTCTGAAGCACCCCATACGCACTCTGCCTGAAATGATATCAGCAATTCCGAATCATGCTGCTGAAGCCTGTGGGTGGGGCTTAACGCAGCCGAAATCCTGCCGTTCCAATCAGTGCCTGTAACTGCGCATGCACTGAAAAGAAATGATGGAATGTGGGTCCCCTGCCACATCGCCACCAGGCCGGATAATGCTCCCACATACATTGTTCCACCCCCACAACATTACTCGCCCCCTTATCCCGCACCCCCTCCGCCACCCAGACCGATCTTGCAGGCCACCTCCCCCCTCACTGATCAGAGGCAGTGGCAGCAGACTCCCCCATCTCCCCCCACTGATCACAGGTAGAGTGGTGGTAGACCCACCTTCCCCCATCCCCACTCAAGCAGACAGCCATCGAACCCACCTTCCCTCCTACCCACCAGTCTCAGGCAGAGAGCCATTGGATGCTCAGCACTTACCTCCTCACTAACTGGAGCACCCAAATCAGACTTTTGTAGAGCACATCTGTTTCGCGCCGAATCTGGATCCACGAATTCTGTGATAAAGGGGGAAGTGCCTGTGAGGTTGGGCGTATAGCCCATTAAGTCAATTTAAATACACGCAAATACACTTAAATTGCCATCACACATTTCGGGTCCAATCATGGCCATTTTCGAGCCTTGGTGAAGGGGGAACGAGCGTGGAGGCAGAATTAGCCACATGCCTGACTTTACCAAGTTTTCACGCCTGAAAATAGGCACAACTAGATGGTAAAATGGGCCCTAAATCTCCTTCATTAGTACAGTCTTTATTGTACACCAATAGCAGCTGTCTCCTGACTGGAACCCAATTAGTGAAAATCTATGAGTATAAGCTTGTCTGATTGTTACAGCAAAGGAGAAGACTGCAGATTGTACCAACCCAGTAGACTGCAAAATGTACTATCATCTCTCACTTCATGCTGTCCTCAAGTTTGAACCCAACCTCAATATATTTTGGAATACATCGCAGCGACAGAGAATTCTAACTGAAAGAAACTTTACCTGCCATAGCATCAAATTTAGAAAAAGACAGATTACTGTTTACAAAGAGACTCTCTCCAGTAAAATAACCAGCTTATTGGGCTACAAATCCACTCCAATTTCAAAACCAAAAGAATGCCGGAGCATATATTTACTTTCCTTCCAATGGACTTTAACTCTTATTGATTCCATCTCCTCTAAAACTTGTTCTGATATGCATGTTCATGTATGTGTGTAGGTATGTGTTTGTGTGTGTGTGTATGTGTGTGTGTACACGTGTGTTTCATAGAATTTGGGATATGCTTCTTAGTAAGTGTTATACTTTAACCTGAGTGAGTTTTTAACAATAAATCGAACCCCATACTTGTTAACTCAAGATCTGAGTGGTATATTTCATACGGCCAAGTACGTATTGAATTAGTTGTTTGATTGTACTGAACTTGCTGAAAAAGAGACTGGGGGCGTGATTTTACGGCTTCGCTTATCTCAAAACTATAATATCCCACCTGAGGTCAAAGGACCTTTCCATGCTCCACCATTCACCCACTTTGATTCCCGGGATGGGCAGGGCAGTAAAAGTCCGGCCAAGATATCAGAGCTTTTCACCTTGCACTCATCGGGATAGATCACAAGATAAACCAACAGTAAAGAGAATAACAACTTGTACTGTTTGAGAAGACAGTGTTGATTGGTTGGCAAGTGGACTCTGGTAGAGGTGTTGCCATAGAGAATGCAATAGAGAACAGTTAACTGCCCAGCTTTTGTCCAAATTCAAACCAGATAGTTGACTATAATTGGTCAAGGCATTGCTATGGGAATGACTAAGGGACTGGCTGTCTCTCAAGCTTTTGTTTCATTGGAAAAGATGCAATGCATGGAAATTCTCCTTCTGTCTGCAAGAAACAGGGTTCTGTGTAAAAATGTGTGTCACTTCTAGCATGCATAGTTGAGGCACACTGCATGGCCAACTGACAATCTTAAATTGGTTTTCAGTGTAATTCTTAGCACAATGCTAATTAGCAAGTATTGTCCAAATTGGAATCACATCTAATGTTGGGCACTAAGTTTTGAGTTTTGCAAGGCCAGGCTGATTGGGTACAGTCAGTACCTTGCCTTTTGTGAACAGTGGATGGGACACATTATTTGATACAATCTGCCCGTCAATGGGATGCATGGCTTGTACACTTGGCATCACACCGGCACATTTGCGCAATAGGCAGAATGTGCTTTTGGTTTGATAGAAGCATCTTGTTGATGGAGCATAATCACTCATGTTGCTACTGCATAATAACAGCAGGCAACAGCTAGTTTTACTGTTGCTCAAATTTTTGAAACACCTTATCGTACCAGTGTAATCTGAGGTAGACTGGGCATTTTCCAGGGCTAAAAGTGGAGGCATTGGGCCCATTCACAAGTTTGTGCGATGTACAACAAACAATGATTTGATCAGGGTGGCCACTATCACTAGGATGGCTTTGATGTGTCCTGTTTCAACATCAAACTTGCATACAGAGTGAATGGCTGGGGCTCTATTTGTGAAGTTGCCAGTAAAACCGGTGTTACAGCATGTGGCATTGGAGAAATCCCAATGTATATGTTTACCAGTGAAAGTAGGCCTGCAGGTGGTGTTGGTAAAATTGAACTTAACTCATGAGTTGTTGGGTTCATAGTTCAGTGAAGACAGGTACAGACATTAGCAAAGCATCTAGATCGCGATGCTATAGTGACGCAGCACAAATGACTGTGTGTGGCTAGTGAATGGGCTAGCAATTTTGAACAATCACATAGTCATGGCATTACTATCGATAGCAATGCTGTGTCCATGTGCTTGTTTGATATCGCTAGCCTATACACTAATGTATTGCTCGAAGCCAATGGATGTTTGCACCACATCATTATATAATGGTGAGCTAGATGCACTGCCAATGTCTGCATTGAACTTAGGGACTCAGGGACTCATGGGTTGAGTTCAGTTTTAACAACACCATGAAAGCCCAAATAGATGATATTGCTATGGAATCAGCTCCAGGCCAGCTCTCACAAACAACTTTGTCAGTTTCCATGAGAAACGTATTTTCAATGGAATGACACCTAATCTCCACTCCTTTGCATGTTTCCAATATATCGATAAAGTGCAGGATTTTACAGCCTCACTCATCCCAAACCATAAAATCCCACCCGAGATCAATGGACCTTCCCACTGTACACCCCTGGCCCGCTCTGATTCCCATGTGGGCACAACGGTAGAATTCTGACAGATATGTTTGCTTTGTTTGAATCCACAGCTGCGAGTAAGAATCTCCATACACATCTTAATAGGCTCCATCCTGCGCTCAAGTTCACTTTTGAAATGGAGCAGTTAAATGAACTCCCTTTTAGGCATTAGTTGAGAAATCTGCCATTGAGTCTTCTACTACTGTCTACCACAAGCCCACCATAACTGGTCAGTTTGCATTTTGGAATTTCTACAGCTCCACGTGCCACAAGATTGGTCTCATTAGCAACTTCATAAATGGAACCTGAGCCAATCACTGACCATGCAACTTGATCTTGAAATCAGTCACATCAAAGCCATCCTGCAGGATATGGCTAATCTGATCAGATTGTTGCTTGTCGTAAATTGCACAACTCATGAATGGGTCTAATGCTGCCACTCTTGGCCTTGGAAAGTGCCAGTATATGTTTGATTACCCCAGAGGGGTGAGGTTTCTAAAGATTTCAGTGAGTTGTTGCATGCTGTGATTATGCAGTACCGTACAAGTGGTATGCTCCAGGAAGCTGCCTTCAAGCCAAAAGAACATCCTGCATATCACACAAATGAGCAACATGGTATATGAATTTCAGTGTTGGTAGGATGCCAGGCATGCAGGCTATTTGTCCCAGTAACTAACGGGTCAAATCAAATAGCGCATCCATGCTGTCATAAGAAAGGGCTGGAAAGCGTACAGTCCACGGATATTGTGACAACTCTACAGCCATCTGTAGATAGCCACAAAGGACTGAGTTCCAAATCCAATCAATACTCTGACTGCAACAGTTGAGACCGTGGGCTCCAACTTACAGGAAGCATTTGGATACTAGATTGGAGATGCTGAAGGATTAGCTCGAGTGTATCTTGATGGCTGCTTTGATCACCAATGGTCAATCCCCATTCAAATCAGCCGTTCACATGAAACCTTAACAACAGTGACATGCCAGAAGAAGACAAATGAAGCAATAACCTGTCAGAGTTATTGGAACCAAGTCCAGGGGGGTGAACAGCATAGATGTCAAAGACACACTTCTACATAGTATCTGACATACAGTGCAGGGAATCTGAAATATTATCAAAAAAAAACTATTTGAAGCGCTTTGACTCATTAAGATTGATTTTTTTTTACTTCAGAATTAACCTTAATAATGTTGGTGCAGACAATGCTTATGGCAAAAAGAGATTAATACCGCAAACCTCTGACCTTGTCTGTGGCTGGGATTCTCCAGTGCCGCTGCAGGGAGTGAGGTTTAGGCTGAGCGCCAAATGCTCCATTCTCGCTGGCATTGGGCGAACAAGATTGGAGAATCCTGCCCATAGCTTGAGTTGTCAGTTTGTATCCTGGCATTGGTTTCCACACAAGAGGATTTCCTTATCTGCATCCAAAATCTACGAATGAGCAAAATAGCAGAGAAACCTTCCCGTTCAGGAGACCAGAGTGAAGTGGTTGGCATGCCTGGAATATGAAAGATGTTTGGCTCCCGTCTACATAAAATCTGCAAGCTATAGCAACTAAGCAGGTGTTCCAAAGAAGCTGGCCAGCCAGAGGTCATGGAACAATTGACAAGCTCCAGCATTGACAAGGGCAGACAAATTGCAAACACCAGTTTGTAGTAGACCACTGTACCTCTGTGAAGCCAGGATAAATTGTTCCTTTTGGATTCTCATTGACATGTATGAAAATTATATTACTTACCTTTTTGTTTGGGGTCACCAGACCCAGAGAAACTGAGCAGAGTTCAAAAACAGAAAATGCTGGAAACTCTCAGCAGGTTTGACAGCATCTGTGGAGAGAGAATAGAGCCAACATTTCGAGTCTGGATGGTCCTTCATCAGAGCTAAGAGCAAAGGAAATCAGAAGAGATTTATATTACGAGGGTGAGGGGAGGTCCGTAATTGGAATGTAAACGAGGATGAAGAAAGCTGAGAAAGATGGTAAAAGTGTCCATTAAGTGATCGGAATTTGTGAATGGCAGAACAAAGGTATGCTGTGTTAAGGGACTGCCTGAGGAATGTGGCAGTTGCACTGATGGTGGAGGGAGGGCAAGGTGGAGGGAATGGAGAAATGGAAAACTGCCAGTGAGAGTGAGGAATGATAAAAATGAATGAATGAGATGAAAAGGAAAAAATGAAAGGAAATAAATGGAAATGGAGTGAAAGTGGTGGGGAGAGTTCAGCTCTGTTTATGCCAGAATTAGCAGAGGGTAGCCATTAGAATTTAGTTGGCATATTCAAAGAGTCGTCCGTCTATTTTGGGTTATTACCACAGATACTTGGAGGATGCTTTCTCGAGGGGATCAGGCATGAAGAAACTTTGACTAAAAAATGGACCAGGAACAATCATTTTTTCGCATTACTGATAGTTTCCATTGCAAAATGCAAGCTTCTTCATTGACAATAAAGGAAAGTCCCCAGCAGTTCCAAATCAGACTATGCTCCTTTCCCTCATCTAATCCAACAGAAAATCCAGAGTCTCCTCATCAAGATACCATTCTTACAGCACAGCAAAAAACAATGTTTCCAAAGATTAATAATACTTTATGAGCAACCACTGTCCGCTTTTACAGCTACTTGCAGTTCTAACATTCCTTGGAAAATGTGAAGGAAGCACATGGTGATGATTACTTAAATTAGTTAATCTTGCTGAATCTCGTAAGATTAGCACCATTTCCTCATGAGCAATCACTCCTGTGCACATAACAATCCCGTTCTTTTCAGGATCACGGAATCAGTCCTATTATGATTCTTTCTAATAGCATAGAATGCCTAGCCTTCTGTTTATTTTTCATTATATTATTATCCCCACTCCACCCCCACCATCACCTCAGCAAAAATTCCTCCCTTCCTTAGTTATACTAACCTACTTGAATAATAAGTCTCACAATGCCAGGGCAAAGTCCAACAGGTTTATTTAGTAGCACAAGCTTTCAGAGTGCTGCTCCTTCATCAGGTAAGACTCACCTGATGAAGGAGCAGCATTCCAAAAGCTCGTACTATCAGATAAACCTGGTGGACTTTAACCTGGTGTTGTGAGACTTCTTACTCTGCCTACCCCAGTCCAATGCCGGCATCCCCACATCATGGCTACTTGAACAAGAATGTGAGACATTTCAGCATGCTGCATGTCCTACATATGTAGACCATGCCATTCCTTGGTTACCATGAGTGATGTAGCTGAATATATTTCTATGGTTTTAGTGTTCACTACCTTTCCCAGGAGTCCGTTATGTGTGTTGATCAATTTTTGCATAGCAAAGATGATAATCCCAAATTTAGCTTACTGCATTATGTATATGTACCCCTTTGTGCTGTGATTTGTATTGCACATGTAACATTTACTACCTGGCGTACCTATATAAAGACACCTCTGAGTTTGTAGTCTATTTTCCCTCCATGAAAGAGGATGTTCTTACTTTCTAAAGAAAGTTCACGATGAAAGTCAACACTCTATTGATATAATGATTGGAGCCTCATTATTAATTCTCTTTTTGATAATTACATGTCATTGTTACAGATTTTTTTTAATGTCAATTGACTTCCATTTCATGAGTAGAAGCAATTTGAAGTAAGAAATTAGTAAAGCAACTTACAATTTTCAATTTGAAATAATTGTGAGGAACATGTTTATATGTTTGCATAGTTGCAGTGTATCATGGACACCTACTTGCCACAATATCGGTTCACTAATGTCCTTTAGGGAAGGAAATCTGCTATCCTTACCTGGTCTGGCCTACATGTGATTCCAGAGCCACAGCAATGTGGTTCATTCTCAACTGCCCTCAAAACAAGGGCAACTAGGAATGGGCAATAAATGCTGGCCAACCAGCGACACCCATGTCCTGCAAATGAATTTTTTAAAATGGAGCACATTCAATCCCATAATCCACTGCAATACTAAGTATGGTCAATAAATCAATTGAATAATAATGTTACTGTTTATTTCTATTAAGTTAATGCAACGTCTTTATGATTGTTTTATACTAATTAGCATTCTCCCCATTTCCAGAGAGCTGATATTGCTGTTGCACCACTCACTATAACTTTGGTCCGAGAAGAAGTCATTGACTTTTCCAAACCTTTCATGAGTCTTGGTATTTCAATAATGATAAAGAAACCCCAAAAGTCCAAACCAGGAGTGTTCTCTTTTCTGGATCCTTTGGCTTATGAGATTTGGATGTGCATAGTCTTCGCCTACATTGGAGTCAGCGTAGTGCTTTTCCTGGTCAGCAGATTCAGTCCTTATGAATGGCATATGGAAGAAAATGAAGAAGGACGTGACCCCCAAAATACTGAGCCACCTAATGAGTTTGGGATATTTAATAGTCTCTGGTTTTCTCTGGGTGCCTTTATGCAGCAAGGATGCGATATTTCACCAAGGTTTGTCATTATCACATTACCTTTGTGCATTTTATGGTCAAAAACTGATGCCATGGTGCATATACGTTACTTTTCTTCCATCGTTACTTTCAATTCTGTTCCCCAACAAATTTTATTTTAATATCCATATCAGCACGGTAAGATCCACCCATCTAATCATCACTCTGCCACACTGCTAAAATGCGTGAGTGGCTTATTCTCAGTGTCATTCGCACAGCTATCTGAATAACTTATATACACCATGCCGAGACCGTAAAATGCATAAGGTCTGTCTGTCTCCAGCACCCTTGGAGGGCTACCGTGTTTTTGCTGCATATCGCATTTTACGGTCAACAGTTCGGTGTATATAACAGAATCACGCTACATTTTGTAAGCGCCTCCATTTGAATGGAAAACTTGAAAAGCAGATGCAGCAGCACCATTAAGGAGCACCTCCAAGCCGGTCTTGGTTTCTTTTAAGTTTACATTAATTAACTCATTTTTTTTCTAGCTTGCTTCCATCTTTCAACTAGCTGTCTCATTTTCTTCATTACGTTTGCAGGTTGCAGTATCCCACCTTGTCGACCTTCATGGGCAGAGTTTTAAGGAAACCACTTGTTTAGGAATTCTAAGCTATTTGGAGATCCTGTATTTCTTTGGAGACAATGGAGAGATTTAAGAAATTCAATGCATTCTTCGGCTATCAATAATCATCAATGGCCAAATCGCTTCTCCTTGATTGACCCATCTCTTGTATTATATCGTTAAGGACCATTCACAATTCAATAAATTATGGCCACCTGAGTAACAGTTAGGAAATTTGCAACTAAACAAAGAAGCCAAGTATTGTAAGCAAAAACTGTCATTAAGAGTAATGTAGCCCAAAGGCACGCTGTTGACTTTGCAGTGAGCGATATTGATATTTTTATATTTGGAAAACAAGTTGAAGGACCAAGGTCTATTACCAAGAATAAAGGGAAGTAGGATTTCCTCCAAAAAAAACTAATTGCCAGCATTGATGCAACAAAATGCACCTGCACACCCAATTTCTTCCACAGCCCACAAACAGGGCAGAATTTAATTCAATTCCAACCCCACACCCCGCCCTCCATCCACCCACCCAGGCAGGTTTTGTGGAGGCTATCACTTAATTTGATAAAAGGTTGGTGAGTGGAGAATCTGCCACCTTCCCACCTCTGCCGTGAATTAAGTCCAGTTCAGGAGGGTTCATGGATGGTCCTCACCCCACACCAACTGAGGCCCTTAAATGGGTAATTAATACCCACTAAACAGCCTCATCTCACCACCACTGCTCTTTACCCAGTGGTCAGCAGGTGACTCAACATGCGGAAAACAGAACTAAACAAACCCCACCAAGTTTCTGGTAGGCTTCCAAGGACTCCCGCTTTCAAAGGCATACTGTACATGATTGTAGTATGCTGTATTGGGAAGCAAGGGGTCCATTGAGAGCCAAACCCTGCCTTTGTTGCCTTCCTACTCCTATAAGATGCAGGAGCAGAAGTAGGCCAGTTAGCCCAGCATGTGTGCTCTGCAGTTCAATGAGATCATGACTAATCTGATATGATGATCTTCAGCTCCACTTTTCCACCTTTTCTACGTTATCCTTGGTTCTCTTACTGATTATCTGTCTATCTCAGCCTTGAACATAATTAAAGATCTAGCCTCTATAGCCCTCTATGGTAAAGAATGCCACAGATTCACTACATCTGAGCAAAAAAAATCATCCTCATCTTAAATGGATGACTTTTTATTGTGAGATTGTGCCATCTGGTCCTAGACTCTTCCACAAAAGAAAACATCCTCTCAGCATTTACCCTATCAAGCCCCCTGAGAATCCTACATGTCTCAATAAGGTCAACAATGAGTCCTGCTCAATCTCTCCTTATAAGGAGATCCCTCCCTAGAGATCAACCTAGTAAACCATCCACCCTTCCCCCAACACTAGTTCTCGAAGCCCAACCCACCATCACTCACACCTGACGTGCCCCTCAGTTACCCTGGGCCTTGGGTGGGTACATTGCCAGCAGCAATGCCAGGCACAGCTGTCAGCCTCTGAGTGGCCAATAGCTTTCAGGAAGCGAGATTTTGGGTTGTAGTAGTATTTTCACGAGCCACACAGTATAGGAAGTGGCATTTTGTAGAAATTGCCATGATCCAGCTCTGACTTATATTAAAAAATGTTGTAGAAAAAACTAAATTAGAGAAAGGTGACCATAGCTGTTACATTCCCACCAGTTGACAATGAATTGAGGCAGTTAATCAGCATCAGTATGGCTGTCCTCAGCCCATTATTCAATTCCACCTACAGACCTTTTGTCTTGTCATTTAACCATATTTGAAAAATGTTTACCATATTGAAGTCCTACTTACATGAATAAAAAGATCTATTAAAAAAAACTACAATACAAAAGCATGCTGCATGTGCACACATGTATTGTTTTTTTTACATAGGTTTCAAGAGAGCATATTTTTAATCATGTAAATTGGAACCAATGGAGATTACCAAAATAAATATTTAATTTGTGGGGTTGAAGAGATAAGTTGAAGGTTTGAGCCAGGTGGAATTAAGCTGGAGGAAGCCATTTTCTTTCTGGACAGCAGTCACCTTTTTCACTGTTCGAATAGTTTGACAAAGGAACAATAAACTTCCAATATTCAAAGCAATTCAGTGTGTCCCACAAAGTGGGTAAAGAAACTTCTAATGTGTTCCAAACCAGGCATTTAACATTTTCTAACCACTTGTAAAGCATCAAAAGAGTGAAAGTGGGGGGAAGATATAAGAAAATGCTAAGATTGTTCGGATTCAGAGTGAAATGGGCTTTCACATTTTTTATCTATTTCTTAATAAAATTCCAGAATCTATAATAACAAACTTTAGCATTGGTTGACACCATATGCTCATTCAGTTTGTGAGGAGACATTCAATTCCAGATAACTTTTATCAACCCCCTCTCATTGTTGATCCTGGTATTGACTGCAAAGAGGATCACAATTTTTCCTAACAATATCATCCTTCACTTTAATCAGTTCTAAACTTTTCCCCAAAAATGTTTCTTTAAGTCATTCATCGTGAGTAGGTAGATATGTGACAACATGAAAGGGGTGGTTGTCAAAAGGTAGGGTTTTCTGTGGATGGCCACTTAATATTCCCTTTTCCCTCTTTTACTTTTATTGAAAAAGCAGTTCAAATTTCATAACATATCCAATAAATGTGCTGTGCTCGTGGTTGACTTATAATGGATCTGTGTGGGCCTACAAAAAGGGATACTGCAATTTAATTATGTTTGTCTCTTTTCTGTCTGTTAGGGTTTAACTTCCTTCTCTAGTCCTACTGTACTTGCATATGTTTGCATATTACTAACAGAAAATCACCAGCCCTCCCAACAACTTAACCTGACAGTGGAATGCTGCCATTCAATTCGAAATATCCAAATAACCAACTCAAAATTTGGTTCTTACTGTTCAAACAAAGACCTAAAATGAGATATTTCATCACAGGCCTGCTTGTTCCAAAGAGGTTAAGTTGTTTCAGGGTATAATGCTCTGGGTGAGGCTATGGGGTTCTGAAAATTCGAATGTTTTCTTGATACAGCTGATATCCCAAACCATTACATGTGCCAATAACATCTTTAGAACTCACTCATTTGAGTCGATCAGCTGTGGACTTTTCTATTTTAAAGAGACTGTGTACACACTCTTGTCTTCTGAGTGCAAAAGGCTTTAATTGAAACCCACTCAGATTCAATCCAAAACTGTACAACGGGCTTTTTTTTAAATATATAATGAACTAGTCTTCTCAAAGAATCTCTTGTAACTGAGCAAATTGAGTTTGAAGACTCCAGAGTAATTTGTTTGGGACATGCCAAACGAAAGGTGCTGCATATTTTTGGCAAAGTGAGTATTATCATCTTTTGAAAATATTTATTGAAGTAGAAAAGATAAGACTGTGAACAGTGAGCTTCATGTTAAACGATATCCTCCACAGTTCTCCTTCCTCATCGCGTACAAAACTCCCCTCAAAACAACATGGATCTTCTCTGAATGTTTTGGTCATTTTGTTACATTAATCCTACTTTTTAAATTGCAATGTTCTCAGTGTTATTTTATATCATGAGTTTAAGTAAGTGTTTCAGTGGAATGCTCAAAAATACATTAGTTTTTTTTCTGAATCACTTTATAAAGCAACTGTAAGATTTGAGACTAAATTTTAATTTATTGTTATGGAATAGTGTTTTTGGAGGTTGAGTTACACCCATATTATAGCTTACTATTTTTATTTTGGAGATACTTATCATAGTTATACATTAACCATTTGAATCCTATCACACATATCAGAGAGACAAGCTGATCCTTTTTAACTAACGCATTTTATTCTCTAGTTTCTAGTTAACGTTTCATGGGAAGTAATTTTGCTACCGTTTTGATGAATGTGCTCTGACTATATTAATCGGATGTTCATATAATCTGAATTTTAATCAGACCAACTTTGATTCAGCACTTGGTGTTTTGAGAGCATTGCTTTTGTTTGACATGCCAAATGCTTCATTAATTTTTCTATTTGTACAACTACACATGCAGTAAGATATCCCCTTGTAACAGTTGTGATGCCTTTTGGACAGTATCTGTACTGAAGGGAGAGAGAAAGGGTCAGGAATGCTCGTAGGAAAGGATTAATTGACTCACCTTGTGTGCCTTCCTTTGAGAAGGACAGAAATTAATTTGACCTGACATTTTAAGGATGGTTTTAATGACTGGATGGTGCAAATATTGACAATAGTCTTAGACTGGAATGAATGATGCACTCTCTCCCTCCCACTAGCAAATCCAGTGTGCATTAGTTCAAGTATGGCAGCGGCTCAATATAACGCATGAAGCAACAGCTGCACAGGATGTAAAAGGATAATTAAAAATACAATTATTCCTATGGACCAGCAAAAACCTCATCACAATAATATGCACTGTGTCAGTCAGTTACAAAATCAATCAAATGAGCTGTGTATTGCCATCAGTGCTTTGCATTTCCTTCTGTGAAAATTAATTTAGTTTTGCTATTGATGGTTTAGTCATAATATGAATGATAAATTATTAAACGCTAATAACCCTGTTGTGCCAGTACACTCCTATCTAGAAAACTGTGCATCTCCCTCAGGGCTTTTGTTTACTCAATTTTCGTCCATCAAAGTTGGACTGATGAAAGTATGCACCCATAAACCAAACATCAGATCTTCAGACAGCAAAGAGCTCTGAAACACAGGGCAGTGTTTTACATTTCACTGAAGTACCCACCCCTCCAGCAAAAAAGCCAACTTCATACCCTCTGGCAATTGCCCCAGATCTATTTAATGCTCAGAGTGACATTAAGTAGCTCAGGGTAAGACTCCTGCCCCACCTGAAACCGGTGGCTACTGCAAGACTGCAACTAGTGCCCAGCAAAAATGCCAGTGAATGAAGCTGGAGGGATTTTGACAAGGCCAGGGTATGAGGTCCAGTATAGGCATTCTAAGCCCTAGTTCTCAACACAGGGTGGGAGAGGAGGAACCCAGTGTGAGGACAGAGCTTTGGAGAGAGGTTCCAATGCATCCCATAAAGGGGAATGCCATTTTCCTGCAGATGGCCCAGTGTGACTTGACCAGCTTTTAATCTGGCTTCCTCCCCCATCTACCATATGAATAATTGAGGTTGGGTGGGAAGAGGACTTCTTTGGCCACTTAAGGGTCTCAAATGGTCCAGGGGTGGGTGGGCTGCCTGTTGCGTCCCCCAACATGCATTTGCAGTGCGGTCAGGGCCAGGTGGATAGGTACCGGGAAAGGTGTTGATGGAACCACATCTTATCTCATGCCACTCTCATCTGCCTGCCAACCCACTCCCAGCGATGCATAAAATTCTGCCCAGAGTAGCAATTTTTAACCAAATCTAGTTTCATTCGCATTCAGCCCAATCTGTGTTAATTTCCCATGCTTAAAACCACCCTTACTGGCACAGTCAGTTCAAGAATTAAAACTTGGCAAGGAAATGGTTAATATCATGTTGAAACTGTTAGTCCAATGCATGAAACCCTCTCCCATATTAAGTAACATTCCTTTTATAATGGAATAATAGTCACAATGTCTTCAAGGTGCCATGTTTAATTGTCTGAGGAAAGGGAAAACTGTCCAGATGGGAGTGGGAGAGAAATACTTCTTGTAGAGATACTTCTTGAGAACACTCTCTAATTATTTGATGCCAAATGGTGTTCTTGCAGATATCAATGGGTTCGGGCTGCTAACTGAAGAAAGTGTGTGGGGGTAGGAGAAAATGTGAGGACAGTATAAGAAAGAAAGCAGTGATCAAAACAACAAAATAACTTTCACTAAATGCAGTCCATTATAGAACATAGAAAAACTACAGCACAAACAGGCCCTTTGGCCCATTAGTTACGCTGATCATATCCCTACCTACTAGGCTTACCTATAGCCCTTAATCTTACTAAGTCCCATGTACTCATCCATAAATCTCTTAAAAGACCCTAACAAATCCGCCTCCACCACCACCGACGGCAGCCGATTTCACTCACCTGCCACCCTCTGAGTGAAAAACTTACGATGTGGATGTGCCGGCGTTGGACTGGGGTAAACACAGTAAAAAGTCTGACAACACCAGGTTTAAATCCAACCGATTTATTTGATAGTAAACTCACTGGCTTTCAGGTTAGCCCCTTCGTCAGGTGAATGGAGAGTTCTGGCCTCAGACAGAGCATATAAAGCACAGACAGTTTAGAGATTACTGATTAGAATGCGAATCCTTACACCTAACCTGCTGTTCAAGTCCTAAAGTGGCTGACAATGTGAGTGGAAGGAGCACTGATCACAGTTTAAAGAGATGTGTATTGTCTCCAGACAGTACAGTAAGTGAGGTTTTGCAAACCCAGGCAAGTCACGGGGGTTACAGATAGTGCGACATGAACCCAAGATCCCTGTTGAGACCGTCCTCATGTGTGCGGAACTTGGTTATCAGTCTCTGTTCAGCGACTCTGCGCTGTCGTGTGTCGTGAAGGCTGCCTTGGAGAATGCCTACCCGAAGGTCAGAGGCTGAATGCCCGTGACCACTGAAGTGTTCGCCAACAGGAAGGGAACAGTCTTGCCTGGTGATTGTCGAGCGATGTTCATTCATCCGTTGCCGTAGCGTCTGCATGGTCTCCCCAGTGTACCATGCTTCGGGACATCCTTTCTTGCAACGTATCAGGTAGACAACGTTGGCCGAGTTGCAAGAGTATTTACCATGTACCTGGTGGATGGTATTTGCACATGTGATGATGTCATCCATGTCGATGATCCGGCACGTCTTGCAGAGGTTGCTGTGGCAGGGTTGTGTGACCACACAACCCACAACCCTGCCACAGCAACCTCTGCAAGACGTGCCGGATCATCGACATGGATGACATCATCACACGTGGTCACACAACCCTGCCACAGCAACTTCTGCAAGATGTGCCAGATCATCGACACGGATGACATCATCACACGTGAGAATACCGTCCACCAGGTACACGGTAAATACTCCTGCAACTCGGCCAACGTTGTCTACCTGATACGTTGCAAGAAAGGATGTCCCGAAGCATGGTACACTGGGGAGACCATGCAGACGCTACGACAACGGATGAATGAACATCGCTCGACAATCACCAGGCAAGACTGTTCCCTTCCTGTTGGCGAACACTTCAGTGGTCACGGGCATTCAGCCTCTGACCTTCGGGTAAGCATTCTCCAAGGCGGCCTTCACGACACACGACAGCGCAGAGTCGCTGAGCAGAGACTGATAGCCAAGTTCCGCACACATGAGGACGGTCTCAACAGGGATCTTGGGTTCATGTCGCACTATCTGTAACCCCCATGACTTGCCTGGGTTTGCAAAACCTCACTCACTGTACTGTCTGGAGACAATACACATCTCTTTAACCTGTGATCAGTGCTCCTTCCACTCACATTGTCAGCCACTTGAAGACTTGAACAGCAGGTTAGGTGTAAAGATTCGCATTCTAATCAATAATCTGTAAACTGTCTGTGCTTTATATGCTCTGTCTGAGGCCAGAACTCTCCATTCACCTGACGAAGGGGCTAACCCGCAAGCTAGTGAGTTTACTATCAAATAAATCGGTTGGACTTAAACCTGGTGTTGTCAGACTTTTTACTGAAAAACTTACCCCTGACATCTCCTCTGTACCTACTCCCCAGCACCTTAAACCTGTGTCTTCTTGTGGCAGCCATTTCAGCCCTGGGAAAAAGCCTCTGAGAATCCACCCGATTGATACCTCTCAACATCTTATACACCTCATCAGGTCACCTCTCATTCTTCATTTCTCCAAGGAGCTCTCTCAACCTATCCTCATAAGGCATGCCACCCAATCCAGGCAACATCCTTGTAAATCTCCTCTGCACCCTTTCAATGATTTCCACATCCTTCCTGTAATGAGGCAACCAGAACTGAGCACAGTACTCCAAGTGGGGTCTGACTAGAGTCTTATAAAGCTGCAGCATTATCTCCCGACTCCTAAACTCAATTCCTCGATTGATGAAGGCCAGTACCCCATACGTCTTCTTAACCACATCCTCTACCTACGAAGCCGATTTGAGAATCCTATGGACCCGGACCCCGAGATCCTTCTGATCCTCTACACTGCTAAGAGTCCTACCCTTAACATTATATTCCTTCATCCCATTTGACCTGCCAAAATGAATCACCACACACTTATCCAGGTTGAAGTCCATCTGCCACTTCTCCGCCCAGTCTTGCAGCCTATCAATGTCTTGCTGCAACTTCTGACATCCCTCCAAACTATCTCTTACTCCCTTTCTTGAATATAGGAACCACTTCCACAATCCTCTGGAACCTTTCCTGTCTCCATCGATGACGCAAAGATCATTGCCAGAGGCTCTGCAATCTCTTCCCTCACCTCCCACAGTAACCTGGGGTACATCCCATCCAGTCCTGGCAACTTATTATACGGAAAGCCATTGGTCAGGAGGCGGCAATGAGCAGAGGGAAGGCACTTGCCAATACAGGAGGTAGAGGAAAACCGGTCTAACACTTGTGTTGTCTTGTGACCGTCCTTATTTTAATTTTAAAGCAAAGTTTTACAGAATTGTAGCAATAGGGTGCAGGGTCACAGAGTCGATGTTAACTTTTGACTCAGTGGTAGGTGCTTGAAAGGATAAACCAGAGCAGGATGCAGACCTGTTAGACCACAGACCTTTCTCACAATTTGCAATTTTAACCTGCGGATCTCTGCAGGTGGATGGTGCAGCCCAGCTGTGGCAGGCAGGAAGTTTATGGATCAGGAAGTGCAGGAGTGGTTTTTCAAACTTTTCTGAATAGGAAACTCTCTGCAAATATTGATAATCTTCTCCAACACAAATGTGTGATTCCACAGGCAAACCTTTCTCCAGCAAACTGAAAGGCACCACATATGTAAAGTCATCAGGGAGGGTAGTTTGCAAGGTTAACACATAACTGGTGAGTGCTGACTGAAAAAGTACTTGATATCTCCTAACCTCAAATCCTGGCAGCACCATAAAATGAAACACTGAATCAAGTTTATTCAGAAGTAACATGAAAGGAACAGCAAATTTAATTTGATTTTAGCCATTTAATTTATTCACACTGGAGGAGAATTTTCATGTGGCTCTTCGAACCTTTGATCATAATTTCCATGAAGAATTGGTAGAAACAATGGAGAAGCATTGTGCAATTATCTGTGTCCAATCATATATCCTGTTTCTCCAGACATAGAAACAAAAAGCTGAAGTAGGCCATTCTGCCCTTTGAGCATGCTCTGCCATGGCTGATCATCAAATGCAATATCCTCATCCTGCCTTTCCCCTATATCCCTTGATCCCTTTAGCCCCAAGAGCTATATTGAATTTCTTCTTGAAATCAGACAATGTTTTGGCCTCAACTCCGTTCTGTGGCAGTGAATTCCACACAGCAAATTTCTCCTCTCCTCAGTTCTAAAGGTTTACCCCTTCTCCTCAAACTATGACCCCTAGTTCTGGACTCCCGCACCATTGGGAACATTTTTTCTGAATCTACCCTGACTAACCCTGTTAGAATTTTATAAGCTTCTATGAGATTCCCCTCACTCTTCTAAGCTCCAGTGAATATAATCCGAACCAACTTAGTCTCTCTTCATATGACAGACCTGCAGGAATCAGCCTGGTAGCCTTTGCTGTGCTCCCTGTATAACAAGGACATCCTTCCTCAGATAAGGACACCAAAACTGGCCTCACCAACACCCTATACAAAAATTGCAGCAACATATCCTTATCCCTACACTCAAACCCTCTCGCTATGAAGGTTAACATACCATTTGCCTTCTTTACTGCCTGCTGTGCCTGCGCCCTTACTTTCAGTGACTGATGCACAAGGACTCCAAGGTTTTGTTGAGATCCAGACATTCCATCACTGCTCAGCTGGTAAACCCTAACAGAAATTATAGGCCGGTTTCCCTTCCAAAACAATAGCACCGAAAAGCTTTATTAGTATTCTCTTATACTTTCTTATCTTGGATCAGAAATCCTCGGTGAAAGGTTTTTAAGGTGAAAACGATAATCCACAGAGTCCTCCATATGCCATGAAGTCCGTTTAACAGTACAGCAGGGAAGGAACTGGTCAGCAAAGACTTTAATCAGGTTATATCTTTAATTTTCCTTTGTCATGGACTCACAGAAAAGAGAACGCATAAGTATCGTTCACAGCTAATCATAAGTTTTTTAACGTTTTTCTTATTAGTCACAAGTAAGATTTACATTAACACTGCAAATAAGTTATTGTGAAGACCGTAAGACATAGGAACAGAATTAGGCCGCTTGGCCCATGCTCCGCCATCCAATCATGGCTGACATTTTTCTCATCCCCATTCTCCTGCCTTTTCCCCATTACCCCTGATCCCCTTATTAATCAAGATACAGTTGAAATTCCCCTAGATGTCACACTCCAGTGCCTGTTTGATACACTGAGGGAGAAATTAGCATGGCCAAAGCACCTAACCAGCATGTCTTTCAGACTGTGGGAGGATACTGAAGCACCCAGAGGAAATCCACACAGACACAGGGAGAATGTGCAAACTCCACATAGACAGTGACCCAAGCCAGGAATCGAACCCAGGTCCCTGGATCTGTGAGGCAGTAGTACTAACCACTGTGCCACCATGCCACCTAAATAAATGCATTCTAGGGCTAGTCAAATAGACCAATTTTTCATGTATTACAAGGTGCCTTCTTAGGGATCAGATAAGCATCTTGCATAAAGTTAGGTCACGGGGCAGGGGAGGAGCTGGTGGGAGGGGGTGTCATTTACATTTGGGCAATATTATAAAATGAGCAACATCAGTAACTTCAATGAGAATGAAAATCAGGAGAGATTTATATCAGATGGCTGACTCAGTATTGCCCATGTTGCACTTTTGCCTGAAATTAAAATGACCCCCAGTGAGGTCTTGCTGATTTGATTCCCTGATGTGACATTGCAGTGTGCCTGAATGGAAGTTTTGGTGACTAAAAGCTGGTGATCAATATTAATTGTGTCTAATACTAGGTGGACTTTATGTCTGCCAAAACTTGTTAGGAAATATATTTAATTAGTTTTGCACGTATCTCACCTTACTTAAACAGAGAGACATCCACAGCTATTCCAAAAGCCAAATGAATGTTATATTTGAAGCAAAATACATGTGTCCATGAAAAGATGCAATGGCAGATTTTCCTGTCTCCTCTCTAGTTTTTTTTGGTACCTTTCAGTACTTTATTTCCAATCTAAAAACCAATTCCAATTAAGTCCAATCATAGTCCCCACAGGAGGAACAGACAAGGCCCAGGCTGACAGGATAAGGCATTGTACCCCATCCTGGGTTTGACCCAATGCTTTATCTTAACCAAAAGACCAAGATGGCTTTAAAAAATTACATCAGGTAAGGCCTTGGTTTTACCTCATTGGCTACCCTGATCCTTTACTCTACCCTGGCTTAGGCAAACTACAATTGCAGGCATCAGCACACCCCCAAGTGTACTGAGTCTGCAACAATCCCATTGTAACAGTGATTTTGGTGGTTCCGTGCAGGCAATAGTGTGATCTAATGTGATCCCTCATAGAAGGTTCTTATAGTGGGGAACACGCAAGAAGAGGAGCTTATGAGGCTCGTGCTTGCGGTTCTGTTTTCTTCCCTTAGACCAGTTGGCTCTCACTGGAGAACAGTCAGAACATCTCCAGTCAAGACTATGCGTGGATTCTGAACATAGGTTGGCTAATTAGCTTATCAGCCTGCTTGCTCTAGTTCCAGCCTGACCCCCATGACCTTTGGATCTGAGGAGGCTCAAGATAGACAGCAAACTATCAATTGTTTGAGACCCTCCAGAAATATAAGCCCTGTGTACCTACTACAGGAAAATGAGGCTGGAACAACCTTGGGAGTGATTCTCCCAGGCTTCAGTGTGTCTCCAGATCAACGAAAGCATTTCTGTGCTCCCAGTTCAGGTGTCAACTTAGTAACCACTTGGGTCTTTTATTGGGGCAGGCAAGGTGGATGAAGTTACTACATCATAAACGAGGTAGTGCATTGTGCCACAATACAAAATGGAAAGCAGGCATTGAGGACAAAATGAGTGTAGGAGCTTTGACTGTACAGTACTCCAAGAGGTTCCACATGATCCCTAGTCTAAGATCAGCTGAAACTCTCCCAGACCTGCCTGGCTTACATTAACAAGTTCCACTGGACAACCAGATTGTGTGACAGGCTTCTTGCTGCTTCCCTGTTCATAGTGTTAAAGCTACAGGTTTCTTGTCTATCTTAGGGTGCCACAATGACACAGTGGTTAGTACTGCTGCCTCATAGTGGCAGGGACCAGGGTTCGATTCCTGACTTGGGTCACTGTCTGTGTGGATGTTGCACATTCTCCCCGTGTCCTCCGGGTGCTCTGGATTCCTCCTACCTTCCAAAAGACGTGCAGGTTAGGTTGATTGGCCATGCACAATTGCCCCTTAATGTCAGGAGGACTAGCTAGCATAGGTGCATGTGGGGATGGGGCCTGGGTGGGGGATTGTTGTCAGTACATACTCGGTGGGCTGAGTGGCCTCCTTCTGCGCTGTGGGATTCTATGATTCTTATAGCGTGGAAGGAAGCCATTTAGACTATGGTCTCTGTGCGCAGAGTTGTCAGCCTGTCAATCAAAATGAGACACCTGTCTTCCCGTATGTTTATCGATTTCTTGAAGGTGCATGACAGTAACTTTTCTCAGCTGTCTCACTTGGTCCTTTCTGTTTGTTATTCAGTAATCATACTGGTAAATCAGCTCAAACAGCCTTTTAATATCAACGTAAAGATTGAAATTCTGTGAGGGTTCTCCCAATCACCAGCCATAACTTAAAGGGCCTCCTCACAAATGCCTTATCAACACCTGTTTGAAATGCTTTGATTTAGAGTAGTGATAAATAATTGTTTTTTAGATTAGAGGGAGGTTTGTAGTGGAGTTCTCAGGAGTGAGTGTGAGGACTCTTGCTCTGCCTAGTATATATTAATGACCTAGATCCTGGTGTTCAGGGTGTGATTTCCGAATTTGTGGATGATAGAAAAATTGGAAGCATTGTCAACTGTAATGAGGATAATCTTGAACTTCAAAGGGATGTAGATATATTGTTGGATTAGGCAGACAAGTGGCAGATGAAATTCAATGCAGAGAAATGTGATGTGATTCAGTCTGGCAGGAAGAATGTGGAAAGACAATATAACACAAGGGAAGAAACTGTTAAACAAGTGCAGGAGCAAGTGAACCTTAATGTATATGTAAATAAAATGGCAGGTCATGTTGACAGACAATAAAGCATATGGTATCCGAGGTTTTACTAATAGGGGCATTGAGTACAAGAATAAGAAGGTCAAGTTGAACTTGTATCAAACAGCAGTAAGGAGTACATCTGGAGTACTGTGTTCAGTTCTGGGCACTTGAGGAAGAATGCGAAAGCATTGAAGATTCTCAATAGGAGATTCACAAGAATGATTCTCGGGATGCAGAACTGTCGATATGAGGATAGTTTGGAGAGGTTGGATCTGCTTTCCTTGGTGAAAAGAAAGCTGAGAGGAGACATGATAAAGGTATTCAAGATCCTGAGGGCCATGGACAGGATAAATGAGAAACTGTTCCCCCTCAAGGGTACATCAAGAACTAGATACAGATTCAAAATAATTGGCAAAAGGAGTAGAAGTGATGTGAGGAAAATTGGCCGCGATTCTCCCATCGCAACCCACAACTTTTCAGTTGGGTCACGGTGGGAGACACGCATCTCCGACCTTGAACGGGATTTGCGCAGGTACCAGGAACATATGTGCATCTCCCACAGCCACTGAACAGTCGCCGGCCAGACCACGCTGGAAACCGGCAGGAAGACAGGTAAGTCATTTAAATCTTTTTTGAATGTACTTTAAATATGTTTATTCGTTAACTTTCGGGACCTTTCAGGCCCTGATTGAAACTCCCACCCCACCAGGAGTACTTCATTCTGGTGGGGTTTAGAGCAGCTCCCCATGTTTGGAGAGCTAGCGGGAGACCCTGCTGGTATGAAGGGGGGCGGCAATCTGGGGCCCCCCAGGGGGGTCAGAGAGCAGAGGGGTGGTGCCCCCTGGGCATGGGCCCCCAGCACTGCCAAAGGGACTAAATGCCCAGGCCAGGGGGCACCTTGGTGCTGCCCATTGGGCAGTGCCAAGTAGGCGGAGCCTATTGTGGGCATGGCTTAGGGGTGATTGGTGGGGGGTCTCACTGCCACTCTGCATGGGGATTGGTCTGGGATGGAGGGGGAGCAGTGATTGGCAGGGCTG
Source organism: Carcharhinus amblyrhynchos (assembly GCF_965287045.1). Taxonomy (NCBI): domain Eukaryota; kingdom Metazoa; phylum Chordata; class Chondrichthyes; order Carcharhiniformes; family Carcharhinidae; genus Carcharhinus; species Carcharhinus amblyrhynchos. Next base: position 80,736,270 of record NC_137327.1, read on the forward strand.
GGGTGGGGGCTGCTTCTGGGGTGGGGTCTGACCTCAGAAGGGGTGGTCAGCAGAGGGGTTTGTCTGCTGGAGCGAAGGGGGTGGGGAGGATCGCCACTGTTGTGGGGGGTGGGCTGTACATCAGGGCGCTCTGGGATGCGGGGATTGGCTGCATCCTGGGAATTGCTGTGAGGGCCACGATCAGGCCTTGGGGGGTTGTGGGGGGTGTGGGGCTGCTGGATGGGCAGCACTGTGAGGGTCCAGGCGGGCCAGCAATCAAGCTGGCCAGCAAATGGGGAGATTGCCAGCCCGGGGCCACTGCGTGTGCGCAGAGTTCCAGAACTATCAAACTCCAATGTGAATAGGCCTGCCCCCCCTTAAGTTTTTAATGAGATTCCTGACTGGGACCTCAGCAATGCATAGAGTGTGGAGATTCAGGTGAGAAGCTGAACTGACAGAACAGCCGGGATTTAGAACAGTTCTCCCACCAATTCAGCACTGTTGGGAGAATCGCGGCCATAATTTCACTTAGAGGGTGATTGGAATCTGGAAAGAACTTCCCAAGAGAGTGGTGGAAGTAGGTTTGTTCGAGATTTTCAAAAGAGAATTGGATTTCTATCTGAACAGGAAGAGTGTGCAAGGTTACAGGAATATTTTGATTTTATTTGATTTATTATTATCACATGTATTAACATACAGTGAAAAGTATTGTTTCTTGCACGCTATACAGACAAAGCATACCATTCATAGATAAGGAAACGAGAGAGTGCAGAATGCAGTGTTACAGTTATAACAAGGGTGTAGAGAAAGATCAACTTCATGCAAGGTAGGTCCATTCAAACATCTGTTGGCAGCAGGGAAGAAACTGTTCTTGTATCGGTTGGTACGTGACCTTAGACTTTTATATCTTTTTCCCAATGGAAAAGGTGAAAGTGAGAATGTCTGGGTGCTTGGGGCCCTTAATTATGCTGGCTGCTTTGCCAAGGCAGCAGGAAGCGTAGACAGAGTGAATGGATGGGAGGCTGGTTTGCATGATGGATTGGGATACATTCACAACCATTTGTAGTTTCTTGCAGTTTTGGGCTGTGATACAAGCAGAAAGAATGCTTTCTATGGTGCATCTGTAAAAGTTGGTGAGTCGTAGCTGACATGCCAAATTTCGTTATCTTCTGAGAAAGTAAAGACGTTGTTGGGCTTTCTTAACTATACTGTCGGCATGGGGGGAACAAGACAGGTTGTTGGTGATCTGGACACCTAAAATTGAAGCTCTCAATCCTTTCTCCTTCATCCCCATTGATGTAGACAGGAGCATGTTTTCCACTGCGCTTCCTGAAGTCAATATAATCTCCTTTTTGTGACATTGAGGGAGAGGTTATTGTCGGTACACCAGTTAACCAGATTCTCTATCTCATTCCTATACTCTGTCTCGTCATTGTTTGAGATCCGACCCACTACAATGGTGTCGTCACCAAACTTGAAAATCGAGCTGGAGGGGAATTTGGCCACACAGTCATAGGTGTATAAGGAATTTAGTAGGAGGCTCAAACACAGTGGACTAGGTAGAATGCTTTTTTCACCAAGCCAGTGCGCATTCGACAGACCAAAGGGCCTCCTTCCACACTGTTAAAATTCTGTCATTCCGTAGTTTAACCCATTTTGGTGCTGAGCAGGCTATTGGTTTGGAGATTATAAACTCACTTTTATTTCCATGGTGCTAAATTCTTGGCCTTGATGATATGAGGGGTTTAAGGTGACTTCCCAACAAGGAAGAGTCATCTCTGAACCTCCATCATATGCTTCCAATCGAATAGAATTGGTGGAAAGTTTGAGAACATGTCACCATCTGCCTCTTAGCTGCTAACCAGGAAAGATGAGGAGATTGATTTTTTTAAAAAGTATTAAATACAAATATAGAACTCAATATTGTAATGAAGGTTGGAAATGATAAGTAGTCTTTATGAAATGTCACACGCTAAAAATCAGGATGTGTGAACAAATTTTGTCACCTAACAGATATTAGAAGCAGAATAAATTATGAAGGAAAAATGTTGGAGGAGGAAACATGAGTGACTTTAAGCGACAAATGGGTGCATTCTGAAGAGAGGTGGGGAGGTGCAATTTATCAGTCAAAAGGAATAGACTTATTTGGACAGATTAATCTTTTCCTGTTCTTAATTCTTATGGGTTTAATTATTTTTCATTATTCTTTAAATAAATTGGAAAAATAATAAGCCTGTTGCATTTTATGAATGAAATATTACAAATTTCATACTCATATCATGAAGTAATACATAAATATTGTTCTAATGCTGTATTGTATGATTTCATTCACTAAAGGGTTTAATTTCTCTTATTTGTGCTATGGGTAACAAGTTTATGTAAAATTCCTTTGTGTGGTACTCTTAAGTTGACATTTATCAATGAATGTTATAATGAGTGATGCAATGCAGAGGTTGTTACTCACAAGAGTGTGCCATTCGAGGTGAAACGTGCGGGAGCATGCAAGTCGCAGACAATAACCAGCAGTGAAATTAACCTGCAAGCAACTATATTGGCAATGAAAAACACAATGGTCATTATATAAGGCACAATAAATACTTTCAAACACTGAAATATGTGAGTAAGTAACACACAAAGGACTTTTTGGGCAGGAGCATTAACCAGTGTGCAAGTACAGAACATTAAACTCCTGTAGCTACATCATATCTGGAAAATTCAACTTACCCAGTAGTCGGGAACTGATTATTTTCTACTTTGAAGAGTTGAAAACCAAAGAAATTAACTATTCAGTGAGTTCATCCCTTCAGTTTTTGTTTACTGTGTTTTTGTCTGTTTTCCTCACAGAAACCACTTAAGTTTAGTCTCTGCATAACATCTTATTTATGTTGAAGAATATCATTGTTGATGCTAGTTACCATGACTAAAGGTTGAGGGTCTGATTTTAAAGTTATTCACTTACACAAAGTTAAAATTGAGCCCAAGTAAGTTTTGGGAAAATGGAAGGTTAATTCTAGCAAGTTAAAAAATATAGGGTGGAATTGCCAGGGTCGTAAAATGTAAAGAGACATAAACTCCATTAAGAGGCATCTGGATGGGTACACGAATAGAGAGGAAATCGAGAGAAATGGTCTGAGAAAGGGCAGAAGGTTTTTTGTTAGTTTAGTTAGGGTATCATGATTGCCACGGGCTTGGAGGGCCAAAGGGCCTGTTCCTGTGCTGTACTTCCCTTTGCTCTTTGTTCTCTAATTTCAGCAGGGCTGAAAAATCCAGCCAGTGCAAAATTCCACCCATATTATTTATTAAACACCAGCGGTGATGATTTCTACCCCTTCCTAAAATGTCTTAATACCAGAAATAAATGCATGGAGTTTAATTCTCCCAGAATTGCAAATGCATTCACACTTTTGCCAGAAAGTGACCAGAGAAAATCTTTACGCATTTGCTCATAATATTGTTATCGACCAGACTAAGTCACCCCACAGGGTCTTGTGAGTCACCACCAGTGAGTTCTGTGAAACTTCTCGAAAGCTGGTTTGCACTTAAGCCGATGCTTTCAAAATGTATCTGATACTGGCATCCAAAGAAGACAGGGAGAAAAAGAGATGTTACAGTTGTTTAATGTTCAAGCCCATAGAAGAAGCTAAGACAGAGATGCTTTATGATAAAGATTTCCTCTTTTCTGCACTGGACATTCCATATTAATTTATAGAGTAATTGGCAATATTATTATTTGGACAACATTTAGCTTTGTTTAAGATTAGCAGCTATCATGTGTTTTTGTGCAAATCTATGTAGATTAAGACTAATTATCAAGTCAATTGATGAATGAGAAACAGGTATTGTGTCTAGAAACTCAGAATACAATGCCAAAAACTGTGTCTCCATGGGTTATTGAGTAAGAAACATGTTGATTATTAACAATGTATTTTATGCTTTTTGTCAATTAACTCATTATCACTTCATCACATGCTTGCATTGAACATTTTTCTCAAGGTATGCATTTATTTTATTTTTATCTGTCCATTTATTTCTCACAATTTTTACACAATTGTTCTTTTTTTAAAATGCAGAATTATGTTGTGGAATTGACACAAGTGCCACCCAAAATTTACTGTGTACTCATTTATGCCCTGTCTGAAGATTATCTGAGTATTGCAACATATTGAGTTAACAAGTGCAGTCAGGCTAAACTCATCAAGAACCTCATTATAGTTAGGGTAGAGCAAAGGCTTGTTTTGCCACAAAATAAATTTTGCCAAAATCTGGCATTTGTCATACTGCTATTGAGACACATACTTCTTAGATATAGCTAAAATGTGTGACGATGTAATAACACTGATTGATAGCCTATCTGAGTTTCAGTAATGATTCTAAAGAGCCATAGGTGCTAGACAGTCACATGTGAGTTCCCAATGCATAATGATCAGTATAATGTTAGAGTGGTTATGTTACTGAACCAGCAACCCAGAGGCCCAGAACAATGATCTGGCAACATGAGCTGGGAAATTTAAATTCAGCAAATTGAATACATCTGGAATAAAAACCTAGCATCAGAAATGGTAACTGAGAAACAACTACATTATCGTAAAACCCACCTGGTTCATGAATGTCCTTTAGGGAAGGAAATCTGTCACCTTGGCCTCCAAGTCAACAGCAATGTGGTTGACTCTGAGCCGCCCTCTGAAATGGTCTAGTTAATCCTTTTGCTTCTGTCAAATCCTGTATCTCATCAGAAAAAAATCATACAGGCCACTTGGCATCAATCAAGGGATCAGAAAGGGCAAAGACACAGCCAACCTCTACTCGCTAACAGCTGGGAAGATGTGCAAAAATTGACAGAGCTTTCCCACAGACCAATCAAGCAACAGTATGACATAGGCACACTCATAGAATCATACCTTTCAGCTAATGTTCCAGACATTTGCTTTCCTGGCTTCACCATCCAGTGGGAGCATAATCATATCTACTCAGAACAAAGTAACCCTGGGTGTCCTCAGCACTAAATCAGGACTCCATGATGCCTCATGGCATTAGGCTAAACATGGCCAAAGAAATCTGCAAATTACCACCTATTGCCTTGTTGCAGATAATGGATCAGTATTCCTCCTGGTTGAACACCACTTGGCGGAAGCACTGAGCATGGCGAGGGCACAGATGATCTTCAGGGAGAGGGATTTCAATATTCATCACAAAGGATGGCTAGTTTACACTGCAACTGACTCAGATATTCGAGGTCCTAAAGGTTGATTCGTGGGTGGCTAGCACAACTTAAAGCTAGCCTGAAATAGAAAGAGAAAATGCTACAAAAACTCAGCAGGTCTCGATGCTCCTGTGAATAGAGAAATAGGTCAAACATTTTGATTCTGAATGACTTCTACAGAGCTCTAAAAAGAGAGAAATGTTTGGATTTTATATGGTACAAGAGGGGGTGGAGCAGTTGGAAGAGGGTAGATGATCAGTTATAGGTGGGAGCGAGGAGAGATTGCAACAGAGATCTGTAGGACATGAGACGGAGGAAGTGCTAATGACAATATAAAAGACAATAGAAGGTGCTGATATGGTATTAAGGTAAGATATCAGACTGGATGGATTTTACAGCCTCGCCCAAGCAAGAATGGAAATTCCCACCCGAGGTCAATGGACATTTGCGTTGTCCATCCCATGCCCACTCTGATTCCGTGGCGGGTGAGACAGTAGAGTTCTGGTGAATGTGTTAATGGGAAAACAAAAGACCAGTGCTCCGAGAAAGTGAAACTACAGAACAACCATCAGATGGCTCAGTGGGGGAGATGGGATGGGAGTTCCATTGGGACAACACATGCTTTGGATAAAAAAGAGATCAAGATGGAGAAAAAAGATTCACAGTCTAAAGTAGTTGAACTCAGTGTTGAGTCCTGAAGGTTGCAATGTGCCTTATCAGAGAGAAGGTGCTGCTCCATCAGTTTGCACTTGGGCATCACTGGAGCATTGCAGCAGGCCAAGGTGGGACATGTGGACATGAGAGCAAGATGCTGAATTGAAATGGCAAGAAAGGTCGGAGTCACGGTTGCAGACTGAGCAAAGGTATTCTGCAAAACAGTTACCAATTCTATGTTTTGTCTCCTCAATGTAGAAGAGACCACATTGGGAGAAGCAAATATCTTCATGCCATTATCAGCACCTTCTATAGCCCTTCACACTGCATTGATGCCACCTCTGTCTCATGTCCTACACATCTTTGGTGCAATTTCTCCTAGCTCCTACCTATCACTGATCGATCTCCAGCTGCTCCATCCTCTCTTATTCAGTATATAACCCCATATATTTCTCCTTTTTAATCCTCTCTTTGAGTCTGAAGAAGGTCTTGAAATGTTAACTCTGTTTCTCTCTCCAGAGATGCTGTCAGACCTACTGCGTTTTCACAGCATTTTCTGTTTTGATTTACTGTTATTAAAGCTAGCCTCTGCTGCTTAGAGCCAAAATGCACCTCTGAAAGGGGAGGTGAATTATGGGCATTGCTGCCATAATGGCAGGAAGTGACACTGATCTAAGAAACATTGAAAAACATCAGAACATGAAAAAGAATGAGCTTCAAGGTGTCCGAGCACTGCACTGGAGGCCTTGGCAACAGACATCCTACATATGCAGGAAATCCTCCACACGCATGCTCAGGAAGTAGTGGTGGTGAGATCCATGAAGGTCAACATTAAGATTCAAGCCCCAATGACCTGGATGCAATGCCGCATAAAATTCAATGACCTTACATGAAAGGTCAAGAACACTGAATGTGTCTTCAAATAATACATGTTACCAGCTGACTGACACTGTTCAGTTCACTGCAGCCCCCTCAATCACCTACAAAAAATATCAATCACTATTCATATCTGACACTTATACACTGCACCATATTCGCACATTACCCAGCACTGCTGCACACTTCACAACTTGCACTCACCACCAGCTAGTCAACATCACCTATGCAAAATTCACAGCATTCGTTGATGTTAATTGTATACAAATTGGATTTTTAATTGTTTCGGGTGACAGGCAATGGCTGGACATCCATATGTGCTCACATATATAGGAACAGACTGAAAGTGTGGTTGTTGGATTAAAAGTACATGATGTGTAATGAATGTCTCTGCAAATAAATGCTGGTAAGTGTATGAAGACTAGGGTCTGGATTTTCATTCCAGGACCAAGTGCACAGAGTCTGGACAATTCCCAGTTCCTGGGATAATGTGCCCCAGAAGTTTGGATTTTCGATCCCAATGTGGCAAGGTTCCCTGGGAGTTGGGCTACCTGACCCCAGAATGAATACAGAAAGTGCTGGTTGGAAGGGTGGCCTCAGTGTCAAAGCTATGGAAAAAAGGAACTAAACAAAAAGCAACCAACCACCCCTCACTCCGCATATCCCCTCATTCCTTATAACCACTCTCCACCCCCCTCCCCACAAACAATCCCCATCCATGTTAAAACATGCCACCTTATGCCCCATTCATTGCTTCCATACCTCCATGCCAACCTGTGCCCCTACCCGTCTCATAGCCTCTCAAACTCTCCATGTCAATCTATTCCCCTCTACCCATCCCCATGGCTCTTAATAGCCCCAGTGCAAACTTAGCCAATTCATGCCAAGCTATGCCCCTGACCAATTATCATTTGCCTTTACCCCTACTGGGCCAACGCACCTACTATTCACCATAAGCAGACCACAGAACCCATGCTAATGTTAGGTAAAATAAAGTTCTAAGTGTTTATTGCAGACTTTACTAAAGAAACATCCTCATTCATAAAAACCCAGTCACATCATTTACGTTCCTTCAACTACATCCTTATTAAAACAACCATTGAAATTCATAATCTGACTTCAAAGAGTCTATAACCACTTGAAGCTATGAAATGGAAGGTTGTGAAAACAGTCACAGAGCATTAATCCAGTAATGATAGCCTTTCAGCTCATGTCAACAGATAAAGTGAAATAGCCAGCAATTATTGTTTTTTAAACATACCAAAGCATTTGTTTCAAAGATTTAAAGAGCGGGAGTTTTAAATGGCTTTACAGCTAGTTAGTTACCTTTGGCAATCATTTTGAAACTTTTGACATTTATCCACTTTTTATACACATTACTGCCTATTTTTAACAATCCCAAACAGCCCATATGTCTCCCAGGAGAAACCTGACCTCCTCCAAAATGTGTCCCGGACCCTATCCAAATCAAAGAGGTATCCTACCTCTCCAAAGGATTCCGCAAAGTTTAGAACAGCTCCTACCAGGCCTGATCTGTGCATATTGGCTGGAATCTTTCTGTCGTTCACACCCCACCAGCACTGCCAGCGAGGGCAGAGAATTTTGGAGCTCAGTCAAATCTTTGTTCACTGCAGTGGGACAAGAGAATCCCAGGAGCAAGCGAGGCCAGATAATCATTGTGTTTCTCATTCCTGGTTAAAGAAACTCAAACATAACTGGAGGTAGTTGACTTTTATATAGGCAGCAGCCTCTGCAAAGTGCACATTTATAAATTCCAATCCAGGCCCGTTCCTGTGCTCGAAAAAATGTCTGGTGTCACATTCAAGGGAAGGACTTTCAGAGTATTGGCCTCTTCCACCATTTTTGCAGTGACAGAGACTCTTTCTCATTGTGAAAGTTCAGGCCTTGGCTGTAGTTTTAATCTTCACCATCTGGCTATCTGAGCTGCAACAACTGACACACTTGCTTTGCTCTTGTAGAGCAAGATGGTGCAGAAACATACTCTGCAGGAGCTAAATGGAGGAAGATAAATGCACATCCACATCTCAACTCCCAAGGAGGAGACAGTGTAGACTTTTATTGGGATGTCTGTTGCTGAGGCCATGACAAATAGTGGGGCTGAAACCAGTGAGGATGATAGTATCCTCATATCTTATCCATCTTCTTGCATCTCACTTATCCCTGCTGACATTCTCCTGGTTTACAACCTGTTGCAAAGATGCAACTCTTGCCTTCCAACCCTCTCCCCTGGCTGCCTCTCACCCACTACCAGCTTCCTTCCATTATCTTACCTTGTAGGTAAGATAATCGGTGGCACAGTGGTTAGCACTGCTGCCTTACAGTGCCAGGGACCCAGGTTCAGTTTCTGGCTTGGGCCACTGTCTGTGTGGAGTTTGCATGTTCTCCCTGTGTCTGCGTGGGTTTCCTCTGGGTGCCCTGGTTCCTCCCACAGTTTGAAAGACGTTCTGGTTAGGTGCATTGACCCAAACAGGCGCCGGAATGTGGTGACTAGGGGAATTTCACCGTAACTTCATTGCAGTGTTAATGGAAGCCTTACTTGTGACTAATAAATATATAAATTTATAAACTTTAAAACTTGTCCCTGGTTCCTTTCAGATATTCAAGAGGTCCAGGCTGCAGAGGAACATTAAAAAGACAACGATGATGAAAGTGCATTGTCACTCAATTACAACTGACACGAGACCTTCCAAACCCATGACCTTTACCACCTAGAAAAACAAGGGCAGCAAACGTATGGGAACATTATCCCCTGCAGGTCCCCTCCAAGCCACACACCATCCTGACTTGGAACTATTATCACTGTTGTTTCTCAAGGACAATTAAGGATTGGAAAAACATGCTGACCTAGCCAGGGATGCTCACATGCCATGAAAGAACCTTTTAGCTGATGATGGACAACATCAGGGTGGGATCTATACAAGGTGGTACACTGGGCACAACTCGGCAGTGATGAGGGTGGGTGGTGGGGGGGAGGGAGGCGGAGAGGAAAGTCCAGTTACCAGCTCACCAGAGAGTAAGGCCACACACAGGTTCTGCTGCAGAGGATTCAACAGAGTCCTCAAGCTACAGTGGAATGTTGTGTATGGACAATAAAATGCTGCCAGCAAGAATGTCACAAAGCATGAAGGAGTCCAATACCAACTTGTACACGGCTTGGAGCCCATGCTTTCCCAGTGTGGCATTGTGATAAACTCCCTAAGAGCACTTGTGAACCCAATCGTGATGCATCATCAGATGGCCAATAATTATGGAAAATGCTGGATCGACTCAGTGGTTCTGGCAGCATCTGTGGAGAGAGAGAGACAGAGTTAATGTTTCAAGTCTGGATGACTTCTTCAGAGCTGAGGATATGTAGAAATGTGATAGATTATACAGTTGGAGAGGGGGGGTGGAAACATTAACTCTGTTTCTCTCTTCACAAATGCTGCCAGACCTGCTGAGTTTATCCAGCATTTTCTGTTTTTATTTCAATTACCCCACACTCACAGTATTTTGCCTTTATATCGGATGGCCAGTGGTGTTGCAGCTTCATTGCATCATAGGCATAAGTCACCTTGGCTGTTGACTGCTGTGTACAAAGGAGCTTGCGGTTATCACAGCAGTTCGATAATCTGCCCTCCAACAGTTTATCAGGAGTGCTGAGGTGCCAACCTGGGGCAGTGACTGTGGTTCCCTGGAATGCAGATCGACTGTCCTCTCTCAGGAACACAGCTTGCCTTCTCCTACCACTGCCAGTCTGCCACTTTTCTTGCTGTTGTCTGCCAGACCAGACTGCTGCCACCCCTGCTGGAATGGTACCGTCTACAGCCAAGCTTTCTAGACTCCTTCTCCTCAGCCATCTGTAGTCTCCCCATCTGCAACTGAGCAAACTATTATCTGCAAAGCTGCAGCATCTTTGTATCATTGCGTAGAAGCACAGAGACTATCTGAACGGAGATGCCTAGGTTGCTTCCTCCTCCTTCTTCTCCCTGCCCTTCAGTTTCTCTTCATCTAGCTGATAACAAGGGTTGTCCCCTCATGGTGGGGAACTTGTGCAGCATGCCGCAAACCCACAGTGAGTTTTGACACACGATCATTTACCTACTGCAGGGTTCCTCCAGGGCAGTCCAGGTACTGGAAGTGTTGCTTCAACATACCAGTGCTCAGTTCCATCAACCTTTGTGAGGCTATCTGGGTTTCAATGTACACATGCTGCACGTGCATGTGGAGATTGCACACAGGAGTTATGTGGTCAGCAGATAGTCCTCATCACCCAGTAGTCTTTTGGTTTATTATATGGCTCAAATGGGTTGTTGCAGATGAAGACATTATGACTGCTGCCAAAATACCAGCCATTAATCTGCAAGATGCATGGTTCATTGAAGAAATGGAATCCTTTTCGGTTCCAGCAGAGAGCAGAATTGAGAGGTAGCACCCACAAAGCATTGTGCGTGCAATTAATGGCATCTTGTCCCATGGCGACGCCTGTAATTCTAGTAAAGCTACATGCTCACTTTGCCTATTCCACTTTGACAGGGGAGAATGAAATGTAGTCAGTCGTCATTTAGAGAGCCTCAGTGAGTTCTGCACCACAGTGGATAGCACAGTGTAAGATATTGCTAACATCCCTGGACCCCAGTCTGGAAGGAGCCAGATACATGAAAATTCATCGCCACCTTAACTTCCACAGCCACTGACAGTGCAGTCGCTCCCCTGCTCTCAGTTTGGAATTGTGGCTGCAGCAGGAGGCAGATTTCAGTGAGGATATCCTTACTGCAGAAAAGGAACCTCCTATCTTCTTTCTTACTAAGATTCAGATAAAAAGAAATTGCTTCCTGGTTCTGGAGGTCTCCTACTGAAAGCCTTTCCACTCCCCTCCATTCTTTTCCAGCAGCAAGTCCTGCTCTGTGTACACTCTGTGAAATCTCCAAGCCATCCTGCGACCATATCTGGTTTATAAAGAAGTCTTGATACCAGCAGAAACTCCTTCAGCACCTGTCGCACCACTTCCCGTAGATTTATACAACTTGAAGTAACTGTAGAAACCACCAAACACTTGTAGAATCAAAGTAACAACCAGAAGGGGAAAAGTACAGCAGCTAACCTTTAATTGATTGATGGCCCCTATAGCCAGTGCTGATGTGGGGGGAAGGGGTGGTGGAGTCTTGGCTGTTGCCGAACACGTGTCTGACTGTACAAGGTTAGGAAACACCGTCAGCTGAAGTGCAGTGTTCCAAAATAGGGCAACACACTGGTTAGCACTGCTGCCTTGCAGTGCCAGGGACCAGCGTTCAATTCCAGCCTCAGGTGACAGTCTCTGTGGCGTTTGCACATTCTCCCTGTGTCTGCATGGGTTTCCTCCCAGTGCTCTGGTTTCCTCCTACATTCCAAAGATGTGCAGGTTAGGTGATTGGCCATGATAAATTGCCCCTAGTGTCAGGGAGATGAGGAGGGTAAATATGTGGGGCTGCAGGGATGGGACGGGTGGGATTGTTGTCAGTGCAGGCTCGATGGCCCAAATGGCCTCCTTATGCACTGTAAATTCTATGATTCTATGAAAATGACACTGCTGGTGCATTGTATGCAATTTATGTCATCTTGCCTGCTCTACATACTTCTGGCAGCTATTCACTGAGCATGCTAACAGCCTACCAAAATAGCATCGAGAATGAGTTGCCCCAACCAAACATGTGGGTGCCATCTCTCATTTCAAAGGGCACTTCTAATGTCTAAACAGGGGCATAAAAAATATGCATTTTTCTTTTGTATATCAAGGACTGGTCGTTGGGTGGCACAGTGGTTAGCATTACTGTCTCACAGCGCCAGGAACCCAGATTCAATTCCGGCCTCAGGTCACTGTCTGTGTGGACTTTGTACATTCTCCCCGTGTGTGCTTGGATTTCGTCCAGGTGCTCCAGTTTCCTGCCATGCTCCAAAGATGTGCAGATTGGGTGCATTGGCCATACTAAATTGCCTCTTAGTGTCAGGGGGATTAGCAGGGTAAATACTTGGGGCTACTGGTGTAGGACTTGGGTGGGATTATTATCAATGCAGACTCGATGGGATGAATGGCCTCCTTCTGCACTGTAGGGATTCAATGATTCTGCGATATCTAAATAACCCTTCTTCCACAAATCATTCATTGCCAGCTCTTACCTAATATTTAATCCATCCATTCTTCCCATTACTTTTCAAATGGCTTTGTTATCAGAGTTCAGCTTGCTATTCTGTATCTCTTTTATTTTCATTTCCAAGTTAACCTTTCCCTTAACCCTGAAATGTTGAACACTGCAGTTGAAACGGATCAATAATCCTTTCTGACCTTCAAATGTACACCAAGCATTGGGTGTTCTTTTGCATTTCATTTTTACTGAGTCTGCATATTAAATCAAGTGCCTGCACTCTGAATTGAAACAATTCTCTGTTGTCTCCCGTCAACATAATTACTGGAACAGTATTTAAAGCATTTTTGCAGACCGGGAAGGAAGGTGAAGAAGGTATTCCTTCTCTTACATATAAGAAATTGATTGTTCAATCAGCCTGTTTATTTCCCCAAAAGATTATCTAATAGGTGTCCTTCAGTTTTCACTGGAATATTCCATGTTAAATAACAAAGATAGTTTTTATTCAGGATACGTGGCATTGATTCTTCACAAGTGTATAACCATAAGGTGATCAATCCTATCCAGCAAGCTCTGTGTCCAATGGTTTTTGCCAAACTTCCAATATTTCTCATTATTTAGTAAAGAAAAACAATTTGGTTATGTCACCATTCATAATCAAGTCTCCAAAATCAGAGCATTAATGGACTGGTCATGCTGCTCACTGGGTTGAAGACTTGGGCGTAGATATCATGTTCCTTCCCTTTATTTTCAATAGACAAGTTGAAATTTCGATCATGTGCCTTGCATTATCTGTTCAACCATGGTGATGGTCACTGAAGTGGAAAGAGAGAGCAGCCACGTCTTAATAATATTCCTGCCAACATTCAGCAATGTGAACTTTTGAGTAGGCTGAACAATGTTGCATAAATTTAAAAGTGTCTTATTTAAGAGACTCATTTACTTTCAAGTGAATGTGATGAGATTTTGTTTCTAATGCTCTAATTACCATGAAGAAATGGTTAGATCCATTAAATTCAATCTCAATTACCTTGCTTTCTATTATCAATGTGACACCGTAATTAAACCGCAGCCCTTTCATTTTATGTTTAGATCCCTCTCGGGGCGAATTGTTGGAGGAGTCTGGTGGTTCTTCACCTTGATTATAATCTCATCATACACTGCCAACCTTGCTGCATTTCTCACTGTGGAGAGAATGGTTTCTCCAATAGAAAGTGCAGAAGATCTCGCGAAACAAACAGAAATTGCCTATGGAACGTTGGATTCAGGCTCTACCAAAGAATTTTTTAGAGTAAGTGCTTTCCTTGGTTGGTATTCAATTGTTACTATAATCGGTAGTGCAATTTATATATTTTTTAAAACAATACGGTTTTGTGGAATGAGGTATTAAGCTGTGAAGAGTTGGGAAGTTGCAATGATCTCACTTCAATGAAAGCAAACTTTGATCAGCTTTTTTTTAACACTGCCGATGTGTAATCAAACTTGGACATTTGCTAAGGCTAAGTACAGTAAATGGTTAGGTTTAAGTTTGTTTATCAGTGTCACAAGTAGGCTTACATTAACACTTCAATGAAGTTACTATGAAAATCTCCTGGTTGCCACACGCTGGTACCTGTTCGGATACACTGAGGGAGAATTTAGCACTGCCAAAGCACCTAACCAGCAGGTCTTTAGGACTGTAGGAGGAAACCTGAGGAAACCCATGCAGACACAAGGAGAATGTGCAGACTCTGCACAGACAGTGACCCAAGCCAGGAATTGAACCTGGGTCCCTGACACTGTGAGGCAGAAGTGGCAACCACTGTGCCACTATGTCATCCCTTTAAATTTTGCAACTTGGAATCCCTACCAGGCTGAGTGGTTCATTCTGGGAAACACTTACTTTGTGAATGAGATGGTTTCACAGGAAAGCACCAACTCTGAGCGTATAAATAAATGACTAGGAAGAAAACATAGCTGGTCTGCTTATCAGGTTTGTGGATTAAACTAAGATTGCTGGAGTTGCAGACAGTGATGAAGATTGTCAGAGGATACAGCAGGACATAGATAGACTGGAAAATTGGGCAGAGAAATGGCAAATGGAATTTACTCCAAACAAATGCAAGGTGATACGTTCAGATGGGAGCTTTACAATAAATGGCAGAATCATCAAGAGCATAGACACACAGAGACACCTGGGAGTACAGGTCCACAGATCCTTAAAAATGGCGGCATAGGTAGAAAAGAAAGCATATGGCAAGTTTGCCTTCATCAGCCAGGGCATTGAATATAAAAATTAGCAAATTATGTTACGGTTATGTAAAAAGTTGGTTAAGCCACATTTTTAATACTGTGCCCAATTCTGGTCGTCACACAACCAGAAGGACGTGGTGGCCTTGGTGGGAGTACAGAAAATGTTTACCAGGATGTTGCCTGGTATAGAGGGCATTAGCTATGAGGAGACATTGAATAAACTGGGATTATTCTCCCTGGAAAGATGGAGGCTGAGGGGCGACATGAAAGAAGTTTATAAAATTATAATGGATAACGTGAACAGTTGGATGCTTTTTCCCAGAGCAGAAATGATAATTACAAGGGGCACAAGTTCCAGGTAAGGGGGGAAAGGTTCAACGGAGATGTGTGGGCAAAGTTTTTTCACATAGAGGGTGGTGGGGGCCTGGAAGGCACTGCCAAGTGAAGTGGTTGATGCAGACACATTAGCAACATTTAAGACTTATTTGGATAGACACATGAACAGGCAGGGAATAGAGGGATACAGGCAATTGGTCCAGATAGGACAAGGTGATTAGTTCAGGTTTGGTAGGCCGAAAGCCCTGTTCTTGTGTTGCACTGCACTTAGTTCTTTATTTTATACAGCACTGACAGTGCTGTTCTCACACCCTCACACCACTGGGTGAACTGTGCACAATTCATGGATTCTTGTTTGTTATTGAGAGAAAATGACTTCGCAAAACTAGCACAAAAAGCAAACTTGCTTTTCCTTAACTGGTGGGAGCTTTTTATTTTCCTGCAGCATTATATCTACAACTCTCACAGCTACAGCAAAAGCGCAGTCAAGGCTATGCCACCAACCACCTTCACACTGCCTCATTGTACTGAACAGAATGTGGGCATGTTCTGTCAGAAACCCAGACTTTGAGCCGGCGTGCTATCTCTGGTGCTACCTTGTGGTGCAGTTCAGATGTGGCAAGTAACCACAGCTGGGTAAGCAGACATTCCTGTGTCGTTGTGGTGCAGTTGAGGATGTAACATAACTATTGAATGGCCATTCATTTTATCTTGATCTGCCTGGAAAACATCACTGATTCCATAATGCTGGCGTCCATGCTATTGAATGGCTTCAGCATATATGAAATCTGTCTAAGCACCTTAATTCTTTTGATATGCAATTTTTAGATTTTAGATTGTCATCTCCTAGTTTTGTGAATCAATTCGCAAAATACTAGGGAAACAGTTTTTCTCTTTCTTCCTAACCCCACACCATTTTCACTTAGCCTTTCAGTGGGTTGGGATGGCCTTGGCTACAAATCACACATGCACCCCTTAAAGTCGAGGTCCCCAATATGAGGCCTGCAGGAAAACTGTATTTCCACCCGCATGCTGTTTTTGGAAAAACGTGTCAATTTTGGAAGTCCAGCAAAAAATGGTGAGTTTGTCATCACCGGGGGAAGCTTGCTATGAAGTCAAGAATATAAATGTAAAATGTATCGACACCTTCATACGACACTGTGAAAGAAAGATACTATTTCATTGAAGGCAACTCAGCGAAGGTTTACTAGGATGATTCCCGGGATGAAGGAAGTGTCTCATGAGGAGAACAGGCTGGGATTCTACACATTGGAATTTATAAGAACAAGAGGTGAACTCATTGAATTCCTAAGGGGCTTGACAGGGTAAATGCTGAGAGGGTATTTCCCCTCGTGGGAGAGTCTAGGACCAGGAGACAGAGGGTGGAATTTTACTGGCATGTCTACCCAAGGTTCGTACAATCCCGCCTGAGGCTAACAGAGAATGCCATTTTCCGAGTCTCACCCGCCACCCCGAATTGGGGCAAGTATGCCGGTAAAATTCTGGCCATAGTCTCAGAATAAATGGGTGCCAATTTAAGACTTAGATGAGGAGAAATTTCTTCTCTCAGAGGTTGTGAGTCTTTGGAACTCCTTGCCGCAAAGAGCTATTGGGAAGGAGTCCTTGTGTATAATTAAGGCTGAGCTAGATAGATTTTTGATCTGTAAGTGGATCAAGAGCTGCAGAGAAAGGGCAGAAAAGTGAATGTGAGGGATGTTAGATCAGTCATGATCCTATTGAATGGCGGAGCAGGCTCAAAGGGCTGATAGCCCCCTCCTGTTCTTATTTCTTACTGTCTTATTAGCTGCTGCATTGTAATGTAGATGTGCTTTTAATGCTGTTATTTTTCATAGGGATTTTGTTCTGCAAAGGTATCTTGACCCTTATATTGTAATGGTGTAATTTTTATCATGCATCACAATACTTTTTCAATCAACAAATGTGCCAAAGTGCATTGAAAATGTTTTATAAAGTCCTGTCTTCCTCTGCTGTCATGTTTTGTGCTGTGATTTAACTCA
This sequence comes from Carcharhinus amblyrhynchos, assembly GCF_965287045.1. NCBI lineage: Eukaryota > Metazoa > Chordata > Chondrichthyes > Carcharhiniformes > Carcharhinidae > Carcharhinus > Carcharhinus amblyrhynchos. The sequence goes on from NC_137327.1 coordinate 80,753,687, forward strand.
ACTTGAAAGCCACGGCTATAAAAAACTGCTTTTGTATGTTGAAAAAAGCCCCTGCACCTGCTGTCTGTCATTGATTGCCAGGCACTCTGTTTGGAAATGGAATGGGGCATCTTTCTGTTCTGTCAATTTCAAGCAATGCAAGAAGCTTTTGTTATAACAGCGATAGCATTTGTGAATGCTTGACTGGGTTTCAAAAGCTAATAATAGCTTCAGTTCAGTGTATAGTCCATTTATCTAAGAATGATTGAAACTTTTAAGACATATTTAGAAGATGCCTTTGATGTGGGCTTTTTTTTGTTCATAAATCCAATGGGCCCTTAAATGATTTTCTTTAATTTTTCTTTCTTTCCAGGAGCAATAATGGTATGTTTGAATTCAGAGTTTATAGGGTTTTTGGAGGTTTAAAAATAATTCCATTCTTGCTGTATTGTTCCTGCGGACACAATGGAAATTGAGTGAGTGGTTGCGGAGGATACGTGGAGATATAGAGGTGGTGGGGTGATCTGAGGGGTATGGGGTGGCGGGTGAGGGGTGAAGTTTCTGAGGCCTTTAAATGATGGGGCTGAGTCGTATCACCAAGATTCCTGTCCCCAAGCACGTAGGAAATTCCATCCCAGAATCTCAATTACATCTCAGTGATTATCAGATCCAAATTGTGTCACCTCTGAAATGTAATTAGATTTTTTTATCTGTTTGTCTCTGTGCTGGTACTGATGCTTACACTGCAATTTGAACATCAATAGGGCATCAGTCACCTTTAAGAGGAGGGTTCCTGGAGATTCACCCAGTTATTCAAACATAATATGCATTTCTGACTGTTAAACATAGCAAGCTTTGTTTGGATGAAGAGAAAGCAAGGCTAATAATGCAATTAGAACCTGTGCCTGTCGCTTTGATTTGTGTTACTGGTGGCAGGCTTTCAATTGGTAGCTGAGACTCATAAAATCACCTAGTGTACCCCTGTGTAGACAATTTTGGAAGAGAACAAGTTGTCCTAGACATTGCTGTTGATGTTTTAATTTGGAGTTAATGTGCAATATTTTGAGGAGAGTGAAAGGTTGCTCAATAACCCTAAATATCGCTGTTCATTGCTATGGGAGGAAGTCCTGCAAATATGATGGCGCACAGAACAGGTTGATCAACGGAACAGCAAATATAATAACAAGTCATGCAGGGGTTATTCCTTTACATTAGCACGTGTAAGAACATGTCAGATATTTCCTTCCAAAAGTCATTTTGCTAAGTTGTCCTGAGCACTAATTCTGGAGGTAAGACTCAAGAGGATAGAACTATATTGAAACTGCTAGACATTCTCTCAGGAAATGGTGATGGAATTGAATTGCAAAGAAATAACAGGCACATTCTTTTTATTCAGTCACAGGATGTGGGCATCGCTGGCTCGACCAGCATTTATTACCCATTTCTAATCGCCCTTGAGAAGGCAGCACTGAGCCGCCTTCTGGAACCACCACAATTCGTGTGGCACAAGTATATCCACAGTAGCGTTAGGAAGGAAGATCTCCAGGACACAGTTCAAATATTTTTTTTAAGATGGTTGTGTCACTGGCAAAGCCAGCATTATTTTCCATCCCTCAGTGCTGTGAAAAAATGGCTATGGGCATGTTTCTTAAATTGCTGCTGTCCATGTGCTGAAAGTCCTTCCACAATACTAGTGGAAGTTCCATGATATGATCCAGAGATGAAGAAGGATTGAAGGTATATGTTCAAGTTAGCATGGTGCATGACTTGAAGGGGAACTTGGAGGTGTCCCCATGTACTTGCTGCTTCTTTTGTTCTGGCTGGTTGTGATTGCAGCTTTGGGAATGCAAAGGTTATAATTTTAGCACATTTTAAGGACCATCATAGATTAGACATACTTCTCAGATGATCACTCTAAAGCTAAGTTTAAGAAAGACAAATCATAGACATTGAATGCATCTGAAGATCTATTCTTACTTTCCCCAAAGGAAATTGTCTAGCTGTGAATATTGTCATCTTCCAGATATCCTTTTTAACAAGTTTCAGCCATATTATAGTATCTTGGATATTGTGAGGCCCCGGGAATCTCTATTCAGTAACGTCCCTCTCCTCCAAAAAGCATATAGAGCTAGGGTTCATGAGTTTGTGATACAGAAGGCTTTGTGAGACAATATAAATTTTAATCTCAATAAAAATTAATTAAAGAATTGGTCATGAAATTCACCATTTGGTAAGACAGTCAATTGCAACACTAATAGTTCTAGAAAATGATAGAAAATACAAACTTACTTGGAATAGAAAATCCAATTTTATCTCCAAATACTGTCACATTAAAATATTTAAGTAGGAAATCCCTCAATTATTAAAGTAACATTTAACTCAAATCACCAAGTTGAAGAATACAACATTAGCAAGGTGCCTTTGTCCTGGTTATAATTGCCAACCTCTAATAATCATACTGTTTCCATGAGAGATACTGAAGCTATTTTAGAGAATCTGAAAATTTAAAGTATGCTTTCAACTTTTATATTGTCCCAAATAATATTGTATAACTGCTCATTCCTTTGATTTCTAAGAAAGCCGAACATTGATGCAGGCTGCAAGAGATGAGATAAAATCATAGGGCCCAATTTTACCATCAAGTTGCACCCGTTTTTCGGCACGAAAACTTGGTAAAGTTGGGTGTGAGTTGCATAGTGCGATCCGCACCCACCTCCATGCCAGTTCCCCCTTTACCAAGGCCCAAAAATGGCTGCGATCGGGACCGCGCCCGAAACGGGCGCGACAGATATTAAAATGCATTTGCATGCATTTCAATGGACTTAAGCACGTCCAACCTTACTGCCACTTCCCCCTTTATCAACGCATTCGCCCATCCAGATTCAGCCGACATGCTCTACAAAAGTCCAATTCAGGCACTTCAACTAGTGAGGAGATAAGTGCCGAGCATCTGACGGCTCTGCTTGAGATCGGTGAGGAAGGGGAAGATGGATCTGATGGCTCTGCCTGAGAACGATGGTGGGGGGAAGGGGAGGGTCTATTGCCACTCTACCTGAGATCACTGTGGGGGAAGGGGGGGTCTGCTGCCACTCTCCTGCGATCAGTAAGGGGGGAGGGGCACACAATCAGTATGGGTCGCGGACGGGATGGGGGGATAAAGGGGTCAGTATGTTGTGGAGGTGAGGTAGTATTTGTCGGGGCCAGAGGGAAGCATTATCCAGCCCAGGAGGAATGTGGCAGGGGAGAATTATTCTATCTTTTTTCTGTCTGCACATGCGCAGTTAGAGGCACTGATTGGAGCTGCAGGGTTTCAGGCATGTTAAGCCCCATCCACAGGTTTGTGCAGCGTGTATGGGGGCACCTGAGAATGGGTCTAAAAGTCGAATCTGAAACACTCCCAGTTTCAAGTCTGCCCAGCACTTAGAATCAAAATGGTAAAATAGGGCTCAAAGAATCCTACAGTGTAAAAGGAGGCCATTTGGCCCACTGAGTCTACACCCAGGACCTAGCCCCATAACCCCATACATTTATCCTAGCTAGTCCCCTGACACTAAGGTGCAATTTTGCATGGCCAATCCACTTAACCCACACACCTTTGGACTGTGGGAGGAAACCAGTGCACCGGGAGGAAGCCCACGCAGACACAGGGAGAACGTACAAACACCACACAGACAGTGATCCAAGTCAGGAATCAAACCTGGGTCCCCGATGCTGTGAGATAACACTGCTAACCACTGTGCCACTATGCCGTGATGGTTCACCTAACTTTTAGGATTAAAGAGTTAGTTATAATTCAGTTTGTGTTTGGCTAACTTTGTCAAAAAAATCAGTTGACGGTGATTTAAATCTGTCAGAATTAAATCACCTTATCAAATCTCACACTGTGGTAGTTTTTGTGACATTTGTTCATGATTTAGCCTGCGATAAGCTTTGTGGCTTTAAGAGAAACTGTCTCTTATCAGGAGTTATTCTTATAGTTTTAAGATGAGGTAAGTTTTTTTCACTAAGGGACACATAGAGATGAACTTTGCCTTTGCGCAAAATGAACTCCTTTTTAATTTTAAACCCCCATTTAAAAGTAAATAATTCTTAACCCTATAACTCCTCATAAAGGCTGGATTCCTTCACAGGAGGTGCTACAAAACAAGCTTTAAAGGGTTACTGCTGTTCTAACCCAGAAAATCAGTTAGTGAATGATGTAACTGGAGCCAATTTTTATACACTTTCGTTTTTATTTACAGAGTAACACACTACAAGTATACACCACCTAACACAACAACTACAATTTTAGTCTGTGTCTATTTGCCGTGGCCTTGTCAATATCCAACATACAATTTAAACACAATGAATACACAATTAACAGCTGCGTTCTGTATATGGTATACTCTACAGATGTGGTATGCTGATGCTGACTGCATGAATCTTGAAATTGTTGTATAGAATACCAATCAACGGGACTACTTTGACATGACTGGTACTGAGCATTTGATCGGTGTCACAGCAGCAGCCACCTAGGCAAGTGGAGAATATATTATCACACATTCTTGATTTGTGCTTCATTGGTGCTGGAGGGACTTTGGCAAGTCACAGAGTGAGACACTCCGCACTGCATAGGCAACCACTGGCCTGCCCTGTGGACATGACATTTATGTGATTGGTCCAGTTGAATTCTTGTCAGCAGTGATCCGCAGAATATTGATGGTGGGGCATTCTGTGAGATTATTGAATGACATAGAACAAAGAGCAACACAGCACGGGAAACAGGCCCTTCAGCCCAACGAGCCTGCGCCGCCATTTTAACAATGGGGACATGTTGTGGGAGACTTGTTCACCAGAATTCTACCGCCCTGCCCACCATGGGAATTGGGCAGACAATGGGAAGGACTGTTGACCTTGGGCAGAATTTTCCAGTCTCAGTCAAGCAAAGCCGTAAAATTCAGCCCGTTGTCTCTTGTTGGAGATAGTCATTGTCCAGCACTTGTGTTGCATAAATATTACTTGTCACCTATGAGTTCAAGCCTCAGGTTTGTTTATATCCTGCTGCAAGCAGCCACGGGCTGTTGCATTATCTGAAAAACATTCAAGTGAAGTTAAACATTGCGGAATCATCACCAATCAGGCCTTATATTAAAGGGGCAGTTACTAAAGAAGCTTTGAATATAGTTAGGCCTATAAATCTCTGCTCTGAATAGTGCTCGCAGAGATGATCTGGAGCCAAAATGATTGGTCTCCAACATACCTCATTATCTTTCAGAAAATATAAACCTGAAGATCCGAAGAAGGAGATAGGTGACCTCAGCATAACACCTCGACCAACACTAAAGTAAATTTGAGGATGCTGAGTATGTGCCACAAGTGGGCATGCCTAAAATGTGTTCTCCTAACCTGTAAATAATTTTCCCCTCAACCATAGAATATAACCCCTAGATTGAAGAAGGAGGCCATTCAGTCCACTGAGTGTGCTCTTACTCTCTGAAAGAGTATCTTATCCAGGCCCACCCTATCCCTGCGCATTTACCATGGCCAATCCACCTCACTGTATATCTTTAGACTGGGGGAGGAAACCGGAGCCCTTGGGTGAAACCTGCGCAGACACAGAAAACTCCACATGACTACCCAAAGCCAGAATCGAACCCAGGTCTCTGGCGCTGTGAGGCAACAGTGCTAACTACTATGCCACCATATCACCCTGAACTATAACTATTCATCATCTCTTATCATCATCTGATATCATCACTTATCATCACTGTTGCCTCACAGTGACATAGTCCTAAAGGACCATAGACATCTCTCTCCATTAAAGAAAGAAAATTGGCATCATCCTGTAACACACTCTAGCCATTCTAGCCAACTGAACCAACTGATCTCTTTGTGATAACTATTAAGAGCAGTGCACTGAATACTTACGATGTACGACCCTACTGCAATATAGAGAGAAATACACTGAGGAACTACATGAACCAAAGTGTTGATACAAAACAGGCTGAGGGATCCTTCGCACAATAAATACCTAATAACCAATCTAGTTGCATAAATCATGTTCATTTCCCACCATACAGGATGGCATGTAGAATGGGCAGCAGCATATTACTGTCTGTATTCCCCAATCTTGCCTGATTTGTTATATGGTAAGGTATCATAAAACAAAAAGGGAAATTGTTATAAGATACCAGGAAGAGGCCCCAATCATGTCAAGTCCTTGAGGAGACCATCCTGGAAATTGTAACGCATGAAGGGAGCACTTTCACTACACAGATTGCGATATTTCACAAAGGCAGCTCACCATTACCTTCTCTAGAGCAAATAGGGATGGACAATGAATGTTGTGCTTGCCAGTGACACCTACAACCTTTCAATGAATTATTAAAAAATGACATTACACAAATATAAAATTAGTTTCCTGTGGCCAGAGAGTTTATTCAGCAGTAGTGTGATGGAATTCTTTCCACTTGCCTGGATGAGTGCAGCTCCAAAAACACTCAAGAAGCTTGACACCATCCAGGACAAAGCAGCCTGCTTGATTGGCACCACACCCACAAACATCCACCTCCTCCACCACCGATGCTCAATAGCAGCAGTGTGTACTATCCACAAGATGTACTGCAGCAATTCACCAAGGGTCCTTAGACAGCATCTTCCAAACCCATGACCCACTTCCATTTAGAAGGACAAGGGTAGCAGATACATGGGAAGACTAGCTTGGAGGGGAACTTACAGATGGCACTCACCATTCTGACTTGGAATTATATCGCCATTCCTTTTCAGTTGCTGGGTCAAAATCCTGGAATTCCTTTCCTAACGACATTGCAGGTCAATCCACGGAATGTGGAGCGCAACGATTCAAGAAGATGGGTGGCTCGGTAGCACAGTGGTTAGCCCTGCTGCTTCACAGCTCCAGGAACCTGAGTTCAATTCCCACTCGAGTCACTGTCTGTGTGGAGTTTGCACATTCTCCTCGTGTCTGCGTGGGTTTCCTCCAGCTGCTCCGGTTTCCTCCCACAGTCCAAAGATATGTGGGTTTGGTTGATTGGCCGTGCTAAAATTGCCCCTTTGTGCCCTGGGATGTGTAGGTTAGAGGGATTAATGGGTAAATGTGTAGGGATATGGGGATAGGGCCTGGGTGGGATTGTGGTCGGTGCAGACTCGATGGGCCGAAGGGCCTGTTTCTGCACTGTAGGGTTCTATGGTTCGAAGATAGCTCATCATCAACTTCTCAAGGGCAACGAGGGATGGGCAATAAATGCTGGCCAGCCAGCAACGCCCATGTCCTATTAGTGAATAAAAAAAAGTTATGACTTAGAACACAGTTTGAAAATCCAGTGACATCTCATTTACCAGGTGTAATGTTTTCAGAAGGTCTTAAAATGATATTACAGCAGGGGAAGATCGGATTCCTAGCCAGAATTTTATTGCCTCGCCTGCCCCAGTATCAGGGTAGTCGAGGCTTGCAGATCAGCATTCTCTGTTGGCCTCAGACAGGACCTTACAAGCTTTGGGTGGACCCTAAAGTTTGCTATTAGTAAGGACATGAACTTGTGGAGGAGCAGTGGAACATTTTAGGTTTCTGTGCTTAACTCCATGTGCGTGGATTCAGAGGTTGCTGTCAGTTGTAATGATACCGAATGCTGACAGTTTCACCATCATTACAACCTCAAAATCTGGGTCAGTGAGTTTGAGAAGGTAAAACATTGGGGAGAAGCGATAAGTCATACTGACAACTGTAAAGCAGGCATCCCTTCCTCACAGGAGCCCTGTGCCTGTATCTGCTGCAAGATCTAGGGATTTTGACCTCATAAGACAGGGCTTATAAAAATAGATTGCTGCCTGATCTGAGCAGAATCACTTACGAGTCACTTGTGCTTGTGCAAAATACCCTGCAAGATCTGACAAGCAGTCCACTAGTCAGATTTGTACATCACGAATGAACAGTTATCTGCACTGCAATTTTGTGGAGCACTTGACAATTCCTGTTTCATCTGCAGATGTGGCACAGGTCTAATTGGGAGCATCTCTCATGAATGTTAAATGTAAGTGACAAGCCGAAATTCCAGTCAAAGAGTTGGAGGAAATAATAAAATGATAGGGCAGGATAAAAAAGGATGAAATGAAACTCTATTTACAAGCAAGATTTAATTGTTATTGATGTATAACTTACTTGATATACAGGGAGGCACTAAAGCAGCCCTGGATGCACTTTGACCAAACAATTGGTCCTTCATTCGTTATTGGATCTTCAGATCTAAGTTTAAAGTTTATTAGTGTCACAAGTAGGCTTACCTTAACTCTGCAATTAAGTTACTGTGAAAATCCCCTAGTCACCACACTCCCTCACTTGTCTGGGTACACTGAGAGAGATTTTAACATAGCCAATGCACCTTAACCAACACATCTTTCAATCTGTGGGAGGGAACCAGAGCACCCAGAGGAAACTCACACAGAGACGGGGAGAAAGTGCAGACTCCGTGCAAACAGTGACCCAAGCTAGCTAAGAACTAGTTGCAACGATGCACTTTGTATACAAATTAGCAGAGCTTTCGCAACACTAGTACATGAGAAAAGGAGGTTTGTTCACCCGTTTTTCACTCATCTGATAGTGGTCAATCAAATATTGAGGTGGATAGCACTGAAACATTTCTGGATGTTAGATTGCTTCCTTACCAAATATATTAGACATAATGTGAGGGAAATTAATTTGCCATTCTTACTCATGAGCAATGAGACTCAAATAGTAACAGACCTCCATATGAGTAAAGATCTCCCAAGACTGACGATAGCATTGTCAAATCTAAGTTGATTAGCCAAGTTATTTCTGTTGGTAATAATACTGGCATCATCTAGCTGGGCAGATTGAGTCATATAGCTTTTAAATATTCATCCAAAGTTTAGGAGAGTTGAAGTTGCACGAGTGAGAGGTGAGGTTGATTGAGTGATGATATTATTTAAGGATAACTGTAGCATAAAATGCAAATGAAACATCTTCAAAGTTATGTATGCTTTCAGATTAAAATAAGGATGTTTATTTCAATAAGACTATTGTTCTTTCATGATGATGTTCAGAAAAGGGATACTCAAGGGCGAGTATTTAAAAACAGATATAAGACTCAATTAAGGACAACATAATCTGGTAGTAGATTGGCCAGAAGAGGAATGAAAAGTTAAATTATGGATACGTGTAACATGACAGCATGGCATTTTGTAATTATGTTAGGAATTAAGGGAAGGAACTTAGTGATCCTAGATCTGGTGAGGCACAGAAGGTGCAGACGAAGCAGAAAGTGGATAAAGAACCCAATGAGGTCAGGAGCAAAGAGGTTCTGTCGAACATAACAGCAGGACTTCATTAAAAACTGTTTGCTCCATTTTATACCTGGAAGCCAGTTAAATTGGAAATCAGGCTGGAGGGCAGAAGGGAAAGCCAGCAACAGGAGGCTGCAGCCAGGGAAGGCAGTCAGCAGCAGTTTTTAAAAATATATACATTTGCTGGATGTGAGTATCACTGACTGGGACACCATTTATTGCCCATCCCTAATTGCCCTTGAGAAGGTGGTAGTGAGCTGCCTTCTTGAACCACTGCAGTCCATGTGGTGTAGATACACCTGATATGGAGATGCCGGCATTGGACTGGGATAAACACAGTAAGACTCACCTGACAAAAGGGGCAGAGCCCCGAAATCTAGTGGTGTTTGCTACCAAATAAACCTGTTGGACTTTAACCTGGCGTTGTGAGACTTCTTACTGTGTAGGTACACGCACAGTGCTGTTAGTGAGGGAGTTCCAAGATTCTTATGCAGTGTCAGTGAAAGGATGGTGATACATTTCCATGTCAAGATGGTGACGGGCTTAGAGTGGAACATGTAGGTGGTGATGTTCCTATATGTCTGTTGCCCTTGTCCCAGGTGGCAGAAATTGTGGGTTTGGAAGGTGCTGCCTAAGGAGCCTTGGTGAGTTGTTGCAGTGTATCTTGTAGATGGTACACACTGCTGTTACTGTGGAGGAGGTGGTGGAGGGCATGAATGCTTAATGAGGTGGATGGATTGCCAAACAAGTGTCCTGGATGGTGCCAAGCTTTTTGTGTGTTGTTGCACTCATTTAGGTGAGTGGAGAGTATTCCATCACACTCCTGATTGTGCCTTATAGATGGTAGACAAGGCATTGGGGAGTTAGGGGCTGAGTTACTCTCTGTTGATATCTCAGCCTCTGACCTGCCACAATGGCCGCAGAATTCATATGGCTAGACCTGTTCGATTTTGGTCAGTGGTAACCAGGATATTGATAGTGGGAGGATTCAATGACAGTAATGTCATTGAATGTCATAGGGAGATGGTTGGATTCTCTTCTGTTGGACATGGTCACAGCATGGCACTTGTGTGGTATGAATGTTACATGCCACTTGTCAGTCACGCCTGAATGCTGTCCAGTTCACCGCATGTGAACACGCAGCGAGGTGTTGTGAATGGGACGGAACATTGTGCAATAATCAATGAACATCCCCAATTCTGACCTTAATGTTGAAGTAAGGTCATTGATGAAGCACCTGAAGATGTTTGAACCAAGGACATCTTGGAGCTCCTTCAGTGATGTCCCAGGACTGACATTATTGACCTCCAACAAGCACAACCGTCTTCCTTTGTGCTAGTATGATTCTAATCATGCAAGAGTTTTCTCCCTGATTCCCATGACTTCAGTTTTGCCCGGGCTCCTTGCCCAGGCAGGGAGTGAGTGCCACTGATTGAGAGTGAAGAGTAGGAGGCTATAATGGGGAGAGAGAGAGCATGAAGAGCAGCTTGGAGTGGGTGGTCAGGATGTAGAGAAAGGCAACGGAGTCTGTGATGTGGTTAGGGCCATGGGAAGCTGCGATAGGGTCAGGGCAGAGGGAGGCTGTGATAGAGAGAGGAGACAACGACTGCACTGAGGTCAGGGTGTGGAAGTTTGCGATGGGGTCAGGTAAGAGGGAGGCTGTAATGGGGTCAGGGGTGAGGGAGGCTGTGACAGAGAGGGAAGACAGAGACTGCACTATGGTCAGGATGAGGGAGGTTATGATGGGGCAGGGAAGCGAGGGTGCGATGGGGCCAGAGGTGAGGGAGGCTGTTACGGGATCGAGGCGAGGGAGGCTGTGATGGGGTCAGGGGTGAGGGAGGCAGTGATGGGGTCAGGGGTGAGGGAGGCAGTGATGGGGTCAGGGGTGAGAGAGGCTGTGATGGGGTCAGGGGTGAGGAGGGCTGTGATGGGGTCGGGGTGAGGGAGGCTGCGAGGGGGGGGTCAGAGTGAGAGACACTATGATAGGGTCAGGGTTGAGGGAGGCTGTGATGGAGTCAGGGGTGAGGGAGGCTGTGATGGGGTCAGGGCTGAGGGAGGCTGTGGTGGGGTGAAGGAAGGGAGGGGCTAGGATCAGTAGGATGGAGGAGGTTTAGCAGTTATAATTCTGAGGGAGCTAAGCGAGTCCGGCAACCAGGGATACGGGAAGCCAAAGATTTCTTTGAGAGATCAGGGACATGTTCCACAAAAGTGTTGCATTCTTACAGCAAAAGGAGCATGGTGAATAGAGGGGATTGATTAATGCTGTCTTCATGAAGACATTTGGTCAAGTTCAATGCAATGTTAGCAAAAATGAGAGTGCATAATCATGTCTTGAGAAAGAGGCTGGGGTGGGGGCTAGTTGTGAGGTTTGATGCTACCGAATATTAAGGAGAAAGGATGCCCAACCTCAGAAGATGACTTCTGGCACAGAAAAGAAGTTGAGGACAGCATAGATGAACCATGATTGAATTGAATGACGGGGCAGGCTTGAAGGGCCAAGTGGCATACTCTTGCTTCTATCCCTTCTCTTCCCGTGTTCTGATGGGGCACCCCCAGCCAACTTCCCTTCCCACCTGGAATGTAGCTTGTATTTTGGGCCATCGTTTGATTGACAGCTCAAATCCTTTGATTTTTGTTGTCAGTTTCTCAATATTTGTTCACACATCATTAAGTGATTTCAAGAGTTTGTGTATTTTGTTATTAATGCTTTAAAATAGCCTGGATGATTGAGACTATTATTAGTTTGTACAGATAGGACCTTTTATTAACAGGAGAAAGTTACGAATGAATCACTTTTTTTGAAAAGGTTTTTTGAAATGCCGCTATACACTGTAAGCTTCATTGCTTCTAGACAGTGTATAGTGGGTCAATCAGCATGGAAGTGTTGTAGCTAAACACAGGGAGCATGGGAAGCCATAGTGGGTGGGTGAGCCTTGCAGAGGGTCATGAGGGGCCATGGAGAGTGTGTGGAAAGGCAGAGCTTGGCCACAGGAACAAGTTCACATCCTCTAAAGACATCTCCAAAATCAGAGAGCCTTGGATCAAACCCATTGCCATTTTTAAAGGACTACTGAATCATCCCACCTCAGTGACAATCTAAACTAGGGTCCCAGATCATAATTCCAGTCCAGAGATGTACGGGTTAGATGGATTGGCCATGCTAAATTGACCCTAGTATCAGAGAATTAGCAGGGTAAAGAACAAAGAAAGTTACAGCACAGGAACAGGCCCTTCAGCCCTCCAAGCCTGCACTGACCATGCTGCATGACTTAAGTAAAACCCCCTTCGCCTCCGGCAACCATATCCCCCTATTCCCATCCTATTCACGTACTTGTCAAGACGCCCGTTAAAAGCCACTACCATATCCGCTTCCACTACCTCCCCCAGCAACGAGTTCCAGGTACCCACCACTCTCTGTATAAAATATCTGCCTCGTATATCTCTTTTAAAACTTGGCCCTCGCATCTTAAACCTATGCCCCCTAGTAATTGACTCTTCCACTCTGGGAAAAAGCTTCTGACTATCCACTCTCTCCATGCGTCTCATAACCTTGTAGACTTCTATCAGGTCTCCCCTCAACCTCCGTCACTCCAGTGAGAATAAAACAAGTTTCTCCAACCTCTCCTCATAGCTAATGCCCTCCATACCAGGCAACATCCTAGTTAATCTTTTCCAAAGCCTCCACATCCTTTTGGTAGTGTGGCAACCAGAATTGAGCACTATATTCCAAGTGCGGTCTCACTAAGGTTCTATAAAGCGTCAACATGACTTGTCAATATTTAAACTCAGTACGCCGGCCGATGAAGGCAAGCATGCTGTATGCCTTCTTGACTACCTTCTCCACCTGCATTGCCACTTTCAGTGACCTATGTACCTGGACACCCAGATCCCTTTGCCTATCAATACTCCTAAGGGTTCTGCCATTTACTATATATTTCCTATCTGTATTAGACCTTCCAAAATGCATTACCTCACACTTGTTCAGATTAAACTCCATCTGCCATCTCTCCGCCCAAGTCTCCAACTGATCTATATCCTGCTGCATCCTCTGATGGTTTTCATTGCTATCTGCAAATCCACAACCTTTGTGTCGTCCACAAACTTACTAATCAAACTTGTTACATTTTCCTCCAAATCATTTATATATATTACAGCAGCAAAGATCCCAGCATTGATCCTTGAGGAAAGCCACTTGTCACAGTCCTCCATTCAGAAATGTACCCTTCCACTGCTACCCATGTCTTCTTTGACCATGCCAGCTCACCTCTGATCCCACGCGACTTCACCTGTCTGCCATGAGGGACCATGAGGTAAATATGTGGGGTTATGGGAACAAGGCCTGGGTGGGATTGTGGTCAGTGCAGACTCGATGGGCTGAATGGCTTCCTTCTTCACGGTAGGGATTCTATGATTATAGAACTCATTACATGAGTAAATGACACTCAGTAGTGCCACTGCTTGTTTTGCCAATAACCTGATAATTATGTCCTCTGCTTACTGACCCTTCTGCCACTGAAACAGATTTTTCTTATTGATTCTATCAACACCATTCCTAATTTTCAGGAGACCTAGAGTGAAAGATTGTTTGCTGATGGCCATCGGCTGTGTTATTTCTACGTGTGTGATAGTCCACAGAGTTTTCTGAAGCAAATCAACATAGCTTTATAATTGTCTCACTGTAAGATGCAAGTATCCAGAGCTAGCGATCTTCGCTCCATGGCTCTGGGTCTGCCAAGTTTGCTTATTCATTCATGGGACATGGGTATCGCTGGCTGATCAGCATTTATTGCCCATCCCCAGTTGCCCTTGAGAGGAGTTGAGAGTCAGCCACATTGTTGTGGCTCTGGAGTCACATTTAGACCAGACCAAGTAAGGATGGCAGATTTCTATCCCTAGAGGACATTAGTGAACCAGACGGGTTTTTCCCAGCAATTGACTATGGTTTCATGGTCATCGATAGATTGTTAATTCCAGATTTTTTTATTGTATTCGAATTCCACCATCTGCCATGGTGGAATTTGAACTAGGTTCTCCTAGAACATTAGCAGAGTTTCTGGATTAGTACTCTAGTGATGCTACTCAGCCATTGCCTCCCCTTGCTTTAGACTAATCATAGAATCCCTACAGTGCAGAAAGAGGCCATTAGGCCCATCGAACCTGCACTGACCACAATCCCTCCCAGATCCTATTTAGCAATTTAGCATGGCCAATCAACTTAGCCCGCACATCTTTGGACTGTGGGAGGAAATCGGAGCACCTGGAGGAAACCCACACAGACACGGGGAGAACGTGCAGAGTCCACACAGACAGTAACCCGAGGCCAGAATTGAACCTGGATCCCTGACACTGTGAGGCAGCAGTGCTAGCCACTGTGCCGCTGTGCTGCCCATGGCAGTAGTAAGAGGTCCAAACAGTATAACTTTATGGTGCCTGAGAGTTCCAGCAGCACTTCACCATCCCTACTCATCTTGGACAGTGAACACATGTGCAAGTAGAACCAATCTGTTCTGCCAGCAGATTTGTGGTTCAACAGCTGCTTGATTTATCAGCACAGCAGAAAACCTGACTTCGCTACAGGATCCAACCCATATGAGCAGTGGCAGGGGGGGACACAGTATAAAATACATGAAGCCAGTAATGCGGTGCATTCATCCCCTAATGTGTAATTATGCTGGCAAGAGCTACCACAATTAGGCTAATGCCACCTTCCACACAGTGGTGCACACCACGCTCACCTTCAGAACAGATGGAAACCAAGTGAGAACTGTTCAAATCTGCATTCTGAATATCACAGCCATCATCACACATTCACAGCTGACGGAACTATTGTTGACAACAATAAGTACAGGTTGTAGCGTGATTATATCGATATTACATAAATGTTAAATGTCACTGGCCATGTTGCACAAATTATGCTAATTGGCCAAATTGTGCACCAATCCTGATCAAAGCATCAGCGCTTGACAAGGACAACTATACGGTGAAATATTTCATTGAAATGAATTGGTAGTACAGTATTAAGCATTCTAAAGAAGGATAATGATAAAACAACAGAGGTACTAAACATTTTCCAACATTTTTTCAAAGAAGAAAGCAAAAAAGACAGATTGGCTGAATGTTATGTCTTTGATGAATTGGGAAAACATGAAGCTAGGGATTTATGTATCTGCTATTACAGCAAGAATTAATTTATATCGCTTCTTTAACATAGGAAAAAATCCCAAAAGGTTTCGCAGAGGACTGAGGAAAATGGCCTCTGTGCCAAAGGAAAAGATTAGGATGGTTGAATAAAAGTTTACTCAAAGAGATGAATTTTAAGGATGGCCAACAGTAGGAGAAGGACACAGAGAGATACGTGTGTAAAGATGGGAATTCCAGAACACGGGATCTGGGCAGCTGAAAACATGAATGCTTACAGGGCAAAGTAAGCGATGACTGCACAAGAGACTAAAACCAAAGGAACAGAGAGATCAAAAAGTATTTCTGCACCAGAGGAGGTTACGGAGATAGGGAGGGATTTAAAGATAATAGGACAAATTTTCCCATTCTTCCTGCCACGGGAATCAAAGAAGACGAGGGGCAGACCATGGAAAGGTCCATTGACCTCGGGATTTTCCAGTTTCGGGTGGGGGGGGATGTGGCAGTGAGGAAAATGGCAGGAAAATCCCGCCCCACACAAGAATTTTCAGTTTGAAGCTTAGGGAGCCAATGTATGTCAGGGAAATCAGACTTGATGAGTGAGTGAGAATGTGTTGAGATCAGCAGAGTTTTTGATGAGCTGGAATTTGGAAGTGAGGAGTGGGAAGCCAGCCAGGAAATAATTGGAATAATCAATTCCAGAGCTAACGTAAGCACGAATCAGGATTTTCTCAGCAGATGGACTGAGGTGAATAAACAGAGGCGGAGGT
This sequence comes from Carcharhinus amblyrhynchos, assembly GCF_965287045.1. Classification (NCBI taxonomy): domain Eukaryota; kingdom Metazoa; phylum Chordata; class Chondrichthyes; order Carcharhiniformes; family Carcharhinidae; genus Carcharhinus; species Carcharhinus amblyrhynchos. The sequence continues at coordinate 80,769,871 of NC_137327.1, forward strand.
AAGTTGGTTTTGAGAATATGAGGTCAGAACTTGCAGGTGATTAGGATGTTGAGCAGCATGATTCAGGCTGAGTCAATGGGCGGGATTTTCCGGACATGCACACACCAAAATTGGAAAATCCCGCCCAATGCCAACGGACCTTTGCATGTTCTGTGTCCCATCCGCAATGATTCCCATGGTGGGCAGGACAAGAAAATCCACCTCTCCCCCCATAGCCAAGTGGGGAAATGGACTCAGTGGCAAGTGTACTCACTTTGTAGCAATAACTAAAGTCAATCTTTCCATTGTTTAATTCAAAATGATGGTGAATCTAAGACTGGACTTAGGACAATTAGTCTAGGAACATGGAGGCAGTGGAAGCGGAAGGGGTAGAGCTGAGTCCATAGGTAGAATTTAATCTTACTGACAGGGATCTCACCATTCAAGCTCTTAAGTAACTAGTAACAGACCTGCCGTAGTGTCAAAGATCACTGAGGCAGAAACCCTACCCGCGAAGAAACTAGCCAGTTGGAGTCCAGAGGTTCCCTGTTTATCCCCATCAGTGTCATAAGGGGATTAGAGGCCCAGTGAGGTCAGCATATGTAACAAATTAAACTTTCATTAATCTAATACCCATAACTTGTTTGTTTTGAATCTATTTGAAAAGTAATTTTGCAAGTAGAACAGAGCATCAAAAACAAGTACAGAATGACTGGTTCGCAAACATTGATCAGTGAGTGGCCTGCGGGAGACGATGGCCTAGTGGTATTGTCGCTAGACTATTAATCCAGAAACTCAGCTAATGTTCTGGAGATCGAATCCCACTATGGCAGATGGCAGAATTTGAATTCAATTAAAAATACCTAGAATTAACAATTTAGTGATGACCACGAACCTATCGTCAATTGTTGGAAAAACCCATCTGGTTCACTAATGTCCTTTAGGGAAGGAAATCTGCTGTCTGTCTGCCTGGCCTTTCCTACATGTGACTCCAGAGCCAGAGCAGTGTGGTTGACTTTCAACGGTCCTCCAAGGGCAACTAGAAATGGGCAATAAATGCTGGCCAATCAATGGTGCCCATGTCCCACGAATGAATAAAAAAAGGCTGTTGGTCAGTGAGGGGAGATGGGGATTGTGGAAAGGGAGTCGCTGACTAGGGGGTAGGAAAGGGGGATTAAACCAAAGAACAGAGGTAGCTCCCAGTGGACCTCTGCTTTCACAATGCTGGGTCCTTCCACCAAAGGCCTGATAATGAGAGACTGTCAGGCACCCTGCCTGGCAACCACTCCACCCACCACTGGTTGAGTACCACAGAAGCGGGTCATGGCCCTTGTGGGCATTAATTACGTAATTATGTAAGGGCCTCAATTGGTGGCAAGATGGAAAGGCCATCCACAAGTCTTCCTGTCCTAGACTTTTGGAGCCAGTGGAAATGGACGCAGTATTAAATGAGTACTTTGTGTCAGTATTCACTAAAGAGAAGGACTTGGTAGATGATGAGTCTGGGAAAGGGTGTGTAGATAGTTTGAGTCATGTTGTGATCAAAAAGGAGGAGGTATTGGGGTTCTTGAGAAACATCAAGTAGACAAGCCTCCAGGGCCTGATGGGATATACCCCAGGATACTGAGAGGGGCAAGGGAGGAAATTGCTGGGGCCTTGAGAGAAATCTTTGTATCCTTACTGGCTACAGGGGAGGTCCCAGAGGTTTGGAGAATAACTAATGTTGTCCTTTTGTTTAAGAAGGGTAACAAGAATAATCCAGGTAATTACAGGCCAGTGAGCCTTACATCAGTGGTAGGGAAATTACTGGAGAGGATTCTTCAAGACAAGCTTTATTCCCACTTGGAAATCAGTGGATGTACTAGTGAGAGGCAACATGGTTTTGTGAAGGGGAGGTCGTGTCTCACGAATTTGATCGAGCTTTTCAAGGAGGCGATAAAGATGATTGATGAGGGCAAGGCAGTGGATGTTGTCCACATGGACTTCAGTAAGGCCTTTGACAAGGTTCCTCATGGCAGACTGGTGCAGAAGATGAAGTGGTATGGGATCAGAGGTGAGCTGGCAAGGTAGATACAAAACTGGCTCGGTCAAAGAAGACAGAGTGTAGCAGTGGAAGAGTATATTTCTGAATGGAGGGCTGTGCCAAGTGGTGTTCCTCAGGGATCAGTGCTGGGGCCTTTGCTGTTTGTAATATATATAAGTGATTTGGAGGAAAATGTAACTGGATTGATATGTAAGTTTGCGGATGACACAAACGTTGGTGGATTTGCAGAAAGCGATGAGTTTCAGTAGAGGATACAGCAGGATATAGATCAGTTGGAGACTTGGGCGGAGAGATGGCAGATGGAGTTTAATCCAGACAAATGTGAGGTAATGCATTTTGGAAGGTCTAATACAGATAGGAAATATACAATAAATGGCAGAACCCTTAGGAGTATTGATAGGCAGAGGGATCTGGGTGTACAGGTACACAGGTCACTGAAAGTGACAATGCATTTGGAGAAGGTAGTCAAGAAGGTATACAGTGTGCTTGCTTTCATCGGCCGAGGTACTGGGTTTAAAAATTGGCAAGTCATGTTGACACTTTATCGAACCTTGGTGAGGCCACACTTGGAATATAGTGCTCAATTCTGGTCGCCACACTACCAAAAGGATGTGAAGGCTTTGGAGAAGGTACAGAAAAGATTTACCAGGATGTTGCCTCATATGGAAGGCATTAGCTGTGAGGAGAGGTTGGAGGAACTTGGTTTGTTCTCACTGGAGCAGCTGAGGTTGAGGGGAAACCTGATAGAAGTCTACAAGATTGTGATGAGCATGGACAAATTAGATAGTCAGAAGCTTTTTCCCAGGGTGGAAGAGTCAGTTACTAGGGGGCATAGGGTTAAGATGCGAGGGGCAAGTTTTAAAAGAGAAGTACAAGGCAGAGAGTGGTGGGTGCCTGGAACTCGTTGCCAGGGAGGTAGTGGAAGCAGATATGGTGGTGCCTTCTAAGAGACATCTCGACAAGTACATGAATGAGATGGGAATAGAGAGATGTGATCCCCTGAAGCGTAGGGGGTTTTAGTTAAGTCAGGCAGCATGGTTGGTGCAGGCTTGGAGGACCAAAGGGCCTGTTCCTGTACTGTAATGTTCTTTGTTCTTTCTCTTTGTTTTTAATTGGGTAGAGGCAGATAGGCAGCAGGCTACCCGGCTGGCACACCTCCAATCAAATGCAACCCCTTCCTTCACCACCTCCAAACATGCCTCAGGAGGCTGGGGACGGACATTAAATTTCACCCCATGCTTACAATTATATCAACATGGAACAGCATGCACATAAGGAAGAAAAGGAAGCCAAGGATGGATCCTTAGGAAATTCCTAAGGTATTAACTAAGCAAGGAAGTCAGTGCAAATTTTGTAAGGAGCTCATGCTTGGCTAGTTTGGTTTAATACTTCTCGAAACTATTGAAGATATGACAGAGAAAAGGAAAATAATATATTTAAGGGGAGATTTTCCATGGGGGTTTTAATAACCCATCATACTCCTACCTGTCTTCAGTTCCAAAGAAAGAGTCTTATTAGACTCAAAATTCTCCACAGATGCTGCCAGAACTGTTGAATTTTCCCAGCACTTTGTTTTTATTTCTCTATGTTCAGCTGGGCCATTTTGTAAGTTCGAGTCACATCTTAAAATCTGAAGCTGCACTCTTAAGAATTATAATCTGCAAGGTACTAATGTTCATCTTTAGTGGTTTTAAAATTTCAAATTCGGGATTATCGAAATGAGAAAAAAAAGCTTTTCAGCTAATTTGATCGAATCTTTGATTTGTCCTTACAAAACAAGCAGATGTCAAAATGAATAATTATATGTTTTCATGCTAATTTATAGCAAGCTGTAAATGCATGCCCTTGGTAAGTTCAGGGAGAAAATATGGCTGAAATTTTACCAGCACGTCTGCCCCGGAATCACAGAACGGAATTCTCTGTTGGCCTCAGACGGGATTTTACGAGTCTCGCCCCAGTGAGGTCAGCATATGTAACAAATTAAACTTTCATTAATCTAATACCCATAACTTGTTTGTTTTGAATCTATTTGAAAAGTAATTTTGCAAGTAGAACAGAGCATCAAAAACAAGTACAGAATGACTGGTTCGCAAACATTGCCAAGGTCTAAACCTGTGATTTTATTTACAAGGGTTTAGTGCAGATTAGGTTCAGGAGCAGATGTTCTCAGCATAATTTAATGCAGCAAATTACCTTTTAATTTCTGAATTGATTTGAGATACTGCATGAATAAAATGTGTGAAAGTCATATATGCTGCAAAGCAAAATCATTTTAATCTCATCGAATTTGCAAATGCAGCATTTATTAATGTCCACATGAAATGGTCAAATGTTCTAAATATCATGTATAGCAGGCTTGTCGAATCTCAGTTGTTTGAGGAACTATTCTGATGCAGTCATAAAATAAAACCGTTGACTTACATTGTATGATATCAGTAACAATTGACCCACTTGTATGAACATCCTTTACTTACTATTTTACCAAAAATGTTTGTCCATTTAATTTAAATTGACAGATGAATTTCATAGGAAGCCATTAATGCTTATGTTGCTAACACATCCCAATACAAGTTTACTCCCACATACTGAAACAAATACTACAAAGTAGTTTCCTTTCCACCTTGGAATGTGAGAGATGCTTCAAGGCTGCATTTAATACCCAAATCCATGTGTCTGAAAGATGAGATGAACCGTTTATCAAGTCGACACAGTATCTTAAATAGATTTTTTTTAAAACTATTTTATATTCACCTGGACGATCTTACAGGCTCCAATGATTAGGGGCGCTGTAAATCTGACTCTGTGTGAAAACATACAAGGAGCTAGCTATTTCTTGTTGTCTTAATGCAATATATTGGGCCAAATTCCTCGAATCCGGTGACCTAACAACTGTACAGAAATGAGTGGATGACCAAGCCAGCAAAGTGTGTGCCTTTGAGGGGAATTTGGAATTGTTCAAGTTTGCACATCGCTGTTACTTTTCAGATTTTCAATTTTGGCGGATAACAAAGCTTGCTAATTTTTCTACAGCTTTACTGTTTTCATTCTTGCAATAAAAAGGACTGGATTTTCAGTCCCTGGAGGTGGGCAAGTGCTAACGATAGCTAGTTGCAGCACAGCCCTGGACTGGTTTTGTGGTGGCTGGATGGGCATGGGCAAGTACTGGCATGACTCATTAGGAGCCCATTGAGGCCATTCCAGGGGGTAACTAGTGATAGACAGGTGGGTCAGTGCCCTGGCAGATATAGAGGCCATCCCTGCCTGCCTGCATGCAGGCAGTCACAGGCAGCTGTTTGTGTGACTTCCCGAGCTCCCTCCAACAGATCCCTGCAGCAGCTGCTTGGCTGCAAGATCACTTTCTTTTAGCTTAAGTTTAAAGAGGTTGGAGAGAGGCTGCTTCCATTTTGAAGAATGCTCTCTCCCAATCATTCTTTGCTACTCTCCTTTCAAGCTGGCAGATTTCTGATTGGCCCTCCAACCTTAATAACCCACCTACCATCCTTAACTGGACAGCGATCCTATCTCTACTCTAATTAAAACAGCATTCCTTAGAAATCGGAGTAGGTGAATCCTTCCCCCAAGGGTTTGGATTTGGACTTAGAAACAGTCCTGACCTTTGAAGGGAAACTCCACACAAAAACGCTGCAAGCAGCACAGTGAGTTGCACTCCTACCTCACAGCGTCAGAGACCTGGGTTCAATTCAGGCCTCGGGCGACCATCTGTGTGGATTTGGGGAATGTTCTCCCAGCGTCTGTGTGGGTTTCCTCTGGGTGCTCCAACTTCCTCCCACAGTCCAAAGATGTGCAGGTTAGGTGTATTAGCCATGCTAAATTGCCCCTTTATTTCCCAAAATAGGTTGGATGAATTAGCTGTGATAAAGATGTGAGCTTACGGGGATAGGGTGCAAACAGGAATACTCCATCCTGTATCTTCCACACCAAGTCAATAAAAAGGAAGAAACACATATTTTCTCAAACAGCTGTGAACTAGGGGCTAGTTAAGTTGTTAATATGCTGAGTTGGGATTTATTTTGCACTGCCACTTGTATAATATAGATCAGCCTGTGAAATAGCTGTGTGAAGTCAAAATCTGTTACTTTACTCTCAATAAGGCTGGACACTAAAGAATGAGAAAAACCAGAGGCTGTAACCCTGATTGCAATTTATTATATCAGGGATCACATTTCTCCCTGCAGAAACCTCTGATCCACCAGGTAAGGGAGGAAGTGGCTCCACATAAACAATTTCCATTGTGCACAGTTAAGAAAGTCCAGGGCAACAGGAATTGCAGCAGATTACTGGTGAAACCGGACAGCCACTCCTTCTCTAAATCAGGAAGGAACCAAAAGAGAAAATGTTGGAAAATCTCAGTAGGTCTGGCAGCATCTGTAAGGAGAGAGAAGAGCTGATGTTTCGAGTCCAAATGACCCTTTGTTAAAGCTTTGCCAAAGGATCATCTGGACTCGAAACGTCAGCTCTTTTCTCTCCTTACAGATGCTGCCAGACTTGCTGAGATTTTCCAGCGTTTTCTCTTTTGGTTTCAGGTTCCCGCATCAGCAGTAATTTGCTATTATCCAGTGCTAAGAAGTATTTACTGAAGTGTTGTCCATCTAAAACAAAGCACAAAACGACTTTCCAGTGCACTATAAAGGAAAGGACAACATACACTGAACCTGACTTGAACATTGTGCTGAGTATTTATTTGTCATTGCTCATAAAACAGCAGGATCCTGACATTAGATGCCAATCAATGGAATTTGAAGAACTGAGCATGAAAGCTTAGGTCAAGGATATAATAAAAATAGGAACCACCATCCTATTGCTACTTACTTCTACTTCAGCTGCCATAAAGTAGGGGATTGTATGCTGGGCTGCTCCATCACTTACCTGAATGTAGGTTAGTGCCATAGTGAATATATGTTCACTTCTATATATAGGTGTGCCAATGAACCAGTTAAGTGGAATAGGATCTTGACTGAGCAGTTCTGAAGTTGACCTTATTGCATCTGCAGAGCTGAAATTCTGACAGTTTTTCATGTGGAATATTACAAAATGAAGGTTGGGAAAATTGTCGTACCCTTAAGTTTTCATTTACCATACGTGCTTCTGAGTCTTATGTCCCGAGTGTCAACATTTTGAATATGAAGTGTCTTGTAGGACATACATGAAAAAGAGAAAATTTAAAACATTTTTTTAAAGAAGTCTGTAACCAGAATTAACTGGTGAAATCGGGCTAATTTGACCTTCCATCTCTTTCTGAATAATCAGTGTTTAAAAACCAAATATACACTATTTCTTTATTAGGGAAAAACAGATTTAATTGATTTGGTCTCTCCCTAACCTTGTCATTTTGAAATCAGGGGTACATTTTGTTCAGTGCAAAATTACAGAAAAACCTTTTCAGGGATTTTATAGTGAGTGTGCAGTAAGATATCTTTCCTTAACATTAGCCAACTGGTGAAAAATTATTCCACCTGAAATGTGAATGGGCTAGCAACTGTGTAGAGCTATCAAATTAACACATTTTTGTTTTAAGCATTCATATACCAATGTCACAAAGTGGAACTTCACCTAAAATTATGAAGGAAAATATACCTTGCACAGTTAGTCAAAAAGACAATTCCAACAGGCTTTAAAAATGCTTTTACATTCCATGAAGACCCATGTTAATCACTGGATTCCAAAATGGACACCTTCACCAAATTTTAAAAATTAATTTATGGGATGTGGCTTTTCTGGCCAAGCCAGCATTTATTGTCCATCCCTAGTTGCCCTTTGAAATGTGGTGGTGAGCTGTCTTCTTTAACCACTGCAGACCCTGGGATGTAGGTAGACCCACAGTGTTGTTAGGGAAGGAGTTCAGGACTTTGACCAGGTGACAGTTAAGGGACAACAATATATTTCCAAGTCAAGATGGTGAGTCACTTGGAAGGGAACCTCCAGGTGTTGGTGCTCCCAAGTATCTGCTGCCCTGGTCCTTATAGATGGATCGTGGGTTTGGAAGGTGCTGTTAGAGGAGCCTTGGTGAGTTTCTGCAGCATATCTTGCAGACAGTATACACTGTTGCCATTATTCATCAGTGTTGGAGATGAATGTTTGTGGAAGGGGTGCCAATCAAGCTTGGTGATTTGTCTTGGATGGTGTCAGGCTTCTTGAGTGTTTCTGGAGCAGCATTCATCCAGGCAAGTGGGGAGTATTCCAACACACTCCTGACTTGTGCCTTGTAGGCGATGGACAAGTTTTAGGCAGTCAGGAGGTGAGTTACTGTCCATTGTGATGATACTGTCTCTTTAAGAAATGTATTTTTATCATGGTTATTGTGAGGGGTATGTTTTACACTGTGCAAATTAGTCTACAAAACAGGCATTTCACATGCTGAGAATGCAGGCTAATGATTGAATTTAACAAGAGATGTGTTTATTTTAATCTGAGATTAAATCTGAGACTTTTTACTTACTTGGTTTTCCCCCTGCGGTTTCAGAGTAGGGTTTTGATCAGATTGATTGACAGAGACTGTCAGTGTTAATGGGTGGAGCCTCCTTAATCCTGCCCCCCAGCTTCTCAAACCTTGTCCTCCCAACTCCCCCACTTCCCACACTGTGGCCGACCAACTAAACCCCACCAAAACCCCAGATTTTCCCTCAGCCTGTCCCCTATTAGTTCCTCTTCTTTGGGGACCTGCTGTAGCCCCAGCAGTGGCCATCACTCAAACCTGGCACCATTGGGGGTGACAGAACTGCCAGTGAACGAGCTTGGCTGGCAGCGCTCCAGAATGGGGCTTCCTCCCCCGACTGAGGCAGTAGTCTCTCCCTCAGCCAGTGAATGCCCTGTCGAATGTAGGGCAGGAAATCCAGCCGTCTAAATAATCATGACTAACATTTCATTGTGACTCAGACTGTTCCTTTTTTTATTTGCACTGCTTTCTAAAGTAATTTGCATCCAAATAACTAGTATCAATAGATCATGAGATGTGTCGTGAAAGATTTACCAGAGGCTAAGTAGGTAATGGATTGTGATCTGCAGGCGGTTATTAATCTACAATCAATTTAGCCACTCACTTAATTTTAGCTACAGATGTGTCATACCTTTGAGAATTGAAAACTGGGCAGGAATTATTTGTTTTGCAAGTGCTGGCATTTTCCCAAAAGCTGTGCATGTACTGGAGCATGTTTCACGAATGCAAAAGGAGGTATATATCAAAGATGAACCCTTGTCTAGGGTCTTTCACATATCCAGCCACATGGTTTTAGCCCTATCCAAGCTGTTTCATCAGCCTTGACATTTCAATAATGCATAATAGTCATCCTTAGGCTGAATATCTCATCCTTAACAATGCCCCACCTTCCCCCAGCAAGTTCGCAGGTGGCAGGAGGGCCAGTGTGATCCAGGTGATCCACTGCCTTCTCCCTTCATTCTGGTTACCTTTGGGACAGGAAAGCTTGAAGACCAACTGAGGCGCTCAAGTGAACAATTATATGCCCACTTAAGGGCTTCATTCTCCCATTGGTATTCAAAGGCCTGTGGAGCTCTCACTATGCAGTGAGACCATCAAGCACACCTTGCCCAGTTTGCTTGGGAGGGAAGGTCCCTCATTCATCATTACCAATTGTTTGATCGAGGAACCTAGCATCAGGAAGGGGAAGGGCCCTCTTGAGGTCCAAAGACTTGCCCTTTCCTCTGACCCCGCTCCCTACCACACACCTCCTGCCAATGACTCCCTCACACACCCCTCCCCCCATCCCTGCAATCCCTACCCTGTCCTTGCACTGCCAGGAATGGAGAGTTGCCAGCCTCTGATTGGCTAACAGCTTGCAAGACAAGATTTCCAGCTGCTTAAGGATGACCCTGAATTAAATGTTCCCCCCTGGGGCTGGAGTCAGGTGGGAAGATTCCCACTGCCAATCAGGAACTTTATTCCCTCAGGGCTGGCGGAGAGTGTGTTGGTGAGTGGCTGTCAGTTCCACCCTCACTAAATTCTGCCCAATGCCAAAAAACTACTTCTAATGACTCAGTATGCTGTGTCAAAGCAAAATAATCATCATCGCTGTCTACAACCTATGGCAGTGCCTGAATTTGATTGTCATGTTAGCACAGTTTGAATAATACAAGAGACGCTAAGCAATTATGTAATAAAAGTCTTATAAGTAAATTATGGTGGCTGTCAGAAAGACAATTGCCTTCAATAAAAAGTGTTTCGTTCACCTCTTTGTGTTTTTTACAATGGTAATACAGGATAGCAATTTGTATTGAAATGTATCAATTAATGGCAAAAACATCAATGCACCGTCTACATGTTGCATTCCCACAGCAGCAAATATTGGCCAGAATCCTCTGCTCTAGAGTTCAGAGAGGGTGGGGTAGGGGGGTGATTTTGGCTGGGTGGATGGGGGTGGTGGTTCACTGGACAGCTGACCACGCATGATCTGGCACTCGACACCGATGCATCCATGTGCAGTACGCAAGTCTTGTGGCAGGAAGGGTGCAGGTAGGAAATGCCCAATGTTACTTCATGGGGTCGAAGGTCCAGGCACCCTAGTGAAAGGGCATTCTGACATCCTGTAGCTCTGCCATCCATCCTTCCCCAGCCCCTGTTCAATCCTTCCCAGCTAACCCACCTCCCTTCCATGGACATCCTTCACACAACTGGCATCAAGCATTGACTGCCATTTACAGACACTCCTCAAAAAAGGACAATGTTGTGGCAACTCATGGCTAATATAGAAAGAAATCTACCTCGCAATGAATACGCCACTCATGCATAGTCTTAAATGTGAACATTCTAATTTCTTGCTGATGAGAAACGTTATTTGGAAGGGGAAGTTAATTCTAGCAAACTGGTCTTTTCATGACCATGTATGACAGGCATGCAAAAAGGCTTCCCACCACTATTGGGGAGGTGATGGCCTAGTGGTATTGTTGCTAGACTATTAATCCAAAAACTCAACGAATGTTCTGCGGACTTGGGTTCGAATCCCACCATGGCAGCTGGTGGAATTTGAATTCAATAAAAAAAATCTGGAATTAAGAATCTACTGATGACTAGAAGACAATTGTTGATTGTCAGGAAAAACCCATCTAGTTCACTAATGTCCTTTAAGAAAGGAAATCTGGTCTGGCCTACACGTGACGCCTGAGTCACAGCAATATGGTTGACTCTCAACTATCCTCAGGCAACTAGGGATGGGCCATAAATGCTGGCCAGCCAATGATGCCCATGTCCCATGAATGAATAATAAAAATAAGTTCAACCCCACCTTTAACCCACTGAGAACAGAATTTCTAAAGTACATCTCACCATCAGGAAACTGATTTTTGGCCGCATGTCAAATTACACTATCATGCCCACAATGGCATCCCACCCACTGTGTGCTTGTTCCAGATGCTCCCTGATGATACTGCAGATGTCAGGAAATTAAAATAAAAACAGAAAATGCTGGCATTACTCAGCAGGTCAGGCAGCATCTTTAGAGAGGGAAACAATGTTAACTTTTCAGATCATTGACTATTCACCAGAAATGGAAATGGTTAGCAAAGCAGCAAGATTTAAGCAAGTGCAGAGACAAGGAGAGGAGGCAGGGAGGTAAGAACCAAAAGGGAAGATTCAGGAAAGGATGGAAGGCAGAAAAAATTAAATGACAAAAGGGGTGACGGTGTAAGGCAAAATAGGTTGGTACTGGGTAAGGGACAGAAGCAAAAGATGGCACTAGAGGAAATGTAAAGGGGAATATCTGAATCATTACTGATTTATCGACTCGGATTTATGCTCCGAGGTGAGATACATAAGGACAGGAGAATTCCAGGTTGTGCAAACCTGATCTTTAAAAATGGCCATCTGTAGGTCGGATTTTCCTTTAAGAGGTGTGGGAAGCTGGATTGAAAGTCAGGAAAAAGTGCAGAGATCGCCAGGTATGATGGTAGGCCAGGCAGAAAGCCTGCCTCAGTGCTCCAACACTGTGCTGAATTAAATTTAGAAAAAGAATAAAACACAAAACAGCACTTTATCTCTCACCGCTCACTCGCCCCATGCCTCATCAGGAAGAGGGAGGTAAACGCTAATGTCTTAGACTTAACCACTCCTTGATACCAGTGCTTTTGCTACCCACTGCAGTCAAGGTGACTGCACCAATCTCTCCCAGAATGCTCCCTAGTGAAGTCTGTCTGCCATCTCTGCTGGCAGCTCCAATTGGTTTATGCAGTTTTTACACACAATTGTGTTTACTTTTAACAATCCTAAAGGGTACCTCCCTCAAAGCTGTCCCAGGTTCAGATTCAAAGAAGGATCTTATCTCTGCAAATTGGTACCCTAGCTATTCAAATAATTCCGCTCAGTTCAGAACGCTTCCTACCTGGTCTAAGCAGCACACTCTGGGTTTCTCAATTCTGGCCTGCCAAAACCCCACTTCAGTGGGAGCAGTTGGTGACTTAAATGGCCAGCTATCTGTGTAAACTGAGCATGTGTAAACCCCATCCCAACTCTGCTTTCACCCTCACTAAAATTTCCAGCCATTTCAGTAATTTTTACTTTAACTGTGAGCCTGTCCATGGTATTGAAAATCTGGACCGCATTGTGTGATAAATTGGGATGGATGATGATGGAAATTGTTGAACTTGATATTGAACCTGGAAGGCTGTAGAGTCTCTGACAAAAGGTGAGGCACTGTTCATAGTGCTTCCATTGAGCTTGATCAGAAAAACGTAGGAGGCCAATGACAGAGAAGTCATAATAGGGAGTGAGGCAGTTAATTATAATGACTGGAAGCTCAGGACCAAGTTTGCGGATTGACCAAGGTGTCCCACAAAACTCTCTAATTTTATTTTAAGTCTTGACATAGCAGGAAAAGATCCTGTCTGCAGCTGATTACATTTTTATGAATAGACAATTCCCACTTATTTCCAATAAGCTTCAGGTCAGGGAAGCAGCATTTGTGACCCAGAATAAGAGAAGCAAAAATATTACAACGTTTAATCTGTCCCTACGTGCAGCATAGTGGCACAGTGATTAGCACTGCTGCCTCCCAGCACCAGAGACCCGGGTTCAATTCCCAGCTTGGGTCACTGCCTGTGCAGAGTCTGCACATTCTCCCTGTGCCTCTCTGGATTTCCTCTGGGTGCTCCAGTTTCCTTCCACAGTCCGAAAAACGTGCTGGTTAGGTGTATTGGCCATACCAAATTTGCCCTCAGTATACCCGAATAGGCGTTGGAGTATGGTGACTAGATTTTCACAGTAACTTCATTGCAGTGTTAACGTAAGCCTACATGTGACACTGATAAATAAATAAATAGAACAGAATAAAATAAATATTACCAATCATTGAGAGAACGGAGTTGGATTGTGTTTTCCTGCAAAAACAACTGCTTCTCCTCTCCAAAAGTAATTAACCGCATGAAGCAATTGAAAGCAGCCATTTCCTATGGACATCTATCTGCCCATTATGTTAATAGACAATTTGTGGACTTCCCATATCCTTGATATATCGTTTGCTGCCAAAATTGAGGTTGCTTCCATTTCTGATTGGGTTACAGGACTTATACTCAGGTGGTGTATCTCTCCAGTCTGGTTTTCAGGAGCATTTCCATCCTTTAAGAAACCGCGAATGAATATATGCATGAACGTATAGACTTATGTCACCGTTCCGTGGTCTCGTTGTGGGGCAGGGAATACAATAAAGCACCTTAATGAAGTTAAAGTTGGCTGAGTGACCTGTCATCCCATAAAAATATCTTCTTTGGCAGACTTATGACTCATATTACAGGCACATAATACATTGCTTAGATATGACTTCAACCTATTTGTTTTTAAACAGGTTAATAATTTCACCTCCGTTTCTTCTTAAATCTTTTTATAATTTTCCCAACTTTAGTACCTTATTGCATTGATCTGAACATTGTTGAAGATTGTTGTCTCCACTGCTTATTGATTATTCATGTCTCTCTCGGTATCTCAAAGATGCTTTGATGAGTTTGCACTGAATGCAGTAAGTAGGCAGATGTTAGTCCTTCGCTTTATCTCTGGTTATTGCCTCAGACTGAAGTGAATAATGTTGCTCCAGTCAATTCCCTGCCCCATCTCATAAATGTAAATAAATGAAAGGTCTTTGCTGAAGTAGACAATTCTTTTAATTTGTATCTAATTGGCAAGCTGATTATAACTGTTTTGGAAATAGACAAGGAACCTTTCTATGTGAACTGCTTAATTAATAGCATACCCAAGGTTTCAATTATCTTTACCAGGCAGGTTGGCTTGCAATGTAAAGACATTATGGAGATTAATTATCCCACTGCTATTGATTTTGACTCAATTAACTTGCTTGTATTACATTTTAAGAGTTGGATTAATTGTGCCCTAGTTACATTTTCAAACATTTATAGAAATCAGCATATAATCCAAAAATCTGCAATAAATTTCAGATTGAAATGTTGGTCTGCACACATGAATTGCCCTGAGTCTTACTAGCTTCTTTGCCCCAAAATGATCTGTTAATTTACTTCTAGAAAGAACAGAAGCTTAATCGTACAGCAGAAAAGGAGGCCATTCAACGCATTAGGCTCATGGCAGCACGTTGAAAGAGCTATCAAATTAGTCATGCACCTCTGTTCATGGGGTGTGTGGATTGCTGGCCAGGCCCACACTTATTGCCCATTTCTAATTATCCTTGAATGGTTGCTGTGAGTTGTTTCCTTTGAGTTTTGCACCCTGTAATGAAGGAGCCCCCAGTGTGCTGTTAGTTAGTTCAATTCAGGATCTTGACCCAGCAGTGATGAAGGAATATTGATCCATTTCCAGGTTGAGATGGGGTCTAACTTGCAGGTAGTAGTGTTATCAGGCACCTCGTACCTTTGTTTTTCTAGGTGACGGTGATTGCGGGTTAGGAAGGTGTTGTCAAAGAATCCCTATCAAGCTGTGGCAACATAATTTGTAGATTGCTGTCAGAAAATGCTGGACATGGAGAGTAAATGTTTAAGATGATAGATGGGTTGCTGATCAAGTAGGCTGCCTTACCTTGGATGTTTTTTTTTTAATTCTGGGTAAGTGTCACCATTGGCAAATATTTTCAGAGCATTGCCCCTTCATCAGGATACCAAATAAATCTGTTGACCTTTAACCTGGTATGAAACTATTTACTGTGCCTACCTCAGTCCAACACCAGCAACACCACATCACTGGCAAGGCCAACATTTGCCTTCCCTATTTGCACTTGAGAAAATGATGATGAGCTGCCTTTGTGAACCGCTACTGATGTAGATACACCTAGAGTTCTATTAAAAAGAGGATTTTAACTGAGTGACAGTGAAGGAATGGTGATATATTTCCAAGTCAGTTGCTGGCTTGGAGGGGAACTTCCAGATGTGGTGTTCCCACGGTATCAAACTACTTGAATTTTCTCAGAGCTGCGCTCCTCCAGACAAGTGCAGAGTATTCCATCTTATTCCTGACATTTGCCTTGTAGATAATGGAAAGACTTTGGGAGGGAAGTCACTCGCATCAGAATTCCTTGCCTATGATCTATTCTTGCAAGCAAAATATGAATGCAGCTGATCCATTAAATTGCTGTTCAATTATGACACACAGAAGGTGGTAACGCTGTTGATTGTCAAGTGAACATAAGAACATGAGAAATAGGAGCAGGAGTAGACCATCTAGCCCTCGAGCCTGCCCCGCCATTCAATAAGATCATGGCTGATCTGAAATGGCTCAGTTCCACTTTCCCACTTTCTCCCCATAACCCTTAATTCCCTTGCCTACCAAAAACCTATCTACCCGCGTCTTAAATATATTTAGCGAGGTAGCCTCCACCACTTCAACGGGCAGAGAATGCCAGAGGTTCACCACCCTTGGAGTGAAGAAGTTCCTCCTCAACTCCGTTCTAAACTGCCCCCCCCCCCTTATCTTGAGGCTGTGTCCCTAGTCCTACTGTCCTTTCTGAGCGGGAAGAATCTCTCTACCTCTACCCTATCCATCCCCTTCATTATCTTATACGTCTCTATAAGATCCCCCCTCATCCTTCTAAACTCCAACGAGTACGAACCCAGTCTATTCAGCCTCTCTTCATAGGTCAACCCCCTCATCTCCAGTATCAGCCTAGTGAACCTCCTCTGCACTCCTTCCAAGGCCAAAATATCCTTGCGGAAGTGCGGCGACCAAAACTGCACACAGTACTCCAGCTGCAGCCTCACCAGTGCCCTGTACAGTTGCAGCAAGACCTCCCTGCTTTTATATTCTGTCCCCCTCGCTATGAAGGCCAGCATCCCATTTGCCTTCCTGATCACCTGCTGCACCTGCAGACTGGGTTTTTGCAACTCATGCACAAGGACCCCCAAGTCCCTTTGCACCGTCGCATGCTGCAGCTTTTCGCCCTTTAAATAGTAATCCCTCCCACTATTATTCCTGCCAAAGTGGATAACCTCACACTAGCTAACATTGTACTCCATCTGCCAGGTCCTTGCCCACTCGCTCAGCCTATCTAGATCCCTCTGCAGACTTTCCCCACCCTCCGAACAATTTGCTTTTCCACTTATCTTCGTGTCATCAGCAAATTTCGACACCCTACACTCAGCCCCCTCCTCCAGATCATCTATATAAATGGAAAATAGTTGAGGCCCCAGCACCAATCCCTGCGGCACTCCACTAGTCACCAACCGCCAATCAAAATAGCACCCATTGATACCGACTCTCTGCCTCCTATTAGACAACCAATCCCCTATCCACGCTAACACCTTACCCCCAACTCCATGCCCCCTTACCTTCTGAAGCAACCTTTTGTGCGGCAGCTTATCATACGCCTTCTGAAAATCGAGAAACACCACATCCACCAGTTCCCCTCTGTCTACTACACTAGTCACATCCTCATAGAATTCCAATAAATTTGTCAGACACGACTTCCCCTTAACAAATCCGTGCTGCGTCTGCTCTATCAAACAATTCTTCTCAAGGTGCCTCGCTATTTCTTCTTTGATGACGGAAGTGGAGTTTGTTTGACTATCTCCTGAGAGAGTTGGCAATTGTCTGGCACAAATCTTACTTGTCATTTATAAACCCAAGGCTGAATGATGCCTGGCTAAAATGTGCAGGATTGGTGGATTGGTCATGCTAAGTTTTGTCTTATTGTCCCAAGGTGTGTAG
Source organism: Carcharhinus amblyrhynchos (assembly GCF_965287045.1). Taxonomy (NCBI): domain Eukaryota; kingdom Metazoa; phylum Chordata; class Chondrichthyes; order Carcharhiniformes; family Carcharhinidae; genus Carcharhinus; species Carcharhinus amblyrhynchos. The sequence continues at coordinate 80,787,015 of NC_137327.1, forward strand.
GTTGGGGGAGGGTTAGTGGGATAAATACAGAGAGTTATGGGGATAGGACTGGGTGGGTGCTCTGTCAGGGCGTCGGTGCAGACTAGATGGGCTGAAAGGCCTCCTTCTGCACAGTAGGGATTCTATGATTCTTGCTGCATGCAAGCAAAGACTGCAGCGTTATCTGAGAATAAGTTGAACATAACACTCACCTGAAGTATCTCCACTTCTGACCTTGTCATTAATGAAGCATCTGAAGATGGTTAAATCCAGAATACCATGACGAATGCCAACTGTGATTTCCTGAGATATGAAAGCTCTCCTGCCAATCCCATCCATTATTTATCTGATGATTGAGAATAGACTGGTGGAGCAGTAATTAATCAGATATGACTTGGTCTGCTTTTTGTGGACAGTTTTCCAATTTGTCAGTTGTTTAATTGCCCATCACCATTCATAACTGAGTGTAGGAATTCCGCAGCTTTTGATCTGGCCAATAGCTGTGTGGTCACTTAATTCTGTCTATAGCATGCATGTAGTCCCATGCTATAGCTTCACCTAATTAGCACCTCAGTTTAGGACAGCACTTTGTGCATGTCCTAACTTGCATCCAGCCCCATTCACCCATCATCCATGTGGTCATTGGCCAACACGTGGCCCTGGTGCAGCAATGCCTCAAAGGTAAAATTGAAGTGGGCAGCACAGTGGCACAGTGGTCAGCACTGCTGCCTCACAGCACCAGGGACCCAAGTTCAATTCTGCCTTGGATGACTATGTGGAGTTTGCATATTCTCCCTATACTTGCATGAGTTTCCTCTGGGTGATCCAGTCTCCTTCCATAGTCCAAAAATGTGCAGATTAGGTGGATTAACTGTGCTAAATTGCCCTTAGTGTCCAAAGGTATGTAGGTTAGGTGGATTATCCATGATAAATGCATAGGATTACAGGGATAGATTGGAGGGGAAGGGCTGGTTGTGAAGTTCTTTTGGAGAGTCAGTCGGATGGCAGAAAGGATTCTGCACTGCAGTGATTCTGTGGTGCTGCTCCTGCTGTGTTCTCCTGCACTTTTCATTGAATCAGGATTGGTCCCTATTAGAGTTTCTTTTTATTCATTCATGGGACGTGGGTGTCGCTGGTTGGTCAGCATTTATTGCCCATTCATAGTTGCCCTTGAGAAGGTGGTAGTGAGGTGCCTTCTTGAAATACTGCTGTCCATGTTCTGTGGGTTGATCCACAATGCCATTAGGGAGGGAATTCCAGGATTTTGACCTTGTGACTGTGAAGGAAGGGAAATATAGTTCCAAGTCAGGATGATGAGTGGCTTTGGGTGGGGGGGGTGGGAATTGTGGGGGGGCGGGGTGTTGGTGGGGGTGGAACTTGCAGGTGGTGGTGTTCCCATTTACCTGCTGCCCTTGTCCTTCTAGATGGGAGTGATCATGGGTTTGGAATCTGACTTGTCTAAGGACCTTTGGTGAATTGCTGCAGTGCATTTTGTAGATAGTACACCCTGCTGCTATTGAGCATCAGGGTGAAGGATTGAATGTGGATATGGTGCCAATCAAGCGAGCAACTTTGTCCTCGATGGTGTCAAGCTTCTTGAGTATTGTTGGAGCTGAACCCATCTAGGCAAGTGGGGAGTGTTCCATCACACTCCTGACTTGTGCCTTATAGATGGTGGATAGGCTCTGAGGAATCAGGAGGTGAGTTATTCACTGCAATATTACTCACCTCTGACCTGCTCTTGTAGCCACTGTGTTTATGTACTGAGTCTAGTTGAGTTTCTGGTCAATGGTAACTCCAAGGGTCTTGATGGTGGGGGATTCAGTGATGGTTACACCATTGAATGTCAAGGGGTGGTGGTTAGAGTATCTCTTATTGGTGATGGTTATTGCCTGGCATTTGTGTGGCACGAATGTTACTTGCTACTTGTCAGCCCAAGTCTGGACATTGTCCAGATCTTGTTGCATTTGAACATGGACTACTTTAGTGTCTGAGGAGTTGCGAATCATGCTGAACATTGTGCAATCATCGCTGAACATCCCCACTTCTAATCTTTTGATGGAGGGAAGGTCGTTGATGAAGCAGCTGAAGATTGTTGAGCCTAGGACACCACCGTGAGGGACTCCTGCAGAGATGTCCTGGAGCTGAGATGACTGATCCTCCACAATCAGAACCGTCTTCCTGTATGCCAGGTACGACACCAACCAGCGGAGAGTTTGATCCAATACCCATTGATTCCATTTTCGCTAGGGCTCCTTGACGCCACACTCTGTCGATTCAAAAGCTGTCACTCTCACCTCACCCCTGGATTCAGCTTTTTTGTCCATTTTTGAGCCAAGGCTGTAATGAGGCCAAGAACTGAGTGATCCTGGCAAAACCCAGACTGGGCGTCACTGAGCAGGTTATTGCTGAGCAGGTGCTGCTTAAGAGCACTAATGATGACCCCTTCCATCACTTTACTGATGATCGAGAGTCAACTGATTGGGCGATAATTGGTGGGGTTAGATTTGTCCTGTTTTTTGTGTACAGGACATACCTGGGCAATTTTCCACACTGTTGGATAGATGCCAGTGTTGTAACTACTGGAAGAGCTTGGCTAGGGGAGTGGCAAGTTCTGGAGCACAAGTGAAGCATATACTCAACCATGAGATTATAGATTGAGGTGGAATTATGCTGCTGTTGACAGCACCTCATTAATGCACAATTGTTTACTGCTAGATTTGTTCTGAAGCTATCTCGTTTAGCACAATGCAAGTGCTACACAAGACAAGGGATGTCTTCAGCTGTGAGGTTTAGATTGACGACTGTATGGTGGTCATTCTTACCAATATTTCATGGATTGTCATCTGTGATAGTAGGTAGGGAAGTAGCTATTCCCTTATACTGGCTGTCTCACCACTCACCCCTAAACTTGTCTGGAAGCTATGTCCTTAGGACTCAGCCAGCTCAGTTTGTGCTGGTAGTACCAAGCCACTCTTGGTGATAGGTGTTAAAGTTCCACACCCAGGGTACATCTTGTGCTCTTACGATCCTCAGTGCCTCTTTCAAGTAGTCTTGAACATGGAGAAGTAATGGCTCATCAGCTAAGTAAGAGCGTTAGGTGAAAATTAATCAGAGACTTCCTTGTCAAGGTTGACCTGATATTGGGAGGCTTCATCAGATTTACAGTCAGTTAGGCACTCTAAGGACCACTGCCTCCCATATATCACTGTGTTGCTACCTATGCTGTTATTGTCCTGCCATTGAAACAGCAAGAGGTGAAGATGGAGGAATCTGGGACATTGACTGAGAGGTATGACCTTGTGAGCATGGTTATGTCAGAGTTTTGTACAGTCGCCAATTTTGGCACAATTGCCACGTGTTAGTGAGGAAGATTTTGGAGGGTCGATTGGACTTACCCTGTATGCCTACAATTTTCTCCATTTTAAATATATATCCAATTCCTCTTTGGAAGTAACTATTGAATATGCCTCCACTGTCTTTATAGGCATTGGTGAACCATCAAATAAGCATGATAGTTATAATCATGTGAATAGTAGCGTGGTCCCAGATTCAGTCCCCAGAATTACAGAATGATTTCAAAGTAGAAAGAGGCTATTCAGCCACTGTGCCTGGATTAAATCTCTGCATGAGCAATTCCTTTTGTGCCATTTTCCCACTTTCTCCCCATAATCTAGATTTAGGATAGAACACCTGGGCTAATTTGGTTACAAATTTCATTGCCATAAGTTATTGATTTGATTTATTATTGTCACATGTATTGGTATACAGTGAAAAGTATTTTTTCTTGCATGCTATACAGGCGAAGCATAGAGAAGGAAAGGAAAGGGTGCAGAATGTCGTGTTATGGTCATAGCTAGGGTGTAGAGAAAGATCAACTTAATATAAGGTAGGTCCATTCAAAAGTCTGATGTCATCAGGGAAGAACCTGATCTTGAGTCAGTTGGTACGTATCCTCAGATTTTTGTATCTTTTTCCCAATGGGAGAAGGTGGAAGAGAGAATGTCCATCATGCGTGAGGTCCTTGATTATGCCAGCTGCTTTCCTGAGGCAGCGGAAAGTGTAGACAGAGTCAATAGATGGGAGGCTGGTTTGCATGATGTTATATACATTGGATACTATCTGTGTAATTGTGTATTTAATTGTGGTGAACACTATAAATTAAAATCATAGAATTGCTACAGTGCAGAAAGAGACCATTTGGCCCACCAAGTCTGCACCAACAACAATCCTACCCAGGCCCTATCCCCATAACCCATATATTTATGCATTAATCCCTTAGCCTACACATCCCCAGGACATTAAGGGGCAATTTAGCATGGCCAATACACCTATTGATTTGCCAAGTCCCACTCTGTATCACTAGACCCTTTGTGCAATATCACAAATAATAGTTAATAAATATAATCTCAAGAAGAAAATGGTTCCAGGCTGAAACAAGGCAAAGTTTCTAATCACTATTCTGTCTGCCTTGTTCAGCATGCTGCCACACTAATAGATCACACATGAATAATGGCCACTTCAGTAGAGCAGCTATAATAACTAGTGCCTGTGGAACCATATCCTGGCAGCAAGTCAATGCCTGAGAAAGGCAGAAAACTGTGAAGAAAAATGTAAAAATCTTATCAGTGTTTCAGATCTAAAGTTGACACAACTAAATGACTTGTGGCAGTTAAATTTGTAACCAGATTGGTTCATCTCTGTGCTGGTACCAGATTAGTCCTTTACATTGTAGAGGTTGCTTTTAAAATAAATCTTCAGATGGACAAAATATATCCTTCACTGGCAAAGACTCCAGATCTCTGGAGACATATTTCCATTTGCAAACTTACACACACCAACCTCATTATAATGTACCAGTTGGACAGGGGCCAAATAGCTTATATAAGCAGGAGTGGTGCAATGGGGTGTGCGGACAACATGAAGGCTGGTTCGGGGAATCAATATCGGCGGTTACAATATTGAGCTAAAATTAAAGCTTGACACTTATCTGTGGATCCACAGCTTTTGGCTATTTAAACGGTTCCAATTCAGCAACACCCTAATTTGCTGGCAGTGAAGTGGCTTCAAAAGGAGTCTAACATTGGTAGCTATTTGAACACTAGGGGACGAAGATACTTTGATATTCAATCAGAAGGTAAATCCCAGCATTGAAACCAGAAAGGCACTTCTCACATTTGTATGTGGCAGGCTAGTTTCCTGATATGAGATCACGCTCTGTACAACATCTGTATATTAGAAAGCTTTGTTGATATGGTGAGATGAGGCGGGGGGCAGTGAGGGGGCCTAATGTGGGACATTAATAAAGGCCGGCTGGATGAAATAGTCTGCTTCCATATTATATATTAAACATAACTCCATATCTTACAGGAAAGGAGATTGCAGAGTTTAGGTAAACTCATTCAGCCTAGTAAAACTACCTTAATCATTCATTCATTGTTCTGTGGTTTTTACTTGTTGTCAATAGCTTTTCACATTGGGTGCAGTAATGACCTGGTTGTGATATTAGATCAGTAACCAAAAGGTCATAGCTTAAAGTTTCTATTGACAAGTTATGAAATTGCATTCAATAAATCTGACCTGAAAAGAAGTTGTCATTGAAAATTGTTGAATTGTCATTAAAAACACAACTGGTCCAAACTGCCCTTCAGGAAAAGGAATCTGATGGTTTACTCAGTTCTGTTCTGCATTATGTCCAGTCCCATGACATATGGTTTTTTTTTAATGCTCTTAAGGCAATTGGAGAAGGACAATAAATGGGCAGCATCACCATGTCCCAAGGAGAAGAAATGTTTAATTTTCAGTGAAGAAAGCAGCTTGACTAAAGCTACCTTCAGTTAGGCATTGACACTATCTGTATTACACTGAGATATAAAATTCAATCTGAGTCAAAATCTCCACATTATAAAGCGTTGTGTGCCATCATAGGCTTGAATGAGGGCTACATTCCCTGTAAAAGGGCATCATTAATGCACGGCCATTGAATGCAATGCGGGCAAGATGCTAACTTTGTGTTGCCTGTTCATTTACATGATTTCTGCATTCTGTCAACACCAACTACATTGTTAATTGGCGCAGATTTGATTTGATTTGATTTATTATTGTCATATATATTAATATACAGTGAAAAGTACTGTTTCTTGCACGCTGTACAGATAAAGCATACCAGTCATAGAGAAGGAAACGAGAGAGAGCAGAATGTAGTGGTACAATCATAGCTAGGGTGTAGAGAAAGATCAACTTAATGGAAGGTAAGTCCATTCAAAAGTCTAACAGCAACAGGGAAGAAGCTGTTCTTGAGTCGGTTGGTACGTGACCTCAGACCTTTGTATCATTTTCCCGAAGGAAGAAGGTGGAAGAGAGAATGTCTGGGGTATGAGGGGTCCTTAATTGTGCTGGTTGCTTTGCCGGGATAGTGGGAAATGTAGACAGAGTCAGTGGATGGGAGGCTGATATCTGTAAGTGGCAAGGGGGCCCTGGCTTTCATGTATCTTTGTCTGTTCTGGTACTGCTATGCTATGCTATCACAGTGGTTGTGGTATGACACCGCTTTATGGGTTTCCCAGCGGAGTGGGGTGAATTCAATAGGAAAATCCCATTGACAGCAGCAAGACCAGACCCTACTGCCAGCCAATGCTAGGCTGCCTCCTGCTGCTGGGAAATGCGTTGCGGGGGTGGGGGACAAAGAATCTCATCCTTAATGTGGGAGATTGTGGTTTGCTTGCTAAGATTTCCTTGAGTACTCTTATGATAGCGTCTCACTGTCTAATATCAGGGCCACTTAAATCAATATTACAGGGTAAAGTTTCCCTGTGAGGTCTGCTCATCAAGTGCATGTCTTGGGAGACCAGTGTGTACTGCCCTCACACCAACACAAATGGATTTCATTATGGGGGAGGGGATGTTGATTCAGGCATATAGGGCTGAGAATTAAATGCTAATGCATCCAAATGAAATGTTGGGAAGCACAGCCCATCACTGGACAGTTGTGTCACATGGTTATGTCAGTTTGAAACACAATTTGGGAGTTCATGCAAGACTTATTGCTCCCAATGTCAAACCCGCCCAATAAAACCAGGAGCGGAAAATCGTGGCCTAGGTTTTGTGGCAAGCAAGGAGTTGGAATAATTCCTATTAAGACCATGTGCCATGTTTCACTGTTCAGCTCATTAAGTATGTATCCACGAGGAACTCACTAATTCTCATGGTGGGAGCAGGAAGGAAGTCATCATCCCCACTATTATCCCATGGGGTCAGAAGTCTAAGTCACATATTTAAATTGCTCCCAGACAGCTTGCCCTAGCCCTTCCACCTTTGCCCAGCCACTGGTCAACCCTTCTGCACTCACACTTCCTTCCTTGGTTATCCTCCATGTAAATTCAACTGCCACCATCTGGACTCGAGCGTAGACCAAATTTTATGGACACTTCCAAAAGAGGACAATGTAGCAGCAACTCGTGGTTAAGCGTGGAAGAGTCCGCCTCATTAGACTCATGCCATTTAAGTGCAGTCTTAAATTTGAACTTCTTCATTTCTCACTGGTGGAGAATCTAATTTGGAGAGAGAACATTATCCCAGTGAGCTGGCCTTTTAATGAGCACACATGACCTGTGAATGCATGTCAAAGGGATTCCCGACATTGTTAGTCAAGTAGCTCAATCTGCCTTTGACCCATCTTTAAAGTCCTGAGAAGGTAATTGCTAAAGTTCATCCCACCATCGGGAAATGGATCTTTGACTTCAAGCCAAATTAATTTCCCCTGCCCATCAAACCAAGACAAATGTATAGGGTTATGGGGATAGGGTGGTGAGGTGGGGCAGGTCTGGGGGGGCGGGGAGGTGGTGCTGAGGGAAAAGGGAATACAGGGCAGGTTGAGAAAACTAATTAGAATGGGAGGAGAATTGTTGGAGTATAAACACTGACATGGTCAATTCCTGTGCTGTGGTTTCTATGCTGTGGTTTCTATGTAATTACAAAATTGAGCGCACGGAATGCATACAAATATATTGGGTATAATTTGATATTTTAGCTTATTTTTAAAATCCCACAAAATACTGCCTTCATAATTTTCATTGTTTTGAGGCTCGAGTGATTACACTGAAATAAATCAGCACATTGGATTTGGAATCAATTTTAGTTTTATCTGGCTAATCTTTCATCTGTGGCACTCGTGCTATATTCCCATGTTATCTGAGAATGTAGAGGAGCTGAGCTCTGTGCCTTTTAAAGCACCCAGAACTTATATTGTTAAGGTTCCTGAGAGCTGTTGGGAGGCAGCATGACTTTCGTCCCTACTGGACTTCCCAACAGGCATGAGTCATTGCTCAGATTCCACTTTCAAAGAATCCTGCTTGCCAACATCACGCGGGCTTTAAAATACTTAATGCATTTATCCAATCCCATACTATAACATTAATTCAAAGAAATACAAAGAAAACCAATTTTGCCGATCTCTTGTGAAATTCTAGAGAGGTATATTCTGAGATAAAATATATCTGTTGAATCAACGGGTTAAGTTGCTTGTGGTATTGATGCGATATGCAGACCATTTGTCTGAAAGCCACTGCAGTAGGTGGTAATCTGAAGATTTGCACACAGTTGATTGGAATTTAAGATTATCCAGTTCCTGATTTTTTTGTCTGATAGGCTAGCAAGGAATTGCAGCCAAATGCTCTGAAATGTAATGCAGTTTGTCTCCAGGTCACACACATCAAGCCAGAACAGAACTTGGGATTTCAAAAGCTCAATTCCTGATTAAAATTCATATGATAGCCTTGCATTTGTCCAGTGCCTGGAGAGATTACCCTTAATGCACTCTGAATGCTTCTTTTAGATTGAGCTTTTGGACTTGTATCAGATTTGGGCAGTTTTATTCTACAGCCCAAAGATCCTTGGTTTATAGGTACATGACTTGAGGATTAATTTTGAGTTGTTGTAATTACATGCAGTCATCAAAGTGTTTGTCCCAGATCATTAACCAGCGCTGTTCTAAACTACTTCGATATTATGGAGTCAACTTAAATAGATGACAACTATTTATAATCCAAATCAATGGGTGGATGAATGGACTGAATGTACAGTAGATTAATTTGCCAATGGAAGTAAGTTGTTAAGAGAGGGTATAGAGTCACAAAGGGATAAGTGAGTGGGCAAAAATTTGGAAGGTAGAGCACAATGTGGGAAAATGTGAAGTTGTCCACTTTGGCAGGAAGAGTAGAAAAACTATGTTATTTAAACAGAGAGAGATTGCAGAACGCGATGGTTACAGAGGGATCTGGGTGCCCTGGTACATAAGTTACAAAATGTTAGTGTGCAAGCCTAGCAAGTGATTAAGAAGGCAAATGGAATGTTGATGTTTACTGCAAGAGGGATGGAATATACAAGTTGGAGAGTTTTACTGCAGCTGTATAGGGTCTAATTGAGACCATATCTGGAGTATTTGAAAAGGGATATAATTGTATCAGAAGCACTTCAGGAAAGGTTCATTCAACTCATTCCTAGGATGATGGGCTTACCTTAGGAAGAAAGGTTGAAGAGAGTTTTCCCTTTTAAGACTTGAGATGAGGGCAATTTTTTTTCTCAGGTGGTTGTTAATCTGTGGAATTCTCTTACTCAGAAACAGTGGAAGTAGGTCACTGAATTTATTCAAGATGGAGTTAGATGATTTTATATAGACAAAGGAGGCCAAGGGGATGGGCAGACAGAATGGTGAAGTTGAGACCACACCAGATCAGTCACAATCTTATCAAATATTGGACCAGGCTTGAAGGGCAAAATGGCCTCCTCCTGCTTCTATTTCTATGTGACTAAGATTATCCATCGAACCCACTAACAAACCTGTCAAAGAAGAATGCAGAGAATATAAAAGTAAGGCATATAATGAACAGTAATCTTTCACACAATCACGCAGTGCAGAAAAAGCCCATCGTGTCTGCACTGTTTTTCCAAACGAGTATTATGACCTCTCTTCTGCCTTTTCACCATACCCCTGCACGTTGTTTCTATTCAAATAATCATCTAATACCCTCTTCAATGCCTCGATTGAACCTGCCTCCACCACACTTCCAGGCAGTGCACTCCAGACCCAAACTGCTTGCTGTGTGATAAAGATTTTTTCACAGATCTCATTTGTTCCTTTTGCAAATCACTTTTAATCGCTGCCCGCACATTTTTAGTCCTTTTACGAGCAGGAATCATTTGACTCTACCAACTATGTCCAGACCCCTCATGATTTGAACACCTCTATCAAATCTCCTCTTGACTTTCTTCCCTCTAAAGAGAACAGTCCCAACCTCTCCAATCTATCCTCATAACTGAAGTTTCTCATGCCTGGAAACATTCTTGTAAACCTCTTCTGCACTCTCTCCAAAGTGTTCAATATCCTTCCTGCAATGTAGCACACACTTGTCCAGCTGAATTATGACAAATGTCTTGCGCAAGTTCATCATAATCTCCTTGCCTTTGTCATTATCATTACGCAAGCCTTTTCTTTTAACTTGCTTTCAATAGCAGTTGAAGTTGAATCCAGCTAATTTGAGGTTATTTTTTATCTTCACTAATTTTATTACAGCAGTAGAGAGGAATGTCTAATGTTATCACAATATTAGGGAATCCTTTTAATGTGTTTCCCAATTAAAAAAATGTTAATTTCGTCCTGCTTTCCAATAAATAGTTAATTGTATCACAAGCAAGCTGATCAAACGTTATTAATTCACAGTTCAAAAGGGAGGAATAAAGGGAGGAAGACAGTGAAAAATTCAGTGTCCAACTGTAACATCCTTTAATATTTAAAACAAATGATCACAGTGGTAATTTGAAGGTGCTGCTTTCTCCACTTTATGACTCACTTCAGGTGATAAATATACTTTCACAAAGTAAGCATAATATTTCCATGCCAATCAAAGGATTAAAACACCACAAATTTGCGTTATATTCTGAGATGACCCCATGCCCAAACCAGTACTAAAACAGATACAAGGGCCAAAATCTTCCCTTAATTTGCCATCGTGTTTCCCCAGAAACACAGCCGGGTTTTTAGACCAAATTTCCTGGCATTCAGCACTCAGAGAATCTGGGGGCATGGTTTATGACAGGGTGGAGCCTGACAGCACTGACAAGGCCAACTCCACAGAGATGGGGGTCGCCATCTTTAAAGAACGCCACTGTCGGCTTTTAAAAAAAGTTCCCCCAACAGCCCACAGACTCGGAGGATCACCTCCACAAGCTTCAGGATGATCCTTGCCACCACCATGGAAATATTGAGGGTGCTATCTCCCCCCACTCCCCCCAGCACTGTCATTGGGCTTCTCCCCCCACCTCCCCACCATGCTGTCATCAGGGCTGTCCCCTTCCCTCCCCACATAAGGGGAACCCCCCCCGCCACACACACAAACACACAATGGAGGATTTTTCACCCTGCCAGAGCCTATTTGGCAGTGCTCACTTCAGTGTCCCTTGGCCTTCTAAATTAGTACATAGTTGGATAAGCAAAACACGAAGGTCTCCAGTTTGAGAGTGCCTTTAAGACAGAGATGGATAGGTTCTTCATCAATAAGGGGATCAAGGGTTATGAGGAGAAGGCAGGAGAATGGAAATGAGAATCATATCAGCCATGATTGAATGGCGGAGCAAACCCAATGAGCTGAATAGCTTAATTATGCTCCTATATCTTATGGCTTTATGATTCCTACTCTGTGTTGAGTTTAAAGTTCTGAGGCAGAGTGACAATGGAAGTGCCATAGCATTCCTAATTTGAGATGGGGGGAAATGATGTGAAGTTGCCAGCGTCAAACTGGAGTAGACACAGTAAGTCGTCTTACAATACCAGGTTAAAGTCCAACAGGTTTATTTGCTAGCATGAGCTTTCAGAGTGCCACTCCTTTATCAGGTACACTTCAAAAGTCAAGGGCATTCAGCCTTTGATCTTCAGATAAACGTTCTCCAAGACAACCTTCACGACACATGACAATGCAGAATTGCCGAGCAGAAACTGATAGCCAAGTTCCGCACACATGAGGACGGCCTCAACTGGGACCTTGGGTTAATGTTACACTGTCTGTAACCCCCACGACTTGCCTGGGCTTGCAAAATTTCACTAGCTGTCCTGACTTGAGACAGTTCACACCTCTGTAATCTGTGGTTACCCCTCTCTCCACTCGCATTGTCTGCACTTGTAAAGACTTGATTACCTGTTAAGACTTGCATTCCAACCATTATCTTGTATTGAGTTTGTATCTATATATGCTCTGTTTGTGAAACAAATCCTGCACTCACCTGATGAAGGAGCGGCGCTCTAAAAGCTCGTTTTACCAAATAAACCTGTTGGACTTTAACCTGGTGTTGTTGGAATACTTATGGGAGGAAATAGCAGGATCCTGTCCCTGATCAATATACATAATCACCCTGAGTGGACACGAATGGATGTTTGATGAAGGTGGAATCAGGTCTAATTATATTGTCAACCTCCCACTTCAGGCCAGCATTCCAAATTTCCATCCATCAGCCCTTCGGATGAGAGATCTAACGTGATGCCTTGTGAAAGCAGAGGATACCCAATTAATGTTAAATTAAGATAAAACATTTTTAAATGAGCCACCTGGTCGGGATAATATATAGGTCAAGCATACAGATTAGGAAGGTCTTAAATACAATCTTCGCAAAATGCTGTTAAGTAAAATTGTTGGATTATATTTCAGTTATCTTTTATATTTGCCTTAACCCGACTCCCAAGGAATCAGCGAAGATGCCAATTTAATGTCTTCATCATTTAGATGCTACAGATTTGGTGTAAGATATATTTAAGAAACAAGTCAATGAACACATCACGAGACTATATCAGCTGAGTAAATACTGCCATATGGCTAGGAAAGGGTTAATAGGCCAGATGAACTTTACTCCAAAGGCTTCATAACCTTTCGCAACTCCTCACTTTAACAGCATGGAAGTATGCTGTCACTATATTGCAGCAGGTGGTCAGGAAGGCGAATGGGATGCTGGCCTTCATAGCGAGGGGGATTGAATATAAAAGTAGGGAGGTCTTGCTGCAGCTGTATAGGGCATTGGTGAGGCCGCAGCTGGAGTACTGTGTGCAGTTTTGGGCGCCGCACCTGCGCAAGGATATTTTGGCCCTGGAGGGAGTGCAGAGGAGGTTTACTAGGCTGATACCGGAGTTGAGGGGATTGAGCTATGAGGAGAGGCTGAATAAACTAGGCTTGTACTCGTTAGAGTTTAGAAGAATGAGGGGAGATCTCATTGAGACGTATAAGATGATGAATGGGATGGATAGGATAGAGGTGGAGAGACTCTTCCCGCTCAAAAAAGACAGTAGGACTAGGGGGCACAGCCTCAAGATAAAGGGGAGGCGGTTTAGAACGGAGTTGAGGAGGAACTTCTTCACTCAAAGGGTGGTGAATCTCTGGAATTCTCTGCCCGTTGAAGTGGTGGAGGCTGCCTCGCTAAATATTTTTAAGAAGCGGGTTGATGGGTTCTTGATAAGAGAGGGGATTAAGGGTTATGGGGAGAGGGCGGGAAAGTGGAACTGAGCCACAACAGATCAGCCATGATCTTATTGAATGGCGGGGCAGGCTCGAAGGGCTAGATGGCCTACTCCTGCTCCTATTTCTTATGTTCTTATGATAATCATACGTTGCTTAATCAATTTTCAAATATACTGAACTCAGTCTATGTAAAACTCACATTGTCATTCATTTCTCTCCCGGTTGTAAGATAATTACGTAGAATCAATGTCAACTATAATCAAATGTATACTGTGGTTGTTAAAGCTTAGCCACAAATAAGTTTTTGATTTTTTTTAAGATTTGTATGGGACATGGAACAAAAAATGTTCTGGCCTATTGCCTTCTTATTCTTGCCTTCTTTCTGCATGATCAATTCTCCCTCCGTTGGACTCACCCTCACAATCAGCTCACTTTTGGAGGGTGGTGTCGGGAAAGCGTGAGGGTGATGGTTTTTGGAGTGCAGTTGGACAGGAATAAAGAGAAGGGGGCGGTATATTAGCTGGACTGTCTCCCAATACCCAAGGGGCACCATCACCCCCACTTCCTTCCCACCCATTTGAAAAGTTCTGAGTAAAAGTGGCCTACCTACTCTTGCCCAACTGCCCACGCCACTCGTACAGTGGTGTGCGCAGCATCGTATCACCGTCAGTCAGCTTGTTAGCAACATCAGTTGACCACTAATTGTTTAAATGTGGACTTCTGAATTCCTTGCCCACCCACCTATTGTGTTATGGGGTGAACTCGGGGTGGGTGGGTGGGAAGGTAGTGGGCAAGGCACTGCCCTCTCTTGTATGCCTCCCCCTCCCCTCCTTCCCCCTTTTGAAAACACCCATTTTGGGTTCACAAAAAAAATGGAGCCCAAGGATTTGTTAGGTCAAGTGACCAAAAGTTTGGTCAAAACAATCAAGTGTCTTAAAGGAGGAAAATGAGTTGGACATGGGGTTGGGGTCTGGGGAGAGTATTGCAGAGCTTAGAGGCTAGACAGCTGAAAGCATGGCCACCCATAGTGGAGTGATTACAATTGGAGATGCTCAGGATGCCAGAATTGGAGAAGTGCAGATATCTCAGAGGGTCTGGGGATTACAGAGAAAGGGAGGGAGGACATGGAGGGATTGCAAAACACAAATATGAATATTAAAATTGACTGAGAATCAAAGCAAGTCAGCGAAGACAGTGTTGATCTGCGAATAGCACTTAGTGAGAATCCCACATGAATACATGGAAATTTAAGGAGAGGCCTGAGATAGCCTGCAGGCTAGCCTGAAGGGGACACTTCATAGGAATTAATAAATCGTTGCATGGAGTGACAACAAGAAAAAAAGTAAATGGAAAGAAAGAAAAACTTAGAACTGTATGTAATACCAGAAATGTTACTGTGAAATGAATTGTTGTTATGTTACAAAGTGAAGCAGCCATTTTGTATGCAGTATGATTCCACGTATAGTTATCAATGGTATCAAGACCAGTTAATTTGTTTATGGTTGGGTTAATTGAGGAGGAATAGCAGGAAAGCTCTACGCCCTTTCAATTAGTTTGGCAGATTCTTTAACCTCCATCTGAATCACGACAGAAGGTAATTGTAGCCTTGATTTTCCACTTTCTCACTTTTGAAAATGCAGCATTATGGCACTGAAATGAAACTTTAGAATTGACCTAAATTAGTCAAGTCCTGACCTGGGCTTTGAATCTGTCACTTTCTAACAAAGCGCCCAGAAGCAAGATATTATTAAAACTTCTTTTAGCATCCCCTACATTGTGGAGCAACTCAACTGCTTTCACATGGATACCATCGCTGATGCAAAATTTTTCAATCTTTATCTCTTGTTATTAAACAGCTATGCTCAGGATCTCTTAACAGCACACTTGTCAGTGCTCCATCAATCACACGAGACTATTAGCATCATCTTAACTATCATAGGCTGACTTACCGTTTCTCAGTTTCACAGTGGTTAGCACTGCCGCTTCACAGCACCAGGGACCCAGGTTTGATTCCCAGCTTGGGTCTCTGTGTGGAATTTGCACGTTCTCCCCGTGTCTGCGTAGGTTTCCTCCAGGTGCTCCGGTTTCTTCTCACAGTCCAAAAGACGTGCTGGATTTTAGCATTTAGCATTTTAGAATTTAGCACTGACCATACTAAATTCTCCCTCAGTGTACCCAACAGGCACGGAGTGTGGCGACTAGGGGATTTTCACAGTAACTTAATTGCATTGTTAATGTAAGCCTACTTACGACACTAATAAATAAACTTTAAAATGATGAAGTGCCCTTTTACTTGGAACCTACACTATTTATTTTTTTAAATGGAAAATTCTGAAAAATTACAAGACATGCCCTGAAAATCAGTTGGAATAGAAAAACGATGACTTAAACTAATCCAAAGAAAACATGATAAGGCTGATTACGATATTTTTTTGAATGACACGCTGTGTGCATATTATTCAGGAATCTGAATAAAAATTAATGGAATTGATACTGTTTGAAAATGTTGATAATAGATTAAGTGGAGGAAAAGTTTATCATGGCTGGGCGATTGTTGGATTGTGATGGTATAGCATCGCGGGCTGTACAATCAAATTATGCAGAGCCTAAAGATTTATACTCAGAGTAGGATTTTCCAGCTACTTCCCACTGCTCAGGCCTTCTGGCCGAAGGTGATCCACCACAACGAGTTGCCTGGCAACGGGATGGACAAGCCACATAAAAATGCTGTGGACATCAGCAGGACCAGAAGATCCCCCTGAAGGCCATGGCAAGTGCCTCAGTCTCTGGAAAACACACTGCGGCCGGATTGGAGGAGGGGAGGGGGGAGGGTGGGGGCAGAAAATGCAGGCTTCAGAGTATTAAAGACCAATGTACTAAAGACGTTCTGATCACCACACTTTAGGAAGGATGGGACAGTCCTTGATTGATTGCAGTGGAGAGATAACCAGAATGATTCTAGGGATGGGACATTTTAACACAATCGCAAAGATTGTGTTCCAGTGCAAAGATAGGCCATTCAGCCTCACTTGCCATCCCTTTGAATGAGCAATTCATCTAGTGCCATTCTCCTACCTTCTCCCCGGAACCCTAGAAATTCTTGCTTTTCAGGTAACAGCCTGATTCTCTTTTACATGCCTCGATTGAACCTGCCTCCATCACACTCTCAAGCAATACATTCCAGACCTTAACCATTTGCTGTGTGAAAATGTTTTTCCTTACGTCAATTTGTTTACCATTTACCTTAAATTTATACCCTCCCATTCACAATCTCTTCACAAGTATAAGACCATAAGACCTAGGAACACAATTAGGCCATCCAGCCCATCGGGTCTGCTCCGCCATTCATTTGTGGCTGATATTTTTCTTATGCCCATTTTCCTGCCTTTTCCCCATAACCCCTGACCCCCTTATGAAACAAGAACATATCTATCTATCTTAAAGATACTCAATGACCTGGCCTCCACAATCTTCTGCGGCAAAGAGTTCCACAGATCCACTTCTCTCTGACTGAAGGAATTCCTCTTCATCTCTGTTCTAAAGGATCATCCCTTTTGCCTAAGGTTGTGCCCTCAGGTTCCAGTTTCTCCTACAAGTGGAAACATCCTCTCTACATCCACTCTATCCAGGCCTTGCAGTATCCTGTAAGTTTCAATAAGGTCCCCCCTCATCTTTCTAATTTACAATGAGTACAGACCCAGGGTCCTCAACAAGCTCTTCATTCCAGGGATCATTCTTCTGAGCCTCCTCTGGGCCCTTTCCAAGCCCAGCACATCCTTCCTTAGAGATGGGGTCTAAAACTGCTCACAATATTCCAAATGGGACCTGACAAAGGTCCAAATGAGACCTGACCTTGTACAAAGTCTCAGAAGTATATCTCTGTTCTTCAATTCTAGCCCTCTCAACATGAAATAGGAACAATTTCTCCCTATCTAATTTGTCCAGACCCTCGTGATTTTGAATACCTCAATCAAATCTCCTCTCAGCCTTCTCTTCTCCAAGGAAATAAGTCCCAACTTCTCCAATCTAATTTCAGGACTGACATTCCTCATCCCTGGAAACATTCTCATGAAACTTTTCTGCACTTTCTCCAATTACTTCACATTTTGCCTAAAGCGCAGTGCTCAGAACCAAGCACAGTACTTCAGCTAAGGCTAACTACTGTCTTATATAAGTTCAACATAATTCCTTGCTCCTAAGCTCCCATTAACAAAGCCTAGGCCATTGTATGCTTTATTAACCACTCTCTCAACCTGTCCTGCCACCTTCATTGACTTACACACAAAACACCCAGGTCCCTCTGCTCCTGCACCCCCTTCAGAGAATTCTCCTGTAAATTATATTCTCTCTCCATGTTCTTCTTACCAAAATTAATCACTTCTCATTTTTCCACATTGAACTTCATTTGCCACTTGCCTGCCCATTCCATCAACTTGAAGTTCTACACTGTTCTCCACACAGCTCACAATGCTTCCAAGTTCTGCAAATTTTGACATTGTGCCCTCTGCACCAAGGGCTAGGCCATTAATATATATCAGGAAGAGCAAAAATCCCAACCCTGACCCCTGGGGAACTCCATTATCAACCTTACTCCAGCATGATAAAGATCCATTAGCCACTGCTCTGTTTCCTGTCACTCAACCAATTCTCCATCAATGTTGCTGCTGTCCCTTTTATTTCATGAGCTATAACTTTGTTCACAGGTTTGTTATTCAGCACTTCACTGTCACTGGATCAAATCCTGGAACTCCCTCCCCAGTAGCACTGTGGATGTACATACTCCACATAGTCTACAGTGGTTCAAGAAGGCCGCTCATTAGCACCTTCTCAAGAACAATTAAGAATGGGCAACAAATGCTAACCTAGCCAGGGATGCCCACATCCCATGAAAGAATTAATAAAAAACTGTATTAAGTGCCTTTTGTAGTCCAAATGTTACATCAACAGCATTGCCTTCAATCCTCTCTATTACCTCGTCATAAAACTTGAAAATGTCAGTAAAATACAATTTTCCCTTAACAAATCTGTGCTGACCTTCCTTAATTAACCTGAATTTGTCAATGTGACTATTAATTTTATCCAAAACTATTGTTTCTAGAAGTTGTTTCTAGAACTACTGTATGCAGTTTTGGTCACCACACTTGCAGAAGGATATATTGGCTTTGGAGGGAGTGCAGAGGAGGTTCACTAGGCTGATACCGGAGTTGAGGGGGTTGGACTATGAAGAGAAACTAAATAGACTCGGTCTGTACTCGTTGGAGTTTAGAAGGGTGAGGGGGGATCTTATAGAGACATAGAAGATAATGAAGGGGATGGATAGGGTAGAAGTAGAGAGATTCTTCCCGCTTAGAAAGAATAGCAGGACTAGAGGACACAGCCTCAAGATAAGGGGGGGGCAGTTGAGGAGGAACTTGTTCACTCAAAGGGTGGTGAAGCTCTGGAATCCTCTGCCCGTTGAGTGGTGGAGGCTACCTCGCTAAATATACTTAAGTCACAGGTAGATAGGTTTTTGAGAGACAAGGGAATTAAGGGTTATGGGGAGAAAGTGGGAAAGTGGAACTGATCCACGACAGATCAGCCATGATCTTATTGAATGACGGGGCAGACTCAAAGGGCTAGATGGCCTACTCCTGCTCCTAGTTCTTATGTTCTTAAGTTTCCTCACCACCAAAGTTAAACTGGCTGGCTGGTAGCTCCTGGGTTTATCTTTGCACCCTTTTTTGAGCAAAGGAGTAAAATTTGCAATTCTCCAATCTTCTAGCACAACTGATAACATAGTTTGTCCATACTTCCCTTTTCCTATTCATGTTCTCCATTCACACCATCAATTCCTGTTGCAGTGTGATCTTGATTTTAGCTCAAATCACACAAGCAGCAACTCAAATCACCCATCAAAATTAACCTTTCATCTACCAGGAACTCATACAAAATGTGCATAAAAAGAACTCGTGATACAAAAGAAGGTACACGTTTCATACACTTTTACACTTGCTGGATTCTTGCTCCCTATAAATTGTGTGAAGATCCTGAAAACTGATGCAAAAGTAATCGAAAGGAACAACAATGTCTAAGATCAGTTGAACTCTGCTGTAAACTTATCTTTAAAAGGAAAAACATTTGAAATGGAATTTGCTCCAATTTATATACTTCCTCTGTCTCTCTCTCTTTCTCTCCAGCGATCAAAAATAGCAGTGTATGAAAAAATGTGGTCTTACATGAAATCTGCTGAACCATCTGTGTTCACCAAAACAACAGCTGACGGAGTTGCCAAAGTTCGAAAATCAAAGGGAAAGTTTGCCTTCTTGCTGGAGTCAACAATGAATGAATACATTGAACAGAGGAAACCTTGCGACACCATGAAAGTAGGAGGGAACCTTGACTCGAAAGGCTATGGAGTGGCTACACCTAAAGGAGCATCATTAAGGTGGGTGGAATAGTGTAACAATATTCTATATGTTGTTATAGTATTCCACCCACCCTGATGTTTCCAGTTTTTTTTCTTTTAATTGTCAAGACTGTAAGGTAACATAAATTTTACATTGTTTAAAGGCCTGGATTAAGTAAGGCTGGTAATGTAGAGTTAAACTATTTAATGCATCCATTTTACTATTTCCTTTAACGTGTTGTCTTTTTTAATTGTTCGTCGCCGTTTTAAGTTTATAACTCTACACCTTCTCAATTTATCTGGTAAAGTTAATGCTGTCACGTGTGAAGAATGTGTGATTGCATGATGTGTTAATTTTTTTTCTTAAAGGCAAATCCCCATCCCGCACACTTCAGTTTTGAACAATGTGATCCTTCATGCCACCTTCCAATATTAACACTTTATTTGCCGTGCAAGCGTTTCTCCATTCCGTGAAAATAGCCAATTTGTCCTATTGTGCTCCTTTCACGTACACTTATTACAATTGTTCATTTTCTTACAAATATGTTTTATCGTTTCAAGAAATGCTGTTAACCTCGCAGTATTAAAACTGAATGAACAAGGCCTCTTGGACAAATTGAAAAACAAATGGTGGTACGACAAAGGAGAGTGCGGCAGCGGGGGAGGTGACTCCAAGGTCAGCCTCAATGTCACCACAAGCGGGTACCTTAGTACAGAGTAATCGGCAAGGCTGTTATTGTATTTGCAAAAGAACATGAAGTCATTCATTTGTACGCAATGTTATATTTGAGTCGTGATGTTGGTATAGCAGGGATCTTTACCAGACTGACAGCTGTAGTGAGTGTTGCAATGCTTGGAATGATCAGGGGAAGCAGCTTTGTGATGATATCATGTAATTTAAGCAAAGATTTTATTTGAAACAAAATAAATGATAGTTCAAGTTTTTTCTTAAACCGGATAACCTTCAGAAACAGTTGACGCTTGGAAAACTGACCTAATTGTTGCCTTTCTCCTCAAGGAAACCAAAGGCAAATTCAGGAATAATAGAGAAGTGGCAAGTCAGTCGGCACTTAAAAGCAAATAGATGAGCTTGGTGGGCGCTTTGTGCCAGAATCCACATTGTGTGACTGCACAGAGCAATACAGGATCCTGTCTAAGTCCCGCAGAGGAGATACTTCCTTTCGGATTCTAAAAATTCAATTAATTGGATTTTTTAAAAATTCTTACTCATCAACTTTCAAAGCTATTCTTATTCAGACAGATTAATTTTCATGTAACTACCATCATTATCCTTGCTTCACTGTCACTGAGAAAAAGGCTTAGCTTGCAGGTCTGGAAGATTACAATAAGAAGCAGTGCCTTGTCCAAGTGAAAAGCATGGATTGCATGTGGAAGGTGTGAAACAGAAAGTTATGCTGTTGTAATTTGTCAGGAAGGGAAAGGTGCAGAATTGGCATTCTGCTGCCATTGTGAGCACTGAACAAATACACCACCAGCCTATTCTGCGATTAAATAGTTCAACGGAGAACTGTGGAACCACATACCAACTTTGTCATCATCTGAAAAAAAAGCATGTCAGAAATTTCAGAAATCACCAGAACACGTTCTCACCTAACAAAGACGCCTGTTAGAAACATCAGTCCCAACCCACAAAAGGATGGGAAAGTTTTTTAACCCCATGAAACTGATGGATTTGGGTCAGGTGGGAAGGAAGCATTAAAAATCCAAATACCAACTCCAACCTGCCCCAAGCACTTCCATCTCTGCTTTTCATAGAGATGGGGATGGGAGCAGGCAGTCAAATCCCCTGTCGGGAAGTGGGTTGGCAATTTAAAAATGCAGTGAAGTTGCCATGCCTCAGATTTATCCAGCATTTCAAACTCAACTCTAGCCCCCAGATTTCCTAAGTCTCAGGAAAGGTAGCAGGCAAAGGAAGGGAAGGACTGATTTTTGGAGCTAGGTGGCCTGCTTACCTGCTGGATTCAGCAACAATTGAACGGCCACACCCCACAATCAGACAAGCCCTCGGTCCCTTCCAATCTGCCACAAACACCCTCCCCTAAGCTTCTGATCTCTTTCCCCCACCTACACTGTTCCCTCACCAAGCCTGTGTCTTTTGCATCAGCTTCCCCACTAACCCTAGCCCCATTCGCTGAGCCCCACTCACCAATCCCTCGACTTGCAATCATTGACACCTCCACCTGCCCGGGATCAGACATCTGCCAGGATTGAGAACTCACCCTCAGCCAGAGGCAAAGCCAATCTGACTGACCTCAGGGTGAGGACATTGCTGTGGTGTCACAAGCAATCTGTGCAGTTAAATCTGTGGGGAAGTCCTGAACTCTAGGTTTCCTGTGCACTGCTGAGCCCCCTGCTGCCAGTGTATCAGGAAGTTACAGATCTCCCATGTGCACTTCTACCATTATGAGCCTTTATTTCATGTTTTGCCTATTTGGTCTTGTATTTGATCTTCACATGGGCAGCACGGTGACACAGTGTTTAGCACTGCTGCTTTGGGTCACAGTCTGTATGGAGTCTGTACATTCTTCCCGTGTCTGTATGTTTCCTTTGGGTGCCCTGATTTCTGGTTAGGTGAATTGGCGATGCTAAATTCTCCCTCAGTGTACTGAACAGGCGCCAGAATGTGGCCACTAGGGGATTTTCACCATAACTTCATTGCAGTGTTAATGTAAACCTACTTGTGACACTAATAAATAAACTTCAATCAAAGATTACTGCATGAAGAGCAGAAATTTTTGGTGAATTTCATTGTCAATTGCAGGAAGCCCTGTGTAATTTATATTTCAATGTAGCTGTACTCACTCTTACTTTTGGGAAGTTATTTGTATAGTTCAGTGATTTAGAATAGAGTTTCTCCACCGAGGGATTGGGAGGTCCTGTGGGAGGGAACAGCTAGACAATTTTATGACCACTGGATTCAGCCAATAATCAATCGCTGATTTCACCACTTGCATAAGAAGGCTCACACCTTCAAAGATGACATTAATTCCTTCACCCAAACTTTGATTTGGTGCCCAGTATCAGTTTCACATCATGTAAAACAAAAATAATAAATGTATGCTAATTTTCATACGGTGAAGGTACTTCTTTTGGCGTCCATGGAGCTTTTAAAACCAGGAAGCATTGGGGATAGCCATGGGCGCTGAGAAGCAAAACACCTGAGAATCCTTGATGTAGATGTTATTAACACTCTCAGTTCTTTAATGTATTAACATGTAAAATTCTTATCCAAAATAGTTTCATTTCCTTTTATTAACGTAACTCCACTTTCTTGGTCAGGATCAAATGCTATTAATGCCAAACTTGTAACATGACAGTAATTTAGGAATATTGTTGCATTCGTTATCTGCGCTGTCCTGCACCATTCCTCTGAGCTAGGTATTGCAGGAGAAACTTCTTTACACATACTGCAAATACAATATGAAACTTGTTCCTACAAATAGTTGAGGTAAATAGTATAGGGAAAGTTAGGTGGTACGTGAGGAAGAAGTGAGAAAATGGTTATATTGATTGGGTTAAATGAAGAGGTTTTATGCATGGATCAAATAGCCTGTTTTTTGAGATGTACATTTCACATAATTCTGTGTAGTTATATATATTGTGAGTTCCACACTAAAGTCCTAAAGGAAATGTAGTTCAACAATTATCTGATACAACAGGTACAAAAAAAAATGCTGATTGTTGACTAGGCAGGGTAACAGTTGGTCTAGTTGATTACTAATGCAAAGTCAATTTGAGTGTAGTGAATAAATATTAACAGGTGGCTCATGAATTTGTCTTTCTGCACACCATTTGTATTTTCAAGAAAGGGTAGACGTGACTCATAAAAGTTCCATCTGTATCTAAGGCATAATTAATCTCAAAGGATTTGGGTTTAAGTACGCAGTCCACAGTTCTATTCCCATTATGGATGTTTGAGCCACAAGAGACCAGGGGTAGAAGAGTGGCAAACTCGCCACTGAAGAAAACAAAGTATCTGCCTACCTTGTAGGATCATTGTTAGAATAATTCTCCGGTATTAGGTAAAATGTAGATTATAGAAAACAAGCTATTTGACCCAACTCATGCACACAGCCTGTTACCACCCCTCTTCATCTAGCCCAATAAATATAACCTTTTCTTCCCTTCTCCCTCATGTATTATTAACTTCCTTTATACTACTCACCTCAACTATTTATAGAATCGATGTCCAGATTGTACATACACTCTGTGTAAAGAGGTTAGATTTATTGGTGACTTTCTGATATTTTTGACCTCTGATTTTTGGGTCTCTCTGTACCCAATCAAATTCTCCCTTGATCTTAAAGACCTCTATCAGGACATCACGCAACCTCCTCATTTCTAGAGAAAAGAGCTTCATATTTAACATAATATAAATGTAATTTGGGTTCTTCATGTTACAATGGTGGTGGCTCATTGATGAGATTCTGAGGTGTATGTGTTTAAACATAAATACCTTTATTGACAGGCTTTAACTATTTATAGTTCAGGTTATAGTATTGTATAGACTGTTCTCTGACCATATTTTTAACCATTTAAAGAAAATAACCAAGAACTATCTCTCAGATACAAAATAGATGATTTCAAACCTACCTGGATTGAAATCCATCTGCCTGCCTTGTCAGCCCTACTGCCCAACAATCTTTATTAATGCAATCAAGATGCTCCATGATTTTGAACCCTCCTGTTAATGCCCACCTTAATGTTCTCTGCTCCAAGAAGAACACCAGTTTCTCCACATGGATACAATCTCACACCTCAACATCATTCCTGCAAATTTCATCTGCTCCCTCTCCAAGACACAATTCCAGAAGTGTGGTGCACAGAATTATGCCAGCTGAGGCTTAAAACCAGTGGTTTGTAGCACGACTTTCTTTGTTTTGATATCCAAAGTTCCTATTCAGAAAGCCAAGGATAGTGTCTTTTTTTAACTTCTCAACTTTCAAGAATTTGTGTACATAGTCCACTCGTTAGTTTTGTACCTAGACTGCACTCCTTTTTTTTTTAATTGGACTATCCAGGCACTTCCGAGGGTCACCAGCAGATTGCTGCTGAGCTCCTACTTATCCTCGCCATGATAGCTCTGCATTTCTGGCTGGGCCTTCCAAATCCGGCTTCTTCAGAAATGCGTAGTACTTTTCCATTGAACTGCTTCCTCATAGCATTGGATCATCGTGTGGAAGACAAGTCGAGGGCCCTGTTTATGACACTAACTGCCATCTTCTGGTAAGTGTTCATTAACGTACTGAAAACATTGAAATATATATGATCCTAAAGGCCATGACAGGGTAGACGTGGAGAGGATGTGCCCTCCTGTGGGAGAATCTAGAGCTGGACGTCACTGTTTAAAACTAAGAAGTCGCCCGTTTAAAATGGAGATGAGAACCATGAGTATTTGGAACTTTCTCTCTGAAAAGATGGTAGAAGCCAAGGGGGCAATTGGTGTGGCGAGCTGGTAAAATCACAGGAGGGGCGAAAAATCAGGCTCATGCCTGGTTTCTCGCTGCTCACAATGTTACCAGCACTGAATTGCCTCATGCCCGGGAGGGGCACCAGGTAGATATTAATATTCATTAGTCAATTTAAATATAATTAGTGAGTTTGGGACACAATCATCCAGACCCACTTGCCTTAATGGCCTCACTGGTAGAGGTCCTCACCGATGAGGAGGACATATGGTCCCCCACCAATGGGGACCAGATGTAATGGCCTCGCCGGTGGGACTGGAGATCTATGAGGCCCTCTTGTGGTCAGGGAGAGGGTTGGCAGTTCCAAGGGGTGGGGCCTGAAGGAGAGGCAATGTGTGGGGGTTGTGCCCTCTGCAATTGGGGATCACTAAGCCAGTGATCAACCAAAGGGACAGCAATTGAGGGGCTGGGGGGACAGTGGCGATCTCCAGTGCATTATGTGCACTTGACAATGCACTGGGATATCAGAGCATATGCGCAATAGTGACTTCCAGAAGTCGGCAGCCAGCTTCCCAGCATGAGTAGACTTCATCCACTCCCCTGCTGACGAGAATCATGCTTTGCCTCTTTTTTTCCTAAGTGTTATAAGACTTGATTTTTTTCTCTCACCGAAAAAAAAGATCGGAAACTCTCCCCATTTTTTTTGATAAGATTGGCTCCAGAGTCTTTGAATATTTTTGAGACAGAATTGGATAGCTTATTAGTAGGAGTTAATGGGTTACTGGGGTGGATAGGATGCAGGTTTGAGGTTACTGTCAGGTACAAGTCAGAGGTCAGGCATGTCAGATGATGGGAGCTAGTCAAGTCAGGTCAAGAGGCTGGGGGGAGTTGGAGGGTCAGGAAGGGAATCGGTGGGGGGGTGGCATCAGTTTAATCAGTTACGCAGGAGTTAGACAAGTATTTTTCTGTCTGACTCTCATGGACAATTTTACATTGTTGTCTTACACAATACTTGCCAGTTTATGAAGAGGCTGGGATGGAGCAGAGAGCATTTCACACATACAGAGTTTACAGAGGCAGCACGCCATTTAAATCATCCGTTGCCTCCAGGCAGGTGGGATTTTCATAGCCATGGAGTGTGAAATGCCGAAATGTGCTGATTAGAACCTGCTAAGGGTAGATCAGAACTCAAGGAATTCAAAGGATAGACTGGGTATCTCTTTGGAGAGGGGAAGGATCCTTTGGGCTCTGGTCCCAGCAGTCCCTTGTGGCAAGTAAGATACTATTTGATGCAGAATAAATGTCCTCCTGGGGGGGGAAGGGGGGGGTGCGGTGTGGTGCTCTTTGGAATTGTTAAAAGTAAGCATAAATAAGTTTTAAACTCACTCTTGTCAAACTCATTGGAACTGTCAACAGATGTATCAAAATCAACTGTCAAGACTGTCAGAAGTACCAACCAAAAGGACTTGTCAAACATGTCAAGAGTAGCTGTCAAGAGGACCTGTTAAAAGTGCCTGTCAAAGGAAGTTGTCAAACCATCAAGTGATTTAAAAGTCCTATCCTTTAAATATTTGAAAGAAAGGGTCTGGACTGTTAAAACCAATGATTGCTTCCTACTTCACTCTGTTGAAAAATGTTTGCGGGTTTCTATTACTATTTAACGCTGCATGATCTATTTCACAACCATCCGTTATCACCGGACGATGCCTGGCCTTTCACAGTTTGGTGGTTACAGACTCTTTAACATGGGACTGTGACTGTCAGTGCTTGTTGTTATAAGGGATTGTGCACTTGAATGAAATGTTGATTGTTATAAGGCCTTATGTAATTGAAGGAACATAAATGTAGTAAATGAGGGGTTTTTTATGGATGAATTTTTCTCAGTATAGTGAAATAGACACTTAGAACTTTCTTCTCTCTCATCTCTGCATGAGTTCTGTGGTCATCCTGTGATGGATGCTGAGTGAGTGGCCATGGTTGATGGATGGGTAAAAGATGGTGGGTAGGGCCTGGAATCATGGGTTGGTATGTGTTGGCACTGGGGCTATAAAGAACCAAGGGAGGTGGGGGGCTGTGCATTGGTTGGCATGGAGAGAGCAAGGGCCCACAGCAGTGGGAGGGGACACGTACCTTAATATGAGGGACCACAGGAAGTGGACGGGATGCACAGTGTCACCTGGTTGGTGTGTATGTGTCAAGGAAGTGTATGTAGGTGTGAAGGTAATGAGGAATGAGAGCTGGAGGGATCTTTTTATGGTCTAATTTTTACATTTTTCGACAAAAAAATGCCAGAATCCAAACCAGCTTACCTCTCGTTTTGTGGGGAGCAGGTCGGTAGTCCAGAAGAAAGTGGGCTAGCCGCCCAACAAATATTACATGGCCCCCGCATCGCCTCCCCCACCGCTCCCCCAGTTGAAAACGCACCCAGCTGGTGGTGGGGGCATGAAATCCAGCCATTTTTTCATTTTGTAATCATTTTAATACCTCAATGCAATCAGCCCTTGACCTCCAATGCGCAAGAGAATGCAAGTCCATATTCATGCGACGGCCTATATAATTTAGTTCTTTAAACCCCAGTATTATTGTGGCGTAGATAAAGAGCCAGCGTTCCATCTCAGTAAGACATTGGTTTATGCCGTGGTGGTCAACTCTGGTTCAAACATGGCCTGTTGTGGCTGAGGAGTCCCACTCTGGTAAGGCACTCTCTGCTTCATTAGCTTCAGAGGACGACCATGGACCAAGGGGGTGCAGGATCCGCTGGCCTCTGTTTTCTTTGGGCCCTGAGCTTTTTATTTCTGCTCATCTCTTCCAACGGTCTTCCAAACAGTCAGCCAGGGGTTACGGCCATCAACGACTGTCTCTTATCATTCAAGAAATACTCTAAAAATTCAAAGCGAATAACGTCACTTGTCCACATCGAACTGCATTTACCACAGTTTTGCTCACTCACTTTGTCTATAGCTTTTGTAACTTGTCTCTTTGTAGTTTCCTGCTCCCGTCTGCTCAACTTAATCCGTCTCCCAAATGGTGGGTTTTTTTCATTCTTGTACACGACTTGGGCATCACTGGTTAAGCCAGCATTTATTGCCCATCCTGAATTACTTGTGAAGGAAGGGAAGAGGCCGAGGATGTCCCAATAATAGAGGGAGTAGGGGGCGTGAGTATGGTTGGTGGCGTTACGGCAAATAGGGTCCAGGTGAAGGCTGGGATGAAAGCGCTTTATCTGAATGCACGAAGCATTCGGAATAAAGTGGATGAGCTGGTGGCGCAGATCGACACAAATGGATACGATCTGGTGGCCATTACAGAGACGTGGCTGCAGGGTGACAGGGACTGGGAGCTGAATGGACAGGGCTATCAAGTGTTTAGGAAGGATAGGCAGGAGGGAAAAGGGGGGCGCGTAGCACTGCTGATTAAGGATAGCATCACAGTGGTAGCAAGGGATAATATTGGAGCCAAGGAGCAGAGGGTGGAATCGTTGTGGGTGGAGATTAGGAACAGCAAAGGGAGGAAGACGCTGGTGGATGTCGTCTATAGGCCCCCGAATAATGATCTGGAGGTGGGGCGGGCTGTTAACGCGCAAATAAGTGCGGCGTGCAAGAATGGGATGGCCGTAGTTATGGGGGATTTCAATCTGCATATTGATTGGTCGACCCATGTTGGACGCGGAGGGCTCAAGGAGGAGTTCTTGGAATGCTGCCGGGATAGTTTCCTCGAACAGTGTGTGTTGGAGCCGACGAGGGAGCGAGCTATCTTGGATCTGGTGCTATGTAATGAGGCGGGTAGAATTAGGGACCTTGCGGTGAAGGATCCTCTTGGGGAGAGTGATCATTGTATGGTGGAGTTTCTGGTGCAGATGGAGGAGGAGAAAGTGGGTTCCCGGACGCGCGTACTTTGTTTGAATAGAAGGGAGTACGGTAGGATGAGAGAAGAATTGGTGAATGTGGACTGGGGGAGCGCGTTGGAGGGAGGGTCTGCTGAGGAGCAGTGGAGGATCTTTAAGGAGATCTTTCTTGGTGCTCAGCGGAAATTTATTCCGCTGGTCAAAAAGGACCGTAGGAGGAGAGGTAATAAGCCGTGGGTAACGAAGGAGGTGAAGGAAAGTGTTAAATTAAAAGCGGAGGAATTTAGAGTAGCTAAGAGTAATGGGCGAGAAGAGGATTGGGAGAGGTTTAAATGTCAACAAAGATTGACAAAGAAGTTGATAAAGAAGGGTAGGAGAAACTATGAAGCTGGGCTAGCGCTTAATATAAAAAAGGATAGCAAGAGTTTTTATCAATATATAAAAAGGAAGAGGCTGGCTAGGGTGAACGTTGGTCCTTTAGAGGATGAGAAAGGGGACCTAGTGGTAGGGGATGGGGATATGGCTAAGGTATTGAATAACTTTTTTGTTTCTGTCTTCACGGAGGAGGACGTGAATAATTTGCCGGGTGTTAGCGATGGAAAGGTGGTAGGACTGGAGGGTCTTAATGACATTACTGTTACTAGAGAGGCGGTGCTCGACAGACTGGAGGGGCTGATTGTGGACAAGTCCCCAGGACCGGATGGAATGCATCCGAGGGTTCTGAAAGAAATGGCGGAGGTGATAGTGGATGCCTTGGTGGTTATTTTCCAGACGTCGCTGGATTCCGGGGAAGTGCCGGATGATTGGAAAACGGCTAATGTTACGCCGTTGTTTAAGAAGGGTGCCAGGCAAAAGGCGGGGAATTATAGGCCGGTTAGTTTAATGTCTGTGGTAGGTAAAATGTTAGAATCTGTCATTAAGGAGGAAATTGCAAGGCATCTTGAAGGGAATTGCTTGATAGAGCAGACGCAGCACGGTTTCATTAAAGGGAAGTCGTGTCTGACAAATTTACTGGAGTTCCATGAGGATGTGTCGAGGGCGGTGGATAGAGGAGAGCCGGTGGATGTGGTCTTTCTAGATTTTCAGAAGGCGTTTGACAAAGTACCTCACAAGAGGTTATTGCAGAAGGTCGAGGGACATGGAGTTGGGGGTAGGCTGTTAGCGTGGATAGAGGATTGGTTGTCAAATAGGAGGCAGAGAGTAGGGGTCAACGGGTGCTATTCGGATTGGCAGATGATGACTAGTGGAGTGCCCCAGGGGTCGGTGCTGGGGCCTCAGCTTTTTAACCATTTATATAGATGATCTGGAGGAGGGAACCGAGTGTAGGGTGTCAAAATTTGCTGATGACACCAAGATTGGGGGAACAGCAAATTGTGCGGAGGGTGTGGAGAGTCTGCAGAAGGATCTAGATAGGCTGGGCGAATGGGCCAGGAAATGGCAAATGGAATTTAATGTTGGCAAGTGTGAGGTGGTCCACTTTGGTAGGAAGAATGGTAGGAAGGACTACTACTTACGGGGCGAAAAACTGCAGCAGGCAACGGTGCAGAGGGACCTCGGGGTCCTTGTGCATGCATCGCAAAAACCCAGCTTGCAGGTGCAGCAGGTGGTCA